>NC_140594.1:1001342357-1001942357 GCF_964204655.1 Triturus cristatus | reverse complement strand
CTCCAGCTCCACGAACTGATCACCAGAGCCCTGCTGTCGCCGTCGCGGCTCGACCCCTCCGGGACACGGAGTCCCTCCAGCTTGAGGAACAAGAACTGGGCCTAAGGTACCCCGCTACCCCGTCCCTACCAAAGACTTTGAGACTCTTGAGGATCCCTCGATCCCCCCCTTGTATATATCGATAACCGTAACCTCCTAAATGCTGATAAAGAATTGCTCATCGTGATAAACAGCCTCGAGTCCTGTTTGGTGGTGTTACTGTGCTGGTACGGTATAGGAGAAGGACCTCTCCTAGGAGGCTTCTCAGCAGCGCTCGGCTACTTCGTACAGTGTGGAGGCCCCCCTGGGTGGTCTCTCCGACTCCCCCGGGGTCCGCCTTCCAACACAAGGCATCTCTCCTGCACTTGGTGGCGATGTGTGACCACTACCACAATCATATGATACAGGCACCCTGACAACAATTCCTGGGAGTTCTGAAGAAACTATATGATACGGGGGACAAAGCAGGTCGGCTCCTTGCGCAGCTGGGAAGAAGGGAGGAGGCAGGGAGGTGGGTGGCAGAATTGGTGATGGACCCAGTGGAGGTTGCATATTCAGACGCAGACATTGACCGGGTGTTCGAGGAATACTGTCATAGACTCTATGAGGCCCGAAGTTACCAAACAGATAAGGAAATTATGTAAATTCTGGGAGACGTGCCAGTCCCAGTATTGAACACTGTAGATAGGGCGACTATTGAAGCTGACTTGACAGAGGAAGTTGGAGAGACAATAAAAGTTTTGCACTCAGAGAGTGGCTTCCCTTCTGAATCCATACCTGCTAAAGCTGGTCAGAGCAGTGAAAGAAGATGGGTGTCTATCCCCGGACCTCAGCCATACCATTATTGTAGTGATTCCAAAAAAAGGTAATCTGCTCAACCTGTTCTCCTCCTACTGGCCCATTTTGCTACTGAACACCAAAATCCTAGCCAAGATTCTTAGTACCAGACCGGCAGGAGTGATCACAGAGTTAGTGCATGCAGACAAGACGGGTTTCATACCGGGGCAGGCCATGAGACTGAACCTTTTGCACCTAAATCTTTGACTGGATAGACTTAAGGTGCATATGGAACCCCGCACGATACTGTCACTAGATGCTGAAAAAGTGTTTGATTCTATTGACTGGCAGCATCTATCTGAGACCCTGCAGCATTTTGGCTTTGGGCCCAGGTTCTATAACTTGGTGGGCCTTCTCTGTAAGGCACCTACCGCAGCAGTAAGAGTGAATGGGATGGTCTCAGGAATATTCGCCCTCGGAAAGGGCACGAGACAGTGGTATCACCGCCTGCTGTTTGCGTTGGTTCTTCAGCCGGTGGCCTGTTGGGTATTCTGCAGAGTGGACATCCTGGGCTTCCCCCCGATATCAGATGACCCAGAGAAAATATTGCTATATGCAGATCATGCCTTGGTGTGTTTGTCAGACCTAGACCTTTCAAACCCAAGGGTGCTGTCTGTTCGACGCCTTTTAGACTTACTCTGGGTACAGCATAAATTGGGAAAAATCGATCCTCTTTCAATTTGGGGACCGAAGAGATATGCAGGGCATGACAGGAGACATCCAACTGTAGAATTTCGGTTTCAAATACCTAGAAATTGAGATTACAACAGATCACGAGTGGTTCTTGGACCTAGACAGGGTCCTGAAAGAATTCATCAATGATGCGGAAAGGTAGAGCAAATGCACCCTTGACGATTATGGGCAAAGCCGCCCTTTATAAAATGATCACACTGCCTAAGCTACTCTATGTTCTGAAAAACATCCCATGCTTTATCCTCTATAAATACTTTGAAAAAGTGGATAAAATGCTCCAGACCTTGCTCTTTAATGGGGGAACCCCAAGAATAGCCCTTAAAACCCTATACAGATCCATCCACAATGGAGGGCTTGCCGCGCAACACTATTGTACATAAATAATGATTGGGAATACAGCCCCCAAAATGAACCTATATACAGGAGGAAGATAGCAGCCATGGGAGGGGCAACTTATGCTCACTACATCCATGGGAAACGAGATAGGACTCACCTCCCTCAGCCAACCCGGACAGCAATGAATGCATGGGATGATGCCACAGGTGCCATAGGTTGGAAAGGGAAAGTCACCTTGGACACTCCCCTCTGGAAGGGGACACTGCTGACTAAGATGGGAGCAGATCAGGATAGAGACTATCGGGGATGTCCTGGAGGGAGGGGCAATCAAGCCGTTTGAGATTCTGCAACAGGAATATACCTTAGCTGGTACTCAGCAGTTAAAATACCTACATTTGACACACGCCCTGGGAAAGGAAGGGGTTTTGAGCATAGACCTACTGGACCACAGCCCTCTAGAAAGCTGGGTCCTTCGTGGTGCGAGCCTGAATATGGCTGTTTCCCAACTATTCCGCACCATGTTAAACAATACACCGGACAATCTTGGGAAACTACAGGCAAAGTGGGAAGCAGGCGTGGGGGCCCTGGAGGATGCTAATTGGGAGGTAGACCTGTTGCATCCTAGGAAGGTTGCCATTAAAGCCAGGCCACATGTGTTCCAGTTTAACGTCCTCCACAGGTCTTATTATAATAGGTCCTGGGTCTATAAAATGGGGAAAGCTATCTCTGGTGAGGAGGAAGCCAAGTTTCTCCACATGATCTGGAGCTGTAAGAGGGTGTGTGAATACTAGGGGACAATTGTAGCAGAATTGGAGGCTGTACTGGGGACTGTCATTTCAAAAACACCTCAACTGCTTATGATAGGCATACCCCATGATGTGGATATCCCAAGAAAGCAACTACTTTTTGAATGCTGGGTTTCATTGTGGCTAAGAGAGATGTGGCCAGGTTGTGGGGCAGAGAACATGTCCCTATGAGAGACATGTGGCAAGAAGGAACGCATAGATGTATGGAGGTGGAAAGAGTGGTCTATGACAGCCTTGGCAGTCCAAGAAATATTTGGAGGATTTGGGGACAGTGGAGGGCCCACCAAGGACTGATGGATGGCTCTGAGGACCCACTGGATGGAGGGACCCCGCCATAAGGTCATCATCGCTTGAGGAGGGCTTGAGGGGAACTATGTTTGCAGTGGCACTGGAGCAGGGGTCTCCAACCTTTTCTGTAGTGAGAGCTACTTCTGCTCGAGGAAAGTCTTCCCGAGCTACTTGCAAATTTTATACCTGTAAAATAGTGACTACACTATGACCACTCAAAGCAAGATTTTCAGTAGTTACCACCCAAGTATACCAAGTGCGGTTACCAGCAGAAATGCTGGGAAAAAGTTCTTCAATATTAAACGCCTCCCCTTGACTTATGAAGTAACATTCAAATCTTGGAATGCCCAGTGGCACAAAGGACATAACCACAGCAGTACGTCTCCCCAGCTCAGCTTGAATTATCATTCACCAGTTTCTGAAAATGCACATTTTTCTATCTAATACTACTTTCCACTGTGGGCAAACAAACTCAATTTTCCAGAAGCAACCCCATTTTTGAAAACTAAAACTGCCTTTAAAATATCCGTTTTCAGTTTTTGAGAAATGCACAGTCTCAAAACATCTGCTTGTCATTATCATCATGTACTCCCATGTACAAATGCCTCATATGGACAGACTACTTTGAATTCCCAGGTATAACACTCATATGCCATGGATGCTCACCATTGGTATAGGAAACAATGGTTCTAGACTTCTAGGCCTGTCCCTTATGGATTTACAAATATTCATTTCATGATTTTCTGATGACGCACAGAGAATATTCATCTGTGAAAAGGCAGGGCTGAGATGATATCAGGTACAGGCCCACTGGGGGAAGAGTGTTGACGTTTCGACCCCAGTGCAATGAGGGTAATTTATATCCTCCGCAGGCGGGTCTTCCTCAGAACAGTAGGAGGGAAGGCAACCTAGGGTGAGGTACAGTCAGGATACAGCCCCTGAGGAAGACCCGCCTGCAGAGGTATAAATTACCCTCATTGCACCAGGGTCGAAACGTTGTCACTCTCCCCCAGTAGGCTTGTAACTGATATCATCCCAGCCATCCTTTTCACAGATGAATGTTCTCTGTGCATTATCAGAAAATCATGAAATGATTATTTGTAAATCCATAAGTGACAGGCCTATCTGTAAAATTGGTGCCACTATGAACCACGACCAGTTTTACTAAGGATACCAGAATGTGTAATTGATTGGTTATTGAATTTGCCTTTTGGATTCCCCAACTTTATATCTGTCCTACCTCACAAGCACTTTCCTTTTTCACACTCCCCTTGGAGCAACCTCTTTATCTATTTGGAGCATTGAATATGGTGATCTGTTATAAAAGTAACTAAATAATAAACAGTCAATATTGGAGCAATATTTTGTGCCTTTGTGTCTTTTGAGGATATACTTGTTTGCATTGTAAAGAAAATGGTGATACATTAATGATACAATGGTAATTCTATATGTACCGGATGCCCTTCGACTAATGAATGTTTTTCATAACTGAATTGTAGCTTTAAAGAAGTCTAGGACCGTTGTTTCCTATACCAATCGTTCCCCAGGTCCATGGACAATTGTGGGTTACCCCATTATATCATAATGGATGCTCACCATAGCACCACGGATGCCTGGATTATGCCAGTAATGCCCACCATTATACTAGGGCCACAGTTGTGCCAAGGCTGGAAACCAGAAGGATCAGGGATAAGACCACATATCAGTCATGACCATTAATATGCCAGGAATAGGTATATATAGGCCAGTCATGCTCAGAGTAGGTCTATGATGGCTGCCAGCATACCACAACTAGACCAAAAATACTAAAATAGTCAAGGATGACCATTATTATGCCACTGGCACTATTATGTCAGGAATGGACACAATTATGCCAAATATAACACTCTTATGATGGGTCTAGCATATATATTTGGCGGTTCTTGGCACCAGGCATAGTTGCAGGAAGCAATAGTGTTCATTATGGGCACACATATAAATGTTGATGATTCTCTTAATTTTCTCTGGTCTGGATCATACCCTGTTCTCCTCAGGTCTTGAGCTGATCGTGCATCTAATTGACACATTTTCACTCTGACTCCTGCAGTCCCGCACTTTGGTGGGTCAGCACTAATTACAGCTCAGGCTACTGCTGCCATAATTTTTTGATGGTGCACTGTTCAACACATGTTGTGACTGATAAAGGAGGGACTACAACATGGTCAATCTCCTTGTGGCTTAATTATATTGAGATTGGATACAGACTGTCATGTAGCAGGTCCTTTAAGCCACACAGTGTGTGTTTGAGTGTTAGTATGAGTTACTGTGATAAGTTTGGCTGGCTGTCACTCTTAGGGTCTTGAGCTGATCAGTGCTGCCTTCTTTAATAGGCACCTACTCTCTGAAATTGATACTGGGCTTGACTTCACCTTAGAGAGCTACATTGAAGGTACTGGCGAGCTACCAGTAGCTCCCGAGCTACTCGTTGGAGACCCCTGTTATCCAGGACTGACAGAGAGCTATGCAGGGTAGAGGGTGGAAAGGTTGGAAATGAGATGGGAACATGTATGTGCTGGTGTATGCGTCTATTGTGTGTGCACTGTTTATTGTTTGGGCAAAATCAATAGAAATATATATTTTTAAAGACATACCTGAACATTTAACAATGATACATAATGAGGAACCTTTTCTTTTATATGACAACCTAAACAATGAGAAACTAATCCTAATATTCTCCACAGCAAATAACTTACTAATACTAAGCCATTGTCAAACTTGGATGATGGATGGGGGCATTCAAAATGTGTCCCAAACCATTCACTCAGATACACACCATACATGGTGAATATCAAAACACAAATATCATTTTAATATATGCCTTTCTACCAAATAAACAAAGAAGCACTTACATATGAACTCTTAAACCCCATCAAACATAAAACAAATAACTAATATGCACAACAAACAATCTTAGACTTTGACAAGCCATGATTCAGACCATTATAACATTTCACCCCCATAGCCATTCAAGGCTCTTGCTATAATTTCAATCAAAACATATGGAAGCACCTCCTACAATCTGCTTCAACTAAGTGTAGAATATGATACCAACAAACCTTTGAAATAAAACAAATGATAGCATTAGCCTATGTCCCTGTCAGAGAGGTAGCTAACCACTACACTTTACACGTAGGAAGCCCTTTCTACCAACAAAAGGAAGACAAACTAAGCCCCTTTATTGATTATTTCGAAGACACTTGGATTTGCAAACTTCAACGCTCCGGACGAAGACGCCAATCCAAGTTCCAAATACCATGGTAGAATGTCTCTGATAGCACCTTGGCACAGAAAGCCTAAACAAGCAACACAGTGTAAGGATTGCACAGTGCCTTCCAATCCACACTAGGCAGAATGCAACCTACACTCTATACATTTATAAAAGCAATACAAAAAGTGCAAAGCTACCAACAACTACGAATAGAGCAATCGGTTACCCAAATTGCACCTAAACTTAGCAAACAAACCAAGGAGGGGCCTGCTTGGGGCCCCCAAAGTCGGTTTCCAAAAGCCTTTTCATGTCGGACAAACTGAGTTGGAAAGGCTTTCAGAATCCGACATTGTAATCGGATTGGTCGGTCAGAAACTCTGTCCACAGAGTTGATCGGATCACCTCCGACCGACTCGGATTCTCCGATTGCCACTCGGGACCGATTTGGAATGACCGAATGGTTCCCCTTCCGACCGCGAGCATCGTAATTGGTCTGGCAAATTGGATTCTGACCGACTCGGGCAGATGGGTTCTGACTCGGTCTAGGTGAATCCGACTGTCGGTAGGAGGCTTTCCAACCGACATCGTAATGAGGCCCTAAATGTGAAACAATATATATTGTTTTATGTGTTACATGTCTGTATTATTTAAAAATATGTAATTTATATTATTTATTACAAACATACATTTAACTACTTTTTAATTACATTGCCAAACACCAAAAATACTTATTAAATAACACAGACTATTTCTACTACATGCATATACAATTAAAATAAAAGATAGCACACTAAAATTATAATCACACTCCAACATAAACCATTTTTAACAAAGTGTTGGACACTAAAGGGGTGACCTTTACTATTCCCACTGCAATCTATACTAATTTGGTGAAAGTGTTGGACACTTAGGGCTCAATTACGAGTCTGGCGGTCCATGGACTCACGGGGCGCGGTGGTGGCGGTCTTCCAACATCCCTATTACATTAAGGTAGGTCAGACTGTAATTGCCCAGCAGCAGCCACCAGGGAACTGTTGTTTCCTGGTGGTGGTTCAGCGGTGTAGAGGCAGCAATATGCTTGACAGGACTGCCGCAATCCTGCCAAGCATATTACAAGTTCCTTCTCCATGAAAACCGTGGTGGAGAGGAAACAAAGGTTGACTCTGGGCCATTGGGTGCATGCAGGGGGGCACATCATGTGCCCCCAGTGACCATGCACCCCAGTTCCTGCACAGCATGGACTAATTTAGAGTCCATGCTGTGCAGGAACTGTTTTTGACATTTCCATTGCGGTGCCCATCTTCTGAGGTACCGCTGTGGGAACGTTCAAAAAACGCCCGCCAGACACAAGAAACACTCGTAATCTGGGGTTGGTCTGACACAGGGTTTAGCAGTGCGGCGGCAGGCGCTGCACCACTAAACTTGTAATCAGGCCCAAAAAGGGTGATATATACTATTCCCACTCCAATCTATACACATTTAGGGCAGGTGTTGGACACAAACAGGGTGCCATTTACTATTCCCACTCCAATCTAGAACAATTTGGAATAACTGTTGGACACTAAACTAGTGACATTTACTATTCCAACTTCAATATAAAAAAAATGGATAAACTGTTGGACACTAAAGGGGTGATATTTCCTATTCCCACTCCAATCTAAAACAATTTTGCAAAACAGTTGGACACTAAAGAAGTGGCAATTACTATTTCCACTGCAATTTATGCCAAGTTGGGGAAGGTGTTGGACACTAAAATAGTGAAATTTACTATATCCATTTCAATGTAAACAATTTTATGCAAGATGCTACAAACTAAAAGTTTTATGTACACATTCATTACTCCATACTCACACAGAATTTAGAACATATAAAATCAATTAAAAAAACACACAAACCAAAGCTACAAAACTATATATTCATATCTAAATATTGAAAAATAACTTTAACACTATTAATAATTAATTTATCTTTTAAATTATTATCTACAATTCCTAAACTTGTAAACCTAAAATAAGAAATAAAATCATATTCCAAAATTAACAATCATAAAGTTAAAAGATATACATAACACCATTTTTTTAACTATAAATCCCCCCCAAAAATATTTGTATGCCATTATAATTTTCAACAAAAAAATGTAAAAATAATTGTATTATATTTAAAAAAGAAAAAGCTCTACATTTTTAATGTACAAAATAGCTCACTGTATTACATTCAATTTGTATATATTTTGTATTTTTAAAAATATATATAATTATGTTTTAACTAGTTACAATAAAATAAATATTATTAAAAATTATTATTGCATCAAAATTTACATTTAATTCAAAATATCCCCTTTTTAAAAATGTCCCCATCTTTATCCCCGAAAAAGCCAATATCCTGCTCCTAAAAAATTATAAATCCTTTCTTTTTATACATTAATACAATTAAAAACAAAACTGTCAACAATTTAATTATTTATAAATTATATTACTAAAACACAAATTGAAAAAATCAATAAACATATACAATAAATCACATATAAAATAACACTTGCAAATGATATTCCACATATTTTCTAAATCGATATCATTTTTACAATGATATTAAAAACAACACTTAAAACAATTTTTTTTACCTTCAATATTCCTGTCGATTATATTTTTGCCATCCTGATATTCTTAATAAAATATTTTTTATCACAATATTTTTTGCCGATATTTTGTCCAAACACCCAAGATCTTTCTCGTAGTTTTCCTGATTTCAAAGACATCCATATCAAAGACATCTTTCAAATAGTTACCTGGAAAATAGATATTTGATCACATCACCCTCAAAAACCAGAAACCTTCACTGTCTTCCACACAAAAACGTAACTGCTTAGCCAGCTCTTCTTCACAGGCTGAAACTGACTTTACTCTAATATTTATATCACAGCTTGTTTTCAACACTTTAATGTATACTGTTTTGTCCAAATTTGTTCCCGCGTGATTTATATTGTGTGCATGCACTCTCTGCACTAAGCATAGTGTCAACCAAGCTATCCAACATTTCATGTGATTTTGTACAATATTTTATTGACCTAATTTTCTAATTCAACTCAATAGTGTGTCTGAGTTTAAAGTTCCTACGTTTTCGGAATTTGCATTGTGTGCATAGTGTTAACAAATTTCACATCCATGGTATACAACAAGTTGGTGCATTTTAAGGAAGAGGAATCATTGTTCGTGTTACATTGTCAACTGAGGCAGATTCCTCTGAAAATTGGGATTCATTCAAAGTTGTGATTTATAGCAGAGAAGTCAATTAATTCTTTTTTTTTTAAAGTTAAGGTTTATTATTAGAATATTTACAGAGACAAATGGCAACAGATTAATTGTAGTATATAAATTAAACTGTTTAACGTTTAGTGACAACAGAGGTAAAGATAAAAGCCTTCTTTCCTGTAAGTATACATCAGAAAGAATGGGTCTTCATATGTGTTTTATGATCTGCAGAGAAATGTAATTTGTTTTATATGTTAATCAAATGAAAAAAAGACAACCAGACATTAATTAGTCAGCATCAGCGTTAATTATCACATGTAATGTATTTGGAATAATAGAAAATATAAATACTGCTTAAGGAACATATGTGATATTTTATGTTACACACTATAAATAATAACATTTAACTCATACTGTTTTAAGACAAGCACTTAATTAGTAAGTAAAAGAGAGAAATATATATTAAGTATAAGATAGCATATAAATATGAATAAATGTTTCATTTTTATTCAATTAACACAACTGTGCCGCATTTGCATTATTGATGTTTGATTATTTGTCTATGGTAATTAGTCCACAGATGCAAAGAACTGCATATGTCAGTGAGTATCTGTGCTGGTTACATTAATATGTACATCTAATGGCCACCGTAGAGTGACAAGTTAACCTAAGGAACATTTTGGTGTTGTAAATCCACACTTATGATATTGTAGAGTCTTTATTTTCACACCCACAGCGTCAAAACTGTATAAAAAAGTGGACTGTCATATGTAGAATTGGAAAGGAAATTGTCCAAATACCCAATAAAGACATTGGCTAGTTGTAGGCCAAAGAGGTATATAACAAGGTTTGTTTTTTGACTTGAAAAAAAGATAGCAGATATGTCCACACATTCAATGGATTTTATACTGCGGAGAATATGTGAAGCTGCCACACATTTTCAAAGAAGAAATTTCTTTTTGTTACATTTGTGTGGCCAAAAGCAAGGTGCAGGTCACAAACTAGTCACTCACTATGCATGGCTTAACATGATCCTCACCTATATTTCTGATTCTTAGAGTTATAAATACCTACATTACTTTGTATCCAGGGTCTCAGTCAATAGCTTACAACACAGGATTAAAGACTATAAAGATTGCATATTACAAATGTAAAAGTAGTAAGTCTTTCACTTTTAGAATAACGGCTTCTCTTCGGGTAGATGTGCATTTTTGTGAAATCTTAAGGGCATAGAGGATGATTTGAAGGTAGTCACATTCATATGCTGCTGATATCGAGCATTTGCTCCAGTTTGACCAGGCTGCGATTAATAGCATCAGTTGCCTACATGCTGTCTGGCAGCCATACAGGGTCTGATTACGAGTTTGGCGGTGCTGCGCTGGGTTTGCACCGCCAAACCCATGGTCGGGCCACCCGCCAGATTACGATTATTTCTCGTGTCTGACGGGCTTTTTTTTACGTTCCCACATCGATGCCCTGAAAATAGGCACCGCAATGGGGCCACCAAAAACAGTTCCTGCACTGTAAGGACTGAAGTCCATGTTGTGCAGGAACTGGGGGCATGTGCATCCACAGGGTTTGAGGCACCTTTTTTTTTTCTTCTCTGACACATGAAAACAGTGGTGGAGGGGAAACTCGTAATATGCTTGGTGGGACCGCCGCAGTCCAGCCAAGCATATTGCGGCCTCTTGACCGCCGCAACATGACCAAGGAACGGCGGATCCCTAGCTGCTGCGGTGGAGCAATGACGGTCCGACCACCCTAATTGTAATAGGGCTTTCGATAAGCCACCGCGCTCCCGCAAGTCTTGCAGTCTGTGGACCGCCAGACTCGTAATTGAACCCATAGTGTTTGATGTTCACTAATCACTTAAAACTGAAAGAAGACACAAAACAGAGATATGGGGGATGGTCTCTGACCCATCTGGATGGACGTCTGCACTTTGACCAGAGCAGCTCAGTACCCCATGAGGCCCATTTGTTTTTGTCAATAATCTTGGGGTTATATTTGACCTGAGACATGCAATTGACAGGCAGATCCAGATAGATTGGGCATCAGGGTTTCTGCAATCAGACATCTGCAAAAGACGCTCCAAGTCTTGCCTTGCGCATTCCTCTTTTGTAGGAACATGTGTCATATCTGACATATATAACTGTAATTCTATTTATTTGGGCTTAAATTGTAAGAGTATCAACAAATTATAGTGACTCCAGCATTTGGGCATCTTTTTGTTTTTTGACTTTGGGCATAAGAATCATATCTCAACAGCACATCAGGCACAGCAGGGTTTTTCTGCCAGCTTAAGTTAGAGAGGGGGTTTAGATCCAGGCACAAGTGTAGTATTCTAGGGTGACAGTGTAGTAAATGCTACTAACAGATGGAAGGAATTATTTATGTCATGTTGAAGGTGTCTGATAAGCTAAGCTTCCTTAGCTTTAAGTGCCACATTGTTCTCTGGGCAAAAGGCTGTTCCTAGAGTGTCTTATTTAAAGATGCAGCCCTATACGTCTTTTCACTTCATGGCATCAGATAACATGACAAAGTTCCTGTTAGATGCTTCAGAAAATTGGTGCCCAGTCCTGACGATTCTCATCATGGCAGAAGGCTGTATGCACTATGTATTTTCACATAGGAGCATGGTCAACTCACGCTTTGCTTATGTCTTTGGTTGCTTTCACCCCATACAGGCGAATTGAGGAGTGCTATTTAGTCTACGCTCACAAGCTTTTGGCTGCAGTCACATTTGCTGACACATTATCTGGTTCTATAGAGAAGTCATCTCATGTTTGGGTGAAGGCTGAATTGACTTGGAGAGATTCATGGGCATCTCACCTGATATCAAGACGGCAGTTAACAGAAAAGTTGACCGTGGTGTGGAATCACTTGCCTGGTGAGGTGAGTGCAGGTTAGAGTTCAAACCATTGTTTGGTCCTACTTCCCTGGCCTTGTTTAATGGCCCTTCTCTAATTGAGAAACTGCTGCCGCATCTAAGAAAGATAAGGTGGGTGGCGATGGTAGAATGTTCATTTTGAGGCTAGTTAGCAGATTTTTACATTTACCACATTCTAAGACTGATCAGAAGGAGTGGCACGGCGATCTGCCAAAAAGCAACCCAAAGATTCTCTTGTATCGTGTTGCAGTGCTTAAGGCTTTGATGATGGCATATTAACAAGTAGGCAACCCCATTCTTTGTAGATCGCGGCGGCTACATTAATGGTAGTGGCTCAGATGAGTCTGAGCAGTTACAGGACATTTCCCTCTGGAAGGTCATTACTTTGAATGCTGTGTGTACCCAAACTTGCTTGAATAATCCATGCGTTTTTCAATGTAACGCAGTTGTGCTAGTGAGTGTTAAATTACATCTGACAGCGTGGACAGGAAATCACTCATTCATGAGCAATTGGTCCTCTAAGTAGAAGATCCCTAAATGAGGAACGGGCTGATCTCTGGGGATGGGACACATTATCCAATTAGTATCAATGATCTTTATCCAATCAACATGGAGTGTCCAATCACTGCTTCTTTGCGTCATGATGGGATTCCTCTCTGAAAGTAGTTGACAGTATATTTACATGGATATTACTTGGTCAGCCTTGGTAGGGAGACCATTAGACGACTTCTCCTAACTTTAGGCTGGAATCACTCATTACACTTTGTGATCGGGGGGACAAGGAACCAGTTCCCCAGCTTTAAATTGGTTGCTGCACAAGCTCAACTAAGAAAAGACTAAAATAACGCATGGCAGACGTCACGTGATAAGATTGCCACAGTGCCTCACTTTAATATCTAGTGCTTGGTGTCTTTCTGGTGGGGTGGGGGTGCAGCTGATCAGAGATCTTTGGCACTCTGCGGCAGCCATTATTGCTCTCATCGTTGTAGTACCTTTTATCACACATGTCCTACGTGTGGGCTGGGAGTTGGTCTTGAGAGTGAGATACTTTGCTCCACAGAATTTCTGGCATCAAACGTTAGGGTTTGCTTTGTAGATGAGACAGGCCAGAGCTTGGGTGTGTTATGACGATTACCCAAGATTGTGCCCCAAACAGCTACTTCTTTGCTGTTGCCTGGGGAGGTATTTTATTTGAAGATTAACTTCGTGCCAAACTTCATATTTGATTTTTTACACTTTCTACAAAGAATAGACTTGATTTTTGTGTTGTAATTTGAGGCCAGGTAGTATGAACATATTTTCGAAGGAGTGGGTCATTCTGCATGCTCCCTCTCTGGATTACAGAAGACATAATTGCAGAAGACATAATTGCAGGAAAACAACTTCCACGAAAAGGGTGTACATTTCAATTTGAGTTTTGTTGCTTTTTTTGCAGTCAGAGAACTCATACACAAACCAAGAAAGAGTCTCTGGCATCTCGGAGAAGTGTGGCTCAATGGTTAGAGCGGTAGACCCTGATGCAGAGGTCTGGCCTGGGACCAGGGTTCAATTCCTGCCTCAGCGGCTCTTGGATTCAATTTCCCTGGACCTGATAATTCTCGCCTCGGTGCCTATTCTAATCATGGGTCCCACTTTGCAACTCTGGGAAATAGCTTGCTTAATCTCCACAACGGCCCCCACAGCGCTAGGATGCCTGGCTTCACCTTGGGGGTGCCCAGGAGTGGACATCTCACAGGAAAACCAGGAAGGGTTCCACAGCGGTATGAATACAGCGCTACGAGACCTCTGGGTAGAAGTGCGCTATATAAGTACAAATACATCTTTCTAATCCTAAATTACCATATGCCTTTCTTAGATAGCAGGAAAAAAATCGTGCAACAAGAATTAAGTCTTCAAAGATTCTTTCAAACCGAAACACTTTTTTTTTGTTGTGATCGCGAGTTGTATTTTATATGATAGAGCCACGTTCTGGGCAAATCTCCCTTCTGTTCGATGCTGACAGACTGTTTGTCAGTTAAACTCCCCCTGTCATGTATCCCAGGCACTGCCCGCTCATGCGCGGAGACCTTCACTTTTACTGCTACCACTTGGACCCTGCGCAACCCTGCTCATTGATCACTGATGCAGGCCAGTGCCCGCGTGTTCTTCAAGTGCCTACACAAGTAATGAGGTGCTTGCGCTGTAAAATTAAACTGTCAACTGTCAGCGATTGATAACCACAGCGAGAGCTGACCTAGAACACCTGCACCCGTGGCCGAGACAGGTGTCACGCGTTTGATCGCTGAGGCCTGCTAGTCATTGTGACCCGGGAGTGTCCCTCCTGGGCTTCCGTTTACGAGGCGGCCGTCGCGGGCCGGAAGTAAATTTCAAACCTACCTCAAAACAGTCGCGGTGCTGGAAAAAAAAGCCTCCTATTGTTCGTCGTGCCTTTTATTCAATAAACAGATTTGAACAATGACGCTAATATTTGCAATCTGATTGGCAAGACAACTTTCTGAAAATGTAGGTCTGATGTTCCCAACAACCACGTCTGTAGCCGTGCAAACGGCAGCACCTCACCTCAGTGTTTTGCTTGGCTGCCGCTTCTCCATCTGTCAGCGCTCTGTCACCCCATCTACTCCTGTTTTTGGGAGCCAGCCAGCTCTCAGCAAGTGTCCGTCCAACCCACCCTTCCTCCCGCCTGAGCAGACTGCGGCAGAAACAACAGCTTCTTTCTTTATGTTTCTTGGATGAGGAAGGCAGGGGGTCGAACGTTTTCATTTGCTTTACTGTGAAGAACAAAGTACTCCTAAAAAAGGGGAAATGTTTTATGAATATCTTTATTTTTTCTTAAAAGTATGAGATGTTCCCCGTAAATGGCACAGTTTAAGAAAGCGCTTTGAAGCATGCATCTCACCTTCTTTTAATATAATACAGGAGTCTACAGGATGCTTTCGTTACTCTACAAGCCTGACAGGAAAGGTGCAAGGATTATCAGCTCCACAACAAAAAATTATTTTTGCCCATGACTTGCCCCAACCACAGTCGAACTGGCCTATAGGGCACTCAGGAAGTGCCCAATGGGCTGGTCTGACAGGTCAGTGTGTGGGGGCCGTTTTGTTTGGTTGTTTGTGGGCCTGTTTTATAGTCAGCTGGGCCGGCTTTTACTGCTGATTTCCCTGATATTAAAACAAACATTGCCTGTGGTCCAGCTAAAATTCATACAGTCATCCATAACTTGCAAAACACTTATACAGCTTGTTTTTAAAGTTTAAAACTGCCACCAATATGCAAACATGGGACACTTTTTAGGCATCTAATTCAGTAATGGGGAGGGGGGGGGCACTTTTATTTTGGTGCCTGGAGATATTTTCTGCCCCAGTCCGACCCTCACCTCAACAAAAGTGCCATAGTTGCATTTCCTTCCAACAGTGCAGTAGACCCAGCTGCCAAATTCTGGTGGCTCCATAAGGCCTTACATCACCTCATGGGCGAATTGGACATGCAGTCAGCTTTTACATGATGAAGCAGGAAAGCCCACGGGATACATTTTTTGAAATCTATTAAAATAAAAGTCTATTTAGGCTGATTACAATGGGATCTGGAGGGAAAACTGCTAAACCACGATCACCTCTGGACGTTTCGGGCCGGTGGTGTGTTCTGGGAATCAGGAGGTATACATTTTGGTTTGGGGGTGTGAGGAGGGAGTAGGGAGGTTTAGGCACACCTATACATACGAAGTCTTCCTCTTTTGCCTCTCCTCTGTGCACCAGAGCCGTTTAGCAAGTTTCTTCTTTGGTAACTCAGAACTGGTGAGAGGCTGAAGACAAAGGGTAAGCTTAGTGCTGCAGGTGGAGGGGTGATGGATAGTATGGATGAGCAAGTGCTGTCACATGGGGTTCCTGGTAGTACATCACACCATCAGGGGCTTGAGGTGATGCCCATAGCCTGCACAGACATAAAGGCATGGGTATGCGACTATTGGCGGGGGAGTGCAGCGCAGAAGGCAGAGAGGATCAAGGGGAGATGGCGGGTATGTGGAGTGCAGCACTGGGCCTGAGGTGCGCCGCTGTGCGACCACTGCTGGGTGTGGTTAGGAGTGCTTGATAGTTCTCTTGAAAGAAGGAAGCGTGTTTAGGGTTGCCACCTTTCACAGATAGAAATTCTGGTAATTTGTTTATATTTTGACTTCTATCTTTTTTTGCACTAACTCCTTATCACTCATGACTGCCGTAAACCAGACAGTCTCCCTCCAGGTAGAGGATAGAAGATCACCTGGAGAACTGAACACTCAAGTGATAAAGACGCAATGATGATGCTATTCACCTAACTGTAGGGGTGGAGAATAAACATATACTGCACCCTTAGTTAGTGTGAATGAGGGTCTCCATGACAGATATATAGAGAATCTGGAATACCGAGACACGTGATTCATTCCCTTTGATCATGACTCTATCAATAACAGATGCCGAATGAATCTCTGATTCTCTCTCCCTCCTTGTATTTTATGAATACAAAGAGGAAACACAACACTAAAAATGAAAGGTATTGGAGAATCCATTATATGGGCACAGGATGAGTATGCAGGTCAAGATAGGCACTTAGGGTAGCTGCAGTTTTCAGGTCTCAACTGAGACAGTGCATGTGCTTTCGCTTTGCAAAACATTTTGGTTACTTACAGGGGCATTACAGCTTGCCCATTGCTTACCACTGGTTGGCTTCAATGTCATGCTCATTTACTTTCTTCTGTTTGGCCAGCTTCAATTCCTTTTCAAGTATTTGTCCCTCCACTGAAGTATGGCCCAAGTACTGCTTTGTTGCCCAGTGTCCTCCCACTTTTCGCGGTTTCTGAGCTACGTTTTTGCCTGCAGTTGCAGCACTCCATAAGAGTGCATTTGTTTGGATGCCCTCCCCCACTTCCCCACCGCCCTGCTCTGTGTTGTAGTTTTTTTTTATATTGCACCCAAGAGCATCAGTATGCTTTACATGAGCACCAAATTATGTTACACAAGGTTAGATTAATTTCTTTTTGTTGTTTTGTGCCATGTCCGCTTCCCCCTTTTTTGCTTGCCCCCTCCCACCGAACTGTTTTGCTTGCCCCCAATGTTGCTTGCCATCATTGTCGCCTGCCCAAGGTGTGTTGCTTCCTCCTCCCATTTTCCCATGTTGCGTTGCTTGCCACCTCCTACTTTCCCAGTCTTGCCTCTATCCTCTTATTGTTGCTTGCACCATGCCACCTTCCTGTTGTTGCTACCACCCTTCACACCCTCCTGTCCCGCCTGGAAAGAAAAAGCCTTGGGAAAGCCACTAGGTCGCTCCTATGCAACCTATTGGCTATATCAATGTTTTTAGTCATATTGCACAAAAGATCAGCTGCTGTGTAGCATAGCTAAAAGTATTTTTTAATAATAAAGTGTTAGGACGCAGCCAGTGCTGGTTTCGTCTTGCACTTTTGTAATTGCTGACAGGCAGCCTATGCAGGAGACATCTACACACTCATGTTGCAAGCTCTCCCCCGCTACCTCCAGGATGCCTCCTGCTCTCAAGCCTACCAGAAGTTTTATTTAAAAAAGTGGTAAAATATGGCCAGCTGTATTTTTGGTATTCACAAACTACTACTTAAACAAGCATTTACAATGCAATGGTCTCGGCATTGGTAAAGTTAGAGCTATTGGCATTGCTCATGACAATGCCGTTTCTTTAAATGTTTTAAAAACAAAAATATAAACAAAAATAATGTCATGAGCAATGCCAATAGCTCTAACTTTACCAATGCCGAGACCATTGCATTGTAAATGCTTGTCTTGTTTTCCTGAAGGTTTGTATTACTCCATCTGTGAAAGGAAACAGAAAGGAAAATGGCTCGAAAGGATTCTTGCATTTCAAAATTCCCATCTGTGATGTGCTCTGTAAACCCATGCTTGTCAAACAGGGAGGGTGTGTGGGAGCCATCACACTTCATACCCATTTGATATGTGATCATGATTCATTATTCTACCAGAGCAATTTGCTCTGTATCATCTCTGGTGAGGTGGCGATATGACTCGCATTCTGCCACTAATCCAAGTACAGTGAAAGTGAATTCGGTTAAACTGTATCTCAACACCACATCCTTATTGCTCACACTTCACGCTACACACATATTGTCATTCACCAAGGTTACGCTTATACTGCACAGCATACCCTTTACCCCAATTAGGGAGAGTGCACGCTTCACAAGGGATTGCAGCATTGCAGGGGGTAGCCCTTTAGTCAGACTCTGATGTCAGTTCGACGAAGGCAACAAGGTGATTAAAAAATCAGGGGAAACAAAGGAGAGCCGCTCATGCTTTTAGAGAATCGCAATAGTTGTCAGAGCTCAATCATACCTGTGTGGTGAGTGCTTTGCAGTCTGATGTGCCGAATACTTACTACACCAAGGGTCCTGCCCCATAAGCACACCTACTTGGTCTGCGTCCCCGGGCTTTCGCAAGGTTCTCAGGCTGCCCTCGCTATTTTTTAAGGGCGTGTGGAAGTGGTTCCAGGTGGAATGAGAGCCCAGTCCCACCCGCGATGACGTATCAGCACGGTACATTGCTTGCTACCGCACCACGTGACCGTGTTGAACTACTCAGTTTTGGAGTAGACTTGGGAATTGTAGTTTGTCTGCGGTCACGATTATGAGAATCAATAAAGTTTTTTTAAACTGCAGTGCTTGAGCAGTGTTATGTAAATATTGGAGAGAAACGCCACATAAGGGCGCATGCGGTGTGCATACAAAATCAATTTAATGCAAAATAAGCTTGCCAAGTGTGTATAAGGCATCTAATAAATGCCAATTCAGAGTGCTAAATGTGTCAAGGCACAACAGTGGCGATACCCTAATACAAGCGTTAATCCGTGGATTATTAGAGAAACCGCCAAATTTAGCCTCATGGGTTGTGTATTTTGAAGTGTATTACATTTTCATCTAGAGTGCCAGGTGTGTAGAAGGCTCCCTGGCACTCGCCTACAAAAAGAGAGACTTTCAGGCTGTACACATTGTGCGAAGCGGCGCCTCCCGCTGATGGGCCATTAACACTGATTCATGGCAGCAGCTGGGGGAACGGAGACACCAACGGCATTCAAACTTTTTAGGACAGGGGGAGGAGACCAGAGCAGCAGCCGGACACGGGAGCACGAGGCAGCCGAGAGCAGGGGAGAGGACGCCATGAACACCACCACCTTTCTCCGAGGCAGAGCAGAAATGCCTCGGAGAAAGGCAGCGTCCTTTTCGGATTCGGGGGCGTGTTTTGCTGTTATCTCCTCTTGCCAGTGGCTGGAGGAGATAATTAGACTTTCTGCAAAAAACACGCCCCCCGATCCGAAAAGGACGGGGCCTGATCGGAGTGACGGGACCTCTTCTCCAATGGCTGGCCAGCATTCAAGAGTCCAGCCAATGGAGAACAGGGAAGAAGAGGGGCGGGTTCAAGCCCCTCTTCTCCAAGTCATTAAATCTCGGATCGAGACTGCGCAAGCGCAGCCTTCGGGCCGAGACCTAAAAACAATAATTAGTCCAGCACTACACATGGCCAAACACTAGTACTGCAACACCATCCCATAGTAAATAATAGCGGTAAGGACGTAAAATAAAACCCTGTAGGAAATAATGTTACATTAAATTAAATACAATTATTTAAAATAGTTAACAATATAAATAAATATAAATTAATGTTAACATTTTTTTAATAGACTATTTTTATTTTTAAATTATAAAATATTTTAATGACCCATTTAGAAGTTAAGAAATAATGTAAAAATACATTTAATTAACATAATTATATTATTTTAATTATTCAGTACCTCAAGTCAAGTCAAGTCAAATAAGCTTTAATTCGGTTTGTATAAATACAACCATATAAGCTAGACAGATTAAAAATACATAAAATAGCATAACATATAATACAGCAAAATCATGAACAGGTAGTGATTCCTAAACAAACCCTAACTCAACTTGCATTGGATGGTGAGTCATAGTTGATACATTCATATATATACATGTGTAAAAAAATAAATTGGACATTATAGTATTAGGTCATTTAAAATCATTTGTCAATAGCTATCATCATATAAGTGAGGAAAATAGGTAGCTAACATAAAGTGACTCATGTATTGAAAAATGAGTCCAACTCATTATAGTAAAGTGACTTATGTATAGAATTAGGTTATTTCATAAAATAACTTAAACATAACTATACCATCAAGGTAAAATACAGTTAACATTTAGCACTTAACAGATAGTTATAGATTTCCTAGCAGCTCTGCATTTTATAATATATAGTGCAACATGGAAACAAATGTCCCACCTCTGTAAAGAACAGAGCAGGTTCATGGCATCTGCCGTTAAACGAATGTTATATTTTAAAAGGATCGGTTCAAATAAAATTTCCTCAAGAATATATAAAATTTACAAAATAACAGAAAATGGCAACAACTTTGTTTGGAAACATTGTCACATGGGCATTCTTCGCTAGAGCCAGCCCCAATTACGGGGAATGATGCGAGATGGTGTACAATACCCAACCTTAAACGTACAAGAACAAATCGGTGTGATTTCCTAGTCACTTCCACCAAATATGACTGAAGGCCTTTTTTTAGATTAAGCTGCCTATAAAACACAGAAGTTTTATGAGTCTTAATCAATGTATTCCTTTCTTCTGTTTTGTATAGAAGGAATGTGTCTTTAATTTCCTTCTTGGAAGGTAATATATCACAAACTGAATCTTTGGAGATCTTAATTCCAAATAGGATATTATACCAAAGAATAATATAATTCAGCCATTGAATACGGAGATGGAAATCCAACTTAAGACAATCCTTAATTACAGACTGTGTAAACACAGTTTCCTTTTTGTTCCATATGGAACGCCATAGTAATAAAGGGCGTAATGCAGCCAAATCTGATAAATAATTAAGGCCTGTTTCTTGATGAATTAAATCAGATGAGGCTGCAACTGGGACACATAACAGGCGCTTAAGGAATGTATTTTCATTTATTTGCAATTGGGCCATTGGAGAATGTCCCCATAAACCTGCTCCATATAAGGCCGAGGAGACACATCTTGCGTTATATATGGTTAACATATCTTTTATTCTGTAATCCCCTATTTTTGAGGCAAAACGGAAAATGCCATTAGAATTTCTAGTCATTTTGTGACCAATGTTGCCTTGGTCGTTGGACCATTTGCCATTAGCATCTAAATTGATGCCTAAATAACAAAAGGTATCAACCGCTTGTATCTTCGAGCCTTCAAGAAAAAAGGACCGCGATGATTTAAATTTTCGTCCACATATCATGATAAAAGTTTTTAGTTTATTAATCAGCAATTTCCTGTCATTAATAAAACCAGTAAAAGCATCAATTAAACGTTGTAGACCCAGAGGAGTGCGTGAAATTAGGACGGCATCGTCTGCATATAACAATATGGGCACAACAGTATTATCTATTTTGGGGGCATCAGCAGGGGTATTATTTAAAACCTCGGCAATTTGATTTATAAAAAGAGAAAATAAAAGGGGGGCCAGTACACACCCTTGTCTGATGCCCCTTCGCGCAGTGAAAAAAGGGGTTCGCTCACCCGTGGGTCCATAACGTATACTACAAGAGAGTTTTTCATATATCCTGGCTAGGAAAAACACAATCTCCTTTGGGGCCCCAGATTCAAGTAATACTGACCAGAGGAGCGAATGGTCCACTAAATCGAACGCACTGCTCAAGTCAGCGAAACATAAAAACAAATTTCCCCCTTTTACCACTGTATATTTGTTGATAAGTAATTCCAAATTAACACATTGTTCAATGGTCCCAATGCCTTTCCTAAAACCGTATTGGACTGGGGTCAATACATTGGATTCTTCGGCCCATGTTTCCAATCTTTTTAAAAGCACCCTACTTAGTACTTTTATTGAAGAATCAAGCAATGAAATAGGGCGATAATTGCATGCTTCAGAGCGCGAACCCTTTTTGTAGAGTGGAACAATTAAAGATTCAGCCCATGACAATGGAAAATTTCCTGTAGCAGCAGCATTAAAAATTCTTGCAAGGATTGGTGCCCAGAGATCCATTTCATCCTTGTATAGATCAATCGGAACACCATCCGGGCCGGGAGCCTTTCCCCCTTTGCTATTTAACAGACCTTCACGCACCTCCTCAATGCTAATTGATAGTGGTAATAAAGGCCAGGTAAAATTATTTATTAAAAGAGGAAAAGTTAAAACGATCTGTTCTGGATTAAAAAAAATTGAAAAGTGCTCAATCCATTCAGTGCAATTAACATGAGACATCAACTCAGGGGTGCAATCCTCTTTTAGGAAAGGGCTATTTACAATTTCCCAAAAAGTTTGATATTGATACTGAACACCACCACCTTTCTCCGAGGCAGAGCAGAAATGCCTCGGAGAAAGGCAGCGTCCTTTTCGGATTAGGGGGCGTGTTTTGCTGTTATCTCCTCTTGCCAGTGGCTGGAGGAGATAATTAGACTTTCTGCAAAAAACACGCCCCCGATCCGAAAAGGACGGGGCCTGATCGGAGTGACGGGACCTCTTCTCCAATGGCTGGCCAGCATTCAAGAGGCCAGCCAATGGAGAACAGGGGAGAAGAGGGGCGGGTTCAAGCCCCTCTTCTCCAAGTCATTAAATCTCGGATCGAGACTGCGCAAGCGCAGCCTTCGGGCCGAGACCTAAAAACAATAATTAGTCCAGCACTACACATGGCCAAACACTAGTACTGCAACACCATCCCATAGTAAATAATAGCGGTAAGGACGTAAAATAAAACCCTGTAAGAAATAATGTTACATTAAATTAAATACAATTATTTAAAATAGTTAACAATATAAATAAATATAAATTAATGTTAACATATTTTTAATAGACTATTTTTATTTTTAAATTATAAAATATTTTAATGACCCATTTAGAAGTTAAGAAATAATGTAAAAATACATTTAATTAACATAATTATATTATTTGAATTATTCAGTACCTCATTTTAACAATTATTAACGCACAATAAGTGTATTTTCTTTTTCTTTGCCTGGAAATTTCTTTTTATTTAAATTACAAAAAAATTATTTTCATTAAATATATCTCTACATTTTAAAGTTTTAATTCAAAATGAATTTAAAAGTTCTAAAGCATGATTTTCTTCGTTCTACATTTAAATTAAACATATAAAATGTATTTAACTTAATTATTTAATAGGCTTTTTAAAATTTTATTTTCAAGTTAATTTAACTTTTCTATTTTGCCCTATAGTTTACCACGGGTAGATCTCCACCCAACTGTGACGTTTCCCTAAAGTATAAGGAGAACTAAAAAAAAAGAATGTATTTAACATGAACACACATATTTAAAATATGTTTATGTTAGATATTAATTTACATCCACACTGTCAGGTATCAATGCTGACAGGATTATCAACCGTATGTGCAGGAATTACTGAGATCCATGTAGTCTCATGCTTTTAGTACATGTCATTGTGATATAAACTGTTGGTTGTATTTTAAAGTATAAATGTGGATCATTTATACTGTACAAGCATCTAACATAGTTAATTTTTTCAACGTGTGAACTAACAAAAATGGCAAATTGGTTCAAAGCTTGGATTTTCTTGGGTGCGGTTTTGAGAGTTTTCAGACCAGTCTAGAATTTTCTTTGCTGTTTGTTTCTCTACTCGGTGTTAAAGTGTTTCAATCCTGGTGTATCATAGGTGTGGCGCATAGTATGTGGAAGCCTGGGTACCTGAAAATACTAAAGTTATAGTATTCTTGAAAGTTTAATCTTCCAGGTAACTGTACAACTAAATATAGGACTTTGAAACACTGGCAGAGTACTGCTCATCATTGAAAAAGGTACCAATAATAACAAGGGCAACGAGGAAGTTCTAAAGGGAGAACATATGTCACATTGTTTTTCCAACATTGAAGGGTATTGGGTGATTCTGAGATTAGCCAGACAGTGCCCTGGGCCGCTATGAAGGCTGTTTAATATAAGTTCCAATTCAGGAGATTGCAGCCACCCTGAGGAAAGCTTTTCCTAAGGTCCTTATATGAGATCCTCATTCTTTTATTAATCCAGAGACATTTTGAAGTTATTTAATCAATTTCCTGAAAGAAGGAGGAGGAGAGTTTTAGGGGTAGCATGGACATCACAAAAATCATTCTCACCACAAGATGTATTTGGGTGACAAGGAGGACAGCAAGTCTCTAACTTTGGAGAGTGTCTGTGATTAGCTGTACTGTATTGGTTTCCATAAGGTCACCACAGAACCAAATCCCCAGATATTTAAGACGTTTGGGCTGCCACTTGAGACCTGAATTGCCTACGTGTGAGGGAAAATACAAAGGGTTTAGGGGAAAGACTTTGGCTTTGTCCTTATTTAAAGTGTATCCAGAAACACCTGAAAACTTATGAATAATGTTGGTGATAGTCGGGATTGCATTTTCAATGTCCTCTCAGTATATATGGATGTCGTCTGCATAAGTGTCGGTTTGATTTTTTTTAGGGCCAAATTAGAGACCTTTAACTTCTGGAGCAGCATTTAGTAATTTAAGTAGGGGGTCAATAGCAAATAAAAAGAGCAAGCGGGAGAGGGAGTATCCCTGTCTTGTACCTTGGTGCAAATCAAAGTATGAGGAAGCGGAACCGTTTGTCCTTATATTTGCTTTGGGGTTCGAATATAGAGCCATCACCATATTTATAAATGAGTTGCCGAGATTATGGGACTCAGGAACTGCGTGAACTGCGTGAAGAAAAGGCCAATACACTTTGTCAAAGGCCTTTTCAGCATCAAGTGCGATCGCCGCTGTTGTGGCTGAGTAAAGGAGGTACTTTGCTATTATCTGGCAAAATGTAAGTATATTGTCTCTGGCGAGACAGTCTTTGACGAAACCCGTTTGGGAGTTATGAATGAGTTTAGGTAAACAGTGGTCTAGTGTCAGGTTTCGCGGCTCCCTTGCCTGCTGTTCCATGCTTGCCGGCCACGAACGAATGCATGAGGGACGACATCCTCACTTCCGGCTTGAATTGCAGCGGTCTAGTTGTTCCGGAGTTGCAGCGGAGCGTCACCAGCGCTTCCGGGGGAATCCGCTTATCAGCGGCGGCTTTTCCCTCGGCCGGCGCTTCGGATTGAGGAACTTGCCCGCAAAGCCTTCGAGACTCCAGTACCTGACCTGCGGAACCCCGGAACTACCCTTTGCCGTGCGCCGTCTTCACGGCAAGTACTGAGCTGATCCCACGGCATCGCAGCCCGTAGGAGATTCATCGTCGCGCTGAAGCGCTTGGCCTAATCCTACTGCGCTGAAGTGCCTGACACCCATGAAGTCACGCTGAAGCGCCTTACCTCATTATCATCGCGCTGAAGCGCCTTACAAGCCTTGAATGCGCGCTGAAGCGCCTTGCCTTATCATCGTCGCGCTGCAGCGCCTTACACGCCTTGAAGTCGCGCTGAAGCGCATTGCCACATCGTCATAGCGCTGAAGCGCCTTGCCACTTTGAACGCGCACTGAAGCGCCTTGCCTCGTCATCGTCGCGCTGAAGCGCTTTACACGCCTTGAACTCGCGCTGAAGCGCCCTGCCACTTTGAACTCGCGCTGAAGCGCCTTGACACTTTGAACCCGCGCTGAAGCGCCCTGCAACTTTGAAATCGCGCTGAAGCACCTTGACACTTTGAACCCACGCTGAAGCGCCTTGACACTTTTATATCGCGCTGAAGTGCACCCTTCTTTTCTTTCCGTGCTGACGCACCTTCAGACCACGCTCCAGAAAGGTAGCACCATTGTCGATCAGGAACTCTTGGTCATCGTGGTGTGGATTGGTGCCTTCTTACTTTCCCTTATCTACATAGCACGGACGTGCTTCTATACCTCAACCGCCTCAAGTGCGGCAAACAGGAGGAGTCCTTATTTCATTGGACCTATAGCGCCGGAGCGCTTGCTGACCCAGCAGAAGCAGCCTGGTAGCTTACGCATTGGAGGAGTCACGGAGGTGAGTGTCGTCCCACATGTGTGCAAGGTATGAATGGACCCGGTCTGTTATGCGGTAGTAACCATTTGCTTGTCTTCCTATACAGTTGGGGTTCCCTGTTCACCCACACAGAGGGAAATCCACCATTCCTCGTGACCCCGCAGCTATCTTCTTGGCTACCATCCCGGCTCCCATCCTTGTCCTAGTTTGTAGCACAGCCAGAGTGGGATAGGGTGGGAGTGGGGGCGTTAGCTCCTGGCGTCTCTGCGAGATATCTCCACTTGTAACAGGTAACTTGTGGGGAACCTGACATCTAGCCTGTTGGCTAGGATTTTGGCAAAACGTTTACCTTCCATATTTGGAAGTGAGATGGGATGAAAGTTCTTAGGGTCCGAATGATCTTTCCCCTCTTTGAGAATAACCACTATTGTGGCTCCCGAAGCCGTGCCAGAAACTTTGCCTTGGAAAGCAAAGTGATCAAGGGTATTTTTGAGGTGCCTGAGGACGAAGGTCATAAAGGTTTTATAGAAAAAGATGGGGAAGCCATCAGATCTTGGTGCCTTCCCAGACCAACTTGATTTAATTGTCTTAACAATCTCCTCTGTTTCTATTGTCTGGTTCATGTACTCTCCATCAACTTTGGAGACTGAAGCAGTAGGGAGTGATTTGAGGAACTCTAGACACTCTGATTTGTTGCATGTCATTTGCGGGGTATAGAGTTCATCGGGGAAAACTTTAAAGACCTCAAGTATCTCCTTGGTTATGAGTGTCTGAGAACCATCCTTGGTCATAATATGTGTCATTTGGTTATTGAGATTGTTGAATTTGAGAGAAGTGGTAAGTGTTTTGCCTGCCCTGTTGCAAAATAGAAGATGCTTAGATTTTTATGTATGTACACTTAGATGTGCCCTTTTGTTGACAATGGAGTTATAAGTATATTTTAACAGTTTGATATCCTTAAGTAGGGACTTGTTATTATCGGTTGTATGATAGTAGCACGCATGGTTAAACCACCCGTGCCTCTACCACGTAGCTCAATCCACAAATGTAATCTTAACCATACATTCCTTTACCATGCATGCCTTTCCCATGCTATTTGTTGGTATAGGCATGAATGGTAAAGGGGTATGTGTGGCTAAGGTTGCCCCCCCACCTCCGTGCTGTTTCTAAAACCCTGACCCTTTACTAATACTGCCCCGAACCCACAACCCCTGCGCTGATTCTACCCATTCCCCTCCCCCAGCCCTATGGTCTAAAACCCTGCCCCTTTACTTACACTACTCCCCATCCCTGTGCTGTCCCTTAAACTACCCCAACACCTTTCACTGCTCTGAAACTTACTCTGACCCCCCAGCCCTAAAAACTGCCTGGCAACCAATTCCCCTCCCACTGCCCTAAGACCTAAAACCCTGCCTCTTTACTTACACTACTCCCGACTCCGTGCTCTCCCTTAAACTACCCTAACCCCTTACACTGCCCTGAAACCTACCCTAACCTCTGCCAGCCCCACTCACCTCAATGCTGCGTCATCCTGCTTCAGTCTTCACCGTTTTCCGTTAGGCCAGCAGCTAGAGCGCGCACCGCCTTAACCATGCATATGTGTGGTGAAGGCATGTGTGTGGCTAAGAAAAGCGTGGTTGCGCTTGCGTATTCGGACCACGCCTGGTTAGGACTGCAGTGTTCCGACTGTTCCCCGTGATTAGCGTGTCTAAATGCTTCTTTATTTTTGATCTCAGCACCTAAGGATTGTAGCCTTCTCTTAATTTCTTTTAATGATTTGCCCTGTTATGGCACACTTAAACGCGTCCAATAATATGACCGGTGATTTGTTTGTTTTCTCTAAAAAAGTATTCTATTTCGTTTTGGGGACCTGCAATCTAAGATTAATTTTCTAGTATTCCTGTGTTTAGATGCCAAATTCTGTTTTCGCTTTCATCAGGAAGGTTAAGAATATACTCTGAGAGAGCAGCATGGTCTGAGATGTGGATGGGGTGTATCTTTGCGTCGGCATTGGCCTTTAGAAGTGAAGCATCTACAAGTAGATAATCTATGCGTGAGAAGCTAAAGCGAGGCGGGGAAAACAATGTGAAATCGTTGCCTTGGGGTTGGTGTGATCTCCAAACATCTAGTAGGCTGTGTGAAGAGCATAGATTAAGCAGCTGTTTATGTGCCCTTGGGATTCTGAATTTAAAAGTAAAGTGGTGCTCTAGAATGGGGGCCATTGGGAGATTAAAATTCCCACCCACTATCGTTTTGAGTCTGGTGGAATGTCTGCTAATTTCTTATTAAGTATATGCCAGAAGATGTGATCATCTACATTTGGAGTGTATATGTTCATGATCTAAAGATCATGTGCCCCATTGTTCAGTCTAGTGAGTAGCCTTCTGCCATTGGTATCATGTTGTGATGTGATTACTGTTAGACCAGCTTTTTTGGAGAGTAAGGTAAGTACCCCATTTTTTTCCCTGCAGGCTTCAGAGCAAAGCACTTCAGTACGCAGACTTTTCTCATTAAAACGTCTTCTTTGAAACCTATCATTGTTTCTTGGAGGAGTACTATGTCGTTCGCTAGTTCCTTTCAGTAGTCTAGGATTTTCATTTTCTTAACTAGATGGTTCAACCCCTTGGTGTTCAGGGAAACAATTTTTAGTGAGGACATTGGTCATCTTTGATGACGGGCGTCCTGGCTTAGGGCACCTTAAGGCGGTCTTAGAGGACATTAGGCGTCCCTTCATGGGACCAGATAACCTACTCAGAGAGGGAACTGGGAAGGATAGAGTGAAAGAACAGGTAACTTGTGTGGTCCACACAGGCTCCGGGAAGGCCCAGAACCAGGATAGGGCCCCTTTCCACCCAGGGATGTCTACAAGAGACATGATGCATGGGGAAAGGCGTGATGAAGCGCAGACATAGTGGCTAAGCCCGACCCCAAAAGTCAGCCGGGAAGGGATCATGGAGGGTGAAATATATGTAAGAGTGATGCAGGGTGAAGTTTGCAAGGATCGCTTAACTTGAACATCTGGAGCATACACTTGCATAAAGAGAAAACCACATATTATACCACCAACCCACCGGGACTTGATAGGATTGCCCGGTCTGAATTAAGGTTGCAATAAGGATTTGGACACAATCAAGGGTCAGCACACATAAAATACAGGTGCAGTCCAAAATTCGCTGTATTAGTCCATACATAAGCGTGATACCTGAAAAAGAGATACATATGGATCTGAGACTTGCATGTATACCCTGTAGCTAATGGTTCGCCTGAGAGTAAACAAACGACAAACTATACATGTTGTCAGCTAAATCAGCAAAATACAATTAATCTCTGATGCAGATGGGAATGATAAATATAAGGCTTATGTAAGTATAAAACCTAATGATCATGAAAAAAAAGCTTGAGTTGTGCTCTCTGATAGACCAGACATTAGTGGGACCTTAAAGGGTGCACGGTCTAGGATCCTCCGAGGGGAGGATACACATACACATCAACCAATGCGCCTATATACGTTTACCAGGCAAAGTAAACAATTTGCTCCATGTACTTATTCTCTGATAGGAGCACAGCTTGATATACCAACACTATGAGAAGTAGTGTAGCAGAAGGTCTAGGAAGGTATGATAACTCCACCAGTGCACCAGTAAGATGACAGAGATGAAGCCGTATAGGGTGGAAAGACTTGTGTCAAATTGTGGATGCTGGCTATTCACTACAAGGGTGTCACCTGGCCTCTTATTGGACCTGTTGTCTTGTATCTTAAACTAACATAAAACTCTGCAATAAATAAATCAATAAATATATGGTTGCAACCATCCCTCAGAAGTTTCAATGTAAGCATAAGGCGTCTGTGCTTGAGACAATCATAACTTTGTTAGGTCAGAGATACGAGCATATGAACAGGAATAAAAACATGTTAATAAAGTCCAGACCCTGTGGCCTGGAGATAGAAATGGTAATCTTCTAACAAAAAGCATCCAACAAAACGGATATATCAATACTGTCTGCGGTGGTCTAGAGACCCCTTCAGGAGGAACAGCTCATTTAGAGATTCATTGAGATACCAGGAGTGGATTCGGAGTCAATCTGTGATTCTGATTTGTTGTTGAGGAAGGCTGATACATTTTACGGGTACGCAAAGATTTTTGTCTAACCTTGGAATGTGATGGGGAATTTTGAGGGGGCAGACAATGAGAAAGGAATTTCTATATCTATGATTCTTTTCCTTACAGACAAAAATCCTTTCCAATGGATGACAGTCTCTCTAGCTTAGTCCTGCGAGATGGAAATCTTGTGTTCTTGCCACTTGATCATGCAAACTTCCCGCCTGTGTGCCAGGATTTTCTCTGTGTGCTGGTGGCGTAAAGGTTTGAAGATTAACGGTCTTGGAGCGGACACATTTTTAGGCTTAACGGTTGGAAGCCTATGAGCACTTTCGATCTCAAAGTCTTTGCTGGAGGAGATTCAGAGTACTTTCATAATCCAATTGATTAGTAAATTGGCTACTGAATTGGCAGAGTTTTCAATCCTATAAAGGAATCCAAAGATGCAAAGGTTGTTCCTTCAGTTCCAGTCTTCCTGTTCTGTCAGCTCCCTCTTCAGTGAGGAAATGGAGCACTCAATGTTTTGCAGGTGCTTGGCTTGAGCATTTGTACTGTCCTCCGCCCTACTTATTCTTGTCTCAGCAATAAATATTCTAATTGTTAGGACTTTGAGGTCCTTGCAAACCCCAGCCACTTCAACCTGGAGCAGTTCCATATTTGTTTTGGTGCTCTGGGCCATGTCATGTATGGAGTCGAGTTTGAGGAGTATTGCCACTAAGGAAGTGGAGCAATTAGGGCTGTCTTTCACAGGAGACTCCACGACAAGGGGTGAATGTTTAGAGCACTTTAGGTTCGCCTTGGCATCTCGCATGTCTGACATATGTAACTCTAGGACTATAAAACAGTATGCGCAAGGGTGGTAACGTGAACCTGACCCTGTAGTTGCACTACATCCTTCGAGGGGGCAGAGGTACTGCAATTGGAGGAAAAGTGTGATTTCTTTGGGGTGAGTCCCCTGCCATTAAGGTGGTCTGAGCTTGGTGTGGAACACTGACGTGGTCCCCTGCCTGGCTTGGTCTATTGGTATGTGAGTTATCCTCCTGTGATATTATTGGCAACTGGATTGGGTGTCACCCCAGTTAGGTCTAATACTGTACTTTTGTATGTATACGGCGCTATATGTACAATTTAATGCCCCAGTGACAAACTGATTTTAAGAGTTTGAGGGTCAAAGACAAGACCCCTACGTTTTGGAGACTGTTGAGGGGGTTTCAGCTTGGCGAGGGACACCCATGTATTCCCACCAAGGCGGCTTGTTCTGTTCGAAGAATAGTATTCCTTCTGTGCAGCTATTTGTCACTGGAATGGATATTGAAGCACAGTGTGGTCTTTACGGTTCCAGCATATGGTATACAGCACTATAAAAGGAGGATCACACGTACATCGCCAAACAGATTAGGTGGCTTAAGGATCATGGACAAGTCCCCTACGTAGTGGAAGCTGTGTTTCCCCTATCTCTTGTGTGGGCACATTAGCAATGTCAAAAAAGGGCTCCAAGGGGTAGAATGCATATATGGCCCTGTAGAGAAGGAGACCAGCTCTGTGTACTGGGAAATCGAGGATAACTTCAGGTGAGAAGGGCAGATGAGCAGTCACCTACCACATGATACCTTGAAAGAGCCACAGTCTCATTAATCCACTTTAAAGGGGTAAAGGTCAGGATATCTGAGTCCATTCAGTTGCCGCCATTTTGTAGAGAGTATGTGCGCTGGCAAAACCTGTGACTGGACTGTCACAGGAGTATCAGTTACTACAGGAGAAGCAGCATTCCGCCTGCACAGACCCTGGAAGGCCCACATTGTAGTTATACCACTCCTGAGCTAAGCTTCAGGGATCTAAACATAGAACGATGGGGGCAGAGGCGGAAGGACTCAGTAGTCGCTGCCATTTTGTGTTGTTTTCAGAGCACTCGTGAATACCTGGAATTTTCAACTCAGTAGAATTGATCCTTGTACATAATAAGCGAGAGGTCTAGCAGATACTCAATAACATATTAGAGGTCTCGAATCCTGCGTGGCGTTATCCTATGAGGCAGTCCGATAGCAGAACAGGGTCCTTGGACGACATCACGAGCACGGTGAAGCAGCTCGCATCAGGTGAATGTAGCATCAGGGTATTTTCGCTGCTACCTCATCGCCATCTTCTCGTAGAAGCCTGTCAGAGAAATTGGAGCTCCCAATGAAACTGTGTATGCCTGCAAGTCACCACCGACCCTGTTACAGGGCGCAATGATCATCTCTTGAGGGACAGTGGGATGCCAGAGTGTTGTGGAGTCGGGCCGGAGTCACCATCTTGGGCCGCCCCGTTGTAGGGAAATTGGTTCTAAAAGACAGGATCTGGTGGGGTTTAAGGGCCGGTAGTTGCTCCCCGTGATCACTTGATAGTCCGCCGCATGTGGGTGTCTTTATTTAACAACAGTGGTCACCCGGCCGGGGTAGCACGCTGGAAGCTCTATGGAGCTTCGGGTAGGGTGGCCATCTTCGCCACCCACCTAGGCACGCCCCCCCGAATAAAAGCTTGTAAATCGAGAAGACAACATCTTAAAAATCGTGGAATATCCTACCATGAGATTGCATTTTGCTGCAAAGCACATCACTAGGAAATTAACTAAATCACACTGAGGTGGAATCTAGAAATGGGAAGCCTGTGAATTGTATGTCTACTTGCTCACTGGTCCGCACCAGAGCCAGACTTGCTGTACCGGGCACTGGGTCGTTTCCCCTGGGAGGCTGGAGGGGTGGGGGCCTGTTTTGCAGCAATGGGGGCCAGTTTTGTTACTGAGGGCAGGGTTTACAGTGGGGCTGCAATATCAGCCCCCACAAACAAAAGCAGCAAGCAAGCATTTCCAGCCTCCCGGAGCCAGACAGTGCTTACCTAGGGGATGTTCCGAGAAAATTGCCAGGGCTGCTTTGGGCTCCCAGTCCGGCCCTGATCATCACCAGTTTAATTGGACGCCTTGCCATAGATCTGAACAGGAAACACGATCTACATGCTCCAGCTCAAGATATTTAATTAGTGCCTGACAGATTCAGAGGGAAATAATTGTCTACAACCTTACTTGATTCTTTTGTCTCCTTACAACTGCCTCCTCCTGACCCACAGGGTAAAGGGATACAGGTCCTGCCAGAAGGCCTGCTTGCCCCTGTGGAGCATTTCCGTTGGTGTGCAGGGTGCAGAAGATGTTGCAGCAGCGGAAGCTGTTGTGTGCCTGGAAGATATTAAATCAATGTATGGGTTACAACCAGATACTTTCCTACTTGCCCTGGTGAACTTCCTTTCTGTGTCTGGGGGTATCAAAGGTCCCGAGGACAGAAGAGCTGTGCCTGCTATTCAGAATTCAAATTCTTATTTGAGCTTGATCTTTTTAAGTGGACCAAATGCAAATTTTAATTGCTCTTCACTCCTGTGGCTTGGTGGTGCAGACCTTCTTGAGAACAGAGGACGCTGTACCTGTTTTACAGAATACCAGGTGACCTGTTAGAAATGCACATTTGATTGTGGACTTGCAATTGAGATGTGTGAAGCTTCCTGCAACTGGAAACCATCGATTAGCCTCTGTCTATTTGAAGACGTTTCATCAATGTACTTTTTGACAAGATCATTTCCTGTAAAGTTGGGCAGCATTGCTAAAAGTGATCAGAAATGGAGAATCTTTTTCGAAAAACAGAAAAACACATTTTCTTTAGACATTTGTGCATAAAGAAGCTACTTAAGGGTATGCAGATTCATTTAAGTAGAAAAAATGAATGATGGAGAAAGGAACTCTGATTTTGCTGCATATAAAGCTGACTTCATCAATAAGTATTTCCAATGATTTTTTTCATAAATTGTGTACCATACCTCTCATGTGCTTCATTTTGCGGCATTTTACTTTTTAGTCTTTTAACTAACATGCTTAGGACCTTTTCAGATCTTACTTTCTTTACTTTATTACTGTTTCGGGCAGTTATTATGCATGCACCAGAAGCATTTTCTCTGCAAACGGGTTAGTGGCTTACGCCACACTACAAGGTTGCTTCAGAGATAAGTTGAACTTTGAACATTATATTCTTTGGCTCATGAGATAGCTCAGTCTCAGCTCACATCAATACTGTGGTCTCTCTCTCCCATAGCTCAAACATCTGAGTCAGTGACGGTGAGGAATAAGATAAAGGTGAGGGTGGTAATGCTTGCAAATGTTTTAGCCACTGCCAATCATGTTCACTTCATGTTATTGCACTTTTTCTTAGCCCACTATGCCATTTCAGACAAGCACCAACCTTATGTACATCAGACTTGGTCCTCCTTCAATAATAATACTCCAGCCCAAACTCTGAACTGGAGCATAAGTAACTAGAGACTGGTTTTGGCCTATATTAAGCCTCATCAGTGAGGGTGGAGCTTGAGTCCTGTGGCACTGCAAGCCTCTGACCTCAAATCGGGTATACCCTTTATACCTAGAGTACTGCACTGAAGACAACACAATGGTGAGGCATGGATTGCTTGCAAAAGCCCAGCCAATTAGAATTCTTCAGGCCTCTTTCCAGTCCATTGTTGTTTTGCTCCTTCTGCAACTACAGACAGGGAACAGAGTAATGCAAAACAGCTTTGGTCCTGCTCCAATGGCAACAGTCCATTTGATACTGTAAGGTCCACACGGTAAGGGAACAGAAACGATCCTAATCCGGTTTCGGACTGCAGTGCAGCACCAATGATTACTGACGGTGCTGCATTGCTGAGACTTTTTTAAGCATTGCATCCATAACCATAGTGTCACACCCAAATATACCTGCAAAAGCTCAGACATTCAGATCACCATTCCAGCATGCACCTACGCAAATTAACAGCCAATGTGGAGTCAAGATATGGCAGACGTAACTTGTGGTGAGTATGTATATAGGTAGACAACTAGGTCCATCAAGTGGTCCCACCTCTTGAGAGTTGAGATACATAGCCAGACCTCCTCTGTCATATTAAGGCACACACCATGCATCACAGTAATAACCTTGCACAGGTCAAATTATTAACTGTTTGACCTCTAACACTATGATAATGTTAGGTATACTCCCACAAACTAATTTGGGATCAAAACAAAACTACATTTTGAACAGTTTAATTTAAAGACAGTGTGCAAGTCTGTAGTATATCCAAGGATTCAAAGAATGCAACCCTAAGACCCCTGGTCACCTCCTGCACCATCAATAAAATCAACAGAGACACACAAATGAACTATATAGGTATGATGTCACCACACTTTCCCTGCTAATTCCTAAGGTGTCCTTCACATCCCTGATTAGGATCCCAAAAACGTCCCACTAACAGGAGTTTGCCAAAACCCAAGCGCTCTTCCATAAGTTGTGACTTGAGGACCTTACACCGAATCCGCTTACCATCAAATGGTTGACTGCAAGCCAACAGAGGACCTACTGCGTTGCCTGCGGACCATTAACAAAAGGCCCTATATCATGCCACCCACCAGCAATATAATAAGGGATTCAAGGTAGCCATTTCTAATGTGCAGGCAAACACAAGGCCTTCATAGCTACCAACATTCTGAGAGAATCTACAATGGAGGTGGTTTGATCCACTTCTTAGGTCAACACACATCTTGGACAAATTTCCATCTCACACTACTTGCATGTACAGAACTATCTCTAGGATACTGTCTAAGTATATTACTCACTATATTTCCCATATGTGGCCAGTTAACACCATCTTCTTATTTTACCCACCATACACACTCATGGAACATTTTCTTACCAGCCCCCTGCAGAATTGACTACAATATCATACATTGACAACGGGTAACAGCATGCAACATTCTCACCAATCCTAACTCACACTCCCAGACATCTCCTTGATCCCCTTTTCACCATCTTTGCAAACATCACAATGGACAAGCCCACCCCTTCACCTGGACTGACATCTCCCTCATCTACTTCGACCTGTTCATTCTCCACCAATGCGAACCACACACCCCCAAAGCCACCTGATGCAACAGACTTCCAACCCCTCTGCACATGGCGCCATGACATCATCTCACGAGCCATCATATACTTAATCTCTGGATCACACACCACCTTCCAACACAATGAGACAAGCACCTTGGAAACTGCAATGACGTTCTGTCCCACCAAGACCAAAATGGAAACCTCAACCACCATTCCATTCATTTAGGAGCCTCATCGAATCCCTGCCTACACCTTATCTTCACCAAAGGACTAGACCCATCTGGGTTAGCGCGCACCCTAATACTTAACGACTACCTCGTCACAGCCATCTTCCCGGAAGCCTAGAAACAAGCCACCCTTCTGAAGAAACCCTCAGCAGACCTGATGACTCTGGCAAACTACCAATTATGTCCTTGCTTCCCTACCCAGCTAAAGTCCTAAATAAACTTGTCAGCAAATGACTGGCCGACTACCTGAACAACATCCACCTCGTCAATCTCTCTCAATCCGCTTTCAAGCCCAACCACAGCACCATGACCACCCTGGTGCAATCCACCAAAGACATGCACCTGATCATGGACAGAGGAGACACTGCAGCACTTATCTTGCTTGACCTCTCAGCCTTGTTCAACACGGTCTCCCTTCCCATCCTCATTCAATGCCTCCACAAAGCAGGCATATGTGGACCTGTTCTCTAGTGGATCAATACCCTCCTCACCACATGCTCTGCTTCCAAAAATCTGATCTGCAAAAGCTCCTTAATGATCCTCAGTCAGCCCCATATTGTTCAAAGTCTACATGGAACTGCTCCCCAACATCATCTGAACCCACGGAATCAGCATCATCTCAGAAGTTGATTACACTCAACTCATCCTCTCCCTGTCCAATGACACTCCCAACACCCAGACTAAATTCATCACCTGCATGTCCAAAATCAGCAGATGGATGGAGGCCAACTGTTTGAAGCTCAACACAGACAAGAGGGAGGTGGTACTCTTAGGAAAAGACACCTCACTGTGAACCTCACCCTGGTGGCTAGGTGAAGGCACCCATTCTGGCTGGCTTCTAGGAACCTAGATTTAGTGGCGGACAACCAACTTTCGATGGCCAGCTGAATCAACACAGTGACCTCCTCCTTCCTACACTCACTCTAGACCCTTTGAAAAAATGTCAAATGTCTCCGGCTCAATACCTTTAGAACCGTCACTGGAACTCTTATCACCAGCAGAGTGGACTACGGCAACACACTCTATGTAAGCATCACCGCTCAGTTCACCTAGAGTCTCCAGGTCATCCAAATAACAGAAGCCAGAGGCACGATCAAACTCCCATGCCACATGCTCCTCCAACATGAGTACTAAGCCCTACACAATCTAGACTCCACATACCTTAACAGCCATACCAGTTTCCACACCTCAACAGAAACCTCCACTCGGGTGGCCACCTGCTCGCCCACATCCGCTGCGTCCAAAGAGCTAGAGCCAGCAAGCGCACTTTTTCATACCTGCCTCCTCAAGAATAGAATGACTGCCCCCTGCACAACAGAGCTGGTAGTTCAGTCCTCAAATTCCAAGGAAACTGAAAACATGGCTTTTCCATTAGGCCCCTATTGGATCTGGAGCTTTTTTTCTAGTGTCTGGATACCCTCTGGGGTGAGATGCATGCTATAAAAATACTCATGACTTAACATGACATAACATAACAATGCAGGCACTGTGGTGCAAGGGTGCCTGCGTTACAGTACAACCCTAAAGGCGTGTTCCCCTTTCTATATGTGCTAAAGAATGCAGCATGCATGGAAAAAAGAAGTAACGAGGAAAAAAAATCAAGTTATTTCTCCTCGATGCATCTGCTTTATGGAGGCATAGCTTTGTGACACATTCCCAGGTTTACTAGCTTTAGTAAATCTGGGAATGCGCCAAAATCCATGGGTGGATTCATGTGAACTCCCATGCTCCACCCATGGAACGCCTCCCCAATGCAAGTTAATGTACAGACGGGCGCGCTGAGAAAAAATCCTGCGCAAACCCACGCAAATATGATTTGCATAGCTTTGCAAGTCACAAATAAAATGTTGCGTTGTGGCCACACCAAAAAAGTGGCGCTTCCACAATGCAAAATGTTAGTAAATCTACCCCTCAGTATTCACTCCAAGGTCTGTGTTTAAATTATATTTCAAGTGTTGAAAATATGTGTATGTTTCACAACTAACCAAAGCAAAGTAAATTGTGGAAGGATTTATTCACTTTTTGGGCTACATCACGCTGGTGCCATGGGAATATAAAAGACTTTTGGATTTCTGTTGGCCTTATTGACACTGGGGCGTCTCCAGAGTTTTTAAGAGCCACATCACACCAGATTTTCACATCCAAAAAACCCGAAGGCAGGAAGTCCTTGGCGACACGTATGTTTTTTTACAAGTTCTTAATTTAAGATGATGCTGTGCCTGCTGGCTTGTGACATGCTGAAATTCCAGCGAGTCCATGCCCCGGGCCTTTACTCTCAATTTGGCATCACCGCCAGTAATATATTTTTTTTGTATTTATTAATTTTTTACCATATGCTACTGGGGTTTAAATCGGGCCTGCTGCAGTGGGACAGACCGCCTGCCACCACAAACATCTGCCAGCAACCAAAAGCCCGCCCAATCACTCCCATATCACGATCTGATGCATTGCAACGCTGATTAAATCTGATAAATGCGCTGTCCTGTTTCGGTTAATCATTCTTTTATTTAATTAAACAAAAAAAAATGCTTCCAGGTATAAAACGTACGAGGGCAATCCACATCAAAGCGAAAAGAATTGCTAAAGATGCCAGGCCGCGACTACTGGAGGGCCATTGCACGCTGCCACCTTGGCAGCAGCTTTTAAACGAGGTTGGCTCGGGTGACGAATTATTAACTGGGTTTAGAAGGGGAGGGCATACAGATAACAAGGATAAATGCGCGCGAAAAAGTGACGCTAGCTACGGTGAAAAAAACAGCTTTTATATGGAAAATGTGAAGGGAAGTATTGCATCAAATTGAGTTTGTTTATATATCCAGTGACTTTCATGGATTATTATTTCTTACCACGCGATATTCCAGGTCACGATAATATTATTTTAGCGGCGAGGATGTCAACCTTACTCAAAACAGGATTCTTCGCATATCCTGCGAATGAGGCAGATAACAGGCCCGGCGCAGAGGTGGAAGGTTTTATTGTCGCTGGCTGATGAGGAGGGGTCGCCGCGTCAGGAAGCCGGGGGTGCCTCTTCAAAGAGACGTGCGCGCTTCCACAGCTCATCAGCCGGACAGCGCCTTGCTTGTGAAGCGCGCGCAGGAAGCGCTGCTCCACGGGTCCATTGTTCGGCGCTTCCCTTTGTCTTAGGGAACATTCTGAGAAGTCGTGGCTGCCCGGTCTCAGGTTTTTTTTTTCCAGAAGGTAATTTTCCCCAATTAGTAATCCCTATAGACAGGGCTGAGTGTCATAACAGACACCGAACAGGTCATCCCTTGTAACAATGCCAGGACTCCAAGTCAAGTCAAGTCAAAGGCACTTATATAGCGCAGAAACATATCACTCTGAAGAGTCTCATGGCGCTTGCAGACGACTCTGGTCAGACGGGAAAAAAAAGTTACTGATCAAACAGCTATGTAAATGTAAATGTTGTAGACTTGTAAAGCGCACAGCTTCCCCAGCAACGGGGCCTCCCGGCGCTGTAGACCGCTGGGGAACCCGTCCTGGCTATCCCTGTGAGATGGTCCCTTTCTGGGTATCTCCAAGGTGAAACCAGGCATCCCCGGCGTCTGTGGGGGGCCGTTGTAGAGATGAGGCAAGCTTAATGCCCAGAGTTGCCGAGTGTGTTCCTGGTTAGAGTAGGTACCGAAGCAAGAATTATCGAGTCCGTTTTTGACCCTGGTCCACGACCCTGCCGCGTCAGGAATTGAACCCTGGTCCCTGGCTGATTCTCTGCTTACAGGTCTGCCGCCTCTAACTAGTGAGCCACACCTCTCCACCAGCTATGACTTCAGGTTCTTCCGAAAACAACCGTGGACAGGGATGGAGCGTAGATATATGGGCATTTTGTTCCAGGAGGACGGCGCAAGATACGAGAAGGATCTGCCCCCTTGTCTCGTTGTGTGTATTCTAAAAGGAGTGAGCAGTGACACAGTGCTAGACCTAAGTGTCCTCTGAGGCTTATACTAATAAAGCTTTTCGGACCAATATTGTGGGCCTTTCCCATACAGATATTTATGCGTGAGACAGAGGACTTTAAAGAGAGTTCGCTTTCTTACCGGCAACCAGTGTAAGGCTTTCAGACACAGAGTGGAAGATGTTCTATGTGGAAGATTCAGGACCATTCTGGCCGCAGTATTCTGTAGAATCTGTAGCTTATTTAGTACGTTTTCATTTATTGACAACAAAAGCGCATTGCCGTAGTCCTTTCGATTTGTAATAAGTCCTTGAATCAATGGTTTTCTGGCCTCAATGAGAATCCACTTGAAAACTTACCGCAAGGTACGCATTATTCCAAAGCATGTACTAACAATATGGTTTATTTGGGTTTTCATGAACAGTTGATTGTCCATGTAAAAAAGAAGATTGCGGACCACCTCTTTAGGAGCGCAAAAGGTGCCAAGATCAGATGGCCACCAGTCGGGCGACCAATGTTCAGGCGCTTTCCCAAAGAGCATGATTTCAGATTTAGTGCTGTTCAATTGCAGATGGTTAATTTTCATCCACCTATCAATGTGGGACACACAGTTTTTAAAGCGTCCCTTGGTTTCGATAGGATCAGGACCCAGTGTAATCAGGATTTGAGTGTCATCTGCATACGATATGACATCAAATCCATAATTTCTGATCACTGGGGCCAGTGGAGTCATGTGCAGATTAAAGAGTGTAGGACTCAGGATGGAACCTTATGGCACTCCCATCATGACAGATCTTGCGGAGGAAATGCTGTCTCCCGTCTGTACAATAGTTTTGCGGTCCGATAGATAGCTTTTGAACCATTTCAGGGCATAGCCTCTGACACCAATATCCCAGAGCCGTTGTTCTAAAATACTATGGGAGATGGTGTCAAATGCAGCCGACAGGTCGAGGAGGACGAGAATGTCCTATTACTTACCGGTAATCTTCATTACTCCTGGTCCCGTAGTCCTCGTCCCATTCCTTACAAAGTGGAGATTACTATCTCCGCGACAGAAAAAAGAACAGGAGCATGCTGGGATACCTAACCCACTCCCTCCCGCTGGGAGTACATAAGCGGTACCAGCCCAGCATGTAGCCTGAAAATACCAAGCCAACAACCGGAAGGCCGGCCGCCAGGGAGGGAGGGAGGGAAGTAAGGAATGGGACGAGGACTACGGGACCAGGAGTAATGAAGATTACCGGTAAGTAATAGGACATTACCCCCAGGTCCCTCCGTCCTCGTCCCATTCCTTACAAAGTGGAGAATACCAAAGCAGAGAACCCGGCCTACCGGAACCCCACCAAAGCCAGGGGCACCAGACCGAGAAAAACGGTCCCCAACAGAAGCAATAGGGAGCCCACAAGAAAAGCAGGCAGGAGAACACAACCAGCCATGCCTCCAACCAAGCCGAAAAGAACCCAGACCCCAAAAGAAGCAGGGGACTAGCAAGAAAGGACCGCAAACGAACACAAGACCCCCCAGGAAAGCCCGAAGGAGGCCCCGCACTCAGAAGCAAGACCCAAGGGAACCCCCAGAGGGGCAGAAAGAGAAACCACCACCCCGAACCACCAGGGAAAGGGAACCCCGGAGAAGCGGAAGCGCCCCAAAGGAGCAACCCAGCCAGGAAGGACAAACAACCCGGGAGAAAAACCACCAAGGGAGAAGCCCACAGCCCCAGGCAGCACCAAGCAGCTGCATCAAAAGGGACAAAACAGCACATCCAGGCCCAACGCAGAGCGCCCGAGAGCAGGACGCACAGGGAGACACGCCAAAGACCCAGGAAGGAACACAGCAGGGCAAGCCAGAGAGCGAACCCTCCAGAACAGAGAAGAAGGCGACCCACAGCCGGACCAATCCCTAAACACCACACCAAGAGGCGAGGGGAAGGAAGAGGAGAACGAAGAGGCACGTCAAACTCAGAAAAACACCGAGCGCGACCAACCACAGGACCAACCCCAACACACCAGGGGAAGACACCCGCAGAGCCTCAAAGACCGAAGAGGAAAGGACAGAAGGCCCAGGCCAAAAGGCAGGAAGACAAGCCGTCAACCCCAGCAGAGACACCGGAAGGCCGCAGCCAAGGCCGCCACGCCGGGAGAAAAAAAACCCGGTCACAGGAACCAGTCAAAGGCCAGGACCGAGGCAACCAAAGGCAGGAGACACAGGGACACGAACCCAGGAACCCACCCAAGCAAGGCCAGGGAGAGCAACAAGCGCCACCCAAAGCAGACTCCACACACGGCCAGCGAAAAGCCAGGAGAGAACAACCAAGGGCCGAACACAGAATCGGGGAAACAAACCCCAGAACCGGGAAGGAGAAACCCCCACCAACCAAGAGCCGACCCACAGGTCAGGAGGACACCAAGGAACCACCCAAGGCGAACCCCAAAAAAGGGGCGAAACAGGAACGACCAACAAGGAGGCCAACAGCCCAACAACGCAGGCAGCCCAGAAGACCCAAGAAGCCAACCGGACAACGGACAAGCCAGCCAGCCCGGAGGCCCCAAAAAGGAGCAGCAGAACCCGAAAGGAGAGGCAAAGGGCCAACAGACCCAAACCCAAAAACCCCAACCAAGAAGGGACCAGGGACCGGCACCAAAGCAAGCCAAGCCACCAAGAGAGGAGAAGCAGCCGTGGAACAGAGAGGGAGACCGGCAAGCCACAACTGGCAACCAACACAGAGGCCACAGCACACCAGCCAGGCGCAAAGGAGCAGCGCAGGAAAGGACACAGGACCAACCCGGCACCCAGACCAACAGGGCCAGAACCACCGGCCAGCAAGAGGCCAAAAAGAGGCCCAAAAGCACCAGAGAACGAGCGGCCAGGGAAGAACCCAGGCAGGGACCCAGGCAGGGAACCTGCAAAGGAAGGCCCAAAAACAAGGACCGGAGGGAGGAAACACATCAGCACCCCGGAACACCCCCGGAACACCCCCGGCACCCCCAAACCAAAGGACAGGAGCCCGGAGAAACCAAAGGCGCACAACCCCCGGGGGGAGCGGGCACACACCCAAAAAGGGAAGAACAAAGCACGCAGAGCCAGCAAGAGCAACGGCCAGAGACACCACAGGCCGAAAGCAGGCCGCACGGGAGCGAGAAACCCCCAAGCCCAAGGAAAAGGCCCACAAGGGGAAAACCAGAGCCCCAGGACCCAGGCAAAGCCAACCACCAGCACAAGGCCGAAAAAGAGGAGCGGGGACGCAGCAACGTGGCCCACACACTACGGGAGGCTAGACCACAACCGGCAGTCCCACCAACAAAACCACTGGCCAAGCCCAAGAGAAGGCATGGCGAGGAGGACATCGGGAGCGGCACCCAAAAGATTGAAAGAAGGGCACAGGGCAACCCGAACCCATAAACAGGGAGAGGCACAGAAGCAGTGCACCCAAGAAACAAGGAGCCACCCAGGCAGAAGCCAAGGAAGACCCACAACACCTAGCCACCACAGGAGGCAAAAGGAGCGGCAGCGACAGGCAAACGACCGCAAGCCACAAAGAAGAGACACGAGGGGAAAGGAAACCACAACAGGAAACCAAACCCCATCAGCCAACCCAGCGCACCACAACACAGCACCAGGCAAGAGGGAAGAGGCAAGCAGCAACACCAGCCAGAAAGCCCACCAGGAAAGCCCGGGAGCCAACAGCCAACCAAGGCCAAGACCCACCGGAACAGAGGGAAGGCACAACAGCCCCCCCCCCCCCCCGAGAGCCCAAGAAACAGGGAGTCCGGAAGCAACAAGGACCCAGACGCAGGATGCAAGAAGCAACCCAGCCAAACACAAGCAGAGGCCAAGCGCAAAAGTAGAGGAGCCTCAGACGGGGGAACACCGGGGGCCACAGGCCCACCGCCCCGGCCACAACCAGCACGAAGCACACCCACAGGGAACCTGCCGGGGAAGGAGCCCACCAACCCAGGCAGGAAGATACGCCGGAGGGCAGGAGAGAGCGAACGCAAGGGCACCGGAGTGCCCAGCCGCAACACCAAGACAGGAGCAGGCGCCAGCAGGGAGGGAAGGCCACAGGCCAGGAAACCCCACACGGCGAAGCACAGAGCACCGGACAGGCACAGAAGGGCAGAATAAAACAAGGCACCCCGAGCACGGGCCACACCAACACCCCTGGAAGGACGCAAGAAGCGCCCAGCACCATGAGCCGCAGGCAGGCACCCAGACAGGCACGCACCAGGCCCGGCTATAAAAGAACAGGCAGGAACCAACAGGGCGGACAGGCAGCAGGCTGAAGAATCCGTGCGAACAGACAACCAAGCACCAACCAGGGGGAAACAGAAGCACGCAGGGCAGGAAGGCTGGAAGCCCACAGGACAGAGGAACGAACCAGGACGAACCTCACCAAAAAATAAATAGCCCAGGGGAGCAGAAGCGAGCACAGGGGAACGGGGGACAGCCACAGCACCCGCCCGCCCCGGCACACCCCCCTCAGTGGAAAACAGGGAGCCAAGGCCGCAGGCCAGCACAGCAGAAGAGCGCAGCACAAGGAAGAAAGAAAAGCGGCACCCACCAGGGGGACGGGCCAACCCCATAAAACAGAGACCGTCCCCCAACCCCTCCGCCCAGATGCCAACCAGCAACAAGCGACGAGCAAGCGGAAACAAGGAGTTTTAAAGAGGTGAATGAAACTTCGCCACCATATGCCACTATGACAGAGGTCGCGGGACTCGAACCCTAGTCCTGTGAGACCCTTTACAACCGTAGGCACAAGACTTACCAATGAGCTATAGCTCCTGGTGACAGGGAACCCAGAACCGGAGGAGGAAGCACCCCCCCCCCCCCCGCAGCACCGGGAAGCAAGGCAGAGACACAGCGCAGAAAACCACGCAACGCCCCCAACCCAGCAAGCAGGAACAGGGAGCGCCATAAGCCAGCATGGACAAACCCCAACAGGAATCAACCAGCAAATGGTGAGACCAGAGGACGCCAGGCCCCAGAGTAAAAATCGCCAGGCAGCAAGCACGGCGAGAATACCCCCGAAGCAGCCAAGCAAGACCCCCAGCCAAGACCGCCAAAGCAGCCCACCGTGCACAGCCAGACCCAGCAGGCAAAGCACAGAGTCAGAGGAACAAGCATGGAAGAAATCGGAACCGCTATGCGGTACTCACCACAGGGGCAGGAAGAGCACACCAAAAGCGCCCTGCCCCCAAGACCCAGCCCAGGCGCCCTCCAAGACACCAGCGCCGGGCGAGGAAGAGAGCTGCAGCCACCGGTCAGACATCGACCCCCATCAAGCATCGTCCCTGCACCAACCTCAGGAACAGCAGGGGCACTGGTAGGAAAGGAGGCGAGCAGCACACCAAGGGAGACCAGGAGCACCGCCCGGCGCAGCCCCTGGACTCCCATATCATCCACAGCAGCGTGTCTTCCAGCCAGGCCAAGCCGTAGGAAGACGCGCGCTGGAACCCGGAAGGAATCCGGACATCCGGCGCCCCAGCCGCAAAGGGCCGGGCGCCAATCAACGCGACTCCCAGCAAGCCCGGCAGGCCAGGAGACGCAGAAGAGGATGTCGAGGACAGCCCAGCAGCCCTACGAGACATCCATCGAAGAAATCACAGGTAAGTTCAGACACGTCCTAATCTGTCGGAAGACAGAAAAAAAGAACAGGCTGCATGCTGGGCTGGTACCGCTTATGTACTCCCAGCGGTAGGGAGTGGGTTAGGTATCCCAGCATGCTCCTATTCTTTTTTCTGTCGCGGAGATAGTAATCTCCACTTTGTAAGGAATGGGACGAGGACGGAGGGACCTGGGGGTAATGACTGATTGATGTTTATCCAGGGCCCGTCTGATGTTATCTGTAACCTCGACCAGTGTTGTCTCAGTACTATGCGCTGCCCTAAAACCAGACTGTGAGGGGTCCAGAAGATTGTGACTCTCCAGATGGACAACAAGCTGTTGATTGATAAGGGATTCCAGTATTTTCCCTAAATAGGGAAGTAGAGAAATTGGACGGTAATTTGAGAGAAGTTTAGGGTCGGCCGTGGGTTTTTTCAAGATTGGTTTCACACGGGCAATCTTCCAACTTGAGGGAAAGACAGCCTCCGAAAGTGATTTATTGAATAGGTCCGTGATATTATCCACCAGTGCAGGAGCAATAATTAAAAATACTTTAGGGGAAACAGGATCAATGGTAGAGCCGGATTTAATCTTTTGCATGGCACTAGAAACTTGTTTAGTGTCGCATTTGGCAAATTCGTCTAAAAGGTGGGGAGGGTAAGTGGGGATGCCAGGCTCGTCAACTAGATGAAAATAATTGCTTTGAGGTAACAGAGATTGATGAATAGCTAAAATCTTGTCTTCGAAAAAATTAGAAAGGGAGTCAGCCCAGTATTGAGAATCGATTGTTGACGGCTGGTTTCTAGGGGTTGTGAATTCCTTCAGGATTAGGTAAAGTTCCTTGGAGGAATTTTCGGCCTTATTTATCCTATCCGTTAGAAACTATTTCTTTGCCACTTTAATTTCAGTCATATAACTGTGGTGTATATTTTTATAGTTTGCGCGGTCGACCGAGTTTTTACTAGTGGGCCATTTACGTTCCGCTGTACGACATGCAGACTTTATAGTTCTTAATTGGTCTGTGAACCATGGGGCGGTTTTAATCTTGGTCTTTACCTGTGTAGAGGGAGCAATTCCATCCAATGTGGTTAGGATTGCCTCTTCTAAGATATGTAGTGTTTGATTTACACCCGTATCAGGACTAATTGGGTTCAGGCAGAAATGCTCTAAAAAAAGAGGCAAGGTGACTTTACGCCAAGGTCTACGTGAAGAAGAGTCTATTTTCAGTTTTTTTTAATATTAAAGTGATTGGAATCGAGAATTTTAAAAGATAGTGATCAGTCCACAATAATGGAACTGGGGGTGTTACAGTAATTTCAGACCGGTTGGTAAAGAGGAGGTCAAGGGTGTGGCCAGCAGTGTACGTAGGTTCTTGTACCAATTGGGCGAGGCCTAAAATGTTCATACTGGAGATCAACTTCTCAGTATCGGAATTAGATGATACATCTACATGATAATTAAAATCTCCGATTAGGAGAAAGTTATCTGATACCAGTACATGGGGAGCTAAAAGCTCTAATAGTTTATCTGAAAAATCCCCCTTGGGTCCAGGGGGGTGATACATTAGAGCCCCCCTCCAGGAACCATTTTGGCAGCCGTTTATCTTAAAAATGCAAATTTCTTGATGGCTTTGAACATGAGTTTCTAAAAGGGTAATATCCAGATCATTTGCAAAAGCTGTAAACAAACCGCCTCCTTTGGTCTGTGTCCTATCTGATCAAATAACCTTGTATTGAGGAGGGAAAGCTGTGTGTAAGTCTGGAAGAGTATGTTCGTGTAACCAGGTCTCTGTAATGAAACAGATATCTGGGGCCTCTTGGTCTAACAGACTTCATATCTCAACAGAATGTTTGGGGATGGAGCGGGCATTAAGGTAGATGGCATTAAGTTGCCGAGAAGCTGTACCGTTTTTAGTGCTGTGAGGTTCGGCTTCTGTGGGTCAACTATGTACGGGATTCCCAGAACTTTAATAGAATCTGCTGCATGAGCGTCAGTCATGACAGCGTTAGGGGTATTTAGTTCTATGAGTTCATTTCTGGAATATTTTAGAATCGTCATATTGCCTCAACAGGTCTAAGATTTTCTTCAGTCTTTAAAATACAATAGCGATTACCGGTGAAACAGGGGTCCTAGCGTCTGGCGGCGATCAGGCGCGGACCAGTGCAGACGGGCTTGCCTTTGGCACGCATTCGGTGCGCCGCTGCGCGCGCCCGCACCCTTTCCCCGTTTAAGTAGTAATGGCGGGGGAGAAAGCTGGAGCGCTGACCTGCTAATTCCGGTGGACCGGAAGTATGTACTGCCGACCGACCCTCCATTCAATCAGCACCAGCCGTGACGGAACAGGGTCTAGGCAGTTGAACCTGAGGCCAGTAGGGATAAACGGGTAAGTGCGGCGCGAAGAATAATTAAAATTAAAAGAAAAAGTTTGTCACATATCAATTCTATAAAAACACAGTAAAGAGGCAATGATATCACCCGTACTATCGTAGAAAGCAGCGGGGGCACAGATTTGACTCACTATTATGAAAAATAATCACTTGATATAGGTAAACCATATTGGAATGTTTACAGCTCCATTGAAGACAATTAAATGCTCAAGGCTTTTAATGGATTGTATAAGCCTTCAACAGCAACATTCCAATGTTTATCTTTCGGTCTCCAGGGGCGGCTCCCCCATTGGAGCGGTGGAGCATCGCCCCACTTAAGTGCCTCCCCCAAAGCCCCAGCGAGGAAAAATAAAACGGTAACTCATTACCATTTTATTTTTCATTGTCCCGTCCTGAACTAAGCGTCAGGATGGGGCGGGTCCTGCTGAGTGACAGCAGGGAGGAGTGGTTTAAGGTGAGCATTTCCCTTTGGTCGGCCATCTTGCGACGGCCAGCCACACATGCGCACTTTCAACCTTTCAACCCAGCTGTCTTAAGACAGGTAGGTTGGTAGAAATTGCAGGCATCTAGTGCTCTCGGGAACGCTGACAGAGGCTGCTCCCACCAATCAGGGCACTGCTCACATGCTGGTTAACAGCACGTGAGCAGGCCAGGATTGGTCGAGGGAGTTTGCTGGGGTCTGCCCTGCGGTCCCTGCAGAAGAGGTCGGAGTGAGAGGAGGACGCCGTTGTCACGATCTGTAAGTGTTTTTCTGGTTTCTTATTTTTAATTTTGTTTTCCCGTCCCCCTCCCTCAGTAGATGCCAGCTGCCACTGATTTAGAACATTCTACCCACAGTGGATGGAATGTATTAATGGCCTTATAGCCCTTTTGTCTCGGCTATACCAGTTAATAAAGGCCCTCTACCTCTTATAGGCCCGGTTTATAAAGCTATAATAAATTAATCATGGAATATTTGAAAGGCCAGAGTCAAATTATGCAACTTGTCAAAGGTGCAAAACAATGTTACATAAAAATTTGCATCAAATGGACAAAGTGCAAAAATAAAAATGCATTTGCCAATGGTACAAAGTACAATTTTTGAACTGGCTTAGTGCAAATTAGTGTAAATGTAATTTTGCATGAGTCAGAGGATATTAAATTACTAGAGCATCAGTTAAGGTGTCATTTTTCTACGTGTCGGGCGTATGTCCTTTCTGTCACCTGACATGTGCAAAATTAATTTTTGTACATATCATTGGGTACAAATGTCAATTTTGCACTGGCAGATCAATGCGCATGTTGGGGTAAACTATACTGCACCTAATGCACATTTACACTTTTCGACCACTGGATTGATAGACACAAAGGAGGAAGCTGAGAATTCTTTTCAGGCTTGGGTCTCCTAAAGGCCAGCAGGGGAAAGAACAGTCATGCCAGTCTCAGCCTGACATGTGACCACCACTATACCAGAAGGTGAGCCATGTTGGTATGTTCATCCCTTGTTCACTACAGATCAGTTTGCCTACAAGTACGGAGATGGACAGACTCATGGCCTGATCTAAACAGAGACATTTGAAGTTGATACAGACTTTGGACTGTCTAGATTCACAAAGTTTGTGCTGTTGAGTACTCTCCCTGAGGTCTTATCCTAGATATTTAAAGACAGCATATATAGGCCCTTGCACAGTATTGTGCTATGTATAGGATACATGACACTATGGTATACATTATAAGGATACTCCAAGTCACAGAGGAGTTCGATAACCATCTAGAGGAACAAGGTCAAGGTTGAGTTTTTTTATAAGGTCATGGAACTGTTAGTTGACTTTCAATATTCTAACGTACAGCAGAGAGTAACAATTTAATTACTATGGTCAGGTTTGCAGCGCAGTGCAGCAGGGGTAAATGCTCTGCTGAGCTGCGTGAGTAGGAGAGAGCAGGAAAGAGCCATATTTACAGAAACATGTCACTCTCCTATCGCCAGCACAGAAATGTGCTGCCGTAGGCCATGGACACACCTTTGCACCATAGTGCAAGAGTGTCTCCATGAGTCTAGCATATGTTTTGTATACAAAATACTATGCTGAGACTACCTTTAAGCCTTTCCCCACTTTGTATGTGTGCTATACGGTGCAGCACGTATGCAAAGTCAGAAAAGAAAGGAGAAATGAAAGCATTTCTTTGTGACAGCTATTGGTTGAAGTGGACGCTATTTTCTGACATTAAATCCTGTCTACTTTTCGAATAAATATGGCTTAGCATCAGAAATCTTAGGTGGTTGCATGGAAAGGCCCATGCGCCCCCCATGGTGCGTCCCTTTGGTGCTAAGTAATGCAAAGCAGCCCTTTGCGCTGCTTTCATTACTTTTGCTACTTTCAGCGCTAAAAAGTTTAGTGCTGGAAAGTAAATAAGTTAAAAAATATTTGGCAGTGATTCGGGTCACTTTTGTGGTGCAAACACAGCACTAAAACGTAGTAAATATAAACCTTGGTGCCTTATTCCTTCATATGATAGAGATAGTATGGTTGCAGACATGAAAAATAAAAACAGAGGACCCTATTTATCAAGGTTTTGCGTTTCCCTTGAGCCACGCAAGGGGGCACAAGGGTGATGCAATACGTAAATGAGAATTATCTAGCCACACAAGGCCACCTTGCATGGCCCTGTGAGGCTTGATAAATCTAGAGTAACACAAAACAGCGCAGATCGCTACCTTGCGTTACTGCGGCTGGGAGGCATGCCATGGCTGGAGCATGGGTGTTCCCACGTATCCACCCATGCACTCAGTCAGTCAAATCAGTGAATTCTGGCACATTTACAGATTTACCAACACTGGTAGTTCTGGGAACACATCAGGATTGTACGCTTCCCCAAAAGAAGCAAAACAAGGTGAAATATCTTTATTTCTCCTCATTATTTTTTCTTTCTAAGTGTGCTGCATTCTTCAGCACAATTAGTAAGAGGACAATGCCTCTGAGGATTGTTTTCGTGCTGGAAGGTGCCTCTCCGTAGATAAATATAATCCTGCCTACAATGCAGGCACCCTTGCAACATGGTGCGAGGGTGGCTGTGTTGGCGCTAGGTAGCAGTTTGTGCGCTAGCTCTAGCGCAGGCAGGAAGCAGGAATGCACCTATAATGTGAAATACAGCACATTCCTGCCCTCTCCCTTTCACGCAGTGCAGCGCAGCAAGGTGGCTTGCTGCATTGGTTGAAAATGTGATAAATATGCCCAGAAGCCATAGAACAAAATTAAATACACCAAAAATCAGTTTGTAATTTGTTGCAAAAGTTATTACACTCAGTTTAAACCAAGACAGATTAAAAAAAAGACTATTATTTAAACTCTGTAGAAACATGCAGAGAGACTATCTGTCCTGTAATGACCTATAATATGCAAAAAATAAACTTGTTGCAATAAATTTGTTTCTTCTGTTAAGCACTGATTATTCTAGAAGAAACAGAAAAAAGAAAAGCCAAGTTACATTTTCTTTGTTTAAACTGCAGCTGCAATTTTGCTCTGTGACCTGCCATTATGACTTCACAACTCAACTGTAATAACATATTACAGTTGAGCAGGTAAGTCTTTTCGTTATTACAGGCAAATACAGACATTACAATAGACTATCAAAGGACATTGGAAATGGGCTTTTATGCAGCCTGCTAGGGATTTTACTTTAATAATAATAGTAATAATAATAATCATATTATTAATAATAATAATAATAATAATAATGATGATGATGATGGTGATAATAATAATAATGAAAATAAACAACAAGCGTTGAAGCAATCCTCAAAGACCTTCAGTGGCTGCCACACAACCTACGTCCCCCTAATTTCTGTGGAATGGGACCACTCTTCATCAGGAATAAAATCACCAAACACATTCAACAAAGGAACCTCCGCTCTAGAGTGGCACCACGCCTCAAAATCCCAAGATACAAGAAAAAACCATGGGTTCCACATCCTTCTCTGTTCAAGCAGCCAAACTATGGAACTCTTTAAAACCCAACATAAGATCCACGGACAACCACCGTATCTTCAGAAAACTGCTTAAGAATTAGCTCTTCCCCACATAAGCACCATATGCAAACAGAAATATATAGCTTATCCATCTGTATATAAGCATTTATTTGCACTATAGATATGTACCTATTTATATGCGTATTGCTTTGTATAAACATGTGGAATAATTATGTTTAAAAAAAATGTTTTAAGTACAACAGCACTTGAAAACTAGAGATCATCTAATGCATCTTTAATCTACATATACTTACCTCCTTTATGCATCTATATACCTTCCATGTACTTGGATCTATATATTTATTTCTTTTCTCCTAAAAAAGCATATTCAATGCACTACCCTATTTCTCAACCTCTACCTCTATCAATATCTTTAATCTACATATACTTACTTCCTTTATGCATCTATATATACTTTCCATGTACTTATGGATTTATATATTTATTACTTTCTCCTAATTCAGCATATCCAATGCACTGCCCTATTTCTCACCATATGCCTTTCTCAATATATGTTCTACCTCAACTCTCTGACTCATCTCAAACCTCTTTCTACTACTCTTTCCAATGTACCACCCTATTTCTCACCCTATACCTCTATCAATATATCCTCTACATCCACTCTCTCATTCATGCCAAACCCATACCACTACTATGATCCCCAAAATGACCCTTTCTAGACTCTCCCCTCTACCCCCCCTTGCATCATCTCACACTTCTTTTACTATACCGATCCCCCAAAACAAGCCTTTCTAAACTCTTTCCTCTGACTCTTCCAATCCACATCCCTTGTTTACTCATCCCAAGACTCCTCCTACTGCTATGACTTCCAAAAATAAAAAATGTAAATTCTCCACTCTTCTATCCCTCCACTCTCCTTTTCAATCAAAATAACAGAATAACATGTCGACTTCTCAAATTTCATATTACACTATACCAATTCACCACTAACCCTTTATGGGTTCTGGAGTAGCGTGCTACTTGCAGAAAAAGCACTTCAACACCTCATCAGGGGTAGCAAGCACTATATAAATTCAAACCTTTTCCCCTCTTCTATCCCTCCGCTACCCTTCTCCATCCAAATAACTGAATAACATATCCTCCACTCAAATTACTTTAATATTTCAATATACTAATTCGACACTAATCCTTTATGGGTTCCAGAGTAGCGTGCTACTCGTCAAAAAAGCGCTTCAACACCCCATCAGGGGTAACAAGCTCTATATAAATGCAAACCGTTTTCCCTCTTCTATCCACCACCCCTTCCCTTCTTAATCCAAATAACTGACTAACATATCCACCACTCAAATTACCTTCATATTTCACTACACTAATTCAACACTAATACTTTATGGGTTCTGGAGTAGCGTGCTACTCGCCAAAAAAGCGCTTCAACACACAATCAGGGGTAACAAGCGCTATATAAATGCAAACCTTTTTTCCTTCTTCTATTCCTCCGCTATCCTTCTCAATTTAAAAAACTGACTAACATCCACCACTCAAATTACTTTCATATTTCACTATACTAATTCATCACTAATCCTTTATGGGTTGCGGAGTAAAGTGCTACTCATAAAAAAAGCACTTCAACACCCCATCAGGGGTAACAAGCACTATATAAATGCAAACTTTTTTCCCTCTGCCATCCCTCCGCTATTCTTCTGAATCCAAATAACTGACTAACCTATCCACCACTCAAAATACTTTCATATTTCACTATACTAATCCTTTATGGGTTCCGGAGTAGCGTGCTACTTGCCGAAAAAGTGCTTTGACACCTTGTAAGGGGTAGTAAGCGCTATATAAATGCAATTACAATACAATACAATACAAATCAGTACTTGGAAGTTGACCTTAACACCTCCACATGCCACACTGTCAACTGCACCGACCTTGCTGATGAAGGTCTGCTAACAAGTACCACTTGTCACCTCATTTAAAACAAGTTGTTTCCTGACAAAGAGATGGATTTCCTGAAATCCAGTCGCTTACTTTGTGCAGGGGGTGGCAGGCGCTGGGCACCGGCACTCATTCTTGGGGACCAGGACTTATTCATCTGACTTAAATGCAGGCAAGCAAGAGGATGGCATAAAAGGGAGAAAGAATGAGGAAGAGAAATAAAAGATGACAGTGAAGAAGGGGGAAGAGGTGATGAGAAAGAACTTGCAAGAGTGAGAGAAGACAGGGATTTTTGGGGGTAAAATAAAAAGGATGAGGTGGAAAAAAGATTAGGCAGCCTTAATATTGGGTAATCTGGAGATCCAGCAGCACAGGCAGCAGGCACTTAAGAAAAAACCTTGAGCTCCTACAACTTTTTTTCCACACTGCTGAAAGCAAGTCTGACATTTTAGCAATGAACTCAGCGGTGACTCCTCTGCAATGGCGGAGGAGCATCGCCCCACTGGCTCAGTCAGTAACTGAAAAATAAAACAATATTTTATTATTGCTTTATTTTTCAGCTGCCGGATGAGTCAGAGTGTACAGTAAGGAGCAGGCCGGGCCATGGGAGGGGGCAGGAGAAGTAGTTTGGTGCACTTTTAAGTGCACGTCAGTTTTGGCCGGCTGTCTTAGGCCGGCGAAACTGACATGCGCACTTAGGTTTCTCCAACCCAGCTGTATTGAATAGCCGGGGTGGAGAAACAGCACAGACTCTGTGTGCCTGAATGAGCATTAGTACACCCCACTCAGGCCAATCCCCACTCTGCTCTCATGTTTGACAGCAGCACAGGGATTGGATGGGAGTCCATGATGCTGTGCTGTCTCAGGTACTGATGGAACCAGGAACTGGATACAGAAGAGCGAGAGGCAGCAAGAAGGACAAGATAAGTCTTTATTAAATTGTATTATTAACCACCTCCTCCACGCGGCCCTTCCATCCGCCCCACCACTCTTTATCTTTGTCGGCCACCACTGAATGAACTACTGACAGTCCAAAAGTTGTGTTCGAAATTCTTCCCTGCTTTAAGGCCTCCTCAAGTTACTGTCCCACAAAGCCCTGCAAATGAACAAAAGATGCACAACCTGGTGGGTGCAATCACCCACAGACAGTTGAGCAATCCATTTGTTATGTTAAAAAATTAGGCAGGCGGAGGTGTAGACTTGCTGAACAATGACAGATGGGACTGGATTACATAGGCTGCATAGAATGTTTCATGTGCACAGGTTGTACTATATTTGACACGTCTGTTGTTTTGCTTCTTGTTTTTTAAGTTGATTATTAATTGCAATGCAAAACTTTCCAGTAAAAACTGGCATATTTTGTGCAGTTTAAAAGAAGTTCAAAATGCTTTGGTTTTATTTGACTAAGTGTGACAGTTTTTTGATACTTCCTTGAACAGTTGTACTTTTGCATTCGATTTATTGTATGTATGCTAAAAGCTGACTTTTTTTTAAACTAAGCGTAGCATTGAATTATTAGTGTTTCTGTGCATACAACTAACCAACTAAGGGCCTCATTACAATGGCGTTTCGGGATGTAGACCGCCCGACATGTAGCCGGCGGCTCCACTTCCCTTATTACGATGCGACCACAGTGAAGGTGGTTGTAAAACATGCCTTTTTCAAATGTGGGTTGTGCTGTGTAAAAGGGCTGCAGCACAAGCCACAATTGAAAAAGGTATGTTTTCAAACATTCATGCACCGTGTGCCAGGCACCATGTGGTACCTGGCACACTGCGCATGGATATTTGGGGGGCACCACATGTGCCCCCCTGGGCCCATAGCGGAGGCACACAGGGCAAAGTCTCATTTCGTCTGCCTTTACATGGCGATCAAACCGCCATGTAAAGGCATAGGGAAAAGGGTCACTGTAATCCCTACAGCGGTGCCTCTGCGGGCACTGCCCCCATTGTAGGGGGTCACACTCCGACCAACGGGCTCCTAGAGCCTGTCTGAAGTGTCAGTTGGTCCTTCTGACCGCAGAAGTAGTCGGACCACAGCCTCACATGTTGGACGGACCGCCACCGACGACCTGTCAGTGGGGATCCACCTGACGTCATAATCGCGCCATTAATGTGGAAGTGATGCATTTTAATACATTTTGGACATAAAAATAATGCGTGGCTAAAAACTAAAAACTTCAACTGTTTAAGTTGCACAAAATATGTGGGTGCTAATTACCACCTGTACCTTTTCGATGACGTACAGTCGCAAAAAAAAGAGGCAAAACAGGTAGGGTGGCTTGAATAAAATGTTTGTGATAGAAATGTTATCACTGATAAATAAATAATTAAACAAATGAATACATAAACAAATAAATAAAAATAGAAAAACCTCGCTAGTAGAACTCTAATAAATAATTTTCCAAATGTCATACACTATTTGGTGACTTACACTGAACCAACCTCTTAAGTTTGAGCATCTCCCTCACATTACTTGCAATCTGGTACAATTCTTCCATATTCAGAAGGTCTAGCCCAAAGGTGCCCAACTAATCCCACGGAAGCGAGGCCTGGGCCATCTTTTCCGGAGATCCACATAAGATACACTTACATAAAGTGAATCTAAATAAAACGTATTCTGCATAGTCCACGTCATCCTGAAAATTTGGCATGAAGCTGGTTGTTGTGGACCTACCTAAGCTAGCAGATATTTGTGGATGGTCCTGAAGTCCTCTTAACCTGCATCAACAAGCATGGGTCTACTCCACTTCCTTCTTGGGGAATGAAAAGCAGCATGAGATAAAATCTATTAGATCCCGGGTTTCACCTAGCATACATAGGCAGCTGGCCTGCACTACTTCACACATCTCACCGGATATCAAAACAGGTTCCTTTATATGCATGAAAAATAACACTTCAGCTCAAACAATATCTTTGCTAAGACATCTTTTTTCCTCCTCCCAAGGCTTTTTGATATAGACAAACCTCTTTAAAGATAATAAGATGTCCAGTTATTCCCAATTAGTAAATGTATCCAATATCGTACTGTTGTGAATTAGATCCTGCTTGAGAAGCGTCTAACATTTGCTCCCGGGATCCATGTGCATCCCATGGTCCAGAGGATTTAACGACCTTTCAGAGTTTGCGAGACTGGAATATTTATACTTTAGAATTGATTATCATCAGTCTGCATGAAATAGGCGATATGTCACAGGGTCATAATTTAGTACGCTTGTTAATCGAAAGAAACCTTAAGAGCGTAGGCCAAATATACATAGACACATAGCAAGGTGTGCACCATACCTGTTGGAGAACTGAACCGCATGTTAGATCACTCTTCGACTGTGCTACATCATCCCATAATATATAACAGTCAGCTACTAGAATAGGTCCCACCATGATAGTTGCATTGTTTGATTTTGCCAGCAAAATTTGGGGTTACTCTCACCAAAATACATAATTAAAGATTGAAATATCTTTGGCAAATGGCAGTTTTGGAAAGACAGTGAAAGAATCCAAGGTACAATTTTTACTGTTTTGCCCAGCATATTCAGGGTTCTGAAAGAAGAGATTGTACGTCTGCTTGTATTTGCAACTCTAACATTATGGACATGCATTTAACTCTTTCCAAACGTTTTTGCTAGTAAACAATGTAGTGCATGCTCTTGTAAAATCTGGGAGAAATACTGAAAAACCCCATAAATGGATGATGTTTCTTTTTCTAACAGATGCCCAGGCTACTTCATCTTGAGAAGAATTGCGAAAGATGCAGTGCCTCAAGACGTTATTTCTCTTTTTTTGTGAATGTTTAATAATGTGTACACAGTATTATGATAATAAGGGTGTTTTGTACTGTTGGATGATTCAGTTTTCAGAGAGCACTATGATGAGAAAACAGCTGTTTGGAATAAAGACACAAAGCAAGGCCCATCAATGCCTTCTCAAAGTTTGTCGGAGATGGTTTTAAGGGTGCTCTGGTCACCCATCCCTTGACTTACACATTAATGTTTTGGCTGTAGTCATGTCACCATGCATCTAAAAGGTGTTCTACCACCATATCCCAGTTGACAAATCGACCTACAAAAAATTCTAGCCACTATATTGACTTTCCCATAATATTACAAAGCCAGTCTAGGTAAGTGGATGTGCAGTTAAGAGTATATACTTACCTTGATGATAAAATTGTAGACTATTTATTTGTGTCTTCAGTCATGTAATCAATGATATCATAGTACACATAATGAGTGATGTAATACGTGAGGTCATAAGCAAAAGCAGTGCATGGCAAGGGCGTGAGTTATAGTTACTTGAAATAACTGTAACTGGTGAATTTCAGTGGTTTTTATAAGTACAAAATCTTACGTTTAAACTGATATTTTCACCTAAATATAACAATAATGTAACCTTTGTTTTTTTGTTGAATTTCTGGTTTTTGTTTTAATGCAAAGTAACATAGTATTATCATACCACACTATTATAACACTTTAATATTAGTTTTTTCAGTGCATTTCTAGTTTTGTTAACATAAATAAATATTTTATTACCATATGTAACTACGTCAACCTCTGTGGCGCATAGTCTTAGGCTGGTGTTGCATAAGGGTGGGCACCCGCTGCTGCACACAGCCCTCAGTCGTACGTATTGAAGAGTTGGTTGGCTGGCTTAACCTGTGGCCAAGCTCTGCGCCAAACAGCCCCATGGGCAACCAACACCAGGGCACGGCCTTCGGCCTTGAGTGATGTGTGTCCATATGAGCCAACCCAACACAGACACTTATATCACTTCCTTTTTTAATGGTTTCTAATCCTGTGGGACAATCGCAGGAGTCAGCGTGGCCTCAGCACTCCAATTGGACTACCACAGGAGCATGGGAGTCCTGCTCAGTCCTGGGAGAATCCTCCGGGATTGGGGCAACCATGATTGTTTTTACAATTTGGCCCCAGTGGGGGTATCGAAAATAATTCCTGACACAGGGACCAAGCCCATGTCTCCTGAAATGGCAGTTGTGACATTTCGCATCATGTTGCAACCAGCCAATCACAGTGCGAGTACTCGTTGGACTCGCAGGAGCTAGACTACTGAAGGAAGAAAAAAACACTCATCCTAGCAGATCTCTCCATCATTTGAAGCTGCGTGCCCATGGGACTCCTGCAAGAGTCCTGCGAACCCAACTGTCCAGATATATGTATTGATTTTGAAACTTAATGTCTCAAAATCTACAAACAAATTTATACCAAATCACAAAATACATGCTGTCTGGGTAAAGATCAAGATATCTGCCTATTTTGATGCAATTCCGTTAAGAAATTTGGGCTATTTAGTAAATAGGATTTAAAAACCCCTTAGAAACTAACTGAAAAAAACAAAGGTTACAGGGATGTTATAGTTAGGCTCAGATTTCACTTGTACAAAACCAGTAAAATTCAGAAGTTTTAGTTAGGTCGGCTAACTATAACTTACGCCCTGGCAATGCACTGCATATGACCTGACATATTACATCACTAATGACATGGACAGTGACATCACTGATGACATCACTGATGACATCTCAAACGACATCACTGATATCCCTATGACATCACCCAGCGAGTGTAAGCGTTTATTAACGGTTTATGAGTGTTAAACATATATACCAAGGTACTACAAAAGTTAAAGTAGTATACATTTTGTACTACTGAGTGACACTATGTCTAAAATATATTATCTAAGTGGCTGTGTGACTGTGTGTATCAATGTCTGAGTGGGTGTCTGAGTGCCTGAATGGGTGTGTGTGTCTGTATGGGAGTATTAGTAGGTGTGTGAGCAATGGTGTGGGTGAGTGACTGTATTGGTGAGTGAGTGGGTGTGTCAGTGGCTGTATGGGTGAGTGAGTGGCTCTGTCAGTGGCTGTAGGGGTGAGTAAGCGGCTGTGTAAATGACTGTATGGGTGAGTGAGTGGGTGTCTGAATGGCTGTATGAGTGAGTGACTGGCCGTGTAAGTGGCTGCATGGGTGACTGACTGGCTGTTTGATGAGGTGTTTGTTTAAGTGAGTTGGTGTGTGAGTGGCTGTATTGTAGAGTAAGTATCTGTGTGAATAGATCCATGGGCGAGGGAGCGGATATGTGAGTGCTTGTATGGATGTGTGAATGGGTATGTAAGTATTTGAGTGAGTATGTGTGTTTGTATGGGTGAGTGAGTGGTCGTGTCAAGAGGTTGTATGGGTGAGTGAGTGGGTGTGAGTGGCTGTATAGGTGAATATGTGGGTGTATGAGTAGCTGTATGGGTGGGTGTGTGGCTACGTGAGTGGCTGTATGGGTAAGTGACTGGTTGTATGCGTAGCTATATGAGTGAGTAAGTGAGTGGTTGTGTGAGTGGCTGTGTGAGTGAGTGGGTGTATGAGTGGCTCTATGGATGAGCGAGTGGTTGTGTGAGTTCTTGTATGGATCTGTGAATAGGTATGTGAGTTGTGGTGTGGGCATGTGAATGTATATATGAGAGGTTGTATAGGGGTGTGAGTGTGTGTGTGCCTCTGGGGTTGATATAATCAGTGATGTCACTAGTGATGTCATTTGAGATGTCACCATTGATGTCATCAGAGAAGTCACTGACCATGTCATGGGTCATGTAATATGTGAGGTAATAAGAAGTACAGTGTGGGGATGTAAGTTGTAGTTAGCTTAGCTAATAATTACTGTTAAATTTCACTGGTTTTGTATGAGTGAAATGTGAGCCTAATTATAACATCCCTGTAACCTTTGATTCTTCAGTGAATTTCTAAAGTTTTTAAAATTCTATTTCCTAACTATAACGTCCCTGTAACCTTTGTTTTTTTCAGTCAATTTCTAAGGTTTTTCTAATGTTCTCTCCTAACTTTAACGTCCCTGTAACCTTCGTTTTTTTAAGTGAATTTCTAAGATTTTTAAATGTTATATCCTAACTGTAATGACTAACCTTTGACAGTGAGTGTATGAGTGTCTCAGCAGGTCTGTCAGTGAGTGCATAATTACCTAAGTAAGTCTGTGACTGAGTGCATGAGTCTCTGAGTGGGTGTGGGAGTTTCTGAGTGGGTCTGTTAGTGGGTGTATGAATGTCTAAGTAGGTCTGTGAGTGGGTGCATGAGTTTCTGAGTAGGTGTATGATTCGGTGTATGAGTCTGTGAGTAAATGCATGAGTTTTTGAGTGAGTCTTTGAGTGCATGAGCTCTGGGTGGGTCTGTGAGTGCATGAGCTTGAGTGGGTCTGTGAGTGTGCAAGTCTATCAGTGGGTCTATGAGCGGGTGCATTAGTGTCTGAGTGGGTCTGTGGGTAGATGTATGAGTGTCTGAGTAGATCTGTGAGTGGGTACATGAGTGTCTGAGTGGGTCTATGAGTGGGTACATGAGTTTCTGAGTGGGTCTGCCAGTGAGTGCATGATTTTTTGAGTGGATGTGTCAGTGGATACAGAAGTGTCGGTGTGGGTCAGTGAGTGGGTGAATGTGTCTCTCATTGGGTCTGTGATTGGGTGAGTGAGTTTCTGAGTGGGTGCATGAGTGTGTGAGTGGGTCTCTCGGCGGGTGTGTGAGTGTTTGAGTGGTTTTCTGAGTGGATGCATGAGTCTCTGAGTGGACCTGTGAGTCGATGCATGCATCTCTGAGTGGGTCTGTCAGTGGGTGCATGAGTCTCTGAGTGTGTCTCTATGTGGGTGCATAAGTCCCTGAGTGGGTCTGTGGGTAGATGCATACTTTTCTGAATGGGTCTGTGAGTGGGTGCATGACTCTCTGAGTGTGTCTGTGAGTAGGTGCATGAGTATCTGAGTGGGTCTGTGAGTTGGTGCATGAGTCTCTGACTGGGTGTGTGTGGGTACATGAGTGTCTGAGTGGGTCTGTGAGTGGGTGCATGAGTGTCTCAGTGGGTCTGTGAGTGGGTGTGTTAGTCTCTGAGTGGGTCTGCCATGATTTTCTGAGTGGATGTGGGTGTATGCATCTCTCAGTGGGTCTGTCAGTGGGTGCACAGTTATCTGAGTGGGTCTGTGAGTGGGTGTATGAGTCTCCGAGTGGGGGCATAAGTTTCTAAGTGGGTCTGTGAGTTGGTGGTTAGGTCTCTGTGTGGGTCTGTGAGTGAGTGTGTGACTCACTGAGTGGTCTGTGAGTATATTTATGTGGGAATGGGAAAGTGAGTGGATGCTTGAGTGTGCGACTAGGTCTGTTATTCAGGGCATAAGTCTCTGAGGTGGGTCTCTGACTAGCTGTGTGACAAGGTTTGTGACTCCACCGTAACCTTACACAGGGGACCACACTGAGTGTCATGACAGAGTAGTCACTCCCCACGTGTGAAAAAAAACAGTTTAAGGCATTTTATAACTCATAAGGGGTCCTTCACAAACCCCTATCATGCACCTATGGGGTCAGGATACCCCTACCCTGACCCCTTCTATTTATACTTTTCAATCTTTATTTGTATCCCCAGGGCACGGTCCTTGTTTACAAAATGGTGGGCACAACTCTAGATAGGTTGCGACCAGCCAATCACAGAACATCTCATGGCAGGAGGGTGCGCAAACCTGCGTGTGAGCATCGCGGAGGATCCATGTCCATATATATACAAATTTGGATTTCAGTTAAAATCTCTAATACTACTGAACGGATTTACACCAAACCAGAAAAAGGTACTTCTCCAGACCAATATATACCTTTCTGCCAAATTTGATGTGATTCCATTTAGTGGCTCGGGTTGTAGCTGCGTCTAAAGTCCCTATGGAAAATTGCATAGGGAAAATGCATTTTGGGGCCCCCATTTTTCTAGTGAAATCTGTGTCTAACTATAACATGCCTGTCACCTTTGGTTTTTTGAGTTAATTTCTACGTTTTTTAAATTCTATTTCCTAACTATAACGTCCCTGTAACCATTGCTTTTTTTCAGTAAATTTCTAAATTTTTTAAAATTCTATTCCCTAACTGTAACATTCCTGTAACCGTTAGTTTCTTAAGTGAGTTTCTAAGGTTTTAAAATTTCAGTGGGTTTGTGAGTGAGTGCATGAGTGTCTCAATGGGTGTGTGAGTATCTGAGAGGGCCTGGGAGTGGGTGCATAAGTGTCTCACTGGGTGTGTGAGTGGGTGCATGAGTGTCTGGTCTGTGAACAGTTGCATGAGTGTCTGAGTGGGTCTGTGAGTGAGGGCGAGTGTCTGAGTGGGTTTGCGAGTGCATCCATGTGTGTGTGTGTCAGTCTGTGAGTGAGTGCATGAATGGTTCTGTGAGTGGGTGTGTGAGTCTCTGATTGGGTCTCTGAATGGGTGTATGAAACTCTGAGTGGGTCTGTGAGTGGGTGCATGAGTGTGTGAGTCAGTGTGTGTGGGAGTATGAGTGGGGGGTGTCTCTTAGTGGGTCTGTGAGTGGGTATAGGATTCTCTCAGTGGATCTGTGAGTGGGCTCATGAGTGCTTGAGAGGATCTGTGATTGGGTACATGAGTGTCTGAGTGTGGCTGTCAGTTGGTGCATGAGTCTCTGAGTGGGTCTGTGAGTAGGTGTGTGAGTGGGTCTGTAAGTGGGTGCATAAGTATATGAATGGGTCTGTCGGTGATTGTGAGGGAAAAAAGTAGGGGGGCACACAGGAGCAGGTGCTCATACCAGCCCCCATGACAGTTCACCTTCCCTGCAGTTGCTACTCTCTGCTGCCTTTGATTCTGTGCCTCTTCTGCTCGTATTCTGCTTATTTTTCTGCCTCTTCTCTGCTCACTCCTGCCCCCTGTGTTGCCTCTTTCTCCTAGTTCTGCCTATTATTGTGCCTCTTTCTGCTCATTGCTGGCATTTATTCTGCTCATTTCTGACCTTTAGTCTGCCTCTTTCTGCTTGTTTCTCATTTTTATCTTGCCTCTTGCTGCTGGTTTCTGACCTTTACTCTGCCTCTTTCTTCTAATTTATCACCTTTATTTTGCCTCGTTCTGCTCATTTATCACCTTTTATTTTGCCACTTTCTGCTCGTTGCTGATCTTTATTTTGCCTAGTTCTGTTAGTTTTGCACCTTTATTTCGCCTCTTTCGGCTCATTTCTGACCTTTATTCTGTCTTTTTCTACTCCTTTCTCACCTTTATTCTGCCTCTTTCTGCTCATTTATCACCTTTATCTTGACTCTTTCTGCTCGTTGCTGAACTTTATTCTGCTTCTCTCTGCTCGTTTCTCACCTTTATTTTGCCTCTTGTTGCTCTTTTCCCCTGTGACCGCCAGGGGAGCCTCAAGGCCCCCGTGGCCCCAGCTGGCTTCCCACCACTTGTGGGAGTCAGTAATGCTGCTACATGGAGGGAGCTGCTGGAAAGGCAGCTCCCTCCACACAGTAGCAATCGTTTAAACTCTTTCCCCTCATGTCTGCAGGCAGGAAAAGAGATGAAACCTTCTCTTTCAGCGGACAAGCGCTCTTTGACAGCTCCCACCATTAGGAACCGGAGTGTTTGCTTTTGCTTGGCGAGAACTGTCAGATCTCCCACCATGCAGAAGCAAACAGCTATGTCCCAGGGGCAGGGAACCCCGGATGGGGGGCCACGCAAACGCCCTCCTTTCTTGTTCTCTGGCCACCCTGGGGAGGTAGTTGTCCCTGGGGCCCTATGTGGCCCAGGAGATGGGCCGTGTAGCCCTCTCCCACTTATTTTTTTAATTTGGCCTGGGGGTGTCTGCAGGACCCCCCATTATATTATTTAGCCCCGGGGCTCGGGGAGGTATGCGTGCACCTTCATGAGTGTTTGTTTAGCCCTGGGGAGGTGATGGACCCGGGTCTCAGGGGGTCCGCACAGCCACCACATCAATGTTTGTTTAGCCTCTGGGAGGTGATTGACCCAGAGGCTTATAAAGACTCAGGAGGAGGTGGCAGTCCCTGGGTTTCTAAGAGCCTAAGGAGGGGAACCCCGTGCGCCACCCTACTTTTAAAACAAAAATCCCCTCAGAACTGGCCCACCCAAGGGCTCTATTCAAAATAAGTGCAGGGGCCTGTGCTGTTCTTTTTTTGCAGTGAATTCGTGAATCTTGCAAATTTGCGGTACAAATAAAAGAAGCTTTCTTGCCCTGCCAGGGTCCCTCTGGGAAGAATGAGTGGGTGTATAAGTGTCTGAATGGATGATTTATTTAGTGGGTGCGTAACAGTCTATAAGTGAGTGATTAAATGTAGCTTACTGAATGCATGGGTTGGTGAGTAAACTGTGTGAATGTCTGTATCCATCTGTCTGTTGGTCTGTAAGCGGCTGCATGGGTTTGTGAATAGCTACATGAGTGCGTATATGAGTTATTGATTGGTTGTCTGAGTATCTGTATCAGTGGCTGAGTGTTTGTGTGGGTGGGGTGTGTGTGACTCTGTGCATAGATGTGTGATTGGGTGATTCATTCATTTAAAAAACATTTGAAATTCACTGAAAAAACATAGGTTTCAAAGATGTTATAGTTAGTTGGACATTTCACTCATACAAAACCAGTGAAATTCGGCCGTTATGGTTAGTTCAGCTAACTATAACTCGCGCCCACGCAATGCACTGCTGATGACATCACATATTACATCATTCATGACATTTTCAGTGACATCACTGATGACATCACTGATGACATCATCCAGTGATTGTGTGTTTCTGTAAAGTTTAAATGTTTTATGTGTATAGGCCAAGGTGTATTGAAGAATGAGTGGGTGTATGACTGTCTGAATTGATGATTTAGTAGGTGCATGACTGACTGTATACGTGAGTGATTAAACGTTTCTTGGAGAATGCATACTTTAGTGACTAAACTGTGTGAATGTCTGTATCAGTCTGTCTGTGGGTGTGTACGCGGCTGCATGGGTTGGTGAGTAGCTACATGAGTGTCTATAAGGGTTATTGATTGATTGTCTGAGTATCTGTATGGGTGCCTGAGTGTCTGTGTGGGTGGGTGGGGTGTGTGAGACTCCCTGAATGGATGTGTGAGTGGGTGATTCACTGGGTGTATGGGTTCAAGAGTGCATCTGCCAGGAGCTGCATGGGTGTGTGAGTGTGTGTATGGCTGTGTTGGTGATTGAATGGATGTCTTAGTGGGACATGTGTGAGTAACTACATATGTGAAAGGCAGTATATGTGAGTGTTAGAGTATATAAATGACTATATGTGAGAGTGAGTGATTGTGAGAGTGGCTGTGTGGATGAGTGGAGGCTTGTGTCAGTGATTGTAGAAGAGAGTAAGTATGTGTTAGTATCGGTATGAATATGTGAGGTGGTGTGTGTAGGACTGTATAGGTGAGTAAATGGGAGTGTGATTGATTCTTTGCATGACTGACTAGCTGTGTAAGTAACTCTATGGGTGAGTGGTGGTGTGTGAGTGTCTGTATAGGTGTATGAGTACATATGATAGTGGCTGTATTGATGAGTGACTGAATGTATGAGTGACTGTATGGGTGAGTGAGTGGATGTGTGTGTAGACCTAGGAATCAGTGAGTGGGTATGTAGTAATTGGTATTGGTGTGTCTATGGTTTCAAGAATGGTAGTCTGTATTTTAGAGTGGGTGTATCAAAGGTTATATTAGGGTGTGAGGAGGTGCATCAGATTATCACGTGGATGATGTCATTTGAGATGTCATCAGTGATGTCATTTGAGATGTCATCAGTAATGTCATCAATGATGTCACTGAAAATGTCATGAGTGATGTAATATGTGATGTCATCATCAGTGCATTGCGGTACCCCTGTGATTGGCATGACCTCCTCTGTAAGGCCCTAGTACATAATAGCAAAAACCAAAGGAAATGATGGACGGAGTGTTGAACATTGCAATCACTCACCCCCAGTCAACTGATCTGGGTTTAATCCATCACCGTTCTTTAGCCCACTCTGCCACCCCAGTTCAGACATGGCCATATGCAAATCAGTCTGACCCTGTGCCTCATGGGAACAGTCCAGCCCGAACTGCCAAGCCATGTCTTCCCTGGACCGGAAACAAGCTTCCTAGGACCGGTTTCTGGCATTTCAGCCGTCTTCAGCCAGGCTTGCTTGAATCCAGTGGCAAAGTGAGCAAGGGACTCACGTCTGAGCATACCCTGCCAACTTATGGCGAACAAAGCAAAAACCAAAGGAAATGATGGACGGAGTGTTGAACATTGCAATCACTCACCCCCAGTCAACTGATCTGGGTTTAATCCATCACCGTTCTTTAGCCCACTCTGCCACCCCAGTTCAGACATGGCCATATGCAAATCAGTCTGACCCTGTGCCTCATGGGAACAGTCCTGGCTGAAGACGGCTGAAGTGCCAGAAACCGGTCCTAGGAAGCTTGTTTCCGGTCCAGGGAAGGCATGGTTTGGCAGTTCGGGCTGGACTGTTCCCATGAGGCACAGGGTCAGACTGATTTGCATATGGCCATGTCGGAACTGGGGTGGCAGAGTGGGCTAAAGAACGGTGATGGATCAAACCCAGATCTGTTGACTGGGTGTGAGTGTTTGATTGGTTCTGATGCTCCGTCCATCACCACCCCCTTTTGTACCACTTTGTTCGCCATAAGTTGGCAGGGTATGCTCAGACGTGAGTCCCTTGCTCACTTTGCCACTGGATTCAAGCAAGCCTGGCTGAAGACGGCTGAAGTGCCAGAAACCGGTCCTAGGAAGCTTGTTTCCGGTCCAGGGAAGGCATGGTTTGGCAGTTCGGGCTGGACTGTTCCCATGAGGCACAGGGTCAGACTGATTTGCATATGGCCATGTCGGAACTGGGGTGGCAGAGTGGGCTAAAGAACGGTGATGGATCAAACCCAGATCTGTTGACTGGGTGTGAGTGTTTGATTGGTTCTGATGCTCCGTCCATCACCACCCCCTTTTGTACCACTTTGTTCGCCATAAGTTGGCAGGGTATGCTCAGACGTGAGTCCCTTGCTCACTTTGCCACTGGATTCAAGCAAGCCTGGCTGAAGACGGCTGAAGTGCCAGAAACCGGTCCTAGGAAGCTTGTTTCCGGTCCAGGGAAGGCATGGTTTGGCAGTTCGGGCTGGACTGTTCCCATGAGGCACAGGGTCAGACTGATTTGCATATGGCCATGTCGGAACTGGGGTGGCAGAGTGGGCTAAAGAACGGTGATGGATCAAACCCAGATCTGTTGACTGGGTGTGAGTGTTTGATTGGTTCTGATGCTCCGTCCATCACCACCCCCTTTTGTACCACTTTGTTCGCCATAAGTTGGCAGGGTATGCTCAGACGTGAGTCCCTTGCTCACTTTGCCACTGGATTCAAGCCAGCCTGGCTGAAGACGGCTGAAGTGCCAGAAACCGGTCCTAGGAAGCTTGTTTCCGGTCCAGGGAAGGCATGGTTTGGCAGTTCGGGCTGGACTGTTCCCATGAGGCACAGGGTCAGACTGATTTGCATATGGCCATGTCGGAACTGGGGTGGCAGAGTGGGCTAAAGAACGGTGATGGATCAAACCCAGATCTGTTGACTGGGTGTGAGTGTTTGATTGGTTCTGATGCTCCGTCCATCACCACCCCCTTTTGTACCACTTTGTTCGCCATAAGTTGGCAGGGTATGCTCAGACGTGAGTCCCTTGCTCACTTTGCCACTGGATTCAAGCAAGCCTGGCTGAAGACGGCTGAAGTGCCAGAAACCGGTCCTAGGAAGCTTGTTTCCGGTCCAGGGAAGGCATGGTTTGGCAGTTCGGGCTGGACTGTTCCCATGAGGCACAGGGTCAGACTGATTTGCATATGGCCATGTCGGAACTGGGGTGGCAGAGTGGGCTAAAGAACGGTGATGGATCAAACCCAGATCTGTTGACTGGGTGTGAGTGTTTGATTGGTTCTGATGCTCCGTCCATCACCACCCCCTTTTGTACCACTTTGTTCGCCATAAGTTGGCAGGGTATGCTCAGACGTGAGTCCCTTGCTCACTTTGCCACTGGATTCAAGCAAGCCTGGCTGAAGACGGCTGAAGTGCCAGAAACCGGTCCTAGGAAGCTTGTTTCCGGTCCAGGGAAGGCATGGTTTGGCAGTTCGGGCTGGACTGTTCCCATGAGGCACAGGGTCAGACTGATTTGCATATGGCCATGTCGGAACTGGGGTGGCAGAGTGGGCTAAAGAACGGTGATGGATCAAACCCAGATCTGTTGACTGGGTGTGAGTGTTTGATTGGTTCTGATGCTCCGTCCATCACCACCCCCTTTTGTACCACTTTGTTCGCCATAAGTTGGCAGGGTATGCTCAGACGTGAGTCCCTTGCTCACTTTGCCACTGGATTCAAGCAAGCCTGGCTGAAGACGGCTGAAGTGCCAGAAACCGGTCCTAGGAAGCTTGTTTCCGGTCCAGGGAAGGCATGGTTTGGCAGTTCGGGCTGGACTGTTCCCATGAGGCACAGGGTCAGACTGATTTGCATATGGCCATGTCGGAACTGGGGTGGCAGAGTGGGCTAAAGAACGGTGATGGATCAAACCCAGATCTGTTGACTGGGTGTGAGTGTTTGATTGGTTCTGATGCTCCGTCCATCACCACCCCCTTTTGTACCACTTTGTTCGCCATAAGTTGGCAGGGTATGCTCAGACGTGAGTCCCTTGCTCACTTTGCCACTGGATTCAAGCAAGCCTGGCTGAAGACGGCTGAAGTGCCAGAAACCGGTCCTAGGAAGCTTGTTTCCGGTCCAGGGAAGGCATGGTTTGGCAGTTCGGGCTGGACTGTTCCCATGAGGCACAGGGTCAGACTGATTTGCATATGGCCATGTCGGAACTGGGGTGGCAGAGTGGGCTAAAGAACGGTGATGGATCAAACCCAGATCTGTTGACTGGGTGTGAGTGTTTGATTGGTTCTGATGCTCCGTCCATCACCACCCCCTTTTGTACCACTTTGTTCGCCATAAGTTGGCAGGGTATGCTCAGACGTGAGTCCCTTGCTCACTTTGCCACTGGATTCAAGCAAGCCTGGCTGAAGACGGCTGAAGTGCCAGAAACCGGTCCTAGGAAGCTTGTTTCCGGTCCAGGGAAGGCATGGTTTGGCAGTTCGGGCTGGACTGTTCCCATGAGGCACAGGGTCAGACTGATTTGCATATGGCCATGTCGGAACTGGGGTGGCAGAGTGGGCTAAAGAACGGTGATGGATCAAACCCAGATCTGTTGACTGGGTGTGAGTGTTTGATTGGTTCTGATGCTCCGTCCATCACCACCCCCTTTTGTACCACTTTGTTCGCCATAAGTTGGCAGGGTATGCTCAGACGTGAGTCCCTTGCTCACTTTGCCACTGGATTCAAGCAAGCCTGGCTGAAGACGGCTGAAGTGCCAGAAACCGGTCCTAGGAAGCTTGTTTCCGGTCCAGGGAAGGCATGGTTTGGCAGTTCGGGCTGGACTGTTCCCATGAGGCACAGGGTCAGACTGATTTGCATATGGCCATGTCGGAACTGGGGTGGCAGAGTGGGCTAAAGAACGGTGATGGATCAAACCCAGATCTGTTGACTGGGTGTGAGTGTTTGATTGGTTCTGATGCTCCGTCCATCACCACCCCCTTTTGTACCACTTTGTTCGCCATAAGTTGGCAGGGTATGCTCAGACGTGAGTCCCTTGCTCACTTTGCCACTGGATTCAAGCAAGCCTGGCTGAAGACGGCTGAAGTGCCAGAAACCGGTCCTAGGAAGCTTGTTTCCGGTCCAGGGAAGGCATGGTTTGGCAGTTCGGGCTGGACTGTTCCCATGAGGCACAGGGTCAGACTGATTTGCATATGGCCATGTCGGAACTGGGGTGGCAGAGTGGGCTAAAGAACGGTGATGGATCAAACCCAGATCTGTTGACTGGGTGTGAGTGTTTGATTGGTTCTGATGCTCCGTCCATCACCACCCCCTTTTGTACCACTTTGTTCGCCATAAGTTGGCAGGGTATGCTCAGACGTGAGTCCCTTGCTCACTTTGCCACTGGATTCAAGCAAGCCTGGCTGAAGACGGCTGAAGTGCCAGAAACCGGTCCTAGGAAGCTTGTTTCCGGTCCAGGGAAGGCATGGTTTGGCAGTTCGGGCTGGACTGTTCCCATGAGGCACAGGGTCAGACTGATTTGCATATGGCCATGTCGGAACTGGGGTGGCAGAGTGGGCTAAAGAACGGTGATGGATCAAACCCAGATCTGTTGACTGGGTGTGAGTGTTTGATTGGTTCTGATGCTCCGTCCATCACCACCCCCTTTTGTACCACTTTGTTCGCCATAAGTTGGCAGGGTATGCTCAGACGTGAGTCCCTTGCTCACTTTGCCACTGGATTCAAGCAAGCCTGGCTGAAGACGGCTGAAGTGCCAGAAACCGGTCCTAGGAAGCTTGTTTCCGGTCCAGGGAAGGCATGGTTTGGCAGTTCGGGCTGGACTGTTCCCATGAGGCACAGGGTCAGACTGATTTGCATATGGCCATGTCGGAACTGGGGTGGCAGAGTGGGCTAAAGAACGGTGATGGATCAAACCCAGATCTGTTGACTGGGTGTGAGTGTTTGATTGGTTCTGATGCTCCGTCCATCACCACCCCCTTTTGTACCACCTAGTACATAATAGTGCAGGGGGGTTCAAACTAGCTCTAAATCAGAGGTGCAGAAAGATGCTTCTTTAAGTAGTAGATATGTTTGCAGAGTACTGGAGAAAGGGCGCTGGGCCCCCGACCAGCGATCATGAATTCCGCTGCGTAGGCCTTACAGAAAGTACCGAAAGGGCTTCTTGATCCCAAAGTCCCTCAGGGGAAAATTGGACTTAATCCCACATCCCATATTCTGCCAGGAGGCGCATTTGCAGAGTGGTGGAGAAAAAGTGGCATGGCCTCTGAAGACGTCTTAGCAATCCGCGCAGCCCCCCTCCCAGCATTTTTAAAGCCCCAGGGAGGTGGTGGTCCCTGGGGCGGGGGGTCCGTAAAGGACCCCGTAATTTAAATACATTTAAATTTAAATAAACAGTGCCCCGGGGAGGTGGTGGTCCCCGGGGCAGTGTGGAGGGGCAGGAGCCCCCACACACGTTTCTTTAATTAAATTAAGCCTCAGGAAGATGGCGGTTCCCGGGGCTTCGGGGGGCCTGTGAGGCCCCCTGCCCATAATAAAGAATGCCCCGGGGAGGTGGCGGTCCCCGGGGCAGTGTGGGGGCGCCAGGAGCCCCCCATGCATTTTAATGGAAGCCCCGGGGAGATGGCAGTCCCCGGGGCTGCGTGCCCCTACACACAATTAATGAAACCCCGAGGAGGTGGCGGTCCCTGGGACTGCAGAGGCCCCTGCGGGCTCCCGCAAATATATTTTGGCATTGCCCCCGGGAACTGGCCCACCCGGGGGCTTACAAATAACAAAGCGCGAAGCCTGCACTTCGTTTTCTTTTTCTCTGCAGGATTCGCAACCCTAGCGCGAATTCTGCTGTTTTTTTTTTTTAATGCTATTTTTGGCCTCAGCAGGCCTAGGGGTTCAGGGTGTTTATACCCTGCCCCCTTTTCTTGTTTTTCACCTTTTCTTTTAACTCTTTTCTTGTGACTCGGTTACCGATATATATATATTCAAAAGAAATACTCCATTTTGCTGGGGGCCTCCGACTCTGCAGGGCAGGCTCAAAATTGATAGGATTGGAGAATTCTTTCGGCATTTGAAAAAGAAAGTAGAGCCCACAGCTTTGACTTATTTCCCAGCTGACACTTTATTCGTATATATATATATATATAGGTCAAGGCGCCATTTAAATATCCACACGCTCCTCAAAAAGCCTGCACTCAAAGGCTTATTCTCTCATTTGCTGTCTGAAGTAGAAGCAGTGCATGAGTGTTAGTCAGTTTGTTTCTTTGCAAAGAATATATTTAGGGCCTCATGTAGGTGGCATACACTTTACCGATTCTAAAATACCGAATCATACCGATTCGGTATTTAAGAATCGGTAAAGTGTATGTAGGTAAAAATTCGGTAAATGTTACCGAATCGGAGTGAGTCGGTAATTACCGAATCGGTATTTACCGATTCGGTAATGAGGCATACCTTCCCATTGATGGGAAGGTATGCCTCATTACCGAATCGGTAAATACCGATTCGGTAATGGGGGAGCACATGCAAGGGTGGCAGGGTGTCCCATTGACACCCTGTTGCACCCCTGATTCGGCCATGTGTGCACATGTGGCACACATACATGCCCTAAGGGCATGTATGTCTGCCACATTGCACACTTCTAAGCGCTATAAAATGCATTAACACATCCATACTTTATTTACCACCAACTATTAGTTGGTGGTAAATACCGACTCCAAACAACACCCACACACTCCCCTACATCTCATTTCTGTATTCGGAGTTTACCGAATCGGTAAAATTACCGATTCGGTAATTTTACCGATTCGGTTAATTACCGAATACAGAAATGAGCCCCCTACATCTCAAAAGCCAAAATACCGGTCGGTAACGGTATAATTACCGAAAATCGGCCGTTACCGACCGGTATTTGGCTTCCTACATGAGGCCCTAAATGAGGAGACGATAATTTGAGAAGCAAGGAAAAAAGGGAAGTAACAGAAGAACCAAAGAGGTGATAGACTGAGTGTTATCTGACAGACTATCACTGCCAAAAATTTTGAGTGGACAGAATATCGTGTCACAAATATCAGGTACCAAAATATCGATAAGGTAAGTGCAAATAGTATGTATAGATTACTGTTCTTAGCTCCTCCTCCATATACCGTGAAGAAATATATATTGTCAAGGTGCATATATGTGTGGTTAAGTATATTATCATTTTGCTTTCCCATAGAAACTTGCCTTCACAATATTTTAGTCCTCGATATTCTTGACGCAATATTTTGTCAACATTATATTCTTTCTGCAATATTTTGACCAAACACCAGACTGAGCACGTACAATGAACATTTATTTGCATATAAATATGCATATGAAGCATTACTCTCCCACATATGTATCGTGTGCGATATCACCAAAATATTAGAAAAAAGAATTTAGTTAAGTCCTCCACATCACACTAATCATTTTACATTTCCTCTCCAGACACTAGTCAATTTTCAAAATTACCTCTTTACACTAAAAAACAGGAGTCTCCTTTTCTATACTAGACTTTCAAGCTGTGAAGTCCTCACAATCATCAGTGATGGTGGCTATGCATAGGAATTAGGTTTAGGGTATCACAAGTATCATATAGGTGTCCCAGGAAATGGGCTCATCAACTGCTGAGGCTGCTCATGTCATACTCAGTGGCTGACCTGGAGGCTGAACTAGGTTTTGTTGCCCGTTTCTACCCAGGTCACAATGACTGTGTACTTTGTCATCTGTCTGTACTACTTGAACAGTGAGTACACTAATCCATATTCACTATTCACAAGGGGGAAATATTTGGGCACCATACAAACATTGCAGTTTAGTTGAAATAGGGCCTGATTTAGATTTCGGCGGGCGGGTTACTCCATTACAATGGTGACAGATATCCCATCCGCCAAAATATAACTCCCATAATATCCTATGGGATTTATATTTCGGTGGACGGGATATCTGTCACCATTGTCATGGAGTAACCTGTTCACTGAAATATAAATCTGGCCCATAGTCTTTTCTTCATCTTTTTCACTTTTTTATTTTTACAGCAACCATCCTGTTAGTGTGCTATGTAGATTTTGTATATATTGCTCCTCAAGGATCAATCGTGATAATACCTGAAGAATCCCTCTTCTCTTTCTCTTAAGTTTTCTCATGGAGCTTCAAAATCATCAGGGATGAGATTCCTGTTTATTTTGAACTTTGTCAGTATCTCCACATTTTGATGAGAGAGACTAGTCCTCTGCCAATGACAATTGACACAGCTGCACAGAAAGCACATTGGGCACATTTAGCGCCGAGACATCCACGGGTATTTGCGCGCTCTATAAATTGCTTAAATAAATAAATAAATAAGACAATACACTGGCAGCTGACCATGATATATATTTTATCTCCAGCATATTGAGTCCGACAGGCTGTTCAGTATCCTAGGATAACATAACAATGTCTCTTGATCTACTATTAAGTTAGTTTGGTTCTCCGAGTACTTTATAACACTTTTATTGCCAGATCATGAGTTTACTGTGAACTTCATGTAATCTAGAAACATCTAACTCTCAACTTGAAAGAGAGGCCCTTTGTACTAATGCTGATAGTTTGTACCTTCTTGGCGGAGGAGATGCTGAAGAAGAGGATGATTTTAATGATGAAGCAACCACAACATCCTGATTTGCTTCTACACAGCTGTGTTGATCTTTTGATCTTATTTTGTTTGCTGAGACATTTTTGTCTCTCACAACCACGAGGGAAATCACTGCGGCATTGAGAGCAAGACACAATCTCTTCTCATGGACCAAATATTTGGTGGTGGGATATTGAATCCAGAAGCAATTTAAACATCTTGCTGTACGGAATAAGGTGCATCAGGTACGCTATTGCACATTTTGCTGGGAAAACTAAGTGGCTTTGATGCTAGACTCTTCAATTTCAGAGCTTCAGAGATTTTCCATCAGCCATCGACACAGAAAATGGCATCACTGGATTTCCCATCATCCATATGCACAGGTAGTGACATCACTGGATTACCCATCATCCAACTGCACAGGAAGTGGCATCACTGGTTTCCCGCTAAAACTGTCTTTAAAAGAAGAAGCCAAGCAAGAGAGCTAATTTCCATCATCCATCTACACAGGAAGTGACATTGCTGGATTTCCCATCATCCCACTGCACAGGAAGTGATATTGCTTGATAACCCATCATCAATTTGCACAGTAAGCGACATCACTGATTTACTGCCCAAGCTGTCTTTAAAAGAAGAAACCAGGTAGTAGAATTCATTTGCATAATCCATCTACACAGGGAGTGGCACCACTGGATTTTCCATCATCCATCTGCACAGTACGTGACAGCACTCGATTTCCCAACATCCATCTCCAAAGGAAGTGACATTGCTGGTTCCCATCAAAACTGCCTTTAACAGAAGAAGCCAATCAAGAGGACTCATCTTCATCATCCATCTACACAGGAAGTGACATCACTGGATTACCCATCACGTATCTGCACAGGAATGACATTAATCTTCCCCGTTCCCAGGACATATTTAATGGCGGCCGCAACAAGAACGTGCAGCAGATATGTGCAGTGGGTAAGCTATTGATGCGAAGGCAAGACCATCTGTTCCTGTTGGCTCCTGAACCATGCCCAGCACTAGGAACTCTGGTCTGCTCCCCTCAAGTTGCTACACCCCTACGACTCGCCATGCCCTCAGTCTCGGCCACAGCACCACATGCTGCTGCCTCATTGCACCACAAAGCACTGAGAAAGCGTTCGCCTGCGCTTTCTGCAAGTTTTCATGAACTTACCCACACTCAACACTCAGCGCACCAACAGCACCCAACACACAAATCTCTTGCTCTCACACAGTCCTTCAACCACAGACACAGCATTCCACACTAGCATGCATGCTCCTTAACTCCCGCTCTCTCACCAAAAATGCCACAGAGATCTGGGACCTGCTACATGACAATGCCCTAGACCTACTTTTTGTCACGGACACCTGAATAAAACCTGCATCAGCACCTGACATCGCCACAGCCCCACCTGCGCTACAACTTCGCCAAGCAAGACAGATTTCACATGCCTGGAGGCAGAATCACCATCATCCAAAAGAACACCTTCAGAGCTGCACCACCTTCATGGGCACATCATCCTCCAACATGGAACACCTGTCTCTTAAGCATCATGTCACAGTAAATTTCACCTTAAGCGGCACTCTCATCTACAGACCATCTGGACCACTCACCCTCAATGCTAACAATGACATACTAATTGGAGACCTGAACCTCCATCTGGAAGACCACACGGACCCTAACTCAAAAGCACTCATCGAAAAACCTTGAAAGCCTGGGCCTCCCCCAACGAGAAAAGGGACCTGCCGACATCACCAAACACCTCTTGGACAATATTTTCACCACCCTATACAACTTCAGAGTCAATAAGTCACACCAGTCTCCTGGATAGACCACGCCCTTGTCAAATTCAGCATCCCAGTTCAACACACATGCACCACCACCTGACCAGTCCATCAAAACTGGAACAGCATCACTGACAAGGACTGGAACACCACTCTCAACACCCACTGACTGACCTGAACACAGCAATAGCCCCCCAAAGCCAGCAAGAATTTCAACAATTGGATCACTTTTGGCACAAACTCCCTGGCCCCCCAGTCAGTACACAGTTACTCAAACTAGTCAAAAACCACTACAAACAACTGGAGTGCAAATGGAGAATGAGAAAGGACAATACAGGCAGGAGCATGTTCAATCTGCCTTGATGCCTGCACCAACAGAAGCGAAGAAATATGTGAAGGATTTCATCTCACAAGCGGCCGCCTCTAATATGCAACTCATTCTCTGCCTCGCACCTAGTACCTGGGTCAAGTTCAATGCCTGTATGACTGAAATTGCCCAATGGATGAAGACGAACTGTTAAAAGCTGAACACCAACAAGACCGAAATCATGCTCTTTGGGAAAAACCTTGATCCCTCTGTGGGCCAACAGAGCTAGTATCGATAAGAACCACAGTATTGTCATCAACAGCAAACTCAACTAGACCGTCCAAGTCGATGCCATGACCCCCTTAAGCCTTCATACCCTGAAGATGCTGAGGAAGATTTTCAAATTGCTCCCAATCAGCATACAGGAAACCCTCATGCATTTCCTCATCAACAGCAAGCTGGACTAAGGAAACACTCTCCATGCCAGGATGAACTCAGCAAAAGACTTCACACCATTCAGAACTTGGTGGACAGGCTTATTCTCAACCTCCCACGCTGCAGACACATCACACCACACCTGATGGAGCTCCACTGGCTCCTCACACACACACAAGCACCCACACTTTCAAGACACTACATAATGCTGGTCCAGCATACTTCAACAATTGCATCTGCTTTCAGAAAGCTTCCAGACACCTCTGTTCGTACGGAATCGTACTTGCACACATCCCAAGGATACGGCAACCCAGATCCGGCGGTCAAGCCTTATCCTACTGGGAGACTGGCAACAAAAAATTTAAATGATTCTATTCTATTCTAGTTTTTTTTTAAGTGCATGGCTACCCCATGGGCCTCCTAGCGCCAACAGATCATACCAGTCTCATACCATAATAGGGTTAAATAAACAGCAAAGTCTTCAACTGCATCCTACAGCTTAATTACTTTTTAATCTTCCGTAGCTCAATAGGCAAAGCATTCTATAGTTTAGGAACCAGGTAGGCAAAAGATCTTCCACCACTCCTTGCTTTCTTGATCTCAGGAACTTTCAGTAGATATAGAGCAGAAGAACACAATATTCGCTTAGGAAAATAGGGACGGACCAGATGTTGTAACATCCTTGGGCCCTTACTATGTAGGGCCCCATGAGCTTTGAATAAGGCATTTGAATGTATCCTCTTAGTAACATGAAGCCAATGTAAAGAGGTCAGTGCTGCAAAAACATGTTTAGGTAGTTGCAGCAAGAAACGAGATGCTGCGTTTTGCTCCACTTGAAGTCTTCTTACAGCATACCAGGGCTAACCAAAGTAAAGAGAATGACTATAATCTAATTGTGCTAGGACTAATGCTTGTATCGCCAGTTTTCTTGCAGACAAAGGTAAAAATTCTAATATTTTTCTAAGTGTCTTCAGCAGACCAAAGCAACTGACAGCTAGCTTCCTTGTCTATATCTCCAAAGTCAGCTTGTTATCAGTCCACTGCCCCAGGCTTTTTGCAGCTGATTTGGGGGTGGGATGGTCACCCAGTAGACCTGGGCAGTGCAGCGTGAACCAACGATTAGGATCATTCCCAACCACTACCACGCAGTTATTATTAATATTATTCATTATGTTTATGACTTAATAATGAATTATTAATAATATTTATGACTTGAAGACTACCACCACGGCCCGAAACACAATACCATTACCTAGAAAGAAAAAGGGCAAATAAAAAGGCGTGATTAAAAAGAAAAATGGCAGCCTCACCACCAACAAACACATGATAGGCAAGGAATACACAAAAAATACCCCAAATTTAGCATGAAATCTAGCCCCATTTAACCCCTTCGCCGCGGCAGGAATTCCGCCGCGGCGCTGGGGGGGTTTGGGGGCAGGTGCGGTGGCGCTGTGCTCGTGATGCAACCACTCCGTCACGAGCCACGGGTGAGCTGTGCTCATGACGGAGTGGTTCCGTCACGTCTCCGCCCACTGCGCTAATCGCCCGCACAGGCGGGGAATTAGTGCCGCGTGGGCGGAGCGGCCGCCAACGGCCGCAGCATGACGGAACCACTCCGTCATGAGCACACAGCACCCGTGGCTCATGACGGAGTGGTTCCGTCATGAGCACGGAAAGGGTTAAAGGCCACTAGCACCACAGCACAACAAGCATTAAAAATATCGAAAATCAATTCCAATTGAGAAAAATATCTGTGTTCTACAGTGGGTAGGGACACAAGACCCCAAACAGTAAACCACATGAGTCCAATATCAGAACCTAACCACAAAACAAGTAGAATGAGAACTTACTTGATTTTCCTCACTAATGCAAGGGATGATGCAGGCTAGGGATGAGAGATGCTTTCTATTCAGTATGCAAATATAAAATGCCCATGGAGTAAAAAACGGAAGAGGAAGTTGCTACTGTATGTATAGTATAGTCTCTATGGCACTGCCACATAAGAAAATTGGAATTAATGTGACAAAGTTCCCAAAACTGTACCTTAAGTATAAAAATTGACTTGAAAATTATTTTCTGTGAATAATACAGTCCCAGCAAGACAATAAGATGTGAAGATAGATCCAATTTCTGTAGTAATGTAGTAAAATCAACCTGCACCTATTTCAGCTCCATAATGTCAACAACCATCATGTTGTCCAAGTAAGAAGATGAGGTGTTAGAAAAATAAATCTACACTCCCTAATGTATGCTTAATTTGAGGATACGTTGGAATCAAATATCATGCAATTGATATAAATGTGTACAGGTCGATATTCTTGGCCTTGATATTTTAACATACAACCAATTTCAGTGATTTAGTCATCAAAAGGAATGGTTCATGATCCATGTGCTGGGGAGCAAAGGTCACATCCTGATCATGGTTCCAGTTTGAGGAGCATCGCCATCTTGCCAGCACAGTTGTATCGGTATAGATAGAAGAACTCAATAAGAAAGGGAATTAGTCTAAAGTAGTGTTGTACTGTTTCCACTTTTCAACAGGAACTGTGCGTTTGTTTGGACAACGTAAACATTAGGATGGTGCCAGACTGATTCTATGCACCCCTTCAGGATATGCTGGCCTATAGACCAGCTAGCTCACAGTGTCACATAAGTAGCCCTAAACCTAGTAAGGTAACAAATGGTTGTGGCGACCTCAGTACATGACAACGCTGATCCCCCCAGGAATTGTGGTAACAGATCAAGAACTTTTTCGCTCAGTCACTCGTGCTTGCTCAGAGAGATATACAAGAAATACGCAAAGGGGCGTTTTCAATATTTATTGAACCATTGTGATTCCTATATAGAATGTATGCATTGGAGTAATCAATAGACAGAAGCAGATAAAAGTGATTAGCAATATAAGGACAATGAAGAGAATGAACAATTTCACCATTGTGCTAACACAGTGTATATATGCTGGCATATAAGTACTGAGGATAGAGTTCTCCTACTATGAGTTCCCTAACTGAGTTGTATATGGTGAGTGTTCTGCCAAGAATCCCCTATTGGATAATCTACACCCTCCTATTACCTGAAGGCAAGGTATGCAGGTCCCCGTCTTGGTCACAACTTGGACATCCCTCCTGGAAGAGGGTAAACAGGAACCATCTAAGCTGAGACTCCAACACAGTGATGACCTCGCAATGACAGCAGAGTGCTCTTCTAATTTGAGCACGGAAATACATGTGTATTTATAAAAACAATATTCATGCTTCCATGTCCATGCTCCAGCTGAGCTGACATTGTTTATTGTCTCTTTGATGTTGCCTCATGGATGGAATAACAGCAACATTTGCACAATGTGTTTCGAGGCATTGTATGAAATGTTCAAGGTGTCATGATACTTTACTTACGAAGTGGTTTTGTAAGCAATGTGGTTTAAGAGAAACTAATCCTGCACTGTCACGCAAGCAAATGTGTGTAAAAAGTCATTGTGTGGAAGAGAAGGCAACTTAGGAAATGTGTACATGTAAAAATGTCAGTGTTCCTTCCCATGCTTTACCGAGCCACGTGACAGTAGGTGCTGTATAGGTTCTTACATATGCATGTGTTACGCCAATGTGTGGTGGGAGAGAACATTTAATTTGAGATGATCTGGAGGGAATTTGAGACAGGAGGAAAGTTAGTTCCAGGCTTTGCATTGAACTGCATTATCCTGGCGAGGGTGGGAGAAGTAGGATGTTGTGTTGAAGGTAGACGAGAGGTCATGTAGAACAGGCTCCATCCACTGGCCTCATCAGGTCATCTAAAGAATCCAAAATAGTGGACTGTGCAGATTTTGGCAAATAAAGAAAAGCTTTTTTGATTCTGGAAAAATCGGTTCAGTTCAACATATGCGCAAGGAAACTACGAGGCCGCGCAAAACACTTTATCTTCTTGTGCTCCATAATGTGATCGTGTAAAATTAGGGGTGATGACATAGTAGGTGGAACAACAACCACAAGACTGGGTTTAGACTTTCAGCATCAGCAGTTGAATAGTGCATGATTCTAGGAAAAATCACTTCTTCTCTGAGTGCCCTAAATTGTAAATATGAAATAGCAGTGTGGCTTCTTTAACAGGAAGCAGAGTGAGCAATGGAGGATTGTGGTATAAGGGGCCTATATGGGGGCTCACCAGTGAGACAGTTTAATTAAAACTGCATGAACCCAACAAACTTGTTACTGGGAGGAACGAGTTGGGATATGTAGTTTCTTGCCAGCAATGCAAGCTTAATCTATTAGGCCAGTGGCAATGGTCTTACAGATTCAGACATCTCAAGCAGTACAAATGGACAAATTCCACAACACCCCAGAAAGCATTGTCATCGTCCAAGGGACAACAGAGATTCTGAGAGTTAAATGGGCCGCAATGGAACTAAAAGCTGCATCCCCTATTTTGGGCAATTGAGCAGCCGCCATACTAAGAGATGAAAGGGACAATTTCCATAAATACATTAAACTCTGCTCCAGTTAGTGCAGACCTTGGCTGATATAGTAGGAGTGATGGGCAACCGGAAGAGTTACACAAAAAGAGAGACCTCTTGAATACACACCTGTGAGGACCAAGAATAGGACTTCTGTGATAACAATCTGTTCAGTGTGGATGGGAGTGGCAAGAGAGACTGCAATAATTCCCTTTGCATCAAGCGTCTGCCTAACTGCATGCCAAAATGGGGCAAACATTGACAAATCCAATAGAATTTATGTTTGTATTTCTTTGCTTGACCACTGCTTGTTTGTATACTAAGCACTGTCAAACAGCATCCGAAAATTGGTGCTATATCTACAGAAACAAAAAAAGGTCTGCTCTCCTTTCTGTGACATTCAGAAGCTTTTGTCTACACTTGCCCGCCAGAGCTGTCGAGCTGCCCTCAGTTTGATTTCACTTGTAAAATAGTCCCTTGTGCATTCAAATGGCAGTGGAAGGAGAAACTTGCTCTGCAAATAAAAAAACAGCAAGACTAAAATAATTCTATAGGGAGATCCAAAGTATCATTGACAATGTCTCATGCCAATGGCTGAATAGTTTAGATAAAAAGAAGGCAATGGCTAAAGGTGGCTAATTCAAATCATCTTAAAGTGATTATAGAACATCGACTGCCATGAATGGTGCAAGGGCGATACACGTCAAAAATAAATATACACATCTATACCTTGCACGTACCATGTTAATGAGCAAAATTACAAGCAACCTTGTGTTTGGCTAGCTCTTACAGGTATGTCACTGAGAAAAGGAAGGATCCCCAAAAAAAGCCATTTGAGTTGGCGGCTGTACCAATCAGTATAAACAAGGGCTATACATTCACAATTTGTTCACCATGCGTATTCTTTAAAGATCACTCACACACATTTTTTAAACGATAGAAAAAGTTTTATTTCTTTTCTTAAATTTGAAAATTACATCAATCCTCTTTTACAATTCTTACAAATTAATGTCACTCAAAAAGGTTGACATCAGTACAGTTTCATTTGAGCTTTGTCGACACAGCCTTTCGGCTACAAATTTCTTCATATAGCCTTCATCAGCACTTGAGTAAGTTCATCCTTGCTCATGCTTTCCTAAAGAGCATAAATATACTTTACAACTTTTATATACTGCATAATACAGTAAGTAGAAATATGCATATGCACATGAGCAAATCATTTTGTTCACAATTCCATTCAGACACATCGGAAAACTATGAATATGTGTTAGTTTACCAGCTGATAATCATTCATTTCTTTAGATAACCATCTCATCTCATAAAATAGGCAATAAGGTTAATCACATTGTAATATTCGAACCTCAAGAAAAGAAACGGCATGGTCCAACATTGAATCTGCTTCTTCTGTACTGTAAACATTTCATTTTGTTCCTCACATGGAGCATGGAACAACTTACATAGAAATGTATAAAGCAGACAGGAGATTTCTAAATTAATATAAATATATTCCATCACAAAATACTTATTTGAGAAATATACAAAATATGTATAAGAAATCGAGAGAATCTTTCGCAACAAAATTGGTCCTGGTAAATTTAGATTAAAAAGTATTGTAACTCAAACTGTACTTGATTGGAACGGGAAAAGTCTTTACTTTGCATGCCATGTTTAAATAGAGGGGAGACATTTACCAACTTTGGAGCTAGTTATGATGTTGGGCGGATGTCACTGTTGCGGCCTGGGAACCACTGACCTCAGGTTGGCGATTCCGACTGTCTTATTTGAATGTGGGAAGCATCCATTTTTTAATGCAAGCTTGTGCGGCGGGCAGAAAAGGCCCCCAGCACAAGCTTCCATTAAAAAATGAATGGTTTCAAACATCCCAGGGGTAGGGGACCCGCCAGGGGCCCCTAATGTCGCTTTCTGACAGCCTTTCCATTTCGGAAAGTCCGACATGCAATGGCTGTCGGAAACCGACATCATAATCCCTAGGGCGGAATCGTCGTCATTAAGGGATTATGAGATGTTTCCGCCACATCGACAGCTCCTTGAGCCCGTCTGAAAGCATTAGCCGGTCCCTTAGCCTGCGGCCTCTGACAGCATATATTGTAATGCGTCGGTCTGACTGCAGCAGCAGATGGCGGTCGGACCGGTTGCAGTCCGACAGTCATCTAAATCGGGTCCTCTGTGTGAGGTTAGGCTTTACTCACCCAGGTGCCCAGCAGAAACAATTTCCTGCCACAGGAGATCCGACTCACGAAAGTCGGGCAGGTAAATGATGCATGAGGAGTTGGCTGGGAGCAGGAGGCTCACTGCTTCTAACAGCCGGGAACGTTAGCTTGAACCAGCAGCCGGCGTAATTGTAGTGAGGCAGACACAAATGAGCGCAATTCAGTGCTTAATTAGTTTTTTTAAACACCTTTAAATGGGCCACAGCCCTTGTCAGGAGGCCACTGCAGCTTGCACCCACAATTGCCCCCGCCAGCGCTGTCAATGACGCTACCAACACAACTGCTAACCGTCACACTCCCACAAGTGTGACAATTTAGACTATTCCAGGCCACCTAAAGCTATAGGAATGGATTGTGCTGCAGATTAATCATTTTTAATCTATATTGAATTATTAAACAACTTTTGTTGTGGTCATCTAAAAATGAAACAACCAGCACCACCATGTGGTGGACTGTTATAAGTGCCGGTGTTGTTAAGTGGTGTGTCGGGCCCGGAAACCACAAGCTCAAATTAAGCACTTGGCACACATATTCACTCCCGCCCATCCACAAGCAAACAAAGGCACACATGCCTACAACCATCTATTCACAAGTGCACATACTCACAACCATCCATTCACAAACACACACATACAAATATACATACAATTCAAACATACGTAAATGAACCCAAACATTCAATTAAGCATTTACCATGGCAGGCCGTGGCAGAAAGGCAAGACCAGCAGGTGCCAGGAGGGAGGAGCATGACAGCCAGACAAGAGGCTGGTGGCAAAGGGCAGTCTCAGGCAGCAGAAACAGGAAAATCCAGCTGCCTCCTCTCATTGGCTAACCTTGTGAAGCATCAACCAATCAGAGGAAGACACTTCCTAACATGCCACAGGATGGGCTAGTATAGTATAGAGTGAGAGTTGCTGATCCCACCCCACTCTGTGACAAGTTGGAGAAAGGTGGTGTGAGACTTCGCTATTTGATAGTCAGCCCTTGGCACTTCAGAGCTGAAATCCAAAGCACCTAGAGCTGACTTTATCAGTCAGTCTCCCTGCATATCATCAGGGGGAGGATCATCGCAAGGCTTTGCTGGGATGATGATGTCACTGCCCTCAGGGCGGCGAGGTTGTCAGCCAGGAAACCCTTGGCTGCCTGACGCCTGCACCTTAGCGAATATAGTGTGCCTTTGCTCATCCTGGCAGACATTCATCATGTACTGGAAAGGGGTGGTCGGCTCCCCAACGCCCTCACTGATGGGCCGCCACTAGCATGAACAGCTTTCACCCACGGAAAGGGGGAGCCACTAAAGCGGCTTTTTTTAAAAATAAAAAATTGTGTAAACTTTATGCAGTGTAAAAAAAAGATGCTTGGAAGTATGGAGTCAGCTGACTTCCCGCAGCCCTTATTTATGTACTGCAAACCATAAGACTTGATTGTTAGCGGTGTCAGTATCTTCTGTGACCTCATGGCCAGGATGTCTCAATAATGCGGTTTGAGTCAAACCTGATCACCCAAAGCAAACAATGGCAAATAACTGAATGATTATTCCTGTAACATAAGATGTTCTTGCAGAAGTCAAGCAGAAAAATGCGAAATTTATTCAGCATGTGCCAAGTGTGCGTGCATGGCAAACGCGGCGCTGAATGTCGGCCTCGGTACGTGATTAAGAAAACGTCCATGCGATGAAGCAACAGTTTATGGCAACAATAGCGTCTTGTTTGGAATGCAACCGCACCTGCTAAATGAATGGAACAGCAAATACTATTTTTTGTCTTTACTAGGCAACGCAAGAGAGGCAACGGGAATTCCTGAGAACGTCTTCTTCCAAGGGCACAGAAATGTCACGGAGTGCAGATCCGTCAACCCATGACCGTCTTCCTTCCTGCTTTTGTGCTCAGTCGGTGTGTGTCTTTTTAAGTTTGGAACAGGTTTATTCTCACCCCAGCAGCTCAGATTCCAGAGACTTGTAATGGTTTTCTTTGGCAGATAATCCAGCCTTCTGTTTTCTGACATTATCTCTGCGTTTGGCAAAATCCTAATTATAAATTAATCATTTTACTTACAAAAAGGCAAATAGAGCTTCTGGCTGGCAGAAGATGGACATAGGAGGGCGGGGCAATTCACAAAGGCGAGTTTGGCTGTCAATGTACGTTTACACTTGAAAAATTATTTTATTTACATCTGCCAAGATGCACAAAACAGTCCCTAAATGGAGATATTAATGTGTATTTCTTCGCCAGAAGGGCGGAAAAAATGTGCTTTAGCGGCTCCCACTCGGGGGTGGGAAGTGCGTAGAACAAGGCCTTGTTAGCCTTGTACATTTAGAACGAGCCCCAACGAGCTCAATCATTGTAATTTACAACACCAAAATTCTTGAGTAACTCCCCTTTCAAGAGGGTATGGGGATGGAATCACCTCCAAATTGTATTGTATTGTATTGTATTGCGTATTTATATAGCGCAAAACTGTCACCCGAAGGGTATCCTGACGCTTTAACCTTCTACCAATAGCACACGACAATACAGTAACCGAAAATTTAATCTAACCTAGGAAAGAGATGAGTTTTTAATCCTTTCCTAAAAGAGGACAAATCCCCTTTACTTCTCAGCCATAGGGGTAAGGAATTCCAGCATTTGGCTGCCGCAAAACTGAAAGACCGCCCACCCATCCGGGCCTTCAAAACCTTTGGAACCAACACTAGGTGTGCTGACATAGATCGAAGAGAGCGTGTGGGCACGTACCACACGAACATATCCTGCAACGGTACAGGCCCTTGGAGGCCTGTAGGGAAAAAGGTTTCTCAAAGGAAAAAGTATTGTTACCCGTGGAGTAACAAAGAAAATAAAAAAACACATCAGGCGTCATATCCCTATTTCTTAGGTCTCCATCTATGGCACTGGTCACCACGAATCACTCAATGCATCCTTGTTGGCCTGGCATCCCTTACCCCATTTAGCTTAGGGATCAAACGTCTTACACCACATGGTCCATTTTGTGCACTTCTCGGCCTCCCAGCCATCAAGCTGGTCTCATGGCCATCTTTCATTTCTAACATCAAGACCAAGCAGCAATCAGCTAGCCAACTTGCCTGCCCAGGGAGCAGGGCGATCACACTCTGCCCACTATCTCATCCTTTAAATGCATTATGTTTATCTACAACTAAATCGCTCTAAGGAAAGGAGGGGGAACCCTACCAGGATGGTATTACCTTCTGTGCCCTACTCAACCCAGCCTCAATCTTCCCCGTGCTAACAGAAATCTTTGATTCCTTGTGCTTCAAGTTTACACTCAAGGCATCCGGAACCGATGCTCACCACCCCATACTAACAATTACTGCAGAAGGCCATCAAATCCCACAAGCCAACCTCTACTGCCAATTTCCTTCTGAGGGCCTGCAGTATCTGACGTGCCCTTATATTATCCTTCAACACTCAGAGCCACCAATACTCAGCACACATTCAATCAATCGTGGGATTGTATAGCGCATCTACTCACCCGCAAGGCTCCGTTGAGTGCTGGCGTCTCCGAAGAGCCAGGTCTTGAGGTCTTTCCTGTACTGGGGCAGTGTGGGGGTTTGCAGGAGGCGGAGGTCGTTCCATTACACCATAATGGTATAACTCAGGGCCTGCAATAACCCAATCACACTACCCAGCACTGTCAATACCTTCTGTGGGACTACAGTACCACACAGACCCTTACCCCGTCAACTCCCAACACAGACTTCCGCAATCTAAAAAGCAGTGCACTGTGTAAATCAGAACCAGCAGTAGCCCACAAGCAATACATTGCACTGCCAATGCTGCTGCTATGGACTGCTGGGATGTCCCATATGCACCACCCTGCATTGCCAATTGCTTATGAGGGCCCGCTGTACCGCCAGATGAGCACTTATACAGCCAATTCGCACTAAGGGCTTCCACAACTTTACATGCAGCAGTCTCTACAGCAAAAGGCCTGCAGGGTCTATGCACACAGTACATTAAACCGATCAAGCTTGCGGACGACCTGTAGCTCTTCACATACACTACATTGTAGTTCCAAATCCCGTCAAAGGCAGGCAGTGCCCCTTAAACCCCCACCTCCCCCCACCCTCATACACACACACCAGGTTCATCTTTGCCTTGGTGTGTGATGATTCTGGTGAAACAGGCCTACACAACTGCAATCACTGTTAATGTAGTTCAACCGCACTTGACGCACTTGCTCTCTTCCGCCTGTAATCTTGAACAGAAACAAATCAAAGCCCTTCTTGGCCGCTCCCTTTGGCTCTGACATGCACCCAGGTCAAGAAGACAAACAGCGAGGACACTACCCTCTCATGTTACCTCGTCCATTGTTTAATAAAATCCAATAAATTGTTTAAGGCCATTTTTTTCTGCCTACCTGAGCCAGAACTTCTCAGGTGTTCTGAGAAATAAATAACCACAAGACACTGGCCTTTGATAATCGGTGTATCTGGGGGCACCCGATTTATATTTTCTTTGATGCTTTAAAAAAGAAGGAATTTCGGATTTCGCATGAATGGAAGCCCTCAGTCGCTGAGCCCCCTCCTTGAAGCCAGCTGAGGGGAGGGGCGCGTTCCCGACAGCAGGTGCAGGGGCCTCTCTCAATGGCGGGAAACGCGTCGGAATGTTTTGAGGAGATTGTGCCCGAGTGGCAGGGCCCAGCTGTTTTGCACATCGCAGTGGGAGAAGTTCTCACCATACACCGGCGAGGCGTTCGCAACGGTGCCCATCACGAGACAATGGCGGGGAATGTTTTGGCCTGGGCATTGTTGTTTGTGCGTGCATTTCCCTTGTGGTAAACAAAACAACCGTTTCCCATGCTGAAACGGCCCACTCCCACGACGGCCTGTCTGGATTGGAACAGCCTCTTGACCTGGTGGCAGGACCCTTGAGCCCGCCAATGCTACCTGCGCACTTTACTAATCCCTGTGGGGCTTATTTACAAGCCCCTTGCGCCGCCTATGCGTCACTTTTGATATGGGAAAAAGTGAGGCACCGGCGGCGCAAGGGGCTTGTAAATAAGCCCCTGCGTTTTATTTTTATTAAGAAACAATCAGGGGTTTAAGTGGGATGAAAAAACTGTGTGTAGGGGAGGGAGGTCTCTCAGAGGGGGCGTGGCCGATGTCATTAAGGGCGAGGCTTAAAACACCTACAATAAAAATCTGTGCTTAGCACAGGGTGCCACCTGACTGGTATGTTGCTGCTTCTGTCATTGCATCCATATATTTAATACAACACCTAACATTACACCTATAACAAGCCAAGACTATTGGCTTTGTCAATGGTTGCTAGTTGCACAAGATAAATAAGCAACAATTATTGTTCGCTGTGTAGAATATTAAAAATCAGTGCTTAATTTGTAAAACAATAAGTGCCAGGGCCCTCCTCAGGAGGTTACCACAGCTCGCACTACCCATTGCCCCTGCCATGCTGCCAGTGATAGCAACAACACAACTACGAACCATCACATCCTACAAGTGTGGCATTTTAGACTATTCCAGGACCCCAAAGCTATAAGAATGGCTTGGGCAGCAGGTGTTAGTCATTTTTTAATGTATTTTGAATTAATAAACAACTGTTGTTGTGCTCATCTCTAAAACAGACAAACAGCACCACCATGTGGCAGACTGCCATAAATGTTGGTGTTGACTATTAAGTGCCGGTGCTGACTATTAAGTGCTGGTGCTGAGCACCGGAAACCACCTTCTCAAATGAAGCACTGTTGAAAATGTTTCCGTTCTGACATGAATGTGCAGGAACTATAACCAGTCTCTCTGAAGGTACATCACAGGCAGTGAAGGGTGGTACTGCTACTGATAAGATTTTTTTGAGGGCAAAAATGGAGACCCCGATAGAAAACCGTCTCAGCACTTGCTTTTTAGAACTGCCGGTGCTGAACACCGGCAGGACCCGGCCCACCTAAAGCCCTGGCAACAATGCAGTAAGGTGTCCCTGCTGTTGTCTGGCTTGACTGGCGCCCCCCTCTACCAAAGCTAAGAGCTGAAGCTCTGAGGTGTAAGTATAATAAGTGACACAGGTAGGGTGTAGCTGGCCCCACTGCACCTTGTCCTTGCCTGTCTTTTAGTACCCAGACTGTCTGGGGTCATTTTCTTTGCTTCGGTCAGGGACTATGCCTCTCTAAGTATGCCGCTTCCAGAGCCTTCAAAATCATAGAGCAGATTTAAACGATGGGGCAGGGATAGTGGCCAGGATTGCATGTAAAAAGTACAATAAAAGAACAAGATATTAAAAATAAGAGACAAAAAAAGTATTTGTCAAAGGTTGTGACTCATGTTAAGTCTATGGAGCATACAAAATAGTATAGAAGTAAAAAAAAAAAAGTAATTTTGTTTCGAACTACGTTTGTGAAATGCACTCGTTTATTCATTAACATTACCCAAACCTTTGGTTCTACCTCTGTTACTTTAAAATGTTATTCCCTTTACAGCATGTTGTCTTTGGCATTTCTTTTTTTGGTGGGGGGTGCTATGCCCATGTGTAGTCTGCAGAACCACCCCATTCTTAAATGCCTTCTTCTTACATCGTCAATTCTTCCATTACTTTAACCTTAACTCCAACCCATAAACCCCAGCAGACCTACTCTTAATCCCATTCCCCACCTCACCCCTTAAACCAAATCTAACACTAACTCTTTCTCCCACACTAACCACTGACCTTTCATTCATCTTCCCATACATCATTCCTTATTCTAACCAGAATCTAAATCCTAAATTTAACCTAAACCTCATTCAATCCCAGTCCCTTACCCCACCCCAAATTAGATTTAAAACCTAACCCTAACCGTTACCCTTCTCTCTACTCCATCCCATAATCATGCATGTTATTTTACATAATCCACTAAACATACACTCTAACCCTCCACCTAACTCCTAAACTTAATCACCCAAACATTGTACCTATCTTCAACTCAAGCACTTGAATTTTCCCAACATGCTTTTACTTTTTAGGTTTCTTCTTTTCTACCTTTTTTCTCTACTTATTTTTCCTTATTTTTACTCTTGCTTCTTAATGCTATTTTTTTACAGCCGCTCAGTGGCCTAAAGTTCTTTTAAAGTATATTAGTGAAATAAGAAATAAATCGAACAGCTTCTATTGGCACAAATAAAATTAGAAAAAACATATTAACGTGTTGTGTTGGTTTGCAGATGGATAAACAACACATTTGCTCATTTTTGCCATGCGGCAAAAACCATTGTGTATTTTGGTCTAGAGTCCTTGCAGGATAATACAATCTTGTGTCATCGTCGGAGGGTTTAGTGACCGTTCATCGTCAAAGATTCACTCTGCTGAAGCAAGTGGTCTGTTTTACCCATTCCAAGATTATCCCACAGCTGGTCTTATTTTGGACGAAAAGTTCCGTAAGTTCTGGTCAGTAGTTCCTGCAGTAATGGGGCTTGGCAACAGTAAAACAATTGACAGACATGGTAACACATGCACTGTCAGTGGTAATTGTATCAGCAATGGTAATGCAATGGAGAGGGTTTTACCAATGGACGGTATTCTCTATATCTGTAATGGAAAGTATTTACCACCACCAGCAAAAAATAATTCCCACCAGCTGTATCATGACTCCCTCTCTTTAATGAGAACCAACGCGCCATTTAAAGCTGCAAGGGAACCAACCCCATGCTCGAATGAATGCAGTTCACCAACTTCAATAAAATCTGCTAAGGACAGTCACACCTCAAACACAATGGTAAAGCCCTCACTCCTAAAAACCGTCAACAAAGACGCTAAAGGAATTGAAAAAAGATGTATAAATCAGTCTTTCAAAGATGAACATCTCAACACAGATGACCAACTAGCCATCTTCATGGTCCTTCTGAAAAAGCTCACAGTTAGTTAAGCCATCACGAACAATGAAGGGTCAAGAGGGAACTCCTCTCACATGTCAACAAACATTGGCCGTCTCAAACCTCTACTCGGATTTCATCCATGTAATGGGGCAGAAAAGGTCCCTTAAAACATAGGATGAGTTATTTATTTTATTTATTTATTTATTTTAAAGGTTTTATATAGCGCTGGCTAGACCCGGAGGTATCAGACCGCTTTACATGAGTATAAGATCATAGTTGCAGGTTACATCGTTACAAAGGTTACACAGTTATTAGAGCATGGCAACATAGTTACTTGTAAGGTCGAGATAAACAATAAGCACATATACGATAGGGAAAAAGCAGGCAAGGGGAGAGATTCAGGGGAGGGGGTTAGGAGCAGGGGAAGTAGACAGAGAATGAAGGAGGGAAAGAGGAGGGGAGGGGGAGAGACACAGCGTGGAAAGAAGAGGGCGATGGGGTCGCAAACCGGTAGACGAGTCAAAGCTGCGTCCAAAGTCCAGTAAGCTGTGGTCATAGGGGAAGTGGTATCATTTCCCCATCTCTGTTGCGAGAGGCTCCCTTTACGCAGTGGACTCCCTCAGAGGGGTCTCTGAGACTCCAAGGCCTACATACTGGATCCTTCCCCAAAAAGGGGAGAGGGAGTGTTGTGGCAAGGGGGGCCATACCATACCTCTGTTGTGAGTGGCTCGCTTGGCGCTGTGGACACTCTCAGCGGGTTCGCTGAGACTCCAGAGTATAAATATCCGATCTTTCCCCAACAAGGGGAGAAGGAGTGCTTAGTCAAAGGGCACAAAGGACAGGGGGCTAGGCGGTGTAGCAGGTAAGGGGAGAAATTCGGGGGAGAGGGGATAGGAGCGAGTGTTTTACATGAGGAACACTAATGCTACAATTTTACATCAGTGACAAGGTACATAAGTATCAAGAAAAGCATTTAAAGAACATAGGGGACAAGGTTAATGGAGCAAGGAGGGGTAAGGGGATAGGGTAAAGGGGTAGGAGGAAGAAAGGACGTAGAGACGAGCGGAAAATCTGCCCAAGGTCCAGCTCAGGGGGGGGAATGAGTTCACAACCATGTAAATGTCCATGTGGGCGGCGGGACACGCTGCACAATGTGTGCTTGACACCAAAGACAGCGGCAGACCAGGCTTTACTGTGTCAAAAGGAGTGTCGGCCTCAGAATTTTCTTTTCTTCTGGGTCACATCCATTCTCTACAACTGACCACTTGGTCTCTTCAATGTTTCTGTACATCAAAAGCAAACACAACTGCCTCTACCATTCCCATACACATGAAACCCATCTCTGCTTGCATACCACCAACAAGCAACCACAATACTAGCGATAGAAATCTGTCTGCCCACTAATGTCTTGAAAAAATAAAATCAGTTTTCCTAAAATTAGACTTCAAAACTAAACTATTGCTCCTCAGTGACACAGAAAGATCCAACCACCATATAAAAAAAAAGTTCCACGCATATTATGTTAGCCAGTCATCCCAACTACCAGTCAAAAGACTCACTGTGACTCAAAAATCACTCACAACAGGCATATTGAATATGTTATCAACAAGCCTCACTAATACCTACTTATATTCCTTCCTTTATTTCCAGAGGACCATCCGTAGCAGTGACAATTACTTTCAACTCAGGACTTGACTTTGCCAACTTCTTTTAACTTAAGCCGTCAAAACAAAAAACCTCCCAAACCGCAGTGATCCATAATGATTCATTAAATCCATTAGCTGGATAATGGATCCATGTCTTTGAAATCAGCCCAGAGGCTTCACATCTGCTCCCAAAAACCCCTGCTCTTAAACACACAAATGGATCAATTACCTAGCCCTTTAATTCCACAGCAATAGTCAAAGAACTGTGTGTACTGGGCTCAGTTGGACACTCAACATTAAGGGGGTGATTAGGATGGCGGGCGGACTTAAGTCCGCCCACCACCCTAGCGGTAATGCGACCGCCCGCCTGCTATGCGGCGGTCCCGCCACCCCAATTATGATGCGACCGCGGCGGTCGCATCAGGCATTTTAACATTACGGCGGGTGCTGCTGGCTGCAGCACCTGCCGCAATGGTAAAATGCCATGTTCGTGGCAGGCACCGCGCGGTGCCTGCCACCTTGTGCATGGCAATGTCGGGGGGCACAATAGGTACCCCCCAAGTGCAGCCCCCCACTCCCGGGGGCCTGCAACTGGCCACCAAAGCAAATCCCTGCCAGCCTTTCCATGGTGTTATCGCCGCCATGGAAAGGCCTCAAATGCCACGCATCATAATATGGATGGCGGTGCCTGCTCTGGATTGCCACCATATAGGTGCCCCAGCTCTGCCCGGCCGGCAATCGTAACGATTGCCGATTGGCGGAAAAGCGGCGGATGGACTTTCCGTCCGCCGCGTTACCCACCACCATTGTAATCTGGCAGTGGGTAAATCAGGTTACGATGGCGGGCGGATCGCCACCGCTGGGCCCAATCTTTCTAGCCAGACACCTTGAGACAATATAGTTTGCATATCTGTGCCATTTGTTTCTTTTTTTGTAATATTTGCATGGACATCAATATAGGGACAGCCACAACATACCCTCTTTGTGGGCACCAGCCAGTTGCCAGAAATTGCCTTTTAGTGCACGTTTTGAGGACCAATGCCATGTAACCTGGGTGGACTCTGTCCTTGCACTGAACCCAAAGTTTTGTATCATTAAAAACAGGCAATCAAGTAACTGCCTTCCCTACCACATGACCCCAGTAGTTGAAAAACCTTTATTACCTTTATGCAACTACAGCACAACATACGAAGAAAAGTTTTTCCCTTGAAGATTAACACTACCCCATGCAAGACTGTTTTGTGCTGCTTGTGCTTCAAAGCTAATTCAACAAAATAACAATTTCTAAAGCCTGATTCATCATCTGAAGCTGGACCCTTCTCTATGAAAGTGCCCATCATGGCGGTAGAGCTTAGCCTTGCTGAAGATGGCTGATCCCTAATTTGATTCCGTCTGTCGCTGCTACTGCACTACTCTTTGTGGTCTTTATTTTTAACACAGCTAGACCTGCAGATGAAGGCTTAGTGATGGGGAACGCTGCCCTGCTGAGGTGCAGTGACCGGAGATACCTACACCTGCAGTGGTGCTGGTGCTTCTGCTCAAAGCTCGTGGGAAGCTGCCTCTGAGGGTAGCCATGCAGCAGAGTGGTCCCAGCACCGTGGGCAGCCAGCCATCCAACAGCAATAAGAGAGGCGAACCTTACCTCCTGGTAGACTACCACGCATCACCTAACCACTGATTCTGTTCTTCTAGTGGGCCAAGAATTTACCAGCAAGTCTCTGTTGGAGATTCCAGCAGTTGGCCAATGGAATTTGGGATAGTCCTTTTTCTATGACATCGCATCTTCTCCTGGGCACTGCAATGCTTGTTTACCTAAACCTCATTCCTCTCTGAACATTGAAAGGTGGCCCCAATCACTGCCACTTACAGGTTGCGAGAAGGTATAACAATCTACTCTTTCCATTAAAGACTTAGCAACATTGTTTGGTTTCATTTTCATGGGTGAAGCTGCCATTCTGTTGCATAGTTCTAGAGCTTTGGGACATTCCTTCTCTTCTTTCCTAGTTTGATATTGTTGCTATATTCAATGTCTGAGATCAAGTTCCTATTTTCAGAAGGTATGGAAAGCACAAAAGGAAAAAAACAATGCTCTGCGACTCCAGAACTAAATATGACATCTATTGCATTAGAGAACAATATGTAGGAACTGAAATAAATTAAATCATCAATAAACCTTGTAGAACTGGCCTGAATGCAAGAACTAAAAAAACACTCATACAAAAATGTTTGTGTTAAAACTGCAGCTGGATACATTAGAAAAATGATTAACGGACCCAGAGAACAAGTCACTAGAAGCCCCTGCTTGGGAATCTGAACTATGGAAACTGCAGAAAAAGGTCACCGAACTTGAGAATAGGACCAAGAGAGATAATATATGACTTTATGACATGCCAGAGTCGGAATAGGGGACGGCATGCATAGCTTTCTAGCAGACTTTCTACCTAAGCTCCTAGGCATTGACATTGGCAATACAATTGCGTTTCAAAGGGTGCACAGAATGTAAATAGACGTCACCCAACTGCTGATCATTTCAGATTAATAATTCTGTGTCTTCTGCATCATCAACAAACCAGGTTAATCCTTCAAACTGCCAAGCAACGTGATCATATGTCCTCAAAGAGAAAAGGTTCTCATTCACTGCCGACTTCTTATAAGACGCCCGTGTGAACCGGAGGAAGATTTTGTCCCTCCAATCTCTTCTTACGCATAAAGGAATCAGATCCAATGTCCTGGACCCAGCAACTATGCTGACTATGGTACATGACAAAAACAAATAGCACCATGACCGTCAAGCTCTGTAAGGTTTCTTAGAATCATTTGAAGGCTCTCGATTGGATGTAGTACTACACTATAGGGAACAGATACACACGCTCTCATCACTGTATCGAACACCTCATCACTAGCTCATGCTGCCCTCACTTCAGTACTGAATAGAAATAGACAAAATCACCAAGACAAAGTACAAGGCAGCCAGCCTCTGGGAGACCGAGATAAATCATGTTCCTCTCTGAAAGTCTAACCACGGCTAGCTTATCACACCAGTGCAATGCACTCATCTCCAAATCTGAATTTGCAATGAGCAGTCATCCTGTGCGGGTGATCAGTTGCCACCCACACTGCCTAATTAGATTGATTATTCAACCTGGGCTCCTCTCAACCTCCAATGTGCAGGGGCAGCCACAGAGGACATAGGGATTTGCTCACCCTAGCAAAGTTAGTAGTATTTAGTGATTTGTGGTAATTTTGCAACCAACTCATCAACAAGTTTACCTTACCTTCATGTTCTAGTGGTGCTATAACAATTAAAAGTTGCCTCAATACCAAATTCCCTGGAACACTCGCCCACTAGCTTATTTCGTGTTCTGACTACCCATTGGCTTTCAGTCTCTGCTCTGTGTCTCACTCAGACCTTTTGACTGTCTACCTATTATCTTTCCGGAATGCAAGCAGCAAAGGTTCTGTCATTCTGGTAGCTTAACATCAACACCAACACCAGTTACTTGAGAAGAAAGGAAATACTGTTTTACCCTGGATTAAAAAAAAAAAGATTGTTTTGCTGCAAGCAACCCACCAGTCTCTGGTCGACGGCAATTAGCAATAGAAAGATTGGGTGGGAACAGTTGTAGCGGCATCACGCCCGTACTCCTCATTACAACTTTAGGAGCACCGACATTACCCTACAGAAATGCGGGGTTGCCGAACTCACGTGCAAATCCCTACCTGTAAGAGTGCAGAAAAAGTGGTGTAATTCACAAGGCTGCTGTGTCTTCACTAAACTAACAAGTCAAGATCTATCATGGCTCTGTATATGCTCTGAACACAGCGAAGGTGGACTTTCGTGCCAAACTAAGCAGAGTAGTGAAAAAGACTGGTCATATGAAAAGGTAGTTGGTGGAGACTGGAGCCTCTCTACCAAGCCAGTCCTAGTCTGCTCTAGTCGCACAGACTCCTGCAACTACAATAACTGGGGCCGAATCTGGGATTTAATGGCAGATCATTCTCTTATTGATCGGTGGAGGCTCACCCATGCCACGGCTAGCGAATATATTTTATCCTCAAGACTTTGACCAGAATTGACAACTTTTTAACAACCGCTGAGGTTTTCCTTAAAATCACAAAAAACATGGTTGGAATAACTCATTGCGGATCACACCTCGATTATCTTGGAGATAGACCTGCTGATCCAAGTCAGAGACTGAAACTGGAGGATGAATACTGTAAGATACAAACTTCCTGCAGAACAAAATTAACTAATGGCGTATTTTCAGGACTACATGGTGCTAAATGAGAACTCTGTCACCTCCTCTGAGGTTCTCTGGCTGCTGGAAAATCCTATCTGAGAGGTATGAAGAAAAGGGACTGAGCCTTGGCACTTAAGAGAACTGCAGCACTGCAACATAAAAAATGAAACTGAAATATGAAATTAACGCTCTTACTAAGACCTATCGCAAGAAGTCATGGATATCATGCTTCACTCTTTTACTAGTAAGAAACATGAGCTAAACACCATACACCCAATGCTGGTCGAGTAAGCAATTCAACATATTAAAATCACTACTATGAACATTAGGAAAATGCCCTGGCTTTCCATCTGGAGCAAAAAGAAGCTAGGTCAAGCATCCCAGCACTTTACAATGGGCAAAATGCCCTGCTCAGTAACCCCAGAGATATTACAAAAGAATTAGGACTGTTCTTTGCAACTGTGTATATGTGAAAAGCACCCACTGATGATACTGCTGTGCTACAGTTTCTTGACAGGAACTAGACATATTAATTTCTGATGAAGAAGTGGCAGAAGCTATCAAAGAAATGCCCACATGGAAAGCCCAGAGAAAAGATGGATTTCCTGCGGTATTTTATAAGATAACAACATCTCACTTAGCTTCTTTTTTATTGGAAAAGATGTTCTAGGAAACTCTGCAAATGAAAGATTTAATGCTTGACTTTAAAAGGGCTATATATCATGGATCCCTAAGCCAGGAGGACCCATTGCGATGCGCAAACTACAGACCCATATCACTAATCAAGAGCAATATCAAGATCTTAGCCAAGATTTTGACAACAAGGTTGAACAAGGTCATAACCTAATGTTTGCACAGTGATCAAGTAGGGCTTATCAAAGGGTACTTCTTACATAACTATATGCGTACATTGTTCCACCTAATCTGATGTATCAGATGAGATTAGGATGAAACGGTGGCCTTCTCCTTTTATGCTGAAAAGGCTTTGATTGGGTGGAATGGGGCTACTTTAGCCAAGTGCTCTCTAGGATGGATCAGGATCCCACCTTTCTGACTACGATGTAATGGCTATACTGTGCCCGAGTGGCAGTTGTCAATTATAATGGTTTTCTGTTTGGGAAATTTGTTATCAGCAAATGAGGCAGGGAAGTCCCCAATCTCCCCTACTAATTATACTTACGCTAGAGCCTCTAGTTATAATAATCTGTCAGTCAAAAGATACTGCAGGTATCGATACTCCAAGAGGTATCATAAAACCGGTGCTCTATGCCGATGATGTTCTGCTAACATTGGTCTCTCCTAGCACCACCATACCTGCTCCCAAGACGGTCATATGAGTTTATCCCATTTCAACAGGCAACAACATCAGTTGGAACAAGAGTGAAGCCCTACCAGTGACAGCACAGACAACTGTCCATTCCATGTATGACCTCCCATTTTGGTGGACGCAGACCAAAATGATATTCTTAGGTATCCTATTTAGTAATAACCCGCAAGTGACTGTCAGAGATAATTAGGCAGCTGTAATGGAACAAATGCAGAACGACTTTGTGATCTGGAATAAGCTGCAGTCTTTTATGTTGTGGTGGTTTCAGACAATCAACAGAATGGTAGCCCATGCTTTAATTGTATATTCAAGTAAACAACAATGGGGTAACCCTGTGTCCCTCAGAACCTGGGTATGGGTATGCAAAAAACAACAATGGTTCTGTCGGGCATAACACTATTTCTTTCAGAAAGAATTTCGTATATGCTATTTCTTTTGTAACAACGAACAATGATATACACAAATTTTTGGAACAATGGAACACACAGCAAAACCAGAAAGCAGATTGGTAAGTATACTGGTATTTATATAAATTCAAGCATTTATATATATTTACAAAAATATAAACATAAACAAGGCTATCAGGACGAGGTGTAATCTAACGTGATGTGTGCTAGCGTGACATTTGGTGCTCAGTGATGGGAATAAAGTGCATATAATATGTACAAGGTGAATAAAAATACAGTATGTACAAGGGAATAGAATAATGATGGTCAGAGTGTTAGAACACAACGATGACTCTGGCAGATATACAAATTATTGAATCATTTGAAGCCAGAGACTGGATAAATCTGAACCGTGTGGGATCGTCGACGTTTCAACCCTATCAAGGCTTAATTAAGAAGTCATGGCGGGTCTTCATCAGGACAAGGGTGGGGGGGAGGACAGCCCAGTTCGGGTAGCCTCATAAACCCATCATTACTTGTAGGTCTCAGGTGATTCAACAAGGGCAACTGGTCCAAGTTGAGTGATCCACTGTAGTCTAGAATTAAGCCTCGACAGGGTTGAAACGTTGACGATCCCACACGGTTCAGATTTATCGAGTCTCTGGCTTCAAATGATTCAATAATTTGTATATCTGCCAGAGTCATCGTTGTGTTCTAACACTCTGACCATCATTATTCTCTTCCCTTGTACATACTGTATTTTTATTCACCTTGTACATATTATATGCACTTTATTCCTATCACTGAGCACCAAATGTCACGCTAGCACACATCCTGTTAAATTACACCTCGTCCTGATAGCCTTGTTTATGTTTATATTTTTGTAAATATATATAAATGCTTGAATTTATATAAAAACCAGTATACTTACCAATCTGCTTTCTTGTTTTGCTGTGTGTTCCATAAAGTTGTGTATATCATTGTTCGTGGTTACAAAAGAAATTGCATATAAGAAATTCTTTCTGAAAGAAATAGTGTTACGAGACAGAACCATTGTTAATTATGTATTCAGCATATTGCCAATACCAGTATCCACAATCCAACTCTGGTGCATTGAGTACCAAATAAAAGATTACATTTGGCAGGAAGCTACACCAGGACTTGCCGAGGCAAAACTACATGCAGCCACGATGTCTGGCTGTTTTCGCCACCCAAATATTGAACTATATCATATGGCCCAATATCTGTCACACCTGACCTATCACTTTCACTCAGAAATGGAGTCTGATAACTGGGTTACACCAGAGAATCATCTACAAGGAGGGACTAAGGAACCCACAAGCATATATTGAAAAGCCTTCTCTAAAGAGGCTAGAGAAAACCCCATTCAGGCAGGTTCACAAGCTTGTCAAACAACATGCCGTCTTACATCTACAAGCAGCTTTTCAAAACAATGCAGACATCCGATCAGCTGGTGAGGTTCTTCTTGGTCATGCTGGGTGGGCAGCAGTGTCTTCACTCTGGAGAAAGTCCTTTCAGATGGGGCCTTTAAGTCCTTTGTGGATCTCCGTTCAGAATTCTATCTGGACTCTAATCTTTTGCACCATCTGCAATTCAAAAGTTGCCTTACCAAAAGGGTGAATAACCACCTGCATGCAGTAGACCAATACACGCTGCATGATTATTAGAACAAAGGAGATGCTTGTAAGAAACTAGTCTCCAGGCCAGGTATGAAACTTTAATAGAGGTACTCATTGCCTAATTTGAACCGTTGGTTGCCGGTGGGAGCAACCGGCACTCACTTTTGGGGACTACCACTTATTTTTGTGCATCAGAGATTTACCAACAGCAAGAGGCGAAAAAACAAAGTTTAATGACGGAGGAAGAGAAATATGGAAAAAACATCATGAGGGATAAAGCAGGAACCTGCCAGAGTGAGATAAAGTGACAAGGACTGTCTTGCAGGTGGATTAAAGAGGCATGAGGTGAACTCAAGACTACAAAGCCTTGGTATTCAACGCCTAATATTTAATTGGACCTGCCACAGGTTTCTGAGCAGAGCTTTCAGCACTGGCACTGAATTTTTTTGCAAATTAAGCCCTGTATCTATTGTGCTTGAAACCGAGCCTGAAGTACCTATATGAAAGATGGCAACTGTAGTAAGGTTGAGTATTATGTAGTGATGCTAGTTAGGCTTCACCACGGACTACCCTCACAATTCCCCAAAGATGGTCCTTGGATTCAAAGTAAGAAATCCTTAGCTCAGTCCTGGTAGGGTGTCAAAGAGCAGTCAGGATTTACTAAAGGAACATTTGTTAATCATTTCGGAAAAATAACATGTACAATATGTAATTGACTCGGCTCGAAAGAAATCGAACAGTAATGCATAAAAATAAATCAGATTTTTATCTTAATTTATACACCAAACTGAATTAGATTAGATACATATAACTGGAGTTATGAATTTTAGAGGAAAAAAGTTACAGCAATTCAATACTTCAGAACCTTTGCATTGCGGTCAATAGGAAAAAGTGCTGGTGACAATTAGTCACTTTCAGGTCGAGTTACGTGGAACACAAGGAGGGTAAAGGTGATGCAGGTCCCAGGACCAAGCCACAATAGTCAGCCTTGGCAGCAGTAAGCACAATAGAAAGTGATTTTGACGCCCAGCGGTCCTGGGGAACACGGTAGCTGCCTGAATCTTCGTGAAGGCCAGGACTGTTTCCCACAATGCGCTGGACCATCTACTTCTGGACATTCCCTCAGAGGGCCTGATGCCAGCGATTCTTCAGATCAATATGCTGTTTTTACGTGTGGTTGCAGGGGACTAGTGCCATTATTCCAGGGGAGGCTGGTGATGCCTTTGACCCTCAAAGGGGTCCCTCTATCTGGGGAAATTAACTTTGGTCAAGGACGAGCCACATTCGTGCAGTTTGTATCATACCTTTGGTTTGTGAATCTCCACAGACACGGGTTTCTTCTTTTGCCCTTGTTGCAAGTCAGAACAGAACAGAGGTTCTGGTGTCAGGGGTAATCCTTAAGTCCTAGATTTCGGAGTGCTAGGGGCGTGGGTGTAAGTGCCCAACGGGCTACTAGTCCCAAAGGCTTATTTGTCCCTGAGGTGACCATATCCAAGGTTATATGTCATCTTTTCTACCCAGAACCTACTATTTTACCACTTTTAAAAATGGCAAAAGTCTTCAATAGCTGTACAGATCAGGAGCCCAACCTAGAGGTGTGGCTAGCCTACTTAGGGTGTACACCTCCTGAATACATAATTTTACTTCCTGCCAGGTTCGAATGTGCCGAGGGCAGGGTGAGGGCTGTTTCCTCCTTTGGGAGGCAGACTACTTGCATATCACAGGTGGTGAAGCCTTTGAAGCTCACCACCTTGATGTGACACTTGGCTAGCTAGCCTGTCAGGGAGGGAGGTGTGACCTCCATCCCAGCCAGGCCATTGTTTCTGACTCCTGAGAAAGTTCACACCTCCTGGCAGCGGGTCAGATTCCTGTCTTGGCGGCTGCAAGCGTGGGCTGGCAGCCAGTACACAGGAAAGGCTGGGTCAACCATGTGGGCAACCCCTAAGGTAGCCACCTGGGAGCATAGCACATCGTACTCAACATGAGATTCATGTCAGGAGTGATGAGGCACATTGTTTGATACCAAACACAATATATTTAGGTAGTACCATTATGGTACTGCCAACCTCAGATTTGACTGGGTGCCAGGCAATGTTATCTTATGTGGACTATCCATTACGTATAGTGTCCTATAATGGAAAAGGCCACCATAGGAACATATAAGCTTGCACTTACATATACATACCTTTAATATAATGCACCCTGCCTCCTGGGCCCAGGAGGCCTTCCTTAGTGCACTGAAAATAGTTAATTGACTTTGCCACACATGATGAGGGCAAAGTTGAGTTCAAGATGTTTACACTGCTTCTGCAGACTGCAATGGCAGGCCTGCTGTCAGTAGTTTACTTGGGCCACACTTCATCAAACAAATAGTGCTTCAGGCCCCTGTGACCCCTTTAACACCCATGCCCTGACAGTCACGGCTGGCATAACTCGCGGGGGTGGAGCAGGCAGGGTGGCAGGGTGCGGAGGGTGGTGGGGTGGGGGGTGCCAGCGCGAGATAGCTCAATGAAAAACAAAACATTTTTAAAATAAGAAATTACACACTTACCTTACCACCGTTCCCTCCAGCGTGTGTCAGTTCCTTGCTCCTGCTCTCTCCTCGTGGCGTGGGACAAGAAGCCAGGAACAACAGCAAGGCTCCCTTGACCAATCACAGCGCTGCAATGCAGCATTGTGATTGGTTTTCAGCGTCCTGATTGGACGCTCAACCAGGGAATGGGAGCCTGAGCTTGTTCTTCATGCGGGCTGTAATGCAGCCTGCATGGAGAACTGGTAAAATGTGCATGCCTGGTTTGGGTGGCCCGAGCGGGCCAACCAAACAGTCATTGCGCACTTGGGAGTGGGCATACCACTCCTCCCCTGCCCTGCTCCGTGAGCTGAGCAGCCCCGCCCACCCGCCCGCTAAGGAAGGAAACATAAAATGATAAAAACTAAAAGTTATTATAATGTTATAGTTCCTTTCCACTGCTCAAAGCAGGAGGGGCGTTGCTCCTCCGCCAGCGGAGGAGCCTCCACTGTGCCCTGGGTACCACTGGTACCATATACTAGGGACACATAATAGGGCTAAAGTCCTTTGCCAGTGGGGGTTACCAATTCACACATATCCGTGTTAGGGAGAAAGCACTGGCACTGGGGCCTGGGCAGCAGGCGCCAGTGCACTTACAAAGTCATAACTATGAGCATTGTTTCAAAAAGTGGGGAGGTGACATACAAGAATGGCACTTTCCTTCAGCAACCACATCTCAGAAAGCAATATACTGAAGCAGATAGAATCGACTTCGTGCAGGACTATGACTGCGGCCTTCGAAGGGCCTGGCTAAAATAATGTTTTTTCTAAATATAACACAATTGGCACTAGTCTCTGAAAAACTTCACAGGTCAAAGCTCGCACCTAATACAAACTGTTGGAGGTGTGATCAACGCAGAGGAGAAATTGTGCATATTTTGTGGTCAGGTTCGAAGTTGCGAACCTACTGGAACTCTATGTGACGCCTGCTGCGGAGTGTGAGTGGCTTGCACAAACAACCGACTCTCAAACTGGCTACTCTTCAGAATACGCAGGACATTGTTGATATTACTAACCATAAACAAGATGTTTGGATACAGAACTGACCTTGGACGTGCAAGACCTGTCCTTAAATGGCACTGCCTACATCACAAAAACAAAAATGATGAAATTATTTAAGATTGTGTCACCATTTTGTGATAGGAGGCCAATGGCTGTGTGACAACCGATACTGCATGAATAACCCTCTTGACTCCTGCAGAGCATGGCAACAAAGTTTGGGCTGGCTGTGGGAGAAGTTTCCTGAATATTGGTATACCCAAAAAAAGAGGGCTCATTTGCCATTACTATGCTTCCAGATGGGTACACAATATTCAGTCAAGTTTGCAATTTCATCATTGAAGAAGGTCAGTGTGCTTAATCTGGAGTGCAGTCCCTGTCTAGTGACACTGTATGGTAAACATAGTAAATGGATGTGCACCTCTTTTGCATGTTAATTTGTTTTTAAAATTGCTGATGCTTGTATGTGATATCACCACTTCAAAGATCCAATCAATTAACCCTTTTAAGGTGCGCATAGCGTGACAAACAGCATTCAAACAGTGATCCACAGCCTTTCAAACAATGTTAATGTATTCTTGAGAAATGATTTGTTGACAGTTTAATGCGGCTATGGATTTTAGTGAAAGCGGGTGCATGTTACAAAAAAAAAGTACATTTGGAAGTTATCGCTAATGCAGGCTGCTCAAATCATTTTGCATCTTGTGCATTAGTAAGCACATTAAGGAAATCTTCACAAACAATATTGACAGATAAGTATGTTTATGTGTTTATCAGGGCAGCAGAGGTGTCTTGGTGGTGGGGGGGAAGATGTGCTCTTTGATAAATAATATCTTGGGCCTCCTCTGAAGGCGACCAAGCACTTCTCTTAAAGACGCAGGGGCTGATTTATCACTTGGCGGACATTTTACTCCATTGTAAGTGGTTTGCCCACCTGTCTAGAGTTGGGAGAACCACAGGCTTTCCGTTGAGCGAGACGCTTTTGGCTCTGTCGTCCCTGCGGGCTCTGTCGACAGAAAGCTTCCTCTGATGTCCCGACGAGCTGTCGGACGAAGGGCATTACACTAATCACCCTAATTAGGGTGGGTGGTCAATCAATCAATCAATCAATCAGGTATTTGTGAAGCGCGCTACTCACCCGTGAGGGTCTCCAGGCGCTTGGGGGGGGAGTCGTTGTCCAGCTCCATTTCACCCAAGTCTTGAGGCTCTTCCTGAAGGCTTGCAGAGTGGGTAAACGTCTGATGCTGAGCGGGCGGTATGATGTTGTTTTCTTTTGTCCCTCACCATCAGTTAAGATCAGATAGTGAGGGACAGAAAAAATACACAAATAATGGCCCCCACACCAAGGGGGGGGAAAAAACTCCTGGTTGTGCAGGTCATTCATTTGTTATATTCATTAACTAACTCCTAATCTTGGAACTTGTTTTTGAAAAACAAAAACTTTGTTAAAGTGTGGTGGGTGGCCTCCAAAACTGACAGTGGCCGTCCACCAAACGTTTTGCACCTTGACAGGAACCGCCATGATGGCGGATCCTGTCATTGTACACAGATTACTACTGGGCCAGTGGTGATTTTTAAATTTGCTGGACGGTAGTCCATCAGGAGTTGTGGACGCCTTCCTGATAGACTAAATACTATCTTCAAACTTTTGATTAGCCCCATAGGGCCTGATCTAGAGTTTGGCAGAAGTGTTACTCCATCACCAATGTAGCAGATATTCTGTCCACCTTATTACAGGGGCCATAGAACATAATGCGGAGGACAAGCTATCTGCCACACTTGTAATGGAGTATCCCGGACAACAAACTCTAGGTGAGGGCGGTTGATCTTTCAAAGAAAGGGATGTTGGTTTGAGCAATTTTCTAGCACTTTCTCATAAAGGGATATGAAAGATCCAATTTTACTCCTAATCTACAATTAATCACCATGCTGCGCACGTTTAAGGTTGTTGCATTTTTGAAACATCATTGGCACTTATGCGTAAGCAGCACTTTTGAAATAAAATATCACTGTAAAACATAACTAGTGAACGGTATTCTATCTATTGGACCAAAAGGAATACAAGGTTTTTATTACAATGTTTTAAGATGTAAATGTAAGTCATGAAAACTCAATTCTAGTCTAGGTCCACATTTAAAGTGGCTGAGAATGTGATGAAAGTGTGGTCATCGGATTACCACACATGTATAGCATGTGACACATTAGAGTGATGTGGTGTTATTACGTTACGAGTGCGGGAAATTACGTATGTGTGCACACATAAATGTAGAATAACTCTTGGAAATAGCATTTATGTTTTCCTGCAATCCGTTATGCAGAGTTAACACCAGCATAAAGAGGTGGAACCCGGCACGCTTTACACATGCTCGGATGTGGTATTACTCACAAAAACACAGGAAAAACCGGCGGTTTGAGTCGACAGGTAGCAACACCAGCTAAGACCCTAGTGATGTGTACATCTTGCTACCAATAAATCCTGTTTGAACATGCAAATATATTTGTCCAAAATAATGTTTCCCCATTTGAACTAAACTTCCAGCCTCCCCTGTTTTACATTCACATTTTCTTGGTCTATTGTAGCATGTGACCTTCTTCCTTTCTTGCAGGACTGAATGAATTGAGGCAGGTGCTTTATGAGGCCACCTTGATGGCCACAAGAGGATGACAGATGGAATCAAATGGCCTCAGTAATAGCCTAGATGCTAGGAGAAAAGGGAGCGCCAAGATGGCAAACTCTCATTTTGCCTAGGACTCCAAAAATCCTTGCACAGAAATTGCCTTCTGGAAACCATCTTCTCCCTGCCTTTTTGTGTAAATTACTGCATCACCGTCTTAATTTCTGCCCTGCAACCATCTGCATCTCACTCTAGTACGGAAGTGTGCAAATAATTCATGAGAGAGTTTGCACAATTGCAGCACATATTTTACAAATGTAAAGGAAATAAAGGTAAAGGGACGAATACAGACCACAACCTGGGCATGTCCCTTCTCTAAGAGAAAAGCCTTTTTCCTCTCTGATTGCTTTCTATCTCTGAAATGTCATTCCATATTAATAATGAAAGTGGAAGTTGCCTGGCAGGACATTCTAGAAGGTTAAAGATGGGTCCCCTTGTAACAAGAGAGAGTCTGTAGGATTGAGTTAAAACAGTGGGATCACATGGCAGGGTGGGAAAAGAAGGGTAAAGGGGGTGGGTTGATTTGTTATTGTGCTGTCATGGCAGCAAGCTACTAAGCACTTATTGCCTACCTGCCCTTGTGTAAGGTGCTATTCTGGCTAAGGTCTGAGCTTTGACTCAAGTGTGGCACGCCCGGCTTGTGCTCGGATGCCTTTGGAAGTCTTCGGGGGCATCTCAGGCTGGGGTGTAAACCACTGCTCAACATTTTGGCCTTTTTCGAGCCTAGAAGGAGTAGTAGAACCTGGCCTCATCCAAGCAAGCGTAATTTCTGCTCAGGTTACCCAACCGTCATGGCTCTCCCAATTCTCAGCTTACTCATGAGGTGTATTTGTACAACAGTAGGCAGTTTCTGTGCCTTCAAAATGGTGCATAGCTGCTCGTAATTTAAGAAATCGAAAATTTTTGCGATTTCTTAAATTGCGATTGCAATGCTAGAAGCACTTAGAAATAGCGAATTCGCTATTTGGGGCCGCAAAATACTGAGAAATTACTCTGGTCCTTATTTTGCAAAAACCTTGGGTTTCAGGTCAAACACACACATGCCCTTGGGGCATGTGTGTGTGCGCAACATGGGTGCACATCACAATTTCAGGGGTGCAACAGGGTGTCATTTTGACACCTTTGCACCCTTGAAATTGCATGCGCAATTTGCGATTACCTATTGGTACTCGCAAATTGTGCATGCAATTTCCCGTTCATTCCTATGGGCCTGTAGGTCCATAGGAATGAATGGGAAGCCATTCCTTAATTGGAATGTTTAGGAATCGCTATTTTAATAGCGATTCCTATATGCATGGGCTTTTGAGAGTCCTTAACTGTGATTCCTTAACAATCGCAATTAAGGACTCGCAAACGCTTTTCTTGATGCATGTCTCTGTAAGTGATTTGCCCTGAATCGCAGAATGTTGAGCTGATGACGAGGCTCGAACCTGGTTCCCCAGCAGGCTCCCCATATCTCAAGTCAGCAACTCTGGCCATTACACCACATCCTCTCCCCACTTCCTGGGCAGTAGTTGGCTCTGTTTTGGGCGGTGTTACAGGAGAAATGGCCTTGTGCAAGCTGCCTCCTGAGAGAGCCACAGCACTCTTTTTTTTTTTTTACAAATTAAACACTAGCTGCACCTAAACTCTCTTCTGTAGGCCCACACCCGTCCATCCCAAACGCGACCTCTGAGCTCCTGTCAAAGGCTTCCAGTGTCTACAGCATGTCGCAGTATCGATCCGTCGAGTCGATGCATCTGGGTGTCACCTCCACGTTACCTTGTACATCCTTTTATAGGAAGCATTAAGCGCGGGAAACTAATGGGGCCGCACTAATGGACGCGGCCATCGGGCACTTATAAACAAGAGCCATTAGCGAATCGGGAGAAAACACGAGAACTCATTTACATTACATGAGGTAATGTCAGATAAATCCACCATTTACAATTCAAATGATGAAGCAACGATGTCGGAGGTTAATCACAACGTCATTAACATATTCTGCATATACGGCAGAGCCACATGTTAATCAGCTAATAACCAATAAACAAACAACCTCAGCGGGTGGCCTTCAGGTTATGTGTGGCAGGATATTGGAGTGTACAAAGGACAGCCGGCAGTAAGTGATGTGACCTGAGCTAATTCTATTAAGTCCTGCTTTGTTTACTTTTGAGCAACCTATGTTGAAATAGATGTAACTTTTTGCAAATAAGTCAAAAAAGTGGCTGCAATTTCTTGTTACCTAGCATTTATTAATCTGGATACAAATTCTAAGTTTTCTTTTCGATTTATTTTTACTCGTCAATACAGAATGAAAGCAACCTGCTTTCTTGTTTGACTTATTTTTTAAAAACGGAAACAATAGTTTTCTTATTGCTTTAGTGATTTTATGATGTATTTATCTTTTTGTGTTTCATTGAGTTTTTGTATTGTATTGATTTCTGACGATATCGAATTGTATGTCATTGACTGTTGTTCTTTTTGGATTGATGTTTTTGGAGTTTTTGTGGTTTGTTTTTAATTCTCAATAAAAACCTTTAAAAAAACCTGGAAACAATAAAGAAATTACAAATTCGTTTGATTGCGTCTCCATACTGTCAATCATGCCTTCCAGGCCAATAGCTGTGCATTTTGAAAACACAGGCCGGTAAAAAAGAGAGACCATTTCTTAATAAAACTTAAAAGCTGTAAAACTGCAAATACTACAAATGTAAATGCGTGTACACTAAAACCTTACAGATATAGAAGAGTAAGGTGCCAATTACGATCCGGCAAAAACCGGGTACGAACCGTCGTACGGAGGCTTTTTTCCGTCCGACTCGTACCCGGTCGTAAAACTTTACAAACATGCAAGTACGATTCGCACGGAAACACCATTTCCGTACGAGTCGTACAAAACACCGACCGACGAAAAGATACATACAAATGGGATCCGGGGAAAGAGCCGACGTGACGTCGGGACGCTCTCAGGCCGCGTTTCACGACCCAGGAAGTACGATTCGAACCGACAGCAGTCCGGACGGCAATATTTTTACGGCACCCAAAAAGTGCCGGAAAAGCGAAGTACGGCGCGAAACGACCAGAGTAGGTGGCCCGGTAAGCGCCGTACCCCCCCAGCCCCCGCATGTACGCGCCGTACCCCTCCCCAGCCCCCGCATGTACGCGCCGTACCCCCCCAGCCCCCGCATATACGCGCCGTACCCCCCGTGTATGTACACCCGAGTACGCGTCGAAACCCCCCGTGTATGTACACCCGAGTACGTGTCAAACCCCCCGTGTATGTACACCCGAGTACGAGTCGAACCCCCCCGTGTATGTACACCCGAGTACGAGTCGAACCCCCCCGTGTATGTACACCCGAGTACGAGTCGAACCCCCCCATGTATGTACACCCGAGTACGAGTCGAACCCCCCGTGTATGTACACCCGAGTACGAGTCGAACCCCCCCGTGTATGTACACCCGAGTACGTGTCGAACTGTACGTGTCGAACCCCCCACAAGTACACCCACATTTACATTTGGACGTCTCCATGGTTGCTATTGGAGTTCGGTGCGGACGGTCTTTTAACCATACGGTTGTACATTCGGACGCCCGGGACGGATCGTGATTCCCCGGTCGGACTTCGCTTTTCACGTTTGTACGGTAAATCGTCCGAGGACGTGTCGGACACTTTTTCCGACCCGAGGACGTGTGGGGAATTATTCCCAATGCGACTCGTATGGGCTTTTTACCATGCGAATCGTGATTGCCAGTTTGTACGGCACTTGTACGATTCGTACGGTAAAAAGACCGGATACGAGTCGTACGGGAATTTTTTTTACCGGATCGTAATTGGCACCCAAGTGTGCATTCATGCTTTAGGTACATTTAACTACACCAGTTGCAGCTTCATTCGTTCACAGACCCAAAAGCATAAATATGGATAAGTATGGATGACATGAGAAACAAGCATTTGCAATGCGATGAGGCTCACACTTTTGAGGTTAGAGCTATTGGCTTGTAACCTGTGTGTCTTGGTTAAGAGTGTACTGGATGTATGAGCAGAAACTGAGCAGCAGCAGTGTCTAGACTGAGGACTAAGAATGGGGAATTACCACTGAGAACAGAGACACAACTGCAACTCCGCCTAAAGGACTTAGAATGGAAGAGTTACTGACGGGACCAGAGAAGCAGCTGCAGCACTGTCTAGAAGACTTAAAATGTGGGATTACCAACGAGATCGGAGAAGCAGCTGCAGCACTGTCTAGAGGACTTAGAATGAGGAATTACCGATGAGACCAGAGAAGGAGCTAGCAGCACTGTCTAGAGTACTTAGAATGAGGAATTAACAACAGGACCAGAAAAGCAGATAGCAGTACGACCTAGAGGACTAAGAATAAGGAATTACCACTGTGACCAGAGACACAGCTGCAGAACTGCCTCAAGGATTTTGAATGGGACAGTTCATGACGGGATCAGAGAAGCAGCTAACAGCACTATCTAGAGGTCTTAAAATGTTGGAATTACTGATGAGACCAGAAGCAGCACTGTCTAGAGGACTTAGAATGAGGACTTACTGACGGGACCTGAGAAGCAGCTGGCAGCTCTGCCTAGAGGACTGAGAATACGGAATTACTACTGGAAACAGAGACTCAGATACAGCACTGCTTAGAGGTTTCAAAATGTGGGAATTATCTACTGGACCAGAGTAGGAGCTAGCTGCACTGTGTAGAAGACATAGGGGTCGAGTACGATGCCGTTCAGAAGGGCTCCGAATTGGATTCGGGTTTGCCAAATCCGATTCGGAATCCTTGTTTCTTACCGAATCGTGCACAGTTCCCATGACCGATTTAGATGCCCGGAAACTGTTTGGGCAGTCCGAATAGGTTCCAAAAGGCATTCGGACAGCCAAGCCTTCCGGAGACAAATCGTACAGCTCCATGGACACGGTTTCTGAACGAGCGATTACGATGACTGATTCTTATATCCGTTTCGATTCCGTTTGCCTGAAATGAAACGGCTGTTGGAATCTGTCTTTGGGGGCCCGTAGCAGGCCCCCTTCACCCGGGGCCTTCCGAATCGGGCCCGTGGGAGTACCCAAAGGACCCCCTTTTACAACCAAGCACAGTGTGGCAGGCACCATGGGGTGCCTGCCACAAAGTGCACGATTTTCCCCAGCCACCCCTTTGTTCAATGGGAGCCTGTGTTCTCGTTCGGAACACAGGCTCCCATTAAAGTCAATGAGAGTCCGACCAGATCGCATCCAGATGCATCCAAATCGCTCGGTCGGACTTCCGCGATCAGAGTTGTTCGGAAAGCATTCCGGTAACTGAATCGGTCAGAATGCTTTCCGGACAAGATTGTAATCGACCCCTTAGAGTGAGGAACTATAGACCAGACCAGATTAGCAGCTAGCAGCACTGTCTGGAATTTTTAGAATGAGGAATTACCACCGGGACAAGAGTAGCAACTAGCACCACAGTCTAGAGGACTTAGAATGAGGAATTACCACTGGGACCAGAGAAGGAGCTAGAAGCAGTGCCTAGAGAATTTAGAATGAGGAGATACCAACAGGACCAGAGAAGCAGCAAGCAGCACTGTCTAAAGGACTTAGAATGAGGAATTAGCGACAGGACCGGAAAAGCAGCACTGAGTAGAGGACTAAGAATGAAGAACTACCAATAAGACCAGTGAAGCAGCTGCAGTACTGTCTAGAGGACTTAAAATGAGGAATTACCGTCGGGACCAGAGAAGCAGCTAGCATCACTGCCTAGAGGGCTAAAAATGAGGATTTACCACTGGGAACAGAAACAAGGCTGCAGCACTGCCTAAAGGATTTAAAATGTGAGAATTACCGATGGGAGCAGAGAAGCACCTGCAGCACTGTCTAGAGGACTTAGAATGAGGAATTACAAATGAGACCAGAGAAGCAGCTAGCAGCACTGTCTAGAGTACTTAGAATGAGGAATTACTGAAGGGACTAGAGAAGCAGCTAGCAGCACTGTCTAGAGGACTTAGAATGATGAATTACTGATGAAACCAGAGAATCAGCTAGCAGCACGGTCAGTAGGAGTTAGAATGAGGAATTATCAATGGTACCAGAGAAGCAGCTAGCAGCACTAGCTAGAGGACTAAGAATGAGGAATTACCACTGTGACCAAAGACAAAGCTAAAGCACTCCCTAAAGGATTTTGAATGGGGGAGCTAATGATGGGACCAGAGAAGCAGCTAACAGCACTGTCTAGAGGACTAAGAATGAGGATTTACTGACGGGACCAGAGAAACAGCCGAAGCACTGTCTAGAGGAGTTAGAATGAACGAGAGAAGCAGCTAGCAGCAATGTCTAGAGGTCTTAGAATAAGGAATTACCAATGGGACCAGAGAAGCAGCTAGCAGCACTGCCTAAAGGACTAAGAATAAGGAATTACCACTGGGAACAGAAACTCAGCTGCAGCACTGCCTAGAGGACTTAAAATGTGGGAATTACCGACGGGATGGGAAAAGCAGCTGCAGCACTGTCTAGAGTACTTAGAATGAGAAATTACCAATGATACCAGAGAAGCAGCTAGCAGCACTGTCTAGACTACTTAGAATGAGGAATTAACGACGGGACCAGAAAAGCAGCTAGCAGTACTATCTAGAGGACTAAGAATGAGGAATTGTGACCAGAGACACAGCTGCAAAACTGCCTAAAGGATTTTGAATGGGACAGGTAATGACGGGACCAAAGAAGCAGCTAACAGCACTATCTAGAGGTCTTAAAATGTGGGAATTACTGATGAGACCAGAGAAGCAGCTAGCAGCACTGTCTAGAGGACTTAGAATGAGGAATTACTGACGTGACCTGAGAAGCAGCTATCAGCTCTGCCTAGAGGACTGAGAATACGGAATTACAACTGGAAACAGAGACTCAGATGCAGCACTGCCTAGAGGTTTCAAAATGTGGGAATTATCTACGTGACCAGAGTAGGAGCTAGCTGCACTGTCTAGAAGACTTAGGGGTCGATTACGATGCCGTTCAGAAGGGCTCCGAATTGGATTTGGGTTTGCCGAATCCGATTCGGAACCCTTGTTTCTGAGTGAATCGTGCACAGTTCCCAACGACCGATTGAGATGCCCGGAAACCGTTTGGGCTGTCCGAATAGGTTCCAAGAGGCATTCGAATAGGTCATTCGAATAGGTCGAGCCTTTCAGAGCCAAATCGTACAGCTCCATGGACATGGTTTCTGAACAAGCGATTAAGATGGCTTATCCTGATAGCCGTTCCGATTCCGTTTGCCCAAAACAGCTGTCGTAATCTTTCTTTGGAGACCCCGTAGCAGGCCCCCTTCAAATGGGGCCTTCCGAATCAGGACCGTGGGGTTACCCAAGGGACCCCCTTTTACAACCATTCCCAGTTTGGCAGGCACCATGTGGTGCCTGCCACAAGGTGCACGATTTTCCCCAGCCACCCCTTTCGTTCGGAACACAGTCTCCCATTGAAGTCAATGGGAGTCCGACCAGATCACATCCAGATGCATCCAAATCGCTCGGTCGGACTCCCCCTATCCGAGTCTTTCGGAAAGCATTCCCATAACTGAATCGGTCGGAATGCTTTCAGGACGAGATTGTAATCGGCCCCTTAGAGTGAGGAACTACAGATGGGACAAGATTAGCAGCTAGCAGCACTGTCTGGAATTTTTAGAATGAGGAATTACCACTGGGACAAGAGTAGCAGCTAGCACCACTGTCTAGAGGATTTAGAATGAGGAATTACCACTGGGACCAGCAGCAGCAGTGCCTAGAGAATTTAGAATGAGGAGTTACCAACAGGACCAGAGAAGCAGCAAGCAGCACTGTCTAGAGGACTTAGAATGAAGAATTATTGACAGGACCGGAAAAGCAGCACTCAGTAGAGGACTAGGAATGAGGAACTACCAAGAAGACAAGTGAAGCAGCTGCAGTGCTGTCTAGAGGACTTAGAATTAGAAATTACAACTGGGACCATAGAAGCAGATGCAGCACTGTATAGAGGATTAAAAATGAGAAATTGCCACTAGGACCAGAGAAGCAGCTAGCAGCACTGACTAGATGACTAAGAATGAGGAATTACCACTGCGAACAGAGACACAGCTCAGCTGCAGCACTGCCTAGAGGACTTAGATTAAGGAATTATTGACTGGACCAGAGTAGCAGCTGGCAGCACTATCTAGAGGACTTAGAAAGAGGAATTATCGAGGGGACCAGAGAAACAGGTAGCAGCATTGTCTCGAGGACTTAGAATGAGAAATTACCGACTGGACCAGAGGAACAGCTAGCAGCACTGCCTAGAGGACTAAGAATGATGAATTACCACTGGAACCAGTGAAGCAGCTAGCAGCACTGTCTAGAGGACTGAGAATAAGGACTTAGTACTGGAAACAGAGACGTAGCTGCAGCGCTGCCTAGAGGACTGAGAATGGGGAATACCCACTAGGAACAGAAACACATCTGCAGCACTGTCTTGAGGACTTAGAATTGAGGAGTTACTGTCAGGACCAGAGAAACAGCTAACAGCACTTCCTAGATGAGGTGGAATTATCGGGGGGACCAGAGAAGCAGCACTGCCTATAGAACTAAGAATGATGAATCACCACTATGAACAGAGACACAGCTGCAGCACTAACTAGAGGAATTAGAATGAGGAATTATCAATTGAACCAGAATAGCAGCTAGCAGCACCGTCAAGAGGATTTAGAATGGGGAATTACCACTCAGACCAGTGAAGCAGATGCAGTACTGTCTAGAGGACTTAGATTTAGGAATTACCACTGGGACCAGAGAAGTAGATGCAGCACTGTCTAAAGGGATAAGAATGAGGAATTACCACTAGGAGCCGAGAAGCAGCTAGCAGCACTGTCTAGAGGACTAAGAATGAGGAATTACCACTGTGATCAGAAACACAGCTGCAGCACTGCCTAGAGGGCTTAAAATGAGGAATTACCACTGGGCCCAGAGTAGCAGCTAGCAGCACTGTATAAAGGTTGTAGAATGAGGAATTGCCACTGGGATAAGGGTAGCAGCTAGCAGCACTTTCTAGAGGACTTAGAATGAGGAATTACCAACAAGTCAGAGAAGCAGCTATGAGGAATCACCACTGGGAACAGAGACGCAGCTGCAGCACTGCCCAGATGACTAATAATGAGGAATTACTACTGTGACCAGAGACACAGCTTCAGCACTGCCTGGAGGACTTAGAACGAAGAATTAATGATGGGACCAAAGCAGTAGCTTTCAGCACTGTCTCAAGGACTTAGTATGAGTAATTACGACTGGGAGCAGACAAGCAGCTAGCAGCACTGTCTAGAGGGCTTAGAATGAGGAATTACTGACAGGACCAGAGAAGCAGCTAGCAGCACTGCAGAAATGGGTACCATAACGAAGGGAGCAGCCGTTGGAACCAGGACTGGGAACAGCCAGCTATGGCAGGCGATGCGATACAAGTCCAGCAAGAAGACTTAGAGGATTCGGAAAAAGTAGGACCCGGGATGGCCAGCACAAAGGCTGACATTATACAGGTCCACGACCCAAACCAAGAAGAAACGTGTAGGAGGCAGCAGAGGCGGGGACCAGCAACTGGCTGCTAATGTCATCCGAGTCCTTTGGGTAGGGATGACAGAGGCCTTCCCTGACCAAGCAGCTGCGATGTACTGGGCACCCTGGACAAGATTAAGGCTAGGAGATCTTTGCCAATAGAAAGGGATATTAGCTGGAAGCTGCAATATAAATTTACCCTCCACCTTCACTGCACTAGCACAGCTTTTTCGTAATAAACAGCTTGTGTGAGGCACGGACGCACATCACGTCAAGGCTGCAAAGAGTGCACGCCGCCGAGCGGGACATTAACAAAACAAGTAGTGCATGACACTAACCTATATGAACCATCGTGAAATAATGCATGAAACAGGGGTAGTCTCCAGGGCGTGAGCAAACCAGCAAAAGGAGGGACAAATGTAAGCTATAAACCAATGAAAACAAAGGATATTTAAAAGCATATGGAGGAGCCAATCAAAAGCGATGGGCTTGCTGAATGCCCATACACTCGAAAGAGCATGCCTCACCGAGCAGTGTACGTACGCTGCTAGGCTCGAGCTAGAAAATATACATGGATTCATACGGACGGAAAGGAATTTGCGCACTGACAAAGCCAATAGCTCTGCCCTTGGCAAGCTTTTGTACTTTTTTTTCCACTCTATTTTGCAAGCATACGGTACACAAAAAAACATTACACCAGGTAAATGTAGCAGCCACATGTCTTTTTTTAAATAAAAAAAAAATAACCATGACATAATTTTTGGGGAAGAGTCTTGGTGGTTCCTAGCACTCTAGTGTAATTAGAACAAGTATAGAAATCCTTTTTGGTTTTAAAACACATCAAAGGAAAATATGATTCTTACTGTGGCAAAAAAGGTACTTGGCTTTGAAAAAAACCTGAAGACAAAGGTTAGACATACAAGGACCAGGAAAACTAATGAGGATAGAACATAGAAAGAAAAAGGGATTGGCAATGAAAAAGTGTTGGGTCACCAACTGTGGAAATGTAATGCACTTCGTTTTAGGTTTATGTGCACATGCTATCAGATAAAATGCTGTCACTCAGAGCAAGTAAGGCAATTGCTTAAAAGACTGAACCGCTGCCCCATGTGTAAGCTGCGGTGTGCATAACTAAGCAAAATGTGAATTACAGTTGAACAGACCAATGGATGATGAAGGTTGACCCTTGTGCCTCTATGCATATATATATGATTTTTAGATGTTTTAACTGTATGCAGGACCACTGAAATTATGTGGCAGGGGAGCACCAAATTATGCAGAAGGATTGACTAAAGTATGTGGCAAGAGAAGGCAAATTATGCAGCATAAGGTGGCACATTTTCTTATAGTATTACTTTATTATTTTGGAAATTTTACACATGGTAATTCTGACTGGGCAAATATTTCACCCCATTAGTTACACTTTAACATACAAATAGAGAAATGTGCATCTGAAAGATGACCAGTTAACCTTTGTGAAGGGCTTTCCATTACGCGCGAACGCATGTTGCAACGTTTTTTGTAACTTTTGATCCATTTGAGCTACAAACAAATTTTTATATAAAATCTGCAGATTATGCAGCAGATAATAGATTATGTGGCAAATGCATAAGTGTGCAAAGAAAGCAGAGGCCACAAAATCACATAATTCCAGGGGCCCTGACTATATGACACTGGCGAGGCTGCTAAAGCAGTCTCTGTAACAAACTTAAATGTCACATAACTAGAAGCCTTAATCGTGAACTAAAGTCTAATTTTAACTTCGTCCAAGCTGCATTGGGTCTGCACTCAAAAACACACCCCTGTGTATGTCCACTCTGCAACATACTAAGGCCCTCACCATGAGTGTGCCAGTTTTTGGTGTTGGAATACTGGCCTGAATCAGTATAGGGAATAACCAGAGGGACCCAGAAACACCAGTTTCTTTTCTGTGATTTTTCCTGATTTCATGGAGAAAAATGCTGATGATCTCAATGGCAGCTGGCACGGATCAGGGGTGGCAATGCGGGGAAGGGGTGAATAAAATATATATGACACTTTCCTCTTCACAGCCGCCGTCTCTCCTCCGCTTCGCTTCCTGGTGAGTACCGGAAGCAGGAAGCACTCAGACTCCCCTAAGCCAATCCCGACGATGTTGTCACCAGCATGACTGTAGTGTCGTGATTGGTCTGAGCTCTGTGTTTCAGTGCACAGACAGAGAATGGGAGCCTGTGCATGTTCTCCACCCAGGCTGTGCAATACAGCCGGGTGGAGAAATTGCTAAGTGCGCATGACGGTTTGGCCGACCCAAGACGGCCCACCACTCCTCCCCCTGCTCCTGACTACCCCGCACCTAGAACTGAACCACTGCGTAAAATTAAAATGACAATAACATTACGTTCTTATCATTTTATTTTTCCTTTTTTGCACTGCTGGAAAGCAGTGGGGCGATGCTCCCCTGCTTTAGTGGAGGAACCGCTGCTGGATGCCCTCCCTGCTGAGAGCGGGTGGAAGGTATAAGCAGGAGGCATGGGGATGGGTAGGGATCGAGTAGGTTGAGTTCTGGGTGGGTGTCAGGTCACTGCACGCTTCAGCCTAACCGCGGATACAATGCCTACTCCCTTTTGCTGCTGTAGGTGTGTGGCATGGTCTGGAGGGTGCTGCCTGCAGCCCCAGTCTCTGCAGCAATAAACAGGGTCCAATGCCTCCAGGTCTGGAATTAATGGGGCCACTGTTTGCGGACGTCATAAATCCAGGGCGACAATCAGGATGCGGGTGGCGGAATTTCACCTGGAGTTATCATAAGGTAATGAAGGTCTTAGACGTCTGCTTTCAATTAGGCATCTGAGTTATATTTTCAGCATTAGCATGAAGAAATCTGGTTGGTCTATTTATGAAGCTTTCCATATAGTACGCACAAGTGGGATTTTAAAAACAAAAGCAATACAAAAAATGTATAGATACCCAGATACATTTTTAGATGTGGTTTGATTAAACAAGAAAAGTAGGTTTAATTAACTGTCTTACAAACTTGCATATTATAATGGAAAACGAACAGTAATGTGGCTTTTGTCCATGGTATCCTGTTCTTCTACCGCTGTAGTCACAGCTTTTTATAAAATGAAAAGTGATAGACATAAATACACCTGTGAATGAAAAATTGAACAGGGCAGCATAAATATAAATTGCCCACCCCTGACAACGAGGTACAGTTATTTCCAAAGCATGCTTTACATTTAGATGTGGACCTCAACCTTGCCCCACCCCCTTGCATAGGACGGAGCCGATGCAAAGGCCCCTGCCTTTTTAATTCTATAAAGCAGTACGACTGCCCATTTGCCGCTCTTAATGTGAAGTTCTTTACTAAACGTTAAAACAAATACTGTCTGAGATAGCTGGGGGGGGGGGGGGAGCAAATGGTGCTTTAGGGCCAGAGCCCCCGACTTTGGGACTGGGGAAGTATGTTCGAATTCTGACGTCAGTTCAGCATCCTGTGATTCTGGGCAAATCTTCCACTGCCTAAAAAAAATTTCTGATATTGTGAAATGCAACTAAATGTAAAGCACACCAATTTCCGTGGGCCAAGTTTGTGCTATATAAAACTGCAAGAAAAAAAAGTAGTAGAATAGACCCAAAAACAAAAGTCAGATTGGTGCCCGGTTGCAAGACGCATTTTATTCAATACCCCATGCATCGCACACCAGTGAATGCACTACACTTTGCTGATATTGCTTCAAATCAAATGCCTCTGACCCCCTTACCCATAACCAGTGCTTAATTTGTAAAACATCAAGTGCCAGGGCTCTGACCAGGAGGCCACTGCAGCTTGCACCACCCATCGCCTTTGTCATCACTGCCAAAACAACTACTAACCATCTCTCTCGCATGTAAATGCGAGAGTTCGGATTATTCCAGGTCCCCAATGCTAAAGGAATGGCTGGGGAGGTAGGTGTTAGCATTTTTAATGTATATTGTATTCCTAAACTACCAATGTTCTGCTCATCTCTAAATTAGGTGAGCAGTGCCACCATGTGGAGGACTGTTCTAAGTATGGTGTTGACAATTAGGTGCTGGTGCGGAACACCGGAAACCAATTAAGTGCTAGTGCTTGGCACCGGAAAGCCCCGGCTCAAATTAAGCACTGCCCATGACGCCCAACACTCCACACAACGGCTGCATCATAACAACTGCCACTGGAAAAAGGTGATTGTGTGACGGCAACACCTTCAGTGTACATTTGCTGCACTTACCACGTACTCCGCGTAATTGGCACATTTTAACAAAAAACTGTTTTAAATTCAAATGGAGCAAATGTTAATAAAATTGCTCTACATGGGGAATGCAGGCATTTTACAGAAGTTAACTGTTCACCTTCAGCTGTTGATTGCTGCAATCAGCCATTTACAGAGGTGACAAATGTTGCCCAGATAGTGTGAACATCCACTTCCGATGGACGGGGGAAGGGTAGCAAAATCAAAATCTTTAAATGTATTTCAAACTATGGGGATAGAATGATTCCTTCATTGTTATTTTTTTTTTTACTATTAACACACAATTATATTCACATCATGCACACTTTTATATAGCTGTTATTTCAACGGGGCATCAGAAGTTCAAAGAATCTCAAATATGTTGTTTCGCCTTTTTTTAAGGTCCCTTGTGTTGATTTGCAAAGCATTTTCTAGTGAGATGTGTGCACACAAAATATCAAGTGTATGATACTATTATTAATGGACAGAGCTGCTGCATTATTGCTGTATAATTTTCCTTTCATTGCCGCACAATTTAGTCAACTTTGCCACATAATTTGGTCCTGGATTGTTAGATAATTTCAGCTACCCTGACTATACCCCATAGCTCTTAGATATGCAAAATCAACTAACTAGTTACTCGATAAGATGGGTTCCAAGATGTTGACCGGTGTGTGAAGTGCTATGCAAATGCTACAATACAATATAATTTTACGAATGTGTGCCACCACATAACTATATCATTTATTAGATGTGCACTCCAATCTAAATTACCACAACAAACTCATAGGAGTAGCAGGGAGCACCACGATGCACCCTCTTCTCTGACACAGATGACATCACATGACCTCTGGGCAATACAATGGGTTATTTTTTGTGTAACTATATTTACTGAAATACAAGCCTGCAGTATTTTGATAACAAGTGATTGACAACGTCTGCTCCTAAAACTAGCAACATTTCAAGGCATATTTGGCACTGAGTAGTCACAAGGCAGATCAGCAATTCACAGGAACTGTAAATCAATCCGCCGGGGTTCCATTGCACTCATAGGAATAGCGATTGATACTCCTGTATTCCACTATTTGTGGCTGGGTTGCAGCACAACGCTCACAGCACCCCTAATACAAGCCGGGTGATTCCGCCAATGAGGTCTGTACTATGGCATCCGCAGTGCTTATTGAAATACTCTAAGACATATACTTCATACCTAGGTTGTCTGGCCTCCTAACCATCAAAATACTCTAGTACAAAATTATTTGGCTAACTTGATCAAGAGCAGAGACATTTTGGCTTTTAATACTATCAGTAAATATACAAATCACATCCTATTAGATGCTCCATATTCAAACTTATCTCATGAATATTGATTGAGGTAATAGAACGATACTGTATGTTAGTAGCTGGAGACAGTCAGACTTATTTTATGAATATTATCTCTTTCTTCTAGCATCTCTTTTGTTTTTACTGTTTATGATGTTGATTTTAACAATATAAATTATGTATTTTAATAGTCTGAATTATGTTGAGGTATTTTGTACAGAATTGTATATGCTACACGTTTGTAAAAATTGTATATTCTACACAATAAAATAGTTTACTTACTTGCTTACTTACTAGTACTATACTATATATATTTGATCCTAAACTTCCTAACGTAATATCGAAATCCGTTTCTGCCGGATGTATTCTTTGCATCATGTAGCTCACTACAAATTGAATATCATTAAAAGATATTTCAGTTCCTCAAAATATGCTGCTTTGTAATCTCTGCGAGGACTGAAAGGGATATTCTTGACTAGAAATTGTGTACCATGTGTTTGCCATTGTCCACTACAATTTGTTTTTCCATCCTATAGATCAAGTTTCGATTATATAGTGTCTTAGAAACAGATACTTTTTAAAATTCATTTAATGAAGGTAAAAGCCTGTTTGTACAACGTCAACAGCAGATTTAATATATACAATATTTCTGATGAGAAGTGCTATTTCAATAGCCTCTAAATGGAAAGTGATAATGATATACAATGGTTCCCTCGAATTTAGGGCCTGATTACAATGTCTTTCGGAAAGCCTCCGACCGCTGGTTGGAGGCTTTCCGACCGATATCGTAGGCTTCAACTCCGACCGCCGTATTACAATGATGGCGGTTGGAGTTGAAAACGGCCGGGGAATCCGGCTCTGTTCCGACTGGCTCAAGGAGTCTGTCGGCCAGTCGGACGGGCATCATAATCCCTATTGTACTGCGTTTCTGTGGTCAAGATTATGATAAAGAAACAAGTGATGGATGGAAAGCTGGACAATGCAAACATTCACCCCCAGTTACAAAGATCTGGGTTAAATTCATCATTCTTTTGCTCACCCCACCACCCCAGTTTGGACCCAGCCATATGCAAATCAGTCTTGACCCTGTTCCTTATGGGAACCGTCCAGCCCGAACTGGCAAGCCAGATCCTCCCTGGACTGGAAACAAGCATCTTGGGACCGGTTTCAGGGCATTACCCTTCATCAGCAGGCTAGCTTGAATCCCGTGGTGTAGTGAGCACGGGACCCACGTCTGGGAATACCCTTCCCACTTAGGGCGACAAATGCAAAAGAAACAATTGATGGACGGAATGCTGGACAATGCAAACATTCACCCCCAGTCACAAGGATCTGGGTTAAATCCATCATTCTGTTGCTCACCACACCACTCCAGTTTGGACCCGGCCATATGCAAATCAGTCTTGACCCTGTTCCTTGTGGAAACAGTCCTGCTCGAACTGCCAAGCCAGGCCCTCCCTGGACCGGAAACAAGCATCCTGGAACCGGTTTCAGGGCATCACCCTTCATCAGCCAGGCTAGCTTGAATCCAGTGGTGTAGTGAGCACGGGACCCATGTCTGGGCATACCGTTCCGACATATGCAAAAGAAACAATTGATGGACCGAATGCTGAACATATAGCTGGGTCAGAACTGAGGTGGGGAAGTGAGCTAAAGAATGATGATGAATTCAACCAAGATCTGTGACTGGGGATGAGTGTCTGATAAGTTTCAGCGCTCCGTCCGTCATCTCCGTCATCTCCGTCATCTCCTTGTGTTTGCTTTGTTCACCCTAAGATGGCAAGGTATGCCCAGATGTGGGTCCCTTGCTCACTATGCCACTGGATTCAAACTAGACTGGCTGAGGAAGGGTGTTCCCCAGAAATCGGTCCCAGGATGCTTGTTTCTGGTTCAGGGAAGACCTGGCTTGGCAGTTCAGGCTGGACTGTTCCCTTGAGGATCAGGGTTAAGACTGATTTGCATATAGCTGGGTCTGAACTGAGGTGGCCAAGTGAACTAAAGAATGATAAGGGATTTAACCCAGATCTGTAACTGGAGGTGAGTGTCTGGAAAGATTCAGCGCTCCGTCCATCATCTCCTTGTGTTTGCTTTGCTCGCCCTAAGCTGGCAGGGTATGCCCAGATGTGGGTCCCTTGCTCACTTTACGACTGGATTCAAGCTAGCCTGGCTGATGAAGGGTGTTCGCCAGAAACCGGTCCCAGGATGCTTGTTTCTGGTTCAGGGAAGACATGGCTTGGCAGTTTGGGCTGGACTGTTCCCATGAAGCACAGGGTCAAGACTGATTTGCATATAGCTGGGTCTGAACTGAGGTGGCGAAGTGAGCTAAAGTATGATGATGGATTCATCCCAGATCTGTGACTGAAGATGAGTGTCTGAAATGTTTCAGCGCTCCATCCATCATCTCCTTCTGTTTGCTTTGTTAGCCCTAAGTCGGCAGGGTATTCCCAGACGTGGGTCCCTTGCTCACTTTGCCACTGGATTCAAGCTAGCCTGGCTGATGAATGGTGTTACCCAGAAACTGGTCCCAGGAGGCTTGTTTTCAGTACAGGGAAGACCTGGCTTGCCGGTTCGGGCTGGATTGTTCCCATGAGGCACAGGGTCAAGACTAATTTGCATATAGCTGGGTTTGAACTGAGTTGGCGAAGTGAGCTAAAGAATGATGATGGATTCAACCCAGATCTGTGACCGTGGGTGAGTGTCTTAAAAGTTTCAGTGCTCCGTCCATCATCTCCTAGTGTTTGCATCAAAATTATGATGGCACTTTCCAACAGCAGTTCCATGTCAGTCTTTCCGACATGGAACTGCTGTCAAAAAGTGTCTTTGGGGCCCTTAGAAGGGTCTCCTTCTCTCCTGGGAATCTGCTTGTCGTCATGGGGGCACCTATGGTGCCCCCTTCACATCCCTGCACCGTGTGTGCCTGTCACACGGTGCACGGATGAGCAAAAACTTCCATTTGACAATGAGAGATTGTGCTGCGAGCAGTTTTGGCCCGCTGCACAAGCTCCCGTTGTAAAATGGAAGTTTGCGACCGCACCATGTGCAGTTGCATCCTAATTGCGGTGTCGGGACCGCCGACCGTAGGTCGGTCCATTCCGCATCCACAGCGATATCGGTCGGCGGCAACTCCGACCGACATCGTAATCAGGCCCTAAATTATTAAGGGAAGTGCCTGACCATGGAATGAGCCCCTGAACAGATCAAGATTGTGAACATATTAAGGTTAGAGCAGAGTTCATCTATACATTTTTTTCTTCAGTAAAGTTCGAACAAACAAGTTTTATGCTCTGTGTAATGGCACAGTGCAAGTGGTCAGTGACATCAGTATGAGAGTGTACAGCTTATACATTTCTGTTTGAAACCCAAACACCGACCACAGTGTTAGGTCAGGTTTATGGGTTACACATTAAATGCTCAGTGAAACAGATTAATTATGTTGACATTTTGACCCTAATTCAATGATTTAAGGGCATGGTCTTCATCAGAACTACAAGATGGTAGCATTTTGCCAGCTTTCGAAGAATAGCCAACCAACCAATTTAGAGTGGATGATAGGATGGACGGTTCATTGCTGTCCATCTCCACCAGGGAAAACCAGGCGGTAAGGACTGAAAAAAACAAAACAATAATGATCCCCGCACCCTGGGAGAAAGCCCGCCCACCCCACATAATAATTCGCTTATTTTCACCAAGCAACTTCCCATTTAAATAAGCATTTAAAACGTTTGGTAAAAACATTGATTTTTCAATTTATGAAAAGTATCCACCTCTCATGAACGAATATAGGCCACAGAGCTCTTCTGCAGCTCTGTATCAATGGATTTCATCCAAGAATCTTGGTATAAGTATAACAGATGTCCATTTTTAGCTTTACAGATTCCAAAGAGAAACTAATTGAACAGTCCCAAAAAGGCCCAAAACATTTATTTATATATGTAAAGATTTAGAAAGCGCACAGCTACCCAACAGGGTTTCCCGGCGCCGACAGTGGAATAAGCAAGCTAGAAGCTCAGTTGGCATTAGGCCTGGCTAAAAAGAAAAGTCTTGAGCTTTTTACGGAAGGCAAAGAGTGATTGACAATTCCTGAGTTCTAGCGAAAGAGAGTTCCACAAATTTGGTCCCAGGAAGGAAAACGAACGGCCACCCATACTGGTCAGCCGTACTCTAGGAACAGAGAAAAGAAAAAGATTGGCAGATCATTGCATTGCGAGAAGCTCAATAGGGCTTGACAAGATTGAGTATGTACATGGGGGCCAGGCTGTGCTGAGCTCTAAACATGTAGCAGAGAGCCTTAAATTCAATACACTTGTCAACCCTGAGCCAGTGGAGTTGATAGAGCAAAGGGGAGACAGAGGCGTGGTGAGGCGACCTAAAAAATAGGCAGACAGCTGCATTCTGATTGAGCTGGAGACAGCATACAGAGGCATTGCAGATTGATAAAGAAAGGGACTGTACCGAGTTATCAGGAGTGGTCCTATCCTTGCCAGCAGCTAAGAGAAGAATCACCCACAAGTCCCAGTTGAACTCTTTGCACAATACAGAACATGATATTATCAATCAGCCATGCCAGAGGGTTAATCAGCTGATCTAGGGATCAGTAGCAGAATATGAGCTTATTTGCATTCATACTTGCCTCTGAACTGGTGCATCTTTCAAGACATAAGGCTGCAGTCTCTCCAATTAAATATCAAGATGTCTAAAATCTAAAGTCAGAGGCTCTACTCAGCAAGGGCCGGCGATAATTATCGCTAAGCGTGCTTAGCGCGAGGATAATTATCGCCGGCTATCGCTGGATTTTATCGCTGAGATAGTGCGCTATCAACGACGCTTGTCTCCAAAGCGATAAAATTCCAAGCGCAAGCCACGAAATGTGCGATTATCGCTGGAAATCCAGTTCATACCACAAAGCCAATTTAAAAACCAACTATTTTAAGAATACAATAAAACGCAAAAAACACCTTCTCATTTCAACCACAGCCCTACAGTGCAGACACCACGCTGGAGTGAAGACATCTAATCTTCCAGCCCTTTCAATAAAATCAAAGCAGCTAATCCTAGCATTACAGTAGCATTAGTGCCACGCTCAGAGTTGTCACCTTTATTTATCCTATTTAAAAACTACCAGAATTCCATCAGGTATTGGTACTGACTTTAACTGACCTTTACCATGTTCTTAGTCTGAATGTCTCGTTGCTGTGCAGTTGACTTTTTATGTTTTTCAAAGTATCAATACCTTTGTTACTTGAGTTATGTCAAACAGAGGTCTAGTGATAACTTTAATTTCTCTGTTCAGTTATGGGTCTGCAAAGATTTGGTGAACAATTTGTTACCAGTCTTAGCTCCATTGGTATTTAATTGATGGATTGATCCATCATCTGCTTTATATCTATAACTATTTTTTTAGCAGGATTAGACCTGGTAATCAATTAATTTGGCCCTTCCACTTTCAAGGCCTCTGATATGGCTTTGGAGGAGGCGAAGAGTACAGAGCATTACCCTACACATGATTCTCTTCAGCGTGCCTACACCAAACTAGCCATCTGAACATTATCCGGAGCAGGAAGGTGACCATTTTCCCTCCTCTGTACTATTGTAAAGTTACTAACAAACATAAATATTGAGAGACAAAACAATACATATTCTGAAACTGTATTTCTAATGACAGATTCATGATTTGGGCTCATTGTTGGGTCCATTGGGCACCTGCCATTAAGACCTCTTGGCCCTGGGGTGTGACAGACAGAAAATAACAATTCGCCCAGTCTGTCCCTTCTATGTCCAATAGCTGTTTGTGTGAGAGTGCTCCAAAAGTTGTCCTGTCAACTGACCACATCTTACTCAAATGGTACGTGCATGAGGTTCAAATCAAAACCCAGCCAATGAGAATCAGAGAACTCTAATTTTAATTGGGTGAAGCTCGATGGCAAATCTTCCACAAACTATTACTTTTTCTTTTACAAGGGATTATTATAAACATTGAGTATTAACAGCCGTGTTTTGCAATTACCCAAAGTCCAATTCTTTTTTTTAATAAATGTAAAACAGAGGCCCTTATAATCTTGCTCTTTCTATTTCAAAAACGAGACAAAATGCTTGTTGCTAAATCGCCTCTTGCGTGTCCCTTTTTGACAAGCCTATTGGCTAATGGGTGATGTTCTATGTAGCTTGTTAGTGGGAACTCTTGTTCACATCGGGTTTTCTTTTGGAGTAGAATTAAATCAAATTGCTTACAGAAATGTATAACATTAAAATTTTGACCTATTTGAGCTAAACCGTCCACATTCCGCAGCAGATGTGCATCATTGTGTAGCCTTGAGTACCAGACGGCATGCAGTCTGCAATTTACCACATTTATTTAGTCATTCCTGGTCCCTAATATAACTTGAACTAACTATCTGCAGGCCTCCTTTTTGGGGTTTCAAAATATCCTTCCCTTTCCTTCTGCAAAGATGGCCCAACAATTGTCGTGTGTTACCACTAGGCCGAGGCTGTTATCTACTTTAGAGCTACTAGGACCAATGGCATTTTTCAAAATTGATTTAGAGGTAAAATTCGCATAAGACACTATTGCCCTCCTGGCCATGGTATAGGGATTTTCCAGACCATTCTGACTGTTAGTTGGTCGGAGAAGGTAACATGAGGATATGGATTAATTGGGGGTCATAGGGCCAGATGTATGACCATTTCTTGTGGTCGCAAACAGGCAGTTGGCCCGTTTACGACTGCACAATCGGTCTCCCTATGTACAAATCCTATTTTGCGAGTCAGTAACCTATTACCAACCTATTACCAACTTGCAAAATAGGGTTTGCGACATGCGATTAGGAAGGGGCGTGCCTTCCTAATAGCAAGTCCCAATGGTATGTACCATTGTTTTACGACCACAATTGCAGTCGCAAAACACTTGCAGTTTACCACCTACTTGAAGTAGGTGGTAACCGACTCGCAAAAGGGAAGGGGTACCCAGGGGACCCTTTCCCCTTTGTGAATGGATGCGAAAATATTTTTTAAGAGCAGGCAGTGGTCCCACAGACCACTGCCTACTCTTTAAAAATTAAACAGAAACGTTTCATTTTTCTTTTTTCAATGCATGCGGTTTTCAAATAGGGAAAACGGGATGCATTTAAAAAAAAAACCCTGCTTTATTCAAAAAGCAGTCACAGACATGGTGGTCGGCTGACCCCAGCAGGCCACCATTCCTGGGAGTGCTGGCCATTCCCAATGGGGTCACAAATTGCACCTGGCTCATGAATATTAATGAGGCAGGAAATATGCGACCCCTTTAGAAATCGAAAACGGTGTCTGAGACTGTGGTAAATTACATTTTGCGAGTTGCGAAACGAGGCAATATGCGACTCGCAATTTGTAAGGATCTTACACCTGGCCCTAAATATCATAATTTCCCGCTTTATCAATATGAATTGCCTCATAAAACCACAATAAGCTATTTGCAGGTCACTATGGTTGATGTATGTCCTAGACGACCTAATGAAGCCTCAAACTGGATAGAATCAATGTGAGCTCATGCTACATGAGACAATCCTGGATGCGTGGAAAGCGATTTATTTATATTTCTGTTATTTACAGTGTCAAAGCTCCTGATCGAATTATAATCTGGTCAACATATGATGTTAGACCATCACTTGTGGTGCAGAAACGTATTGGTGGTAATTTTCCCCTAATTCAATAAGCATTGCATTTGCAACTGGAATCTGCATATGGTAGCATGTCAGAAGTTTAAACCATTGCTTAAAATGCTGTTGTGGTGGGTGGAGGAAGTGAGATCACAATTGGCTAGGGAAAGACACCTTAACTTGGGTTCAGCAACATCTAGAGAAGCAATATTATCTCGTTTTTTCAGGGGGGATCAATTAATACTTTTTCAGAATCAGCATTAATGTAAATTGTTGGCTTTTCCTGAGTATTAGGTACCAACGTTGTAGAAAAGGCTTTATTTTGTCTTGGGTGAATGGACTAATATCATTCAAATACCTTCATATTTGATTCGCAGAAGAATGGATTGCCCTGTCTGCACAAGCTGATATTTATTTTTAAATAACAAACTTTGGATTCACTTGAAATGCTGGTTAGGCCCTACTGGAGGTTGTTTGACTATCCTTAATTTGTTCTACTCCCCACTTTCTATTTAACTTCTTTGATAGCCTTAACGTTTTCCTTTGCCTTTTCCTAGGAGCCAAAGCGATGTTCCTTTCTTCCTCTATCAGGGACAACCTCCCCAGTGGAATTGGGAACTTATCCAGGATCTTAGCAGGGGCATGAATTTGAAAAACATTCTGGGGTCTATTAGGATGGAGGGCGGATGCCCTGTGCCGGACGGGCGGTAGCAACCGCCGGACCGGCGGCGGACATCCGCCCGCCATCGAAGCCCTGAACCCCACCGGTCTGATTAGCATTGCGGTCGTGACCGCAGCGGTGTGATTTTCCGCCCGCCACTTTTCCACTGGTTGCAGTCCGCCCGCTTGCATGGCGTTCGGAGCTGGACCGCTACAATTGTGGCAGATCAGGACCAAGCACCGCCAGCACGATTATGCCGGCAGTAGCCAGATTTCCGCGGCGGTGGAACCGCCATGGAAAGGCATGTGGAGAATGTATCCAGGGCTCCATTGTGGACCCCCAATATGTTGGGGGGGTGTGGGTGCACTGGGGGGGTACCCATGGTACCCCCTACATGTCCCTGTACCAGGTGGCAGGCACTGTGCAGTGCCTGCAACACAGTGCAGGGACATGCAGGACATGCCGCCTGCCACAATGTTAACCGCCGCTATCCGACCACCGCGGTCGGATTTCCACTGCGGAGCATAATATTTGGACCAGCGGTTTTCCCGCGGTCCTGGCGGGCGGTGTTTTCCCGCTACCATGGCGGTCGTAGTGATTTTACGACCGCCATGCTAATAGACCCCTCTGTATCTGTTTTCTAGGTGTTGTTAAATGTGCCTCAAGCTTGAAATATTGATTATTACATTTTGTAAACATAACAGCCACTCCTGTGTTAGCTTCCTTGATATTTCTAGTTTTTTTTTAACTTATGCCAGATTTTTTCCGCAAGTCGATTTTATACCGTTGGATGAGTCGAGAATTTTTCAGTAATTTGGTAAGAAGTAAAACTCGATGCATGCAGATCAGCTTCTCTCTTTGCCCAAAGTTTTAGGTCATTCTAACTTTTTATTGATTTGTGAAAGAGTGCTAGAATGTAAAGCAGATCAACCTGCACTTCTAATATATTTTACTAACAATTCAGAATTTTCACAGTCAAGTCTTAATGTATTCAGAAATGAGTGCCAAGGCTGTGGACTCCCACCCACAAAAAATGGTCTATCATGATTGGTTTGAACTGAATGTCAATGGGCTCAATGCTGCCCTTTTGTAGGTGTTCAACGATGCAGCGCTTTTGAGAGAGCATCTGCCAAATAAAATGGTAGTTACAAGAACTGAGTTGGTGATATATTTTGAAGCGGTTTAAGGTGGGACTGTGAAACATCACTTGGCAGCCAACCCTTAAGTGAAAGTACAATATTCTAGAAATCGCACGGCCTTTGTGAAAATCAGATGATCAGAAGTATCAAGAGAGGAGGAGAGTGGACATCAGGCGCACTACTGCCCAAATTATTTTTCAGGATGCAGGAGGCAATCAGGACAAATGAGATGAGCTTGTGCAGCAGACAGGCCAAGTTGTGGGCATTAGTTGGAAGAGTCATCCCAAATAGTTGTTTCCTTCAAAGAAACTTAGATGAGCATAACCTATTTTAAAACATGAGTAAATAAACTTAAATAAATGATGCAGGGAACAAACCTGATGATCTATAGAACCTGCAAAATAAAACTTTGGGCCAATGACCTTGAGGCCTTCTGGCTCATCACATTCGCTTTGCCGATTGTTTTGGGGGGTGAGTTTTATTTTGAGCAGCCTCAACCCGAAAGTATCAGAGCACTTTACGTGAGCACCAGTTGCGTTAAGGATGGACACATTAATTTTATTAGGCATGGGGAGTTTTGGTGATTTGCCCAGAATCCCAGGATGTTGAGTGTCGCTGCCGAGATTCAAATCCAGTTCCCCAGCTTCAAGTTCGACCGCTCTGATATTCCATTTGTCGAATCTAGCCTTGTCACCAATCAAGGAGATTTCATTGTTCAGCAACTCTGCCTTTTATCTGAATCTTTCAGTTATTGTTATGTTATGTTATGGTGTAGGGAACTTCTAAAGCGCACGTTCACCAAAAGTTTAATGGCGCTGGGAGAACTAGCAGCAGGGCTGAGATATGGCTTAGTCATAGGCTTTAATACAAGGGAGGGATGAGGGGCACTTGAAGGTCCAGCATATGAGCCCCAAACAAGATACGTATGAGAGAAGGAGTATGTAGTTCCTATGGAAGAGAAGGAAAAGGAGGAAAAGGCTGGGTTGGTCAACACTGCCACCATGAAGTAGAGGCAGGGTGTCTCCCAATTTGGGAAATGGGGCCCTCACACACCTGGTTGGGTGTCATGCTTCATAATCGGTCTTGCTTCTTGTCAGGCCGGCGCTGCAATGCCTGACGGGCACCTTATGAGGGGCTCTTTGGCAGAGATCTTTTTCACAAGCCGTTCAGGTGAAGTGCGGGTGTGGGGCCTTGTAGTGTAGATGTGAACAAAGTGTGTAGTGAGATGAAGGATAAAATGAGGTGAAGTGGTGCTCCAAAATGAGTTTATTCTGCAAGTCCACTAGTCTCAATTAAAAACATAGGGGGTGTCACCGCTGCTGTAATGGTCAGAGGAGGCTAAATGTGTATGGTCAACATATTTCTCACCTAAAGTGTAGAAAATCACATGGCAATTCGTCAGGACCCAAAACCTACACTATCTACACAATGGTTGGCTACTCAAAGGTGAACTAAGCACTCAATCAACCTAGCAATGAGGTACCTTTTAAAAGTATGAAAGTTGGACCAACCAGATCAGGATAATGGTCAAGCTTCATCGACTAGCAGGCAGAGGAATGTACGTTACAAAAAGGTTAACATCAGTTCAGCCGTAAAATGGTGCTGGGAACCTACCCCTTGCTCAGTCTGGACGGAAAAGTTACTCTTTCTCTCATACGTTTTAGTCATAGGCTTGTCTGAAGAGCCATGTTTTTTCCAAAGTTATAAATTGCTTATAGTAGGTTGCTGATCTAATGTTGCCCAGAAAAGAGCTCCAAGTGTCGGTAACCAACACAGCAAACCTAGTTCCCCTTAGACTCTTCCTGTAGAATTTAGGAGCCTCTAGGAGAATGAGATGAGCCGATCTGAGGTTGTTTCTAGGAGTATAGTTCCATATTCTAGAGGAGACTAAAATGGGGCTTTACTCTGCCGGATTTTGAAGATTGTGCAGCCTGTTTTAAACAGAGTTCTTTGTGCAATTGGGAGCCAGTGCAGTTTCTTTAGTATGAGTGTGGTGTGGCAGTATCTGGGTTGTTGATGGACCAATCTTGCTGCATAATTCTGGACCAGCTGCACTTTTTGCCTCAGATCCTTTGGGAGGCCCAGGTACATGGCATTAACATATATTTGATGAGGGACATCACTAGTGAAAACATAACCTGACTTCAATTGAGAAAACATTTCTGATTTTTATTTTTTACGGAGCTGAAAGAAACAAGAAGAACTCACTGCTGCAATCTGGTGTTTCATATATAGATCTCCATCAACAAGTATGCTGAGGCTCTTGACCGCCTTTTTAGGAGTGGGGGGGGCTAACTCCTGGTGTCAATGTTTTATTGTTGTTCATATTTTTGTGTAAATGGTTTTCATTGAGTTTGAATTGTTTCAAAAATGTACATAATTTTTTTAATATTTATTTTCAATATGTGTTTATTTCAGTGATTTTTTTTAGGGAAAAAAGTTTTATATATATATATATATATATTTTTATATATATATATATACATATATATATATATATATATATATATATATATATATATATATATATATATATATATATATATATATTCACTGAAAAAACCATAGGTTTCAGGGGTGTTATAGTTAGCTGGACATTTCCCTCGTACAAAACCCTAGAAATTCCCCTGTTATAGTTAGTTCAGCTAACTATGATTCGCGCCCCCGCAATGCACTGCTGATGACGTCACATATTACATCACTCATGACATGGTCAGTGACATCACTGATGACATCTCAAATGACATCACTGATGACATCACTGATGACGTCATCCATGTGATAAATTAGTGCATCTTCTCACACCCTAATATAACCTTTGATACACCGACTCAAAATTTCAGACGGCCATTTTGACAACCATAGATACTCCAATACCAATAACTACTCACCCACTCATTGACTTTTAGGTCTACATACATCTCCACTCACTCACCTGTACAGTCACTCATACTTACAGTCACTCTGTGCATTTATACACCTATATAGACACTCACGCACCGCCAATCATCCATTGAGGTACTGACACATCTAGTCAGTCATGCAAATAATTAATCACAGTAAAATTTACTCACCTCTACAGTTAAAAACACTCAAGTTCACTTACTCATAAAAATACTAACAAATTCTGTGTCTTCCTGCAGAAAAACAAACAGCACATGACACAGATATCCTTGCACTATGGCGCATACAGCCACTCCCAAAATCGCACACTCTCACATATAGATAGTTATATACTCTTACACACATATACACTGCGTTTCACATATGTAGTTACTGACACATGTACAACTGAGATATACATTCAATCACTAACACACCCATACATACACTCACCCAACCATACAGTCCATCACAGATGCACTCTTAAAAACATGCACCCACTGAATCACCCACTCACACATCTAGTCATAGAGTCACACACACCCTACCCACACAAACACTCAGGCACCCATACAGATACTCAGACAACCAATCAATAACCCATATAGACACTCATATAGCTATTCACAAAAATGCAGGCACTTATACACCAACACACAGACACATACAGAAATTCACACAGTTTAGTCACTAGTCTGCAGTAAGATACATTTAATGACTCACTTATAGACTCAGTTACGCACCTAGAAAATCATCCATTCACACACTTGTACACCCACTTATTTTTCAACAGGCCTTTCCCTATATATATTAACCTCTTCAGTGCCCCGCCCTTTCCACGCCCTGTGCCGGGCGTTTCATTAGCGGGCGGGGTTCATGACGAGATAGTCTCGTCATGGGCACAGCGCAACCGCGCTCCATGACGAGACTATCTCGTCATGGGCACTGAAGGGGTTAAACATAATAAAACTGTTCAGAAACACATACTCAATGGATGATGTCATCAGTGATGTCATTTGAGATGCCATCAGTGATGTCATCAGTGATGTCACTGACCATGTCATCAGTGATGTAATATGTGACGTCATCAGCAGTGCATTGCGGGGCGCGAGTTATAGTTAGCTGAACTAACTATAACAGGGGAATTTCTAGGGTTTTGTACGAGGGAAATGTCCAGCTAACTATAACACCCCTGAAACCTATGGTTTTTTCAGTGAATTTCTAAAGTTTTTTAAATGCCAATTCCTAACTATAACGCCCCTGAAACCTTTGGTTTTTTCAGTGAATTTCAAAGGTTTTTTAAATGCCAATTCCTAACTATAACATTCATGAAACCTATGGTTTTTTCAGTGAATTTCAAAGGTTTTTTAAATGCTAATTCCTATCTATAACTTATCTCTGAAGATATCATGAAAAGCATTCTTTTTTAAAAGTAGGGTGCACATTAGTTTTGTGGAAAAGCATCTTTGTGATTGGTTAAGAAAAAGCAGTTTCAACGTGGAGTACATATCATAGGATAAAATTTGCTCAGCTCAACCACACCTGCTACTTGCATTTGGAAGGCACTGTTCGAACTTAAAACAATCGTCAACTTTTAACCTGCACGTGTCGTTAAATGTTCAAGAAAATGTTACAAAAAAATATCGTAAAGTTTTTAAAAATTGATGAACTTTTAACCTGCACGTATTGTAGAATGTTCTAGAAAGTGTGTTGATAGAATACGTTGCACTTCTGACTTCTATGTGTTGTTGAATATTAAAAAAAACGGTTCATATGGAAAATTAAAAAGAAACCAATAGAGAAGTTTTGAAACCTAAAAGAATCAAGGAACTATTCTAATTTATTCTTTACATGTATTTATGTGTGCAGCAACAAAATTATAGACACAACAGCACTAGGAAGAGGAAGAAGCAGGGAGTGGGGGAGGGGGGAGATGGGCAGAATGGCACACATGCACAATTAAGTGCAACACACATATAGACTAACAATGGCCAAAATGAAACACACCAACAAGGAGCACAAGTCACACAACCTGCCAACATCACACCACTGAACGAGCATAGAAGTGAAAACCACGCTGCATTCATACAGGATGTGTACAAAGGCCAGTCGTTGGTGTTGTGGGCTGTCTGCGACCATGGTCATCATGGATGAGATGCCCAGCATGTGGCACATGGTCGAGTTCACTGTGTGTTATGTTGCCAAATGGCTGCTCCTTCCTCCCACGAGCCCCCCACACTTTTGTACGGTGAGCTGTTGTATCTCGTGCACTCGTACGGCACGCCATTGTAATGCCTATTTGCGCATGTCCTGCTACATTCCAACTACAACATCACAGTGCCGTTTGGAGGTGGTGCATGCCACTTTACAACATCGACTGCTGCGGCTCTTGTAACAGGCCACACCAGAACACAGAGACACACTTACCGCACTTCCTGTACACGGACATGTCCGAGACACCCCGTTCCCCTTGCCGGATAGGCACACCCCTGCACTGACCTGTGAACGACAGACCAGCACACGGCAGTTGTGCATGCAGGAGGATGCGTACGTAGCTACACATCCAGGCTCACTGCCAACGCTGAGGTGTCAGCACACTGTGATGTTGCAGGGCTCGTGCCTATCATGCTAAGACAATGACCACAGGGACACACTTACTAAGATGTGGGTTTGGGGGGCATTGGCAGTCCTGGAGTTGTTGAGATGAGTCTTCTGGCCCTCATGGGTATCCCTGTATCATGCTCATTGACTCTATGGCACCTGTGGGTGTTCTGGTGTGGCTCTTGGCTGTGTTCCCTTTCATGGTGCAGGTAGTTGTCCTGCTTAACACCAGCAGAAAGCAGGTGTAAAATCCCCGGTGCTAACGTGTCTTATCGCCGGAATTTGTTTCGCATTGCAATTGGTGTGAAAGTTGTGATGTGATTTTTTTCGTGTGCACAACAATATACGAACTGAGCAGTGTATCTCGTCAAGATCCAGCACCTGACGCACTATTCCCAATCAATATAAATACAATGAGATTTCTTAATAGATTTTGTGTGTACACTGTAAGTGCAGCCAATACCTCAGTGCAATACAATACAGGATTTTAGTATTTAGAATAAATCGCAAAGGTGCACCTCGTGTCTTTTTGCACGGGAACGGCTACTCTCCATTTCATTATCAGCACTTTAACAGAAGTAAAGTTGAGATAAATCTAACACACTATTCAGAAGTTGGTGCAAACTGCAGATATCACCAGTATTCCAGCGATAAGTGCCCCAAAATTTAACACCATGGTGGACTCCATCAAATAACAGTAATAAGAACAAGAAAGAGTCACACAGCAGTTAAGAGAAAACCAAAAACATTATAATTTTTTTTTTCAAACTTTATTTTTTATAATAATAAATATATAAACGATAAACAATTTTCAAACTTTATTTTTTTATTAACATAAATAATAAACTAATAAACAAAATGTAACAACAATAATACAAAACAACAAGGCGGAACACTCCTGTGGGAACCACGGATGTTGACGACAGACCTGGAAAATCAGAAAGATTGTTAAAAAAAAACCAACATGGTATTCTCAACAAAATACCACAAGAAACAAATCACAGATATATAAAATGCATACAGCTAACAACATTTTATAAGTTTAACTTACAAAAACTGTAAATGTTGCCGGGGGCGTGGCCAACTGGCGAACATGGCGGACGCCAGCGCTTGAGGCTCCGGCCGTTACCCCCGCTTAATCCTGTCAGTTCTCCTGGGAAGTGGGCAGCTCTGGCCCGTACAGCGCTGGTCGGGTGCGGGACGGCGGCGGGGACGATCCCTGAGGCCCGGGAGCCGCGGGGTGGTAGCCTCTGGACACGACCCGCGAGGCGGCCCGCGCGGCGGAGCTGATTGCTAGCGGCGGCCGCCGGCTTGACGACGAGTCAGGCGAGCGGAGGACGGGGAGCGGAGTGATCTACGAGGCCCCGTGTGCTTGCGGTGGGGCTCCCGACTGCGGTGCGACGGAGGGCCTGCTGTGGTGGAGCGCGGAGGAGTGGTGGCGGCGGCCTGGGCTGCGCTGCGGTGGCCTGTCGCGGCCCGTGAGGACTCCGGTGACGGCGGCGGGCGGAGCTGAGCCCTGGGGGAGCGACGCGCCTGGCCTGAGCAGCCCGCATGCAGTGAGACCTGCAGCCAGGACACGGCGGACAGAGAGCTGGGGGCCCCGGGACGTCGTGGGCCCCGTGGAGGTGACGAGTGCTGAGGCGCCACGACGAACAGTGAGTCGCTGGGGGCTGCGGAGCCTGCGGAGCGGTCTGCGCCACCGTTGCGGGGAGAGCGACGGCCTGTGCTCGCGCCCACGCGGTAGGAGAACCTCTGGGCGGCTGAGCGCCCCCGGTAGCCGGAGTGCTGGATCAGTGACATTCCACGCGCCCAGGGGCCCAACAGACCGCCGGCGGGCACCGGTCGGGTGTACCCGGCGACGTCGGGGAGGCGCCAGCCTAAACACAGCAGGCGCCACTGAAGGGAGCCACGGGAGCCTTCGGCGGGCGCCGGTCGGGCGTACCCAGAGCGGCTGGAGAGTGACGGGTGGAAGTCTGGCTGGTCGCGGCCGGCGCCGGTGAGGGGAGCCGCAGGGGACCCCACCGACTGACACATTCCGGAAAGGAGCGCAGTGGAGTGCTGACCTGGGGAGGGGGGCACGACGCACTGGCCCAGGAGCCCTGCGGACTTTGGGGCCCGCTGCTTGCCCGCGCTGGTGGCCGCGCAGAGGGGTGCGACGTATAGGAGCAGAGGTGCGACCATCGAGCCGCGCTTGCGACACCAGGAAACAGCCTGCGGATGCCGACGGCTCAACAATATGCGATGGGCCGGCTCCGTGACAAAACGCAGCAGGGACAGTCACGCACAGGGAGCTTGGACACCACGCAGTCCCGTCCAGGGGGGGACGCGGAGCCACAATCGATGGCCCTGTCGACCAAGATGGACATCATGCTTGCGGCGGTGGAGAAACTCAGCGCCAGCCTGGAGCAGACGAGGGAGTCCTTAGAGGTCAGGATTGACAAGGTCACCTCCGACTTCACGCTACTCCATGCGGACCACCGCAAGCTGGCTGAGAGGGTCACGGTCCAGGGCCAGACGCTTCGGGAGCTCCAGCCAATCACCCAGAGCCATGGGGCTGCACTGCAGGATGTGTTGGACAGGGTTAATGCACTTGAAGACCGGGTCGATGAAGCAGAAGGGCGCTCCCGTCGCAATAATGTGCGCGTCGTGGGACTTCCAGAGGGCGTGGAAGGAAGGAACCCGGAGCAGTATATAGAGCGCTGGCTGAAGGACCTCTTGCCGCAAGGGGCACTATCCCAACACTTTGTGGTAGAACGAGCGCACAGGGTGCCGGCGCAGCAACCCAAACCAGGGGCCCGGCCCCGCCCGTTCCTCTTCAGGCTCCTGAACTATCGCGACCGAGACGCGGTCCTGAGTGAAACACGCAAATCTGGGGACCCGACGGTCGGCAGTAGTCGCGTCATGTTCTTCCCCGACTACACCGCGGCGGTGCAACGGCGCAGGAGCAACTACTTGGCGGTGAAGAGGCAACTTCGGGAACTGGCGCTGCCCTACTCCCTGCTGTTCCCGGCCCGTCTGTGAGTGGTGGCAAAGGAGGGGACCCGCTTCTTCGACTCCCCGGCGGATGTCTGGGACTGGCTGGAGGAGACGGGGCAATGGACGGGGGAGAGACCCGCGGGTGCGGCGCCTGACGGCCGCCCGGAGAGAGGACCCAGGAGGCGCAGGAGGCGGGGAGCCCGACAGCAGATGCGGATGGGGCTGGTGGCGCCTAGCCCTGAGCGGATCAGAGTGGAGCGACAGGAGGTCCTTGACGCGGTGGCGACTCTGGGGACGCCACCCGGTGGAGACTGCTTGGAGACTGGAGCGTGCAGTGCTCCGGGGACCAGTGGTGCCTCGTCCCCGTCCACGGTGATTTCGGAGGAACTGGCGCTGCTGGTGGTGACCCCACAGACTGCTGACTTGATTGTGTGATGGGACACTGCTGCACTGCACTGAGGTGGGAGCCATGCGGGGTGGGTATGCCCACGCAATTGTCAAGCAGCTGTGCGCCTAGAGGAGGGGCAGGGACCTGAGGGAGAGGGGGTTCTTCCACGAAGGGCATAGGCTTAGCGTGGGGGGCGCCCGGCAGTGCAGGGCGGCTCGCCTGTGGCGCGTGCCGCTAGAGGTTACAGTGGGGGGTCCCTACTGCCGCGCCCTCGAGCCCGGACAGCGCGACAGTTTCATGCTAGATATGCTGCTGCTTTTTCCTCCACTTAGAGGTGACTGGGGAGGGGGGAAATTGTGCCAACTAGTCGATACTCCCGCGCGTACCCCATCAGACACTGTACTGACACATTGCATTGTTAATTAGTTTCTTTGCAGTTTGGACGGATGCCCCGTTGGGAATACGCCCCTTTTGTTCTACTGTTCAAGGCAGTTCCACTGTTCACATGGCAGCGCATTTATGTGTTCCCCTGGGTCGTGTGGCCGGCCCCTCATCCTCCTCCCCGGGTGCGGACGCTCTACTTCCAGCCCGGCTGGCTTTCCCACCTTCACAATGACGCACACTAATGTTGTGACCTGGAATATACGGGGCATGCACACACCGTCAAAGCGCTACTCCATCTTCTCCTACTTACAACGTCACTCGGTTGGGATCGCCCTCCTACAGGAGACGCATATGTCACAGCTAGAACTGGGTAGGCTTTCCAGGCGATGGAGAGGGCACACATATGGCACCACTTATTCGGCGCATGCGCGCGGCACGTTGATATGGGTGCGAGCGGGGGTCCCCTTCCGGAGCGAGGAGGTGGTGGTGGACGGTGAGGGCAGGTACACGCTGGTGCGGGGAAAACTGAACGGGCAGGAGATCTTGCTGGGGTCGATATACGCGCCCAATGTGGATCAGCCGACCTTCCTGGAACGCCTGACACAAATCCTGCACCCTTATGCGGGGCTCCCCTGGCTGCTGGGTGGGGACTTTAATATGGTGCTAGATGTCCAGCTGGATAGATCCTTCCCTCCCCTGCGCGCTGCGATGGTGGAGTCCAACGCTCGGGCGCTGGGAGACTGGCTTGCGCACTGGGCGCTACAGGACCTGTGGCGCACCCTCCACCCGAGAGACAGGATATATTCTTATTATTCGGCGGTGCACGATCTGCACGTCCGGCTGGATAGGTTGGTGGGCTCGCAGTCGCTACTCCCGCTTATAGCGCGTTCTGAATATCTGGGCCGCACGCACTCCGATCATAACCCCTTGTGGTTCCAGCTTAGCTGGGTGGTAGAACGGCAGCCGGTGCCCACCTGGCGGCTTCAGCCGAGCGCGCTTGAGGACCCGGAATTTAGGTCTTCCCTTGGCACGGCCATTCTGGCATACTTTGAAGCAAACGAAGGGACTGCGAGTGATGCACTGGTGGAGTGGGAGGCCCATAAGGCGACCATTCGCGACCACTGCCTGGGGGCCACCTGGAACATACGCAGGGGCCTCTCGGACTCTCTGACGAGCCTGGAGAATGAACTCCTGCGGCATGAGAGGGAGGGGGAAGGAGGGGGTCGCCACTCACACACCCTGTCGGACCTTCGGGAAAGGCACGCGGACCTCCTGGAGCGGCTCCGGTGCCACAACTATGCTGCGCACACAGCCAGGACGCACGCTAGGGCGGACAGGGCGGGCCGCCTCCTGGCCTGGCTCATACGGCAGGAGGACCGACGTGCCCCTATAGGACCGATCCGCAGCGAGGATGGCACGCTAGTCCACACACAGCGTGAAATACACCGGGCCTTTGCTAACCACTATAGGCAACTATACAAAGCGAGGGGCACTGGCCCCCCGCAGCTTCTTGGGGACTTTCTGGCCTCTGTCCAGTTCCCCGAGGTCATGGCGGCACACAATGGGGAACTCGCCGGGCCTCTCTCTCTGGAGGAAATAGGGGAGGCAATTCAATCAATGGCATCTGGGAAGACGCCGGGGCCGGATGGCCTGCCCGCGGAATATTACAAAGCATACCGCGAGTCCCTGGCGCCGCTGCTGAGAGAGCTCTACAATAAAGCACTTGAGGTGGGGTCGCTCCCCCCTTCTATGCGGGAGGCGTTCCTGGTCTCCCTGCCTAAGCCTGACAGAGACCACACAGAGTTGGGCTCCTACCGTCCCTTAGCGATGCTGAATGTGGATTACAAAATCCTCGCCAAAGTGCTGGCGGAGCGGCTGGCGCCGGTGGTCCCCCATCTGGTGCACACCGACCAGAATGGCTTTGTCCCGGCACGGTCAACGTCCCTGAATATTCGGCGATACTTCAGGGTAGCAACTGAGGCAGTGCACAGGTGGCCCAGGGTGGGGTGTCTCATCCTGGACTTAGAGAAGGCATTTGACAGTCTGGAGTGGGGTTACTTAGCCGAGGTGCTGCTGCGGTATGGGTTGGACCGGGAATTCCTGAAGATGGTCGACCTGTTATACAGGCGACCCACGGTCCGTGTCCGTCTGGGCCCTCACGTCTCGGAGGCGATACCGGTGGGCCGAGGCACCCGCCAGGGGTGCCCGCTCTCCCCGCTCCTGTTCGCCCTGGCAATTGAGCCTCTGGCTGTGGCTGTGCGGGCGACCCTGGGAGATGGTATACAGTTGGGGGACGCTGTCCACCACGTGTCGCTCTATGCTGATGACCTGCTGGTCTATGTGCAAGATGTGGGGCGTGTCCCGGAGGAGCTACCGCGGCTGTTGAGGACGTTCGCCGCCATCTCGGGGCTACGTGTGAACGCAGCCAAATCATGCCTGTATGCCTTTAACGCCGGTGTTGACGATCCGAGATACTGCCTGGATGGCACGCTGGTCCAATGGAAGGAAGACACCTTCCGCTACTTGGGGATCCAAATTTACCGTTGCCCGGCCGACCTCTTCGATGGGAATCTGGGGAGGGCGGTCACGGCGCTCAGGTCGCAGGTACGCTTCTGGAGCGCACTCCCACTGACGATCACGGGCAGGGTGGCGCTGGCCAAAATGGTCATGCTCCCCCGCCTCCTGTACTACTTTGCCAACCTTCCGATGTATATTTCCCCCGCATTTTTTGGTAAGCTTAATCAGCTGCTGCGGGACTTTGTCTGGGGTAACGCCAGACACCGGCTGGCGCTCGCCAAGTTGTATCTACCGACAGACAGAGGTGGTCTAGCCGCCCCTTGCTTTGAGCACTACTACCTGGCCGCTCAATTACAATGGGTGGCCCGCTGGCTAGCTGATAGGGGCAGGGATGACACGGCCTCGGGGTTGGCGCCTTACTCCCTGGAGCGAATAACCAGGTCCTTCCATCCTCTTCACAGGATTGCGCGCCCGCTACCACTCCTTCTGGAAGTGGCGCACAGGTGTTTCCGGAGGGCCTTGTTCCTCACGCGTACTACTGTCCCGTATGCGCCGGCAATACCGCTGGAGGGCTCCCCTGGTGGAGGAGGGGTGCTCACGGCCCCCATGCTGGTGGATTGGTGGGGAGCTGATGTGCGCACGTTGGGAGATTTGTACCGGGAGGGCGAGCTCATACCATACGAGACCCTGGTATCGGAGGACGGGCTCCCGCCCGGGGGGTTCCTGACGCATCGCTCGCTGATAGCGAGCACGACCGCCCAGTGGGGAGATATGGCCTCGGAACCCACCCTGCATCTGACCATGCAATACTTGCATGTCATGGGGAGGGGAGGGCACTTGATCCGCTGGTTTGCAGCTTCACTGAGGGAGCTGTCGTCCATCAGCCTGGACCGCCTCCGCGCTAAGTGGGATCTGGAACTGGGAAGACCGCTAGAGGACAGGGAGTGGGAAAGGATACTCAAGGGCCCGGTGCGTATACCCCAAAACTTGCGGTTCCGCCAAATCCAGTTATTTATCGTGCACAGAGCTTACCTCACGCCGGAGTTAATCAATCGGTATTTTCACCGTACTGACGCAGTGTGCCCTAGATGTAGTGAGCCGGGGGCGGGTTTCCTACATATGCTGTGGAGCTGTTCACGGCTGGGTGTCTACTGGAGATCGGTCAGTGGGCTGCTGCTAGAGAGTGTGGGCCGCAGCATCCCATTCGACTGGCCCGAACACATATTGCACCACTTTAAACGATCGCGTAAGGATAAGGTGACGTCTCGATTCATAGACCTGGGGCTAGTGGTAGCGGCACGCCTCATTACGAAGCGGTGGAAAGCGCATGACCCGCCGCGCGTGCAGGCTTGGAGTGCCTCATTTCAGGCATGGGCCGGGGCTGAGGGGACTGCCATCCAGAGGGAGGAAACGCTGGGCCTGCGGAGGGAACCCATGGCAGACCGCTGGAAGCAGCTGCTGGGGAAGCTCAGACGCCTAGGCGCAGAGGGTCGCGCGGAGTTGCAGGAGGCGGCCGACGGAGCTGACGTGGGTGGGGGTGGATCGGGGGATGCCCCACTGTCGAGATGATATGCCCCTGACTGCTTCCTCCCTTGGCGCCACGACACCCACACTTGCAAGGCGTTGTTCACAGCCGAGGCACACACATGGGGGATCCCCGGGGGGGTGCGGAGGGGCGGGGGGTTTACTGACAGCTGGGGGGGTATTGAGCCTGTATGTACAGTTTACGCTGCCATTGTTACGGTTTTGTTATGTATAATCTTTGGACCTTGAGGGTATTTTGCCTGTTCTTCAATACCTGAATGGGGCGGGAAGCACTCGCGCACAGGCACGGAGCCTGGCTGCGGTACGGTTAATACTGTCACTCCTGATGAGACTGCACTGGGACTGTCAAAGAGACTGTAGATGGCTCCGCTGGGGACAGTGTTCACAAATAAGCCTGATTGCATGCCATGAAATAGTAGTTATTGACCCTGATGCGGGGTGATCCCCCACATATGTTTTCAACTCTCTGCTTACCTACTGTGTCAAATGCCAAGGAATGTTCATGTTTAAAACAATAAAAAATAGATTTCCAAAAAAAAAAAAAAAAAAACCTGTAAATGTTGCCGCTTTAAAATATTTACCGAATCTGAGGAATTTTTTTTGCAGAAGGCACCACGCCCACAACGTTTTTCTTCAGTTGTGAAGAAATTTTTAACTTTTTCCAAGGGGCAAACAAAGACCAATGCCACCTTCTTCATTCGCAAGATTTGCCAAAGAGTTCTGTTACAAGGGGATCCTAACAAAAAATACTCGTGCGGCACAGCAAGTATGATGAAACACCTAAGGACCCTTCATCCAAACAATCTTGCACGAGAAGAGTTCAAACAGATGAGAAACACTCCTGTTCTGTATCTGTAAAAAAGAATCACAAATAAATGTATATTAATAACTTTCAAATTTATACTATTCCATTACTGTACAAACACATTTTATATAAAAACTGACTAAGAAACTATAGCCCTGAACCACAAGTGTGACGATCGTTAAAACACTACATGCGTAGTGCATACTACTTTGAAGCAGTTCATGCCCTAAAGCCTACCTCACTAAAGGACTACATGCTAACTCACTATATGATTACAGTACTATAAGGAGACACACTGGGTGAGTGACAGGGTGTTTGCTAGAAGAGTATGAATACTAACTAGGGAATTGAAGGTGTGAAACACAACTGTGTAGGTGATTAGAGGACTGCATCCATACTGCATAGGCATTTAAAGCAGTCCATGTGCTAAGGCCTGGCTCACTGCATGACTACTTGGGTACTGACTGAATGATTAGAGTACAGCAAGGAGAGTGCCTAGGTGAATTTATAAGTGCTAGGCTTTTCGCACAGGAAATTGATTAGTACTTGGTACTAAATGGGTCACTAGAGGAGTGCAAAGGCAGTCACAAGTGCTGGACTGTATGGATACTGACTAGGAAATTGAAAGTGTGAAAGACAAGTGTCTAGGTGGTTAGAAGACTGCATGCATAGTGCATAGGGGTTTGAAGCAGTCCATGTGCTAAGGCCTGGCTCAGTGTATGAATACTTAGGCACTGACTGAATGATTAGAGTACTGCAAAGATAGTATCTTGGTGAATTTATAAGTGTTTGGGTTTTAGCACAGTGAATGGATTAGTACATGGTGCTGAATGGGTCACTAGAGGACTGCAAAGGGAGTGACAGGGTATTTCCTGGGAGTGTATGGATACTGACTAGGGAATTGAAGGTGAGAAAGACAATTGTGTAGGTGGTTAGAGGACTGCATGCATAGTGGATAAGGGTTTGAAGCAGTCCATATACTAAGGCCTGGGTCACTGGATGAGTACTTGGGTACTGACTGAATGATTAGAGTACTACAAGGAGAGTGCCTGGGTGAATTTATTAGGGTTTGGCGCAGTGAATTGATTAGTACATGATGCTGAATGGGTCACTAGAGGAGTGCAAATGGAGTGACAGGGTGTTTGCTGGAAGTGAACGGATACTGACTGGGGAATTGAAGGTGTGAAAGACAAGTGTGTAGGTGCTTAGAGGACTGCATGCATAGTGGATAGGGTTTTGAAGAAGTCCATGTGCTAAGACCTGGCTCAGTGCATGAATACTTAGGCAGTGACTGAATCATTAGAGTACTGGAAAGAGAGTGTCTTGGTGAATTTATAAGTGTTTGGGTTTTGGCACAGTGAATGGATTAGTACATGCTGTTGAATGGGTCTCTAGAGGACTGCAAAGGAAGTGACAGGATGTTTCCTGGAAGTGTATGGATACTGACTAGGGAATTGAAGGTGTAAAAGACAAGTGTATAGTATGTTAGAACACTACATGCTTACTGCATAGACATTTGAAGCAGTCTATTTGGTACTTAGAAACTGACTAAATAATCAGACTACTTCTAGGACAGTGCTTAGGTAAAACTTTAAAATTTTCAGTTCTGCCACAGTGAATAGAATAGTACATGTTACTGCACCTTAGTGTCAAACCCTGACTCATCTTATCAATGCATAAACAAAGACTAGCTTCTAATGCTACTAAAACTTGACAACATGAGAGGTTTTAAATTAGTTATCTGTCAGCAAATACATGATGTTACCAAATGCTTCTCTCACAGTGGTTCTCAAATACACACAGACTCACAGTGTGATTCTAGACAACAACCACTATACCTAGGAGTTTACCAAAAATCATTCACTACTGTGGAAGTGGTAAGCGAACTGCACACAATCTTCATATTTCAGGACTGCACTTTTATGTCAAAGCCTGACTCATATAATCAAAGCATAAGCAAAGACTGGCTTCTAATGCTACTAAAACTTCACAACATGACCGGTTTTAAAACAGGTATATGTCAGCAAATACACGATGTTACCAAATGCCTCTCTCACAATCCTTACCCAAATGCACACAGACTCACAGTGTGATTTTAGACAATCAACACTATCCTAGGAGTTTACCAAAACTCATTCACTAGTCTGGAAGAGTTAATGGTACTGAACACAATCTACATATTTAAGTACAGCACATCAGTGTCAAAGCATAACTCATTTAATCAACGCATAAGCAAAGACTGGATTCTAATGCTACTAAAACTTCATAACATGACAGGTTTAAAAAAAGTTATCTGTAAGCAAATACATGATATCACCAAATGCTTCTCTCACACTGATCCCAAATACACACTAACTCACACTGTGATTCTAGACATGCACCACTATCCCTAGGTGTTTACCAAAACTCATTCACTACAGTGAAACTGGTAAGGGAACTGCACACAATCTATATATTTCAGGACTGCACTTTTCTGTCAAAGCCTGACTCATTTAATCAAATCATAAGCCATAACTGTCTTCTAACGTTACTAAAACTTCACAACATGACAAGTTAAAACAGTTATCTGTCAGCAAATACACAATGTTACCAAATGCTTCTCTCACAGTGGTTCCCAAATGCACACAGACTCACTGTGTGATTCTAGACAAACAACACTATCCCTTGCACTATACCAAAACACATTTCTTCATCTAGAAGTAGTACTACATTTTAGTATAGAAACATAACATAACTCATTTCACAAATTCATAAACAATGACTGGTTTCTAATTCTATCAAAATATAAAATCAGCACAGTTATCTGTCTACAAACACATGAAAAACACAAATGCTTATCACAGAATGGTTTCTACATGCACACACATTGTAGAGAAAAAAAAGTACTCCCTACACTTTAGCAGGAAAAATACATTAGTCTGATTAAAATCAAAATAGTCTACATACATCCCCTCACAATTAAATAACTCATCTTTCAAGTTCTTTTGTAGATTAAGAAGTATATCAATCACTCACCATATTTTCTTTTACAGAATCCCTGCACTGTGCACCTCTCAGCAAAAGCAAAGATTGAAAAAGTTTCCCTTTCATTTTCCACACATATACATGTAAACATCAAATCACAATCCTTCGCACATAAACTCAAAAGCAAACACACATTTCTATTGGTTAAACATTACAACCCTTTCCAACTGAAATACATTTCAACCCTTCCCCCAATCTGCCTTCTGCCTGTTACCATAGAAACAGGTCATGGAACACTGAACTGAGCTCACAGGTCACAAGTTCAGCACACAATGTTCCTACACAAGACAGGAAGTGTGCTTGACTTTTCAACATATCAGCTTATCATATATAATGTTCCTTACAATCTGTTTTTGTTAACCAATAACAATCATACCTTTAAAAACCAGAAATATACACCCTACCTTTCAGTGTAAAAAGTTGTCATACAACCAATGATTTCTTGTCGTTTTTCAAAAAACGTTGCCGTGGATCCGCGCACCCACCGCGAGAGAATCCGTGCATCCAACGCGATAGGATGCGCGCACCGTGCCCGCATTTCGCCGTTTAAAAAAAAAAAGGGGGCCCCAGGGGGTCCTTCTGGGACCCCCTAAGCACCTCTAGAGGGTCAGAGTATTTCCACTCTGCCCCCTTTATATGTTTTACACACTTATTCCCCTTGCTTCTTCAGCCTCGCTTCTACCGAGGCAGAAAATGGCCGCCAACAGTTCCTGGTTTCGAATGTAGAGAGACACTCGACAGCCAATTAGCATTCAGCGCGCGATTGGGAGGGTGCGCGCTCGGTTCGGGGAGGGTGCGCTTACGGTGCGGGTAAGGTCCGCGGATCCTCCGCGGCCATAGATATCACTAACTTTTTAACCCTAATTTTCTTAGGAACTACTGAACAGATTCACACCATATATGCAAAAGGCACGAGTCTGAACTGAGGACTACCTCTTTGCCAAATTTGGTGTCATTCCGTTCAGCGGTTCGGGCTGTAGCTGCGACAACAGATCCTATGGGAAATTGCATGCGGAAAACGCGTTTTGGGACCCCCCTTTTTTCTCGGCCCCCGCTTGACGGATCACCGCAAAACTTTCAGGGTAGGAGCGGAGCGGAGCGGAGCTGGCCAAAAGTTTGGAAAATTTCGCGAGGATTCGTCAACCGGCGCCAAAGATATTCCCAATAGAATGTTGCGGATTTCCTATGGAAAATAGGTCCTAACTATAACTATCTACTGGCGACCGCCAGTAGATAATATATATATATATATATATCTTTATGATAGCTATAACTTTTGCAACTGTTTGAGAGGATATGTGAGGAATTTATTTTTCAGCTGTCAATAACATTAAGGGGTGATGGAGACCTGATTTAGGCTTTGCAAACACTAGGTCAGGTCTCTCACAAAATTTAATTGAAGTTCCAAAATAAATGCCTATTCTTCCCCTAATTCACTAAAATGACTGGGGAAGCAAGAGTGGCACAGTGGGGTTGGTCCATTATTCGAGCCTTAGCAGCTTAATGGCCTCTTACTTTCTACTCAATGACAAGACCAAAGCCAAGGAGTATTGTATCCATGACAATTTTCAGGATAATTGTCGGCTGGATTAATTGATCCAATGAGATTCATGGTTAGTAAATGTGCCTTACATGGACATCATTAAAAACTAGCATGGTCTTGGTTCAGTAGCTTCAAATCTTCTGATGACCTGGATTACTCATATTGGAGAGTGGCCCCACTATTTGGATATATTGAATAAAAGACCAAAAATGTTTAATTCATACAGAATTAGACTGGAAACATTTTGGGGAGTAACTTACTTCAGGTATCATTTGACTTGACTAAGTGTGCATAATAAACCTGACTATTTTGTAGACTATGAGAAGGTCAAGCACATGTTCATTTCACTTCTTCACTCTTTCATGTGCTGTACTTGTTCATCAGTAGGCAGACTCCTTGCTTTAAAAAGTGTATAGTTACTGCTCATGTTATCAATTATAGTTCTTACAGTTTTGGCAATCTTTTATTTGTACATATCTGCCTGGTGCATGTTGCCATATGGATTATTGCACCTCCTCATTTCCTTGCTTAGTGTACACACATTGAGCCTCCCACTTCACTTATGGCCAGGATATGCTGATGCTGTGTTACCGAGTATACGCTTAAGTCCGTAATCAATTATAATTTGTGCATCTATCTCTCAAATATCCTCACACTTCGCATTGCCAGATGCCAAGTCCCATAACTACCATTCCGTATTATTATTATAACATGATACCCATACCTCAGTGGTCATTGCCCACAACATAAAAAGACTTCCCACATAGGCTCAAAATAAAAACAACACGCTTCCAACAACACACCCTACTCAGTGTAGTTTGCTATCAATGTGTGTATAAGGTCATTGCTCCACATATGGGTAGTAAGCCCTATACCAATTCTACAATACAATGCAAGGCTGTAAGTACATTACAAATGTTGAATCTGATTGCTTTGTACAAACAAGTCTGCCTCTTGACATATATAGCTGTAACTCTCAAACAACTATTATGTGACTGACAACTACTAAACATCCAATTTTTCATCTAAAACCCTACTACTGATTAAAGCAAGAGGGTGGGAGGTGGTAAGGTGGAAACAAGTTCAGATATCTAAATAGCATGGACCCACATATGCCAGTACTTTAAATACTACCAAAGTTTCACAGAAGCATGATTACTCCTTCTGAAATACCAATAACATTGCTTTCATTTCCAGTCAATTTAACAAGGATATCACCTCACTCATTAATTAGATTGAAAATACAAATTTTAATTAATAGTTGAAATGTAATTGAGCCCCTTTTCACCAGTATTCTGCAAATTATTTTCTAAAAGTAACTTACACTGCCCTTGAAAACAGTACAAAACAGTGGAAGGTACCATTATAGATCACTGCATCCTGTACTGAAATGGCCTTCACAAAAACTGCCTGTTTAAAAGTGACAATGGCCGCAATGTTTCATGAAGGGCACATTTGTGAACCTTCAAGTGGAAGCTTTTGAAAAATAAATAAACTGTTTAGAGTGATGATACTCAAAGTGCGGCCCGGTGGCCACATGCGGCCCTCCTGACCTTCACATGCGGCCCCCAGCAGAACGACTGCACTGGGCTGCTGTTTACTTGATCGTGCAGTAACATTCAGAAAGATGTTAAATAAAATCAAGCGTTTATTTACACTAACTGAAGTAAAAGAGACAATGCAAATAAGGTGCCCTGCAACCCTTAACTTTAGGAACGCATTAATTTTTAAAAGACATTTAGCAACAAAAGGGTAAAAATATGATAAAGTCTCAAAATTCTAAAAAGTGTATTTCATTAACATGTAGATGTGCTTCAGCTTAATACATCAGATTGTATCACTGCATTCAGAAGTATTTTTTAAAATTGATAGTTTTCAAAAATGAACGAACAAACATTCATGCCTCCACCCACCCTGACAACAATGTCAATAATGAAATGATAGGGGGGAGTGGCCAAGCGTCAGACCAAGATGGACGCCTAGGACCTCGGCTCCGTCGAGACCGTCGCCCTGGCACGTATATCCTGCCAGTAATCCTGTATCTGCGGTTCCCCAAATGATAATTGCCGATTAACGGAGCCGACTCATGTGAATCCGAACTCCGTGCGATGCCCAGAAACGGAGATACGGGCCCCGTCAATTTGGGCCTGGATGAGCATTGCCCGCCGAGGGCTAGAGTGCTGTGACTGCCCGCAAAGCGTGGACCTGAACTAGCCGATCGGACCGCAAGTCCCCGGTCGGCTCACACCTGGCGAACTCGCTCTCGTCGAGACACCTGACTGCGGTGCCTCTGCTGGGTGCATCGATGCTGGGGAGAGACCCCTTTGAGCCCCGTATTGGTGTGGCTGTGAGGGCTGGTTCGTGCTGAGGACGGTGCAGCCTACCTGAAGAGTCCTTCACGCCGCGGACTGGCCGATCAGGGCGCGGAGGCCGCCCGGCGCATCTCCTCTGCGGCACCGTTCTATCTATCGGCGAGGTGTGCCTAGGGGTGGAGAAGTGCGCACCTCACTGCCAGTGAATACCTGTGGACCCCCAGCTGCTGGGTGTGTGATGGCCGATGCCGCTGATCTTCCCCAAAGTACTGGCACACGGGGCAAGCAGAGGGTCCACCCCTGCAAACTGTGATCTGTCGGAGACACCCTTCTAGACGAGCGGCTGCTAGCGGGACACCACTGCAGCGAGTTGCAGCTCAGTGAGAGAACACTCCGTCTGACGAACACCTTCTATTGTGTAGCATTGCTGCTTGGTTCTGGTACACTTTCCACCCGAGGCTGTGTGGCGGTGGCTGTAGTGAGACGCAAATCTCTGGTGGTGTGGTGCAAAGAGGCCGATTCACCGTTTGGTCAATGATACATAGTGTGACCCCCACCTCTTGCGCCCTTCGCAACTTACCTTGAGATTTGGGTGGTTTCTCCTTCATCACATCTCTCCCTCATATCTTCGGGGGGATTCTCAGGTGTGGCACGGCTGGTAGGTCTGAGGGCTCAGGATCGAGATGGCTGGGAGACAAGATGCAGACAAGGGCCCTGCCCGGGGTCCCAGGAATGCGAAGCCAATCCAATCAAACAAGCTTGAACGGTATACCCTTCCTAAGGGTTCACCGACTGACATGCACCATGTTCCCAAAGCGATGGAAGACCCGGAAAACGTCACCCCAGACTTGACATTGCAGGACGTCCTTGCGGCCATTAACGGAATCAAATCATCCTTGGAACACAAAATGGACACAATCTCCATTGACGTGAACCTCATCCTAGCTGACCTCACGAAAATGAATGAAAAAGTCAAAACCTTGGAGATAAAGACAGCCAGTCTGACAGAAGATGTATCTCTGCTTCAACGAGAAGTGAGAGAGCTCATATCCTCCTGTGAGGCGGCCGAATGCAAACTGGATGACTATGAAGGTCGCTTCCGGCGGGACAATGTCCGAATCTTAGGAGTGCCTGAAAAATCAGAGGGGCCAGCGCCGGATTTGTTTGTTGAGGACCTCCTCTTGAATCACCTCAAACCTAAGGGACTGGGGAAATATTTCACAATCGACCACTAATTGCTCGCGTTTTGAACTTTAGGGACAGGGACGCAATCCTGCAGCACGCGAGGTCCGCACTCCCTCTGCGTTATGAGAATGCCACTATTTCCTGGAATTCACTCAGCTGGTGCAGAAACAGCGTCAAACGTTCACGGCGGTCAAGAAAAAGCTTAGGGATAAAGAACTTAAATACGCTATGATGTTCCCGGCTCGCCTCCGTGTGGAATCTGGGGGTCGGGCATGGATTTTTGACAATCTGGAAGTGGTTTCGGACTGGCTGGACAGCCGAGTCGACGGTAAACCCAAAGCAGACTGCGCTTCATATCAACCTATTTCCCTTTTAAATGCTGAGCCTAAAATTCTTGTGAAGGTCCTAGTCAATCGCCTGGTTAAAATCATACCAACTCTCATTCACGCAGACCAATCTGGTTTTATCCCACGCCGAAATACGGCATTGAACCTGCGCCGCGTCCACGGTGTGCTTGGCAGGGCGGACACCTTACGTGAACCAGCTGTTCTGGTCTCCCTAGACGCCACCATGGCATTCGACATGGTTGAATGGCCTTACCTCTTCGCGGTGCTCCAGAAGCTAGGGTTTGGTCCAGACTTTATCAAATGGGTCTGCCTCCTATATGCCGCGCCATTGGCGAAAGTGGTAGTAAACAACAAGCAATCAGACACCTTCACTCTGAGTTGGGGCACCCGCCAGGGTTGCCCTCTCTCCCCTCTCTTATTTGCCCTGGCACTGGAACTGTTGGCAGCTTGGATCAGGCAAGATCTAGTGATCCGTGGCTTCCGCTGGTCAGCAGATTGGGAGGACCGGATATCACTTTACGCTGATGATATATTACTCTATCTCACCGACCCCTGAAAATCACTAATTGCTCTACTGGACATTTTGGCAGTGTTTGGGAAATATTCAAGATTCAAAATTAACTGGGCTAAGTCTCATCTGTACCCCCTTCATGGGGGCATACCAGCTTTGCCCCCTAACTGCCCAATTCAACTCAACAAATCAGGGTTCAAATACTTAGGTATATTCTTTTTAAACCACAAGGAAACAAGCAGAAGCTTGCCAGAACATTTACATGCACATCCACTTAATGTAAAAATGTCAAACAAAGGAACTATTAGATTCCATAGAGTTGGTCTTCACGGTGCTCTCAAGCAAAACATCCGCCTCTGCTTTTAGGAGAATAAAACGGAAATCCAAGAAGAGGCAAGGCTCCCAGGACTTCACAAACTTTTTACCACAAATTGCTGAGGCACACAACAAATATAATGAACCAGGAAAGCTGGTATCCACAATGTGTTAGAGCATATCAGAAAATTAGAGTCCATCAATTGCTTTGGAATTTCACTTGCACGTTTCTTTTTAATGTCGCTTCTTGCAAAATCCAGAAAAGTGTGCATAACAGCCGCACAACAGCCGACACGTGTTTCGTCCTAACAAGGACTTTTTCAAGGCTAGAAGCAGTTAGAAAGATCCATTAAAGAAATTCCTGAATCATCCAAAATATCTGTCAAAAGCAATGTAGGCCAGCCTGGTGTTGAATGTCCCTTAAGGTATAATGGTAAACCTTCTCCCCGGCAACAAATGACTAGCGTAAAGAGTACACGCTAGGGTTTACCAGGACCTGATGCTAGCGTGTACTCTTTACGCTAGTCATTTGTTGCCGGGGAGAAGGTTTACCATTATACCTTAAGGGACATTCAACACCAGGCTGGCCTACATTGCTTTTGACAGATATTTTGGATGATTCAGGAATTTCTTTAATGGATCTTTCTAACTGCTTCTAGCCTTGAAAAAGTCCTTGTTAGGACGAAACACGTGTCGGCTGTTGTGCACACTTTTCTGGATTTTGCAAGAAGCGACATTAAAAAGAAACGTGCAAGTGAAATTCCAAAGCAATTGATGGACTCTAATTTTCTGATATGCTCTAACACATTGTGGATACCAGCTTTCCTGGTTCATTATATTTGTTGTGTGCCTCAGCAATTTGTGGTAAAAAATACTTAGGTATATTCGTCTCCCTAGACCCCACGCTCCGTTATGACAAAAATCTCCTCCCTCCTCTTCAGTGCCTGCAGCGAGACATAACCAGCTGGAGAAACCTCCCGCTCTCCCTCCTCGGGAGGGCTGCGCTTTTTAAAATGATGTCCCTCCCTCACTTCCTCTATGCCTTGCAAAACTCGCTTGATGCCGTTCCCCTTGCTTACTTTAAAGAAATTGAGCAACTGCAGAGGAATCTATTATGGAATGGAATACCACGTATAGCCCTCAAAAAATTAACCTTGAAATGGTACAATGGAGGTATCGCTCTTCCCGACATAAAGAAATATTATTGGGCGGCCCACCTGGCTGCCATCAACCATGGCACCTATGGGGCCCCTGATGACCCAGCCTACCGAATGGACAGGTGGCTTCTCCCAGGTGGGAACTACAATAGAGCATTGTACTCCAAATCAATTCGACCCCCACTGACTGGCCCTACCGGACATTCAGTGACAGTCTGGCACGCTGCTAATAGATCTTTTCGATGGGAGGGTAAACTGACATTGGCCACCCCCTTGTGGGATTCCGTAAAACTGGGAAACCTGTGGCAGACAAAGGAATTCGATAAGTGGGACATGATTGATATCTCCCGTATCCAAGATATGTGGTAGAAGGGAGACATTAAAACGTCCACTTCCCTGCAGGAACAACACGAGCTGGCTGACTCGGAGCATTTCCGCTACAGACAAATACGGCATGCCTTACGCTCAGCCTTCTCCACGGGATCCTCCCCTCCCGAGTCCTTTCCACTGGAAAATAGGGTATTAGATGGACACCTTCCAGAGAAGACTATTTCACTGATCTACAATCAATTAATCCATAACATGGATGACCCTCTTGCACAGCTTCAACAAAAATGGGTGTCGGATGGTATCGAACTGGAAAATGAGGACTGGCAGGAGGCTGAGTCCTCCCCCAGAGTGGTGGTCATCCCAGCCAGACTGCGACTGGTGCAACTTAAAATCCTGCATAGAATATATATGACGGGGCCCAGACTAGTGCTGATGGGGACGGCATCCACCGGGGATTGTCATTGACAGTGTGGCCAGGTGGGCACGTTCCTGCACATCATCTGGGAATGCTCTTTCGTCCAGTCCTACTGGAGGGAGATTCATGGTGTGGTGGGAGATGTCCTGGGAATCCCCCTGCTACCGGAGGCGCGTAGATGTTTGCTTAACATATGGGAACCAACTGACCTAAACGCACACCAAACACAGTGGGACACATTTGGATTTATGGTGGCTAAGAGGAACATTGCTCAGGCTTGGGGGACAGTCACTCCTCCTACTCTGAAGGAATGGAAGACCAGCATGGACTGGTGCACGTTCCGCGAAAAAGCGGTTTATGTGGCACGTGGCTGCCCTAAGAAATGGTCCCGTATATGGGGGCCATGGAATTCCTATAGAGGAAACATTTGTACCCCACCGCAATCACTAGCCCTTGATGACTTGCCCTCTACTTAATATGTCCTATAAGTGTGTAATGTGCGATTCAATTGTCAAATGTGAAAGTGCTTGAACAGATTGATTGTGTCTTTGTGATATATGCTTACTGTCAACGATTGTTAAAAAAAAGGAATTTAAAAAAAAATAATGAACTGAGAGGCAAGTCAGTTGCTTGTCACACAGAACCCGCTGGGGGGTCTAGGTTGTTATGGAAGTCCATTGTAGTTTATTAAATCAAACACAAGAAAAGATTTTGTACAGTGCATATCCAGAACTTTTGTATTTCAAAGTGCTTTTTATATATCATAATAAAGAAAAGGTAGGGAAAGTGAAATTAGACAACTCTCTAGGATCACACAGTTGGTCAAGTAGGAAGTCAGGATCGATCCAAGGTTTTCTGGTTTCACATTGTGCAATTCTATTTCATTCCAACTCAATACTCAAATTTCTTCCTTTTCACACCTGAATCTCCCAAGCTAGTGATAGCGCCCACCTTAACCCATCCTCTTACAAAGACCCACTCCCACCATGGTGACATCAATGCGGCCCACATGCACACCATAAACCACACTTTGTGGCCCCTGGGAAAATGTTTGCGAGTACCCATGGTGTAGAGTAACCTTAAAGACTTTGTCAAAAATATGCTGATAGGGAAACTATATTATAAGAATGTCTTCATGATCTTGCCTTGGGCGTTAGAGGAATTGAAATGCCTTCATAAGTGAGGGAACATAATTAGTTCACATTACATTAAACCATGGCATCTGACAATTATGAAATCACAATCAAGGTGTAGAGTGATAAACTATATAAAATCCTGATGGTACACCAATAGATAAAATTCTCTCCCAAAATGTATCATCATCTGAGAAACGTAAAGGAACATAATTTCCTGGCTAGATTCTTTTAATCATATGATACTGTGTCCAAAATAGTTGTTGGAGAATCCAAACACCCAAATTAGAAGGCTAATGGCAAAAGACTTTCCCAAAACCTATCTATGATGAGGAATAAAACAAGCTTGGTTCTTCCACAGGATCAGTCTCCTGCACTCTGGGTCAAAGTCCAGCAACAAAAGATAATAGAATCTGCAAAATGGTACAATGTATATTGATCTACTTAAATGTCTTACAGCTCAACTCACAACAACAATCTTTGGCTCTGAAATTACAATTTTGTTTTTTTAAATTGCATATCCTCACTGCAAATGAACCCTGCCGTTCCAGTGCCTAGAATCCACCTTTTTTGATTTCAAGCAAGGTAGAGTTTAAAAAGTAATGTATCAATGGACCCCACCATCACCTATTACTAATGTATTAACTTAGAGCCTCCTACCTGATTTTGGGAATTTCAAATGTGCTCACTGTTCTGTATGCAAATTAACACAAAAGCACAATGGGCTATATTCACAAAAGCAATTTTTGAGTATGTAAAGTAATGACACTTTACATACTCCAAAATGCAAGTCACAAACCTCTGACTGGAGATTTCCGCATATTTTCTTTACAGTGATCTTGTCCACAGTTGAAGATTTTCACAAACAGAAGTACAGATGTTAGGGCCTGATTTGTATCTTGATGGTCTTACCGCCATCCCACTGCAAAAGCAGTCCTAAGTTCTCTGCGGAGTCGACGGTCTTTTGCCTGCTGTGTTTAGATGCATGCAGGCGGCCTCGCTATCCATTTCAACATACTGCAATGCTGGGGAATACTACTCCGTAGCCATCAGGGACACAGGTTTCCCTGTCGAGCAGATTTAGATTTCACAGTTGTGCTGGTGGTGTACTAGCAGTAGTTCCCAGACGGAGTGAGTCTGTCGTGATACACGGTCAATAATGCACTATCACTGTGGTCATTGGATGGATGCTAGTAGAACACACCTGATGTTCTTTGGCCAAATGGAAACACCTGCATACCACACTATAAACAGACCCCATTTCAGGCCATGAGCCTTTGGCATTCCAGCTCCACCACAACGTTTGCTACATGAGGCTTTATCAGTCAAGTGAGGGTTTTTTGTTCATTCTCCCTGTCTCCTGTCCCTTTATCCCCTTTCATTTAGTGCTTTGTGGTCATATATTTAATATTATCTTTTGCACAATGCACGGTCGCAAAAAAACACGTTTTACTGAAGGAGAATTGTTAGACATGGTAGATGAAATCCTAAGAGTAGACCCACAATTGTTTGGAGCCCAAGTCCAAACTACACCCCTATATCAGAAAAGGCAAATGTGGGCAAGAAAATTCGACAGAGTGAATGCTGTAGCAAACACCCTGCACACACAGGAGGAAATTAGGAAGCGGTAGAACGACCTGCAGGGAAGGGTGCATTCCCTGGCCTCCAAGCGCCACTTGGATACCAACAGGACTGATGGTGGTTCTCCCAGGCCCCCAATACCATTCATGCCCTGGAAGGAGAAGATCTTACAGATCCACATACTGAAGGTGTGGCGGAAATACCTGGCGGAGTGAAGTCTGGTAAGTTACAATTTGTAAAGTCTCAATAAACCTCAATGTCCTGTTTGTTCTCAACTCAGCTGCTGCCAATGTGTTCTGCACATATTTTCATTACATAGAAACCTCAAACTATCAATATCCCATAATTTAGATTGTTTGCGTAAAAGTATTGTGTTGCATCTAAGAGTACAGGTGTCAACATCCGTTACATGTCACATTGTGACTGTAAGTGTTACAACACCAAATAACCCATTACCCATATATGTGTCATATTGTAAGTGACTGGCCCATTTCCAACTCATATTTTCCACAGCTATGTTCCACTAACCTTATTGCAAGTGTTGGTAAGTTATCTTTGAAATGACTACAACTATCACGATGCTTTGTTTCTGTTTCTCAAAAGAATCTTGCTATCTCATATTGCTCATTCTCACTTGTCTAATAGATTTCAACACATGGTACAGTGTCATGTAGTGATCGATCCCTATTCAATACTCTCTTCCAAAAATGGTTTGTGTTGTTTTCTGAATGTTGTGCTGTTGTTCTCAAACAATAGAATTGATGTTATGATGTTAAGGTATCGAATTTACTATGCTGAATATGAGTGGTTCTTACAAAAATTGACTCTGCACTGTTCACATGATGACTAATGCCAAACATCCATTCTAGTTGTGGAAATATCTGTTTTGAAGTCAGCTGGGCCTTGGAATTTTCAATGACACATTTCACACCTCCACTATGTTGGGCTGAATAGTTAAGAGATGTTTGGTCTAATTCCTAATCACTTCACGAACATTTAAGAACATCTTATTGCCTGCTCTTTTGAAATTGTACTGTTTGAAATTGCTAAAAGTTGTGGTACTATGTGCAATACTACAGAAAACTATCATCACAATAATCTCTACCTATTTTGTCACCTAGGTGTCTACTTTTTTGCCTCAAAAGATTTGAATGTACAATACACACTATTACTAATAAAAATGTTCTCAATTTCTCAACAGGTCCGACTGGCAGAGTACATGGCCAATAATCAGCCACGGAAGAAACCTTCACTTCAGCCCAGGATAAACCCTTCAGTGACAACAACACTCCTAGGAAAATAGAGGTCGATGAGGAGGCTGGCCCATCTGGTCAGTATGGCACTGATTGCGCCCATACTGACACCTTCCACCCCAGCTGTAACACCTCAGCAAACCAAATACTCCACTTCAATCTCCAATTGTGTGCCCCCCAGACCTGGGTGATGCCGAAACCACACCAGCTCAAGCTCACCCAAGAACCAGTTGGATGAGGTACACTGGGGCAAGGGCACAGCGTAGTGGGGTTAGGGGTCATGGGATCATGTTTGTGGGCCAGCATAGTGAGGCAACTGGGGTCATCCAGACCACCATTGGCCAAGTCTGGGGAGCCTTCCATCAGTCTCAAGATATGATGGGCCAGGTACTCACCGAGCTCCGGGAGATAAAGCAGTTGCAGAGGGAGCTCAATCATCAGGTGGAGGCCACAACTCAAATATGAGCTCCCTGATTGGCGTGTTGTAGGACATTTGCACCCTTATGTGCAAGTATTTCTCAACACCATCTACCCCTTCCTGTGGTCCTACAACATCTGGGCCATCTACATCTGCCACACGAAGGGATGCCCTGCCACCGGAAAAAACCCCTGTAGCCTCCCAATCCTACACCTGAGAATACCCACCCACCCACAGGAGGGGACGTCCACGCATATTCCCAGGCGGTGAGGATGGCATGACCTCTGCCACCAACAGCAATAAACCCCAATACTAATTTCCTCCAGTGTGTGCCGAACAGTCACTCTGTAGACTATTTATGGACATATTTGCCTTTCTGATGCCAGTGGTATTTGGGACATTTGATTTCAAACAATTTTGGCACTCCAACTATGGTTTCATTCACCATGGCTGACTTCTTCACTTTTTGGTTTGCTTTTGTTATATTCACCCTCTTTAATTTTATCACGTTTTATACAATAACTTTACAAGTCATAAACTCATAGACTGGTTTTGTATATCTCAACTCTATCAATGCATTTGTTTTCTTCCATCATAACTTGGCAATGACAAAACATGAAAGATTGTGTGAACATAGATGATTTGCCAGTAGGTAATGCTTATCTCAAGATCCCAAACATAACTACCAAAAATGTCAGACTATCTATCATCAACTACTATGTTTATTTCATTGACCATTACCTGTCTGTCAGCATTTGCACTAATATAGCAATCCATACATTACACTAATACTCAGTGCCAATTTGCACATTTGCAGTTCAAGACCTTGTAAACATGGAAGAAGGGGATGTGCCCAAAACAATAAGATAGCATAGGCAAATTATCATTGACACATGTCATCAGCTGGAGCCAGATCTTCTAATATCACTTAAGGAAATCCCACATCAATAGCACCACAGCCAGAACCTGGTCAGCACTACATTTTGTAGACACTGGATCATTCCAAACCACTGTTTGGGTATCTGGTGGAATGTCAAAACCAAGTTTCAGAGGGGTGCCAAAAGAAGTATGTCTCACAATGATGGGACACATTAACTGCTACGTAGAATTTACACACAATGAGGATTTTGTCAATGCAAAGGGAGATGAGCATAATTTGGCTACACTGCCACGTGTGTTGAGCAAATAATGGGACACATGTTACTTTAGTGCCAGCACATGACAGAGAACAAGTCAAATGTAATCTTCAAATCTTCCATTCAATCACAATGCAGGTTTACTTGTTACAAGATTTGAACACCCAAAGTCTCTGTCTGTCTTTACCAGGATCAACCCAGGTTCCCTTTGTACTTCTAAACAGCTCCATATATCAGCAAATGTCACAACTCTGTCCAAATGGAGATGACCTGGTGAAGGAACCTAAAACAGATCAAAAGAAAAAAGACTTCCAATCACACTGAACATGATGGCCACATTACAAAGTCACATTTTGGAGGACACAGATTCACAAAACAATCTAAGATGAACAATGTAACTGAATACAGGAGTGAATGTGTCCCAACTTTGATCAACAAATACATTTGGCCTGATTTTCCCAGAACTTGCCCTTCCCAACAAAGTACCACCACATACTTCTCTCATCACAAAACAAAAGTTGGTGTAACGGTAAAAGATATAACATGTAAATATATGCTTACCCTCATGAGAAGACGTTATCAATAACATCTTGACGTAAGTCAACTCCTTCCTCTTCACCACTATCATCTTCATTTGGCATGTAAGGATCCTAAGGGATGTTCCGTGGCAGGGCGATGTTGTGGAGCATGCTGCAGGCCACGATGATTTGGAACACCTTATTGGGTGAGTAGAGGAGGGCTTCACCAGTTTTCTTCAGACAACGAAATCTGGTCTTTAACTGCCCAAAAGACCGCTCCACTGGCCGCCGTGTTTCTCCATGGGCCTCATTGAGGCAGACTTCTCCTTGTGTGGCCAACGAGCATGGTCAGTTGGGATAAGATGAATCTCCTAGAGGGAAGAGAAAAAAGGGGCAAAATAATGTACCACAATTCCAGGTAATGCAATTAGAAATAACACAAACAATATAAGGAAATATTGTACTGACCAACAAGCCAGCCCTCTTAGGTCCAAGTTGCGACAATTGCAGGGGTATGAGGCTTGACTGAATGGAAGTGTTTTCGATTTTTGTAGATCTGTTCTCTGGTGTGTATTGAAACTAAGGCAATATGTGCACCATCAATTGCTCCAACCACATGTAGTATGCGACCCAAACCATAAAAGTCACCCTTCACATTGGCTAAATCCTGCTACTGTGGAAACTAGATGAAGCTGTTGATGTGTCTCATCATTGAAAATAGAACTTCTTGTAGAACACCACTAAAAGTTGGTTGTGACATACCACTAGATACTGCCAGAGTGTACTGGCAGGATCCTGTGGCTACAAAATGAAGTTCTGCCATGAGTTTGACAATTGGTGTATTAGATGTGGGATTTCTGTTGTGAGGCCGAAGATCTGGCTCCAGCTGATGACAAAAATCCAGGATATTTTGCCTATTTAACCTGAACTTTTTGATTATATCCCTTTCTTCCATGGTGGCAAGGTCTGGAAAGAGGCGGAACACCAGAGGCTGTCGTTTCCTCGTTTTCCCAGGATTCATGTAGCTGCATTGGAAAAACATGTGAAACTTTTTAACATCATCCACAGCAACATACTTGAAGTGTTACGCAAAAGTCATGTATTTTGACAAAATGTATATGGTTTAATATATATTTTGAACCAACATTTGCTCCTCGTCCTTTAACCATCACAAATGAAATTTGTGGCCTTGATATAAATCATAAAAATAAATGTGTAAATAATAAATTTTCAACATATTATTTAAACATAAAAAAAGAAAATCTTTCCTCCAAACATAACGCCAGTGGAAGTGTACACAACAATGTGCTAATATCATTTTTCAGCACAGTAACATACTACACATAAATGCTTCTTTTAAAAAAATAAGTGCCCATCGAAGTGTGATTATATGAACCAACCAGCCTCCATTTGTAGGGGTGGTGACGCACTTAACAGTCACTAGCACCCTAGTTTGAACTCCTAAAATGGCGGGTGCCTGACCTTGCCAATAGGACATTTGGAATCAGGCAGCAGTGGCAGAAGTTTACCACGCAGTGGGCGGTAAATTCCATGAAGGACACAGCCATAGGCTAATGTTGGTGAACGTAATGGAAGAAGGCCAATAGCTGTGTCCGTCTCCACTAAATATCAGAATGTTGCTTACATGTACGCAGCGGTTGGAAAAACGTTCACTTGCTTCCTAAAACTGCTCCTATCAAGACCTTCTCGACTTGTGCTGCTGTTTGTCACCTCTGGGAGCAACCATGCCAGGTGAGAGGTCCCCTGCATTTATGCCAGAGGAGCTGGAGTTGCTCTCAAAACAGGTCCTTTCCCTGTATGACCTCCTCTATGGCTCACCAAAGGAACAGGTACATGTCTGGAATACATATGTGAATCTGTATAACTGCTTCATTTCCATTTAAACAGGCTACTATGCCCCTTTTAGTTCCAGAGTGAAGTGTAGTGAGTAATGTTAAGTGTTACATAATGTGGTCCTTACACAGAATAATGTGTTAGGGATTTGTAAGCATTCTACAATGTCATATAAAAAACACCATCAATATGTGTTGTGTGTTTAAAGCCCTAGGTTCAATTTGGTGTATATGCAGAGATCTATGAATGTATATGTTCGATGTACTTGTGGTAAGTAGCCGAATACCATCATGGTAAATGGTAAATACATTGTATACTCTTTATACCTGGAGATATTCATGTACTGTGTAAATAACAATTGAAAATGATGTTAGCTATATGTATAGTCCCACAAAATGTACCAGTAGCTCCCAGAGCCCTTCAGAGTAGCACACAGCCTTGATGTCACTTATTAGATGGGCACAAGGTGGCCCTTGTAATGTAAAAGTTGATGAAAGGTGGTGTTCATGTGACATCATGATCATCAGGATGCAGATAGCAAGGCCTGTCATTGAGCAGTGCTCATTCAGAATCATGGGCCAGGCTGGGGATGAGTCACAGGGTCATACAACTGAAGCACTGAGGCACAGCTGTCAAAAACATATATCCTTTGCAGCTCAAAATTTGAGGTGTGCTTAAAAAATATCACTGAATGCTTTTAAATGGACAGCAGTTGAAAGGGAAAGTTCCCTGACTTCTTAAGCTAACCCTCTTTTCAACTGACTTACATTTAAAAGAATGTCACGTCCAAACTTCAGGCCCCTTATTCACAGTGGCGAGTATTCCCTGTGCCATAATTATTAATGTTTATCCTTCAGTAGTTCACAATCTTTTGCACTGATCAGAAGAAGGTCACATCACAGATTATGTAGGGGCCCCTGTACTAGATTAGGTCACAGACCTGAATTTGTGTGTTTAGACCACGACATGGGATGAGGATGGGCAACAGATCACTATTAAAGTGTGTATGAGGATACTGGTTTAGGTCAGCATGTGACAATACACATGATGTTTGCTAACTTTTGTGTTGTGCTACTGATAGCTGTAGACAAACAAAAAGCCTAAATACCATTGTTTGTTCTTTCCTTTCATGTAACCATACAGGTCAATGCCCATCAGAAGCGTGATGTATGGAAGGCCATCGCCAGGAAAGTGCAGACCATGGGAGTCTACAAGCGGTGCAGGGTCCATTGCCGCAAGATCTAAGAGGACATGAGTCGCTGGAACCGTAAGCTCGCTAAAGTCCTGCTCGGGAAGTCTTCCTAACATGTGAGGGGCACGCGTCGCCCCCTGACCCCCCTAATGGCCCGCATTCTTGCGGTGGCCTATCCGGGGCTTAATGAGCAGTTGAGGCCCAACAGCAACAACAAGGGGGGGGGGGGGTAAGTTCTTATTAGAGTTACACATGTTGCTTGAACCATTTTTTGTTACTGCCAAGATTTTTGCCATCAACATTCAGGGTGACCCACGTCCAATTCTCAAGAAGAGTTGTTCAAGGTGTAAGTTTTATACAAGGTGTATGATGATGCGCTTTGTGATCACACCTGATTCCAGTCCACAACCAATGGACTGATCTGATCAGACACATGGTTGCCTAAACTCCACATATACATCATGTTGTTTGATGTCATGAGGGACAGTTGTACCAAACAGTCAAATAGTCTTAATTGTGTCAGGTGTGATGGTCCTTCACTGATGTGGATGATGTCATAGTAGGCCTATTACAGGTGACATAGCATACTAGGCACTTATGATACAGGGATGTACCAACCGTCCCATGGGTAAGTTGGGATTTTACACAAACCAGAGTGAGCATGTGATCCAAAATTACTAGTGACCGCAGAATTGATGGCTACATATTGGCATCATGACATATCCAAATTGTGTTCAGCTTCAAAAATACAAATTCGTACATGTTAAACAGTGACAGATTTGCATTATGTCTTACTGCTTCAGAAATGTGTGTGTAAGGCAGTCTGCTTTTGGCTAAATAATTGAGATAGCCGTACAATTTTTGATGAAATACAGACAGGAATGTGTACGCATTGGTGACAGAGTAACAAATACCCTAAACCAGTCCTCAATGTCCTTTGTCTTGTCCAGATGAACAATCAAAGATGGAATAAATAGGAAATTGAAGGTATTTTGGAAGATGGAATGTTCCATCTCATATATGTATGAGTATCCCATCAGGAAAACTCAGATTCAGGCCAAACTCATGACGCATTAGGCAAATGCTGAAATGCATAAAGGTGTAATATGTTGCATATTGTGATTCATATTTCAATCTTTGAAGTAAATATCATATAGGGGAGAAGATGTAGCCTAACAGCTAGGGTGGTCGATCTCTAATTTGGGGGACCGGGTTTGAGTCTCGGCAATGACGTTCAACATCCTGTGATTCTAGGCAAATTACTTAATCTCCCCGTGCCTACGTGTGCTTGTGTAACACAGCTGGTGCTCATGTAAAGCGCTCTGATACCTTCTGGTCAAGTTCACGTTACATAAAACTACGATAAAAAAATATATATGACTCATTATATGTAATGATTGCAGTGATATTCTACCACGTTTTGACTACAGTGAAAGCCAGCATATTTATTGAAACCATTTCACAAAGATACAACAAAGTTCAAATAACTAGAGATATTTAGGAGTCAAATGAGAAGAAGCTTTTGCTCTGTACTGAAGTGTATAAGAAATGTTTCAAAGGTTATGTATTTACTTCTGTACTTATGCTGTAGAAGTCATTTGTCAATCCTCACAAATATTAGTTTCAGGCAGTCTTCACCAGCATAGTACATAGTATGTGATACATTGCTAAGCTACTTCAGTACAGAATTCATGAATAAGTCCTGACACTTGGCATATACTTTAGTGACTTGAAGTGAGTGTTACCATTGTGAAATGTCTAAACAAAGGTAATTAGCTTTCCGTTAATGCTAATATTGGTACAACATTGCAGTGTATGTTGACAGACATGAATTCATATGTTACTTATTGATAATGATAAGTATGCAGATTTTAGGGCCTGGTGAACACACAGTGCAAAAGGTATTGTTATGTCATTTCAGCATCATCTGAGGCAGGTGAAGGAGAAGTTGCCAACGTAAGCAGGGAAGCAGCTGGCCACTGTGTTGCTGGTTCAGACATCACCGACAGCAAGGGACCCAGTTGCTCAGAGGATGAGGGGAGTGCAACGGAGGCCACCAACGACTCAACATCTTGTTCGGGGGCCTCGTCCAGCGAGCACTCCCTAGTGGTAGTGGATCTTATTACTCCAGTTACACCTATATCTTGCTCCCCCCAGTTGGCCTCACCTATTTTGCTGCAGGCACCTAGGGCCCTGCCTCTGTCCCCCAGCTGCGCTGAATGTGGACTCTACTGACCTCCGGAGCATAGCTGTAGGCCAGACTGCCCTGCTGAATGCCATCCAGGACCTTAGCTGCCATATGCAAGAAATTGTAGTTTACCTGGAAGGCATTCACAGTGGTATGTCTGACCGACAGTGGTCATTTCAAGCTTTGGCATCCTCATTCACCACAGCCTCCCAGCCATCGCAATCTTCTGCCGCACCTCCCATCCCTTCCCCATTCCCTTCACAATTCCCTATTCCCAGCCTTGTCCAAAGCACGCTCACACCTTTTCATGCACCCACTCAAACAGACAGAAGCAGTACACACACACATACAAACAGAAACACAACCAAAAAAACTCAGGAGCTCATTAAAACATACAGACAGAACACCCACCACACAAACACATGCACCACACCTACAGACAGCATACTGACAGACAGTAAGCACACCAACACACACATGTGCCAAAATAAAAAAAAATGTGCCACACCCACCACCAGCACACCGACAAACACCACACCCACCACCACACACATATAACCATACCAGCACCTCCACAGCACATGCATTCATACACACAACCTACCTTAGAATACACAACCAAAAACACAGATGCTCACAATCAAATACACATCAAACACCTCTAACACAAGACACACCCAAAAATGCACAACCTACACCAGACCCACAGGCACCTACACCCTCAAAAAACACCTGCACATCAGGCACTGCCACTCCCTCAGCCTCCCAAACCCCACTCCCTTCCCAACAGCCTACCAAGTTTCCCATTGAAGATCTCAGTTTTAACCTTGCCCTAACTCCTTCCACACCCTGACCCACCCTTAGCAAACACACATCATCCCCTCCCTTACCCCAACCCACCCCTTCCACATCCCATTTCACCCCTGCCAAAGGGAAATCCACACTTTCAACAATCCAACGAACCCTAAAAAATCCAGGAGCACCCATCCCAAAACCACAGCTCCCCCAAACTCAAGTACACCCCTCCCAAATCCAAGGGCACCCCTCCCAAACGCAAGGACATCCCTCCCAAACCCAAACCACCCCCTCCCATTTACGATCTATAAGGTGCCTGCTCTTCCCACTAGATGCCCCTTTCTGAGGCGGTCCCCTTTGGCAGCTGTGTACAAGGCTAGCTGAGTGCCAAAGCACAACAGTCCCTGGACTTTTGAGTCAATGAATGGACTGCCATTTGGCTTAATCCTATTTTTGGGTGACTCTCATTGATATGAATAAATACCAATTTTTTGTTTCACCAAGTTTGTCCTGGCATTCATTTTCCTTACCAATTGTTTTATTCCTAGCAATGTTCTGAGTAAAATGTGAAGTACTTATTTATCTTTCCCATGATGCCAGGTGATACAACTGATTTATTTAATGTCTACTTTGTTAAGTGCATACATTGCTTAACATTGAATGTGATGGTCATTTTAATTTAGATGCAGGCATTCATCTTAGTAATGGCTACTAGCACCAACTATTTGGTGTTACGCATTTTTGGGGGATGTATTACTACAGGTGTGTTTGTTTCACCTTGATTACTGATCACTATCAGCACATAAGCATGACACCTTAAAAATTCTATTGTGACTATTGATAATGCATACAGTGCAGGACTTGCTCTAGGCAAGGCAAAATGTTACATGGATGTATATGCTGCTTAATACTAATTTGTAACTGACATTCAATTTACTGTTAAATTCTAAGGGAAAGGTAACACACACCTTGTCTAGTGCAATTTCGACATCATGTTATTTTGCACTTATCCCTATGATGTGTGTTGCATATGTTTGTAACGCTGGAATTTTTTAAATTTCTTTAAACACACCTGTATGGTGACTTTTAGATTTTAATTTTGATATTCTATTTTTGTGCAGGGGGCCATTTTTTGGAAGGCAGCTTGCACCAAATACATACATACAACGTGTTGATATAGGTGTGTTTTTTTAAATTTCTAAGATGTCGACATTACAGACATATGCATTGCACATTGGTATACTATTGCTTGTACAAGCAATTTCTAAATGCACTAGTCCTGTGCAAATGTTAACAGACAAGCCAATGGGTAACAGGTAACAGTGGAGCTTATCGTCCATTGCATCCATGACCGTGTTGGTTTTGATCGTCATCCAGCAGCAGCGGCTGGACTTGGCAGATTGGATCCATGGCGAAACAGGAAGCGTGAAAGTGAGAAAAGGTTAGTTTCAGCCTTATGTCCCTTCCATTCCACCTACTCAGGTGTGGAGGATTGACAGCCACAGTCACGTCGGCAGAAAGGCACATCGTGATTAGGCTACGAAACTGGTGCTCTGCCCTCCGACATCCACTTTAGTCTATCCCTCCATCAACGAGTTTGAGATTTCAAGGTGTTGACAGCGGAACCGTATTGGTCTTTCATTTATGGACCCAGTAACATCTAAATAGTGCGAGCAGACCTCCAAGTAGGCAAGCGGAAGGCTGCCGAAAAAGCGACAGCTGGACTGATTCCATCAAGATGTAAATCAGGCCCTTAATAGTAAAGGTGAAAGGGACATGGGGAGTGGTGGGAAAAAGCAGAATAATTACAAATATAAGGGGGGGATTAGGGATACTAAATGGGGGTTAGGGAGTGATATGTGAATACAAAAACACACCCAGAAAGGATTAAATGAGTAAAACAAGTGTAATTAACAAAAAACACACCTACATTTACTACTGTAGTAATGCTGACTACATAGACTTAAATGTACTCCAGCCAATCATTGGAGAAAGTCAAGCACCATATACTGGCTACCACTGGTATTTTAACACACTCCAGTATAAATCAACCGAGACAGGTAATAACACTAATGCTAACAACATACATGAACAAATGAACAGCATTTTAACTTACATTTTTTTAATGTTTTCAATGAATAATTTTAAAAAGTTGTTTATGATCATTACAAATATTTAGTTAATAAATTACATTTTAATTTAAATGGTAACTTAAATTAGAAATAATTTTAAAGAATGTTAACATTAAACACAGCTTGCAACTAAGCTTTGAATAGATTTAAAACACATGATACTGTAAGAGGTGCATAGTGGAAATAACATTAATATAATGTATTGAAATAAATCTTTAAATATAAAACATTAATTAAAAATATTAATAAGTACAATATTAAGTTTGAACTTTTGTGTTGGCTATTATTAGTGTGATAGTCATAGGTGAGGAGGAGCAAGGCAAGGCTGTTTTACTTTTTTTAATTAAATGAATATTATTACGTTTGTTTTTTTACTTTATCAATTTTCCTTCTCAGTTTCTATACTGAGATATCCGCACCAGTAGTGGAGATTTCCCAAAATAGTCAGAAAGTTACCAAAGTTAACTTTATAGTATTACATTTAGTTGTGATAATCTCCATTCCCTAATTTTAAAGGGTAGAAACTCGCAAGTCTGTATCTAGGTAGCAATCTCAGCACAGAAATTGTTAATTCCATCCATGAGGGTTCTACACCTAGCTGTAGGTATAGGAGTCCACATTCGGAGATCTCATCATGTAAACTTACATTTCTGAATAGGTCCCAAGTCTTCCAACCACTGCACACACTGTATTACTTTGAACAATCATGCTAACTGTGGCACGACTAAACTTAATTATGCCATACTGCATCCTTTCATTTTTTTGCATTTGTGCAAGAAATCACGGATGGATGCGCCCAACGTTTCACTCTGACCATTGGTCTCCACTTGCATTATTGGTACATTGACATCTTATTCCACAAACAGATAGCCTGTTCCGTCATGTCACTGTCTAAAATGACAGGAACAAGAGTTAACAGTTTTTTCATATACATTTAATGTTCAAAATAATTTACAAGGGTGAGATTTAAGACATTGAGGGCACTCTATTAAGAGAACAAACAATGGGAAAAGAAACTGAAACAGGAAGGAGAAATTGGATGTGTAATATTGTCAGTTGACATTTAGGAGATACCAACTTGGGTTGGAATTTATCTTGAACACTCTCTTCATGTTTTAGCAAACATTTCAAAAGAGGTGTTGTGATTCCATTGGATGCAGATCTCACAATGCACTTACTAGTGGTTCTGAAACCAACAAACCTTCTATGCAACTAATAAGAGTCGCGATCCTTGTTATTTTTTAGTACCTCAGCTAGTATTCTGGGACTTCCAATTTCACTTCTCCCTGCATCCCTTTCACTTTCGAGTGACATCACTTGTGGAACTCTAAATAATACCTCATAGCCAGCTTTCCTAAAGGGCGTTTCCTTTCTGAAGGAGGTATCTAAGCAGACGTTTCCAAAAGGTGATTGTACTTGCAATACGAATGTTTCCTAGCTCTTTTGCTTTTGAGCAAGTCTCTGCTTATCAACCCCATGCTTGCTTTTCACAGATTTCAAGTGACTCAACATTCGCTGAAGCAACCACAGTCAATCCTCGCATTTATGTCATAAGTCATTTGCATGAGCAATCTTCAATGCCCTACTTATAAAGGGAGAAATAACACTGCAAGTCCCTGAATGATGGCAGAATGAGTTACAAATGACATGGAGCAACCTGGCAGCTATGGCTTTCGATTATTTGATGAAGAAAAATGAAATTCCCCAATACATGAGATCCCAAAAACAAAGACATTACATTGTATCAGAGGACAGATAACACAATAATAGATAAAGGGAATATGCAAATAATACTACATGTTTAGTTTATCTTTCCTCATCCTTAAAAATTAGAAGCAGTTACTTTTAGTGAGGGTACAGTATAATGCAATAAATGATAATACTTGGGCCAAAGTTAATTCATAATCATTGCTAAAAGAAAGGAGTTTGCCTGAGAATTCCTGTTCTTCACAAAATAAGCCAAAATGAGTTCACTGTTACACACTGTACTAGAATATGCCTACTGCTTTAGGTCTATCATTTTCATTATGGAACACCCAACCATTATAAAAACATTAACAAAGTTCTCCGGGCACTCAGAAATCCAAGGGTTGAGCTTGTGGTGTTAACTGTTCTATATTTCATAACATGTGTTTCGTCTCTTGCTGTTACAGTCACAGCAGATGTCAGTGTTTATGGCTGGTATGTATCTTATGAAAAAAAACTTTCGCGAATGGGCCATAATATTAATCTCGAGTTGTCCCAATACTGTGTGTAGGACTCTACAATATGCTGTGGGCTGGTAATGTGTTACTCCATGTCTTCGATGTGCAAGTCCATGTCGCATCAGGTCCTGTAGCGTGATCAGGAGTATATACTCTAACTCCTTGTTTTGCATTATAAAAACGTGTTAGTCAAGATTTCTCCTACAGCAGTTATCAAAATCTTCAGATGGAATCTTTTCGATATCTTTGCCTAATTTTGATGGGGCATCTTTAGGCATAGAAGCAGGCTACCCACCTAATTAGATGGAGTATTATCTGATAGACTAGATTTTTGCCATGAGAAACCCCGGCAATTAATCACTGATCATCATCACAATTGTGATCACATCAAAGTGTTCCACAGCCTCTTAATTAGAGAATAGCCTAACCTTGGAAATACCATATGAATAGAGATAAGATATCACTGGGATCCCAGAGGGATGCCCACCAGTCCACCAGGCCAGAGTTCCAATTGTGGAGGAACTTCCTCCATATTGTGAGATTCTTACTTCCCATCTGGGCATCCGCCAACTTGGTAGGTACACGGGAGCAGAGACATACGCAGGGAAAGTGGACTGTTGTTTTGCCCATGCTTGAAAGACTTTTGTTTTTTTATAAATAAACCTGTGAGGGACGGAAGAAGACTGGCATCACTTGTGGCACTCTAAATGATACTTCATAGCCTAGTTTCCTAAAAGGCATTTACTTTCCTAAGGAGGTATCTAAGCAGACTTTTCCAAAAGCTGATTGTATTTGTAATATGAATGTCTCCTAGCTCTTTTGCTTGTGAGCAAGCCTCTGCTTATCAACCCCATGCTTGCTTTTCATAGCTTTGAAGTGACTCAATGTTTGCTGAAGCAACCACAGTAAATCCTCCCATTTATGCCATAAGTCCTTTGCATGAGCAATCTTTATTGTCCTACTTATAAAGGGAGAAAAAACACTGCAAGTCCCTGAATGGTGGCAGACGGCGTTACAAGTGACATGATGCAACCTTGCAGCTATGGCTTTCGATTATTTGATGAAGAAAAATGCAATTCTCTAATGCATAAGATCCCATAAAAAATGCATTACATTGTATCAGAGGACAGATAAAACGATAATAGATAAAAGGAGTATCCAAATAATAATATATATTTAGATCATCTTTCCTCATCCCAGTCATAAAACTATTATTTAAAAAAACATAAACATTTTATCACAGTGGTGCAATACGAATATGTGATCACGTGGTAGGTAACAACGCGGTCGGTACAACAACTGCGTTGTTACCACGCATGGCTTTACATCGCAAGTCATTTCTACGATGCGCTAGATGGCGCGCTGGACTAAGGAATAGTATAAATTACTATTCCTACACCAGTTAGCGCAACAGCAGGGAATGTGTTGGAATCCAACACATTCCCTGGTGTTGCACGTCACCTAAAGCAAGACGTAGAAATGACTTGCAATGTAAAGCCACGCATGGTAACAACGCGGTCGTTGTAATGACAGCGTTGTTACCTACCTTCGTGGTTACACCCACGTTGTAACCGCTGTTTCCCGTCTAAGGAATTTCTCCATGGAAAGACTGCAAATGCACTTACGTTCTCCCATTCAGAAATGTACATTTCAAACTGTGTAATTGTTATATTTTCAAATGTGTAATTATTACAAATGTGAGGTGTGGCATTCTCAGTTTCCCAGGCGTACTCCTGAATTTCTTTGGGGATTCCAAGAAAGTCAAAAAATGTGCCTGAAATATTTAAGTAACATTTTGGAGTCGATGTCATACTGTGTAAGCAAACAGGGTAAGAGAAATAAGTCTTCACAGTGGGTCTGCAGAATCTTATGACTGACTCTTTCAGCTATATCCATTTTGTTTCATTACTAAGAAGCCTGCTTTATTATTTGCCTACACACAGTTCTATTATAGGGTGCTACAGGCTGGCCTTCTTCCACTGGAACATAAATATCCTTCTGCTCAAATAGTCATTACATTCAGGCAAAGCAATTACAATATGAAAATAATCAAACATTATTTTAAAAACAAAAAACATCCTGTGAATTTTTTTAACTAATAATGAGCCACATATCTACTCAATGGCTGTGATAACATAATAACGCATCTAAGTAGGTATATTCTTGTATTTAATAGAGGTCTAGTAAAGTATCTTAATTTTGCAGATACCAATGCGCTGTCCAACATTAGTCTTCTTAAAAATTAGGGGCAGTTACTTTTAGTGAGGTGACAGTATAATGCAATAAATGATAATACTTGGGCCAAAGTTCATTCATAATCATTGCTACAAGAACGGACTTTGCCTGAGAATTCCTGTTCCTCAGAAAAGAAGCCAAAATGAGTTCACAGTTACACCTTGTACTAGAATATTCCTACTGCTTTAGGTCTATCAGTTTCATTATGGAGCACCCAACCATTATAAAAACTTTAACAAAGTTCTCCGGGCACTCAGAAATCCAAAGGTTGAGTTTGTGGTATTGACAATTCTTTATTTCATAACACGTGTTTCGTCTCTTGCTTTTCCAGTCCCAGCAGACTTCATCAGGATCAGTTGCAAGTGTCAATGGCTGGTATATATTTTACGGAAAAAAAACTTTCGCAAGTGGGCCATAATGTTAATCTCGAGTTGCCCAAATCCTGTGTGTGGGACTCTACAATATGCTGTGGTGCTGGTAATTTGTTACTCCATGTCTTTGATGTCTTGATTTTCTGGACCTTTCCAGTTGAGGAAGAATAGGTGGCTCTTGCGCCTCCTGAGCACCCGACGATGTTCGGATACTAAACAAAAAAGGCTTATAGATTTTACTTGATCTGCGCTATTGTGGTAGTTGGCATCCATTCTCCCACCAACTCTAACTCCTTGTTTTACATTATAAAAACATGTTAGTCAAGATTGTTCTTAAAGCAGTTAAAATCTTCTGCTGAAACCTTTTCCAATAACTTTGCCTAATTTGTGATGGGGCATCTTTAGACATAGAATTGAGCTACCCACCTAATTAGATGGAGTATCATCTGATAGACTAGATTTTTGCCATGAGAATCCCCGGCAATTGATCACTGATCATTATCACAATCGTGATTACTTCAAAGTGTTCCACAGCCTCTTAGTTAGAAAATAGCCTAAACTTGGAAATATCATATGAAGAGAGATAAGATATCACTGAGATCCCAGAAGGGATGCTCACCAGACCAGAGTTCCAATTGTGGAGGAACTTCCTTAATATTGTACGATCCACACTTCCCACCTGGGCATCCGCCAACTTGAAAGGTGCATGGGAGCAAAGACATAGGCATGGAAAGTGGACTGTTGTTTTGACCATGCTTGACACACTTTTGTTTTTTTATGCATAAACCTGTGAAATTGGGTTTGTTTCTAAAAAAAAAAAAGAAGAAAAGCCCCCGACGTGCTGTAAGTTTTCCCTCAGTGCTGTGGGATTCATTTGCATTGTTTCCTGTTCTGCAAGGAAGAAAAAATGATTGACAGAAGGACAGGTTTGCAGACCTATATTGACCTATGATCCCTCGGTCTGTGGGAAGAAAAGAAAACAGTTTATGAGAGAGGAACCAGAAATCGAAGACTTGGCACTTCCCTCACCTTTAAATGAGATGGAGGAACCTCAATTTTGGTGGGGCCGGAGTTACGCCAATTTTGGGCTGGGTTCCTGCTCTGTTAAATGCCAAATGAGGCCCATATCCTCCTTTATTCTTTGGGAATATTGGTACATTTTGTATTCAAGCTAATAGACGCAATTTAATCACTTCTATCCTGATTTCCCACCATTTTCTCCACACTAATTTCTGTTGTCACTCCCAGGTGGCTTTCCTAAATAATACGGTCATTACTGACAATTCTCCGTACTGCCTCTCATACAAACTTTCAGTTCCTGACAGTACATAGATGCTCTTGCCCAAATACAAACCTTACTGCAAGCTGCAAAGTTTAGGAAACAAAAACAACAGCATCAATTTACTGGCAGTTGCCTCTAGCCTGGAACTTCTCCCAAGAAACTTGTGTCTATCCCTTTTTCCCTTCAACCTATGGAAGGAGCTTAAAATTCTCCTTTTAACCTGTAACCCTACTCTTGATGATTAACTAATCACTGTGATCTATTATTTCCAAATTCAATGACATACTCAACACACTAGTGCCCTCATAAACTCATGTAATTTCAGGGTTGGGTTTGCTCTCCTACTTTAACCCTTACTCATCAAACTCTATACAGTGATGCAGGGACTTTTTATGGAAAGTTTATCATAATCTAAACAGGGCTGGGAAAGAAACTTTGGGGGCGAGGTGACAAATGCTAAATGCACATATTGCTGTGTGCAAACTCGATCAATTTCGTTCAATCGTCACCATAAACTCTTACATTATAAGTTCCTTCACCAAGCATATATGATGTCTACCAGGCAACATAACTTCAATGCCTCCAAATCCCACAATTGACCAAGATGCTGAATACATTAGGAGGACTTGCTCCATCTGGCTTGGAAATGTACCTATATTCATCAATATTGGCAAGAGATATTCCAAACCCTAGCAGATAGGACACATGTTAGGATAACATCAGACCCAGAGCATCCCCTCCTAGGGCATGTCAAAATGGTACCATCTACTGTTTGAAGATATGTGGCTATGGAATTACTGCTAGCTAAACAGTGGGTGGCTACGATCTGGTATGGTATACAAGCACCAACTAAAGATGACTGGCTACAAGACTTAATCACTTGCAAAGACCGATCCAAATGATATACCTCCGTACAGCCGGTCACATACAGACCGAAAAACATTTGGAGCCCGCATACCTAGCACAACACAACCAAGTCGACCCCACCATCCTGACTCCCTCATCCGTAAAAGACACTGAATGACTCATAACAACACTGCTTGTTACTTTGGGGAATATGTCTGTGACTTTTTATTCCCCCTCATGGTGGTTCCACTGCTTGTACATTACCTGGGCTGTGAGGTGTTCTTCTTGTACTTTGATGTATTGTTGAGTTTTATATTTTGTTCATGTACCCATAGGCTGAATAATTTGCGCCTTTTGTAGCCACTGCTGAGGGGCAACCTAATTTATGTAATTTCGTGTTACTGTTAATACAAATCTAATATAAAAAGAACCCTTACTCCTCAGTGAGCTACACAGCACACATATAATTCTGTTTCTAGAAGTTACATGTACATATGCTCAATAAGTGCCCATTGCACACACATTCCTTTACAGACAATTGTCAGAACATGGTGTTTGATGTTTCACATACCTATCATGTCCTAGACAATGGAAAGGTTTTTCTAGTTTCCTTCTTGATAGCCTGAGGACAGGGTAACTCTCCCAATAGCCAGGTAACAACCCTATACTTGTTAACAGGAGAAGGTGATAAGTGTCTCTGTAAGATGGTCCGAGTTAAGAGAAAAAAACGTCAAAGGGCAGAAAAACCTCTTGGCAATACTGATTGTTCTTGAATTAATATGGTAAATGATACAGGAGTTATATAAGACACCAACACCACCCTGAGTGATGTCTGAGAAAGAGCCCAGCATAAGTCTTCAGGTGAGGTGATCCAGTACGGAATACTGCTGCAGAAAAAGGGAGCAAAAAGGACAAAAAATTACATGTAAAAGAGGGCAGAGAATGTGACAAAAAATAGGGAACCGAAGTATTGTGGTGCATCCCCATTTGACCAAAGCCTCCTTCAATATGGTGTAAGATCTGAGTACAGGATCGGGTTACAAGACGTTTCCAGACACTTTTATGATGCAATAAGTAAGAGCTTTAGTATTAAAATCTCAGCCAGCTGCTCTCCGCATCTCAGCTGTCTAGTTCAGAATACTCAGCCTTAGCGTTCCGTAACTGTTGAGTTCTATGCAAGGAGCATTAAGGAAATATTCTTTATTATTGCACTGTTTAGGGGGAGAAGGACAAGAAGTACTAGAGACATTACCAGATTTGAGGGCTGAGGAAGGATAACATTTAAATGAATATGAATTATGTATGTTAAAATTAGATCGCCATTACTTGCCAAGAGTTAGCACGATTATGGAAAGATACCACTTTGACCTTACGGAGCAAAGCAATGATGAATCAGTAGAAGATTATATTACCTGTGTAAGTACACTTGCTTCAACATGTAAATTTGGTGGGGCAACAAATGAAAGGATCAGGGATCAATTTGTTTTGAAGTGTGGCAGTGACAAGATAAGGGAAGAGCTATGGCTTAAGGATGGGCTGCCTATTGATGAGGTGATAAATGTAGCAAAATCAGTAGAGCACATGATGAACTGTGTGAAAGAATTAATCAATTCAAAGCAAGATGTGTCGACGATGGAGATCCACGCCTCCTCGTAACACCTGAGAGCGGTTGCTGCCCCTCCCCCTTCTCGTGGTCAATGATGGCGGCAGCGGCCGCTGGGCGTTTGCTGGTCCGTGGCGGTTAATGCCGTAGTTAAGGCTGTCTTTGTTTCTCCTCCTTCCCGTCTGTGCTCCTTGGCCTTGAAGTCGGCGCCACGAGCTCTTGCAGATTTCTGGACATTCTTACTTCTGCGCCGGTCTGGTTCCTCTCGCCTGTGCGATGCCCCTCGGAGTTGTTGAAGGCATTTTGGTGTGCTGAGGCAGACGAGGGAGACGAGGTCCAGCTATCCACTCTCTGCTTCCTGCTGGCTGTTGTTTTGCTCGGCTGTCACTGAACATGGAATATGGATGCGGCAAGCATTAAAGTCAGTGAAGTGAGTAGGGGAGGAGGTGGCTGGCTGCTACAGCTATGAATCTATTCTGTTCTTGTGGATTGGATGGAGTTTAGCTTTTGACTGTCTTAAAAAAAAATTCGTTTGGACTGCGCACCCAATTTAATTTAAATTTTCCCCAAGACATTGTTATTTTTTCTTCTTTTTTATTCAAGATTCTGAAGGGGGAAAAGGGAAAAAAGGGAAAAAACTTGGTGATTAGTGTGCAGTGTAAAACTCCCGGACTTTTTTCTCTTTTTGCGTAATTATTGACGCACGCACTATGGGAAAGCTTTTAAATGCTCGCGTCAAAGCTAAGCAACGTCGACAGCAGGCAAAAGAGGCAGCGGCTGCGGCTAGGCTTTTAGACGGAACTGTTTTTAAGGAAGGCGATTCGATACGCTCACCGGAGAGCTCTGGGGCCGAGAATACTTTAATTGAAAATCTAGCTTCACTGAACACAGGGGATGAATGTAATGATTTACATATTGGGGATCATTCTAAGACTCTTGCATCTACTCAGTCTCCCTTATCACATCCACCGTCTAAGCAATTTCCTCTGTTCACTAAAAAGCCACTTCTTCCTTCGCCTAACAATGCGACCTCCTTGGGGCCTCCAAACCTGGAGTTAGGCTTGACTCAGCAGGTTGGCATAAATGGGTCATGTTCGGTGGCCAACATCTCTACAAACCCTTCCCCTATTGGTGTTTCTACATCTGACCCTAAAGGAAAAAACATAATATCGGATGCTGCTGATGCTGCTGATGCTGGAAAAGAAGACGTAAGGGGTGCAACAACACTGCCCCTTGAGGTCTTTGATAGGGGAAGTGATAGGAAGGTGACAGACCCCTTAGGCCCTCTGTTAGAAATGGACACAGAGACGGAGGGGGAGATGAAGATGTCCGTGAAGGACATGCTGAATTTAATTCTGGATGAGGTGAGAGACATCAAGAGGTCCCAAAACGCCGAGCTATCTGCGATTCATCAGCGACTGGACAAAATGGATAAAATCGAGGAATTAGTTTCCTCTTTTCCAGCTCGTTTACTTGAGGCAGAGGAGAGGTCCAAATGGTTTCGGTGAAGCAAGAGTCCAAAGATGTTTCCAAACGTACAAAGGTTCTTGAGATTAAACTGGACGATTTGGAGAACTATAATAGACGGTCCAATCTACGTTTAGTAGGTGTTCCTGAAGGAATTGAGGGGACAGATATGCTTGTCTGGGTGACCAAGTTTCTCCATCAGGCGGTAATCCCGGACCATAAAGACGACCTCACCATCACTAGAGCACATCGGGTCCCTGCTCGCCCATTTCTGAACTCAACTCTCCCACGAACTATTCTGTTAAACTTTGCTGATGTTAGGGTTAAGGAGCAAATCCTTTCCAAGGCAATTCAACAAAGGCAGTTCCCTGTAACTGAAGCGGCGAAATGCCGTATTTTTTCTGATATGTCCGCAGCTGCGGCGAGACGTAGGAAGGAGTTCGTTAAACTTCTACATCTATTTAAAGCTAATGGGGCTCAAGCAATGATCGTACAACAATCTAAGCTTAGAGTGCTGATTAAAGGGAAATTCTACATGTTATCGGATGTCGGGGAAGCACAAGCACTGCTTGATGGAATTCAAATTAGTTAGTCTGGACTTATGACTTGTATTTGATCGCTTCTGCTGATAATCTAGATTATGCGCTAAATTGTTTTTTCATTTTTGTCTTTGTGCATTCTTATTAGTTATTAGTTAAGGGGGGGGACACAGTCTCGGGGCTAAGGGGTGTAAATTCAGGACACCCCAATGCTGAGGGGTAGGTCCCTGTGGTGCGCGTGGGAAGAAGTAGGTAGTGTATGGAGGGTGCCACAGGGTGTAGAGGGGGGTGTGTGGGTTCAAAAAATCAAAATGAAGTTCTTGGCAAAATCTTTTATGCTTGTTGGATTTTTTTTTTTTTCTTTTTCTTCACTGTTGTTTGGACAACTGCTGGATGTTAACATGGTCTTTGTGCTTGATTTTCCGATGTACATTGATGAAGGTATTGATTGTTTAAGTAAAATTGGATAGTAAGGGAAATTTTGTGGGATGGGCTCTAAGTTTGGTCTCTAATTATGACTAAAATAAATTTGAAAGTTATCTCTTTTAATGTGAATGGTCTAAATAATAAAAAGAAGATGCGGGCAATAGAGACTTGGATTCTGTCTGAAAATCCCGCAGTTATATATTTGCAAGAAACTCATATTCCTATTCTCAAAACTGACAGTTTCTCTATGTTCAAGGGGTGGGCCTCTTACCGGGGTTTTTCTTTTTTTTCTTTGTCAGAGAGAGGAGTCGCACTCTTTCTCAATAAGAGATTAGAGGCGGAGCTGATTCAAACTAATATGGATACTCAGGGTAGGTGGTGTTGGGCTACGTGTAAATTAAAGAATAGACCATCGAATATTACCTTTGTAAGCTTCTATGCCCCCTTGAATGATCGCCCTGCAACATATGATGAGATGTTCCAGTCCCTACTGATGGTGGGTGGGGATATTGTGATTGGAGGGGACTTCAATATTCTAATGAAACCAAACGTGGATTCCACTACCGGTGGGAAAAAGCAGTTGAAGCCTAAATCACTTGAGACAATTATGAATAATGTAGGGATCTTTGATCTTGTTGATCCATGGCGCTTTTTAAATCCTTATAAAAGAGAATATACCTGTTGGTCGGGAAGGCATAAGTCATTTTCTCGTATTGATTTTCTTTTGGTTTCTTCAAAATTTAAAATCCAGCATTATCGGATGTTACACAATGGCTTTTCCGACTATGCGATGTTAGTGGCTGAATTTGTGCTGGAGGAAAGCACGAATACTCTGAAACGATGGATTTTTAATAAATCTTATCTTTCGGATGAAATATGGGTTATTTCTCTTAAATTGGAGATTAAGGAGTATATTGAGCGAAACATGGGGACAGCCCCCATTCATGTCGTATGGGACTCATTGAAGGCATTTATACCGGGGGGCAGTTATAGGAAGGGACGCAAAGGAATCAGTCATCTATAGGGATACAAAGAATCAATTGCAACAAAATATACAGGTTTTAGTAAATCACATGTATCATAATCCATCTCCTAAGATACAGATTCAATTGAATGCCGCAAAACGGGAGTTGAATGCACATTATTTCGCTAGAAGTGAGGAATTTTTTTGTAGACAAGCCCAAACAATTTACGAGCATAGTAATTTTACGGGTACATTTTTGGCATGGCAGGTCAGAGAACGAGCTGCAGCTAATGTAATTCGATCTCTTAAATCTCCAGTTAGTGGCGTGGATACTTTAGATCAGGGAGAGATTGGTTCAATTATGCTGTCCCATTATGAGAATATTTATACCTCATGCCACATTATGGATCAGGAGAGATTGAACAATTTCTTAGGTAAATATCGGCTCCCTACTCTCCCTCAACTGGACCAAGAAGTAATGGTGTCATCATTTTCGTTTGATGAATTGGAGTCTGTTGTTAAAAGCCTTCCTCACGGTAAGGCCTGTGGTCCAGATGGACTTCCCGCGGAATTTTTTGTTACGTTTTTCAGTTCTTTTTCTCCGCTCCTTCTTTTATTAGTAAATTATATGCTCGATGGCGGCCCAATTCCTGCGTCTTTCTACGATGGAACAGTGGTTAGTCTCTTGAAAAAAGGGAAACTAGCCCAAGACCCCAACTCATATAGCCCCATAACACTGCTCAACTCAGATTATAAAATTATTACAAAACTGCTTTCTATTCGTTTTAACCATGCTGCTTCGCAATTGATTCATGCAGATCAGAACGGCTTTATTGCAGGCCGCCAGCTAATTACTAACACACACTATCTGATTGAGGCATTAGACTATTTTGAAACACGTAGGGTCCCGGCTTTGGTTCTCCTTTTAGATGCAGAAAAGGCTTTTGATTTGGTGGTTTGGGATACACTTTTTTCTATTTTACAGCATTTTGGTATTCCCTCTCAAATCATTACCCTAATTAGGAATTTATATCAGGGGGCAAAAGCTCATATTCTGGTTAACTCATTAATTGTAGGCTTGATTTCAGTGCAAAGAGGGACGAGGCAAGGATGTCCATTATCCCCCGTTCTTTTCGCTTATTTTTATCGAGCCTTTAGCAGTAGCAATTCGAAAAAGTAAGGATATTCTTCCGCCAATTCCTTGTATGGACAAAATTAAATTATACGCAGACGATATTATGTTGCTGCTGAAACCTGAGATACATACGCAAATACAGGCTTTTTCGGTTTTTACAGAATTCGAAGCATTGGGGGGGTATCGAATTAATAAGAAAAAAACTGAAATTTTGATTTGTGGTAAGAATAATCCTGAATTGCATTTAGATATTCAGAGCTGTGTTAACAATAGACCCAAAAAGTATTTGGGCGTTCTTTTCTCACCTTTAGTACGTGATTTGTACACATTGAATTTCGAGCCTCTGATTCAAAAAGTTCGTAATATGCTTCTACGATGGAATCCACTACCCTTATCCATTTTGGGTTGGGTGGCTTTAATTAAAATGTCAGTACTCCCTTTATTTAATTTTCTGTTTTCTACTATCTCCTGTTCACTCCCAGGTTTCTTTTTTTCAAAAGTTGAATCTTTATTTTCAGCTTTTGTCTGGGCAAAAAAAAAACCTCGAATAGCTACTAGTACTTTATATGTAGATAAGGAACAAGGTGGTCTTGGTCTGCCAAATCTGAAGGACTACTATTATGCATACTTTTCACAGTATCTCTCAAGATTTAAACATTCAATACCTAGAGTTGTTTTGTTTATAAACTTTTTTTTCGACTTAATTTGTAAAGAGACCAAAATTCCCTCTCCTCTTTCGATACTTAAATGACCCAAATTAGTCAGATATAAGGTTCTGAGCTGGATTTTAAAAAACGTGACGTCATGTTGAAAAGGTACTCGCTTCCCTTTTTGAGCTTAATAACTCCCCTGAGTGATGCTGTCCTGGGATTCGGAATTAATAACGGGCCAGAAGTTATATATAACTGGGCCAGATTTGGGTTTACAACCTTATCGAACTTTGTGAAAGAAGGAGCATGGTTGACTATTGATGAGATGTCCACCTTAATTTGTGGGAACTTTCTTCTTATGGGTTCATATGGTTTATTGTATAAATCTTTGGCTCAATTCAATTTAGCACAAAATAGTCAACTATCACATTTAACAAATGACCTTTTCTGGTCCTCACTTTTCAAAAATCCCGGAAAATGGAGGAAAAGCTTAGCACAAAGTAGGGAGGAGGATGTGAGCGCCAAAGCAATAAAAAAGTGGCAGAAGCAGGAAGGCATTAAAATAACTGAAAAGTTTTGGAATACTTTAAATAAATTTAATTTTACGGTTTTGAGAGGTGCCAATTGGCGACGAATGCTTTTCTTTAGTAAATGGCTCTTATATTACACTCCTGCAACTTTGGCTAAAATGTATAGCACTACGCCGCCTACTTGTTTCAGATGCACCCAATCGGACTTGGCTAACTGGTCCCATATAATGGCTTTATGCCCTAAAATTAAGATATTTTGGAAAGGAATGTTCTCTTTGTTTTCTCTTCATTTACATTTCTCGATTACTAGATATGAAAACCTAATTATATTTGGATTGGATTCAGAGTTAAAATTGGCCGATTCTATGGCGCAACTTTTGTATATTTTAACCGCAGTGGCTAGATCACTGATTCTCCAATACTGGAAGACAGAAATAGTTCCAACTGTCGATGAATGTTATCAAAAAATTAAGAAAGTTAGGAAATCTGAATTTATTTTTGCTCAAAGGACTGGGGCACTGCGTAAATTCACCAAAATCTGGGAATCTTATTTTGACTAAATCTACTTCCGGATCGTGGTAGATCATTATTATATTTGTTGCCATAATTTAAATCGTTGAATCCTTTCTATGTATGTCTGTGGGGGTCTCTTTTTCCTTGATTTTTTCCTTTGTTGTTGACGTACCATGTTTGGATCCAGCACATTATTTATGTATGATAAATTGTATTATTTGTCCTAATGGATTGCCAAGAACTCAATAAAAATCATTAAAAAAAAAAAAAAAAAAAAAGCAAGATGTGTCACATGTGAAAACCGAAGAGTCTGTTTGTTTAGTTCAGGAAAGGAAAGAAAAGCTGAAATAAAAGATGAAAAATAAGGTTTAAAGGAGAATATTTCAGATGTGGCAGACAAGGACACAAAGCCAATGTCAGTGTATGTCCTGCATTGCATGTTGTCTGCAATCAGTGTGGGAGGGAGAATACTTCTGAAAAATGTTGTAGGAGTAAAGTTAAAAAAGACAAAATGAAGGCTGCACAAGAAGGTGCACATGTTAAGAGGGGTGGGCGGAACTCGCGGAGTTTCACTCTGCGGATTTCCACAGAGTTTCACATAAACTCAGTTAGATTCTGCAGCTATCCGCCCATCCCGGCGACGTTGTCCGACCTGCGCTGTTCCTCTGACATCAACCCACGCGCCCTCTGACCACATGACCCAGCTACTTCAAACCACTACTGTGAACTAACATATGCGTACATCACTATCCGAAATGCCCTCTGCTGATGTGGAGGCTGATGTGTAGATGGCTCCCTGCGGCTCAGCTGCTCCGCAGTAATTACTGTTTTAAGGCACGCGGCGATACAGTCAATTAAACTAAACTATGTGTCTACCGGGCATTCTATCTCTTTATGAAACATAAAAACTGGGAAAGGTCTGATTTATTTGCAGGTAAAACAATGAAAATGCATTACCTGATTCACCTGTGTTGCTTCTAGGTAGCAGAACCTCCTACGAGTCCCCTGGCAGGGTTGGATGCACTGAGGGGACACAGCACACTCTACGCATATATTATTGCTCCTTTGTGAGCTATCAACTGCTCAATACCATCTCTGCAGCCCCTGCAACCCAGTGACATATAGCCAATGTCACTAGAATTATTGTATTGTCATATTTATATACAACTTCATGTGGGGTACCTTCACGGGTAGCATGCTAGCGCCACACTGTGTAGGGTGTGTGTTTGGAGGAGCTTCAACCTTGGATGGGGCAGGGTGGGCGCTCTGACAGCAGATACTCTGGGCTGGAGTGTGCAGTAAGCAGTAAGCACCCACAGCATAGTATTTCGTGACACAGCCGCAGTGAACTTCTTTCACCCTGCTCCCGATTTCATCATCACTTGCAGTTTAACGTTACAAGCACCCCGGCTGGTGCCCGATAGATGTCAACTGTTTTTTTTTTTCAGGTTAGTATCTTTTATTTTAATAAAACACGTTTATAGTTCTCAACTAAGTTTAACTGGTTCACTCTCTTCTTCCTGCAAAAACTCCCCTGTCCAGTGTTTCCTCCCAAAGGTGTGACTTACTCTCCAGTAAACATTTAGTGCAACAAATGCCTGTACCTTCAACAACCTTAAAAAACATTTAGTAAGACTTTCTCTTTCCATTTTGGATAACCCACTGTTTCTTCCATGGATTCTCTCCAAGAGTAGTTGACAGTGTCTATCCTTGTGGTCAATAGGAAGAGGCAGAGGCGAGATAGGGAAAAACTTCCTTCGCTCCTAAGTGAGGCACCGAACAGAAAAATTATAACACGTTTACAACGGACACTCTCATTGGCTAGAAAATGAAGACAAGCAGGTTGGCATCAAGCAGTGCAATTGTTTGAAGCTCCTACTGGCCAGGATGCAGTGACCTATCAGGGCGTGAGAGGTAGTGCTGTTCACTGGTTACGATGACTCCACATATAATCACACTGTTGCCAGTGCCGGAGAACAAAGCAAACACAAGGAGATGATGGACGGACCTCTGAAACATTTCAGACACTACCTCCCAGTCATAGATCTGGGTTAAATCCATCATCGTTCTTTAGCTCAATTGCCACCGCTGTTCAAATCCAGCCATATGCAAATAAGTCTTGACCCTGTTCCTCATGGGAACAGTCCAGCCCGAACTGCCAAGCCAGGTCTTCCCTGGACTGGAAACAAGTATCTTGGGACCAGTTTCAGGGTAACACCCCTCATCAGCCAGGCTAGCTTGAATCCAGTGGCAAAGAGAGCAAGGGACCCATGTCTGGGCATACCCTGCCAACTTAGGGCAAACAAAGCAAACACAAGGAGATGATGGACAGAGCACGGGCGAGACATGCAACAAGACTAGACTGGATTTCGAGTGTTTGGCATGAAACCAGAGTACTTTTTCAATTTCTATCACTGCCTGTTTCTAATAACCAACGATCAGCTGGTGCCACCCAGCAGTCACGAGTGCGAAATGGCCTTGACACGGAGCCGGGGATTACCATTGGTAGGAATGGGTGTCAGTAAACTCCGCCACGTGGGGGATGGTGGTGTTTTTGCCAGACTTTGTGCTCCAAGCAGAACGCAGAGTTGCAAAACTCTGCAAAATTTGCCGGTGGAGCAGAGTTTACCGCCCACCCCTACACATGACATCGTATTTCAAGTTGAAGAGACATCAGTCTTTGGTGGTACATGTTGTAACTCCCAACATAAGCATCCCTCTGCGATAATGAGTCAACTCTGCAGAGTTGTTAATGAGATTTGATCCTTGCTCTCAATTAACTATTATTTCAAATGAAGTTTTCTGTGAAAAATTTGGAAATTAAATAAGATTGTGTGAATTAATTGTGCCTTCAGGGGGTTATGGTGGAGTTCCCATCAAAATGTTGGATTATTTGTGGCCAACTTAGAACTGCGAGGTCATTCCTGTGAAGGGAAGGTTTATGTTTCATTCAAGGGTGATAATTTGATTGAATGGCCTGACCAGAAGATATTAGGTGTTAAACTACATCCCAATTCAGATCCCCAAGTGGCGATTCAAGAAGTTCAACAAACAATAACACATTTTGTTGTATCATAGTGTTGAATGTAATAAAATCTTTGGCAGAGGTTGTCAAAAGAGAGAGTTATCCTAAGTCACTTTTAAATGACAATAGACCTCGTTTTGTTCAGTTGAATTTGAAAATGTATGGTCTTGGCTGGAAAAAGCAGAACAGGAAAAATGGTCAACACCATCTTGGATTGGGAAATTCTGACAGAAATCACTAGAAAAGTGACCATCTACGGTAGAAATTTATTTAACCCAAGCCATGTCTCCTTGCTCAGGAGAATAGTGCTTACTCGAAAAGGCAGGTGTAGGAAGAAGAACCACCTATATAGCATGGTAATTTATCTCCATGCATCTATGCTTCCCAGGCCTATACTTCAGCCTGGTACTTCGTTTTACTTACTGACCCTTCCAGGCTGCCTCGGAGATGGTGATTCTGACTAAGCAGAGCAGGAGCACCACCCTTATCATATGTGGAGTGCGAGGACCAAAGATCAAGTGACTTACCCTCAGGAGACGTAAGGCTAAACTTCCATGCCACCTTCTCCAGGGAGTCCCGTTCCCAGGGGCAATAATACCATGAAATTGATCGATCCATACTGTAGTAGGCTTGTGGTCTATACAAACCTTTGAGGTTAATTACTGATGGCTCATGGTCTAGTGTCTGAGGCTTATTGCTATGTTTATGGAAGAGGAATAATTGAAGCTCCAACATGCACAGGATTTTGGACTTGTCCTGGTTTATGCTCTACAAAATTATTTTTTTAATTCATAATAGTAATAATAATACTAATGATAATAAAAATAACAAGAACAGCATCAATGAGAGAAGCAGTAATAATAATAAGAATAATGACAATAAAGCAACAATAATACAAATAATAACAAGGGCCGTGGCAAGCCTGGCCAACATGGCGGCCACCTAAGCGCTGATTTCTGACACCAAATTCAATAATCTGTCTGCATCCTGTGTGCCGTATCCCTGACAGAGGCCACAGCAGCTTCCCAGGCCTGTAGGGAGTGCAGGGGAGCCATGGTGGCCGCTGCAGTGGTGAGAATCCTGATCGGAGGCAAGGAGGGCTGCAGACAGTGCAGCAGGCACAAGGCACGGCCCTCTGTGACTCCAGATTCAGACCGCAGATAGTTGCGGGCACACTAGGAAGACGAGACATGCTGCGCCCGTCTGCCCTGGGCGAGGCTGAGGCTGCGGGAAACCACCCACAGCACAAGAAGGTGAACGCCGATGGGGTTGCAGATGCGGCTTGTGTTTCCGGGCAGCCATGCCCAACTGCACCCAGTGGAGAGCCTAGTGGTGGCCGGCCTGGGTGAAGCCGTCTGTGAGGAGGAAGGTGACCTGGGTGAGGCCAACGGCCGCCCCCGAGGACAGCGAGCCCTGCCCCCTTTTTTCAGGAGGGCGATCAGCTGGCGCACCTGTGGAGTCAGGCTGGCCCTTAATGAGCACTGAAAGGAGGGGCATTTAATTTTGGAGGGTGTCTTGGGCCTCTATCGACTGTGGTAGAGTGGAAGGTGGCTCCCTGAGATGCAGGAGCAAAGTGGGAAGGGAGCAGATGGTGTTTGGAGACTCCCTACCCTAATGGATGACCTTAGAGGAGGAGTGGTGTCCCTCCGAGGCCACTGACAACAGGCCTCGCCAAAGGGATAGACAACATAGGGCCCAACACCACCAATGCGAACAGTGCAGGATGCCCCATTTAGAGCCAAGACCTGATTCAAGACTGGCGGGAAGCTCGTGCCCCGCTACGTATACGTCTTTTGGTTGTTGGTGGCTGCAAGTATGCCCGCATAGCTGTGTACCACCCCCCTATTCCCTCGGGTAACTGGCCTCTGGATCCTTGTGTTCTTCAATGTGATAGGGCATACCAGATCACCAAAACAAGACCAGCCTTCTCTTACTCTTATGGAGCCTTCCCTGCACATCGAACAATGGAATCCGCCAAACAATGCTATCCTCCAGGCCCCTCGAAACCTCCCAGATCTCCTGTGAGGCTAGGATTGACTCAGTGGCAGCAGACCTGACACTCTTGCGTGATGACCACAGTAAGCTCTCAGACCGAGTCACCTAGTCATAGAAGATTCTGACTATCCTTACATCCCAGACGACCAACATTTAGGCCAAGGCAGATGACCTCAGCAAGCGGGTGAGCTTCCTGGAGGACCATGTGGAGGATGCAGAGGGCCACTCCGCTGCAATAACAATAGATTGGTGGGCCTGGCGGAGTGCGCTGTGGGTTAACGAACTTAAGAAATCCTGGAGACTTGGCTCTATTAACTGCTTTCAGGGGAGGAACTGAGCCCTTACTTCTCAGTGAAGCTAGCCCATAGAATGCCTGCATGGCAGCACCCGCAGGGGGTGACACCCTGTCCCATGGTGGCTAGGATCCTTCACTGTAAGGATCGGGATGCTATCCTGCGAAGGGCTAGACAACAAGATCCCATCATCAGGGACAACCATCGAATTCTCATCTTTCCGGACTACACCATGGCAGTCCAGAAGAAGAGGAATCTTTCCTAGGAGCTAAGCAACAACTATACAACCTGGGTCTGTGCTATGCTCTACTTTTTCTGGCGAAACTCAAAATTATATACGATCTGAAGACTAACTTTTTTACTGACCTGGAAGATGCCTGGAGTTGGGTGGAGACACTTCTGATGAGGCTTGCAATTCCAGGGGTGGCCCCCAAGGTCGCTCCAAGTGTGCAGGCATGGACCCCGAGGCGGTCCACCATCACAACAGGCAATATCAGCTGTACTGACGCTGACCCAGGTCCAGGACAGCCAGAACTCGACTCAGGACACCGTTGCATTATTTCACAGTTCCCGTCTGGAGCCCTCAGATTCCTCTGAAGGGGAGACCCGGTATGAAACCTAACTTCTTGTCAACCTCACGGGGCCTCAGCCCCCTGCCTCAGGTGACTCCACAGACTGCAGATGGCATTATTTAACTCCTTCATTCAAGTATGCCCTCCCCCCAGGAGGGCTGTCAGAAGAAGGTGTGGACTGTCTATCTTGGGGCCCTGGCCACCTCGGGAGGACTGGCTCGCTGCCGGGCCACCAGGCCATAGATCCTTGTAGAGCCTGATGAGCAAATCTCCTAATGAGGCCTGAACCATGGTGCCCTGCTCTCCCACAGTCCTTTCCATACCTTCTTGTTCTGCGCCCAAGATATCTTTTATTTCTATCAGCTGGTACAATTTTGAACTTACACTGCCACCTAACACGCCCGGACCCCGTGTTGGGATGGTTATGCTAAGGTTTAGACAGCGACCTCAGGGCATGTCGTCCGTGGTATTTTTGGTTGTTAACACCCTGTTGGTGTACATTTACTGGCCTTTATGGTTACCAACCGTCCCCGCTCCCACTGCCTTCCCACCCCAAGCAAAATGGGCCTATGTGGCCATGAAGTGCAGGTTATGGATGACCTGGAACAGTGTGCCTCCCTGATACCGCTTCAGGAGTGGGAGGCTCAGCTAATGGAGGGTGTACGCTGTCTAGATAACTCATAAGTTGTCTGATCGCTCTCAGAGGGGGAAAAAGCGGGCCATCTCATGGCCTGGCTAAGTCGTAACGAATCACATCAGCCCCCAATACACATGTCTGTCGTGCAGATGGCCCCGATCTTTATTCTAGTCTCCTTGCTGACACCACGGAAAAATCCCTTAAACCCGTCTTCATATCTTTCTATAGCTATTTTAAATATGGACTATAAAATCCTCACCAAGAGTTTGGCCTCTAGAATCCAAAGAGTGCTTCGAAGTCTGATTCATGCAGACCAGTGCGGATTTGTTCCAGGCTGTAATACTGTATCAAACATTAGATGCATTTTAGGTCTCGCGCCTGCGTTGCAGTGCGTAGCATTGCTCGCGCAGCGAGAGACCTCTTGTAGGGGGTCTGAAAACGTACCTAGGAATTGCACACGCTCGTGCGTGTGCTTTTCCTTTTGTGGCACGCTATTGGCCTTTGCCTGCGTGTTTTTTACTAAGAGAGCACGCAATAGGCCAAAGGCGGGCACATTGCTCCGCCCATTGCCTATTGGTGTCTATTATACGCATCAAAGGCCATGTGGTTTCAATTATCGTGCCCAGATACGGGCACGATAATTGAAACCACATGTTTTGCTGTGGCGCACGCGCACCACTCGCAGGCATGTTTTTTTTTACAACAGCGATCGCTTTCGCAATTGCTTTCACCTCCGCTTGTTCTTAACATGGCGATGACTGCAGTACACCATTGTATTCAGTAAGTGAAAGATATAAATTGCTATTCATCCTAGAAATATGGTCGATTGATTATGGGGTTGCTGGCCTCTGTAAAATAGCATAACGCGTTCTGATATCTAGACCACATGTGAATACGATGAGAAAACGTCATCGGCGTAACTCTGTAAGGGCATGCTGCATCTGTCTTTCCACTGAAGCTGAAGAGCACGGATAGATGGAGTCACAGTGCCTGCATGCCTCCGTGCACAAGAGGAAACGCAGACTGCAAATCTGGCACCGACATAAATGGCTCTGTTTGTATCTCCAACAAATATCTCAACCCACCCCTCATCCTGCCTCGTCTTTACCACCTCTATTCCCCGCTCCTCCAGCACTTTGCTAGTGCTTTCCCCGGGATCCTCGCAGCCCACCCAGTGCCCAGACCGGTCGAGCTGGCTGCAGAACCATGCACCTGTTTGCCAGGGCCCTGACTCGTGAGCCGTGCCCGTGAACTCTCGGCCCTGGCAGGAGTGCGGGCATCGTGTCCGCTCCTGCTCTGTATGGGAACCAGAGGGCGCTGGCCGCGTGGATGAACTCGATGCAGCTCCCTCTGCGCCTTCACCCACAGGGCACAGTGGACCTGGCCGGGCGGTAGCTGACGCACTTCCACATAACCATGTCAACAGCCCGTTCTCATCAAGTTTGTAAACCGTGAGTAATCTCTTGTTTTTATTCCTTATGGGGTTTGTGGGTGACAAGGAAACAAGCTACATGAACAAGTGGAAGAAGCAACGCAGACAGGGTGGTGTAAGAGGTAGAAGCAACAGGTAGAAGGATGGCAGAGGAAGAAGAAAGAACGTAATCAGCATTGGCAAAGCCATTCGGTCTCGTCTTGCCTGTGAGAGAATGATTGGCCTTGGCAATGTAGTTTTCAGTCCTGTTATACAGCAGTGCGGCTGCAGCATGGCTGAATTTTGTAAAAAAAGGCATTGAGGGGGTGAGTGCTGGCCGCGTCATGCACTTTTATTTTAATTGCTAGTGGAGCAGAAGTAAGGCCAGGGGGCAACATGGAGGGGTCAAATGCTTTTGAGTGGCAACCGAACAACAAGGGTGTGGAGAAGAGGTCTATGATTCGCCCAGCGCTGGCCATTTATTTATTTTATTTATTTATTTATTTATTTGAACTTATAACGCGCAACAGCTACCCACAGTGTGTTTCCCGGCGCGAAGGGATAGACTCAAGAAGAAAAAACAGACCTTTAGAAGCAGCACCATGAGACAACTAGATCAGCATGCAAATCACTGGAAGAGTAATGCTTTCAATTTTTTCCTAAAGGCGAGAAAATTAGTCTCAGTTTTCAAGGTGGAGGGTAACGCATTCCAGTGTTTAGGGGCAAGGTGAGTGAAGGCCCGCCCTCCCATTTTTACAAGTTTAAATCGAGGAATAACAAAGTCACAGTTAGCGGAGGATCTAAGTGTGCGATTTGGCTTGTAAAGTTGGACAAGGTTACGCAAATACTTCGGGGCCGAGCCCTGCTTAATTTTAAAAAGATAGCATATGGCTTTAAAGTTGATACGACTGGAAATCCTGAGCCAATGTAGATCGCGTAAGGCCTGGATGGCTGATTGTCTTCTCGGGATGTTACAAAGAAGACGGGCTGCAGAATTCTGAACAACCTGAAGTTTATTTACAGTGGCCGCATCAGCACCAAGGTAGAGGACATTTCCGTAGTCCAGGCGAGAGGTTACTAACGCCTGGACAACGGTTCTCCTGGTGGATAGAGGCAGCATCCATAAAATTTTCTGGAGCCATCTTAAGGTAGTAAAACAGATGGCGGCTACCTGTGTGGCCTGCTGTCTCATGGAGAGTTTGTCGTCGATGAGAAGACCGAGGTTGCGGACCACTGAAGATGGCTGAGGAAGAGGTCCCATCTCACTAGGCCAATGTTGTGGGCCCCATAGATCTTTCTGTTTCCCAAAAATAAGGATTTCGGTTTTGTCACCGTTTAGCTTGAGGAGATGCCTTTGCATCCACTCAGCTATACGTGACAACCCGATTTTCAAAACCGATATATCATTGCTTTCATAGCTAGAGAGGGAAAAGACAATCTGAGTGTCATCAGCATATGAAAAAATGGTCAGCCCGGCGTCTTTTGCAATAGAAGCAAGGGGTCTTACGTAGATGTTGAACAACAGAGGGCTGAGTATGGACCCCTGAGGGACGCCATATGCCGATGTACAAGTGGAAGAAGTGGCTTTCGTGGAAAAGACCTGGAAGGTGCGCTCACTTAAAAAGGAGGCAATCCAGGCCAAAGCCGGACCGTCCAATCCCAGGGATCGAAGAGAGTTCAAAAGAATGGAATGGGACACGGTATCGAACGCCGCACTTAAATCCAAAAGGATAAGCGCAGATGTTTCACCGCGGTCGATACCGTGTCTTAAACTCTCTGTTACCCCAAGAAGGGCGGTCTCAGTGGAATAATGGGCACGAAAACCAGACTGGGATGGATGCAGAAATCCCGACGATTCCACTAGATGGTATAATTGAGTGTTGACATGCCTTTCCAGCACTTTAGAAAGTACGGGTAGCAATGATATTGGTCTGAAGTTGGTAAGATTGGACATGTCGGCTCCAGCTTTTTTCAGAAGGGGGACAACCATTGCGTGCTTCCACTCCCGTAACACCTGGGATTCACGTAATGAGGCGTTTAAAAGTCTCATAAGAACCCGCCGAGGTGCAAGATCCAGTGATTTAAGAAATTTTATCGAAGTGCTTTTTTTTGTTTAAGGAAAAGGGGGGAGTGGTAGGCAACAGGAAGAGCAGGAGGGTTAGTCGCGAGCAACTCTGACAACAGAGGTTGGGAGTGATGTACTTGGAGCAAGCACATGGACAACCGAAAGGGGCTGGGGTTTTTGGAACCGATGCATGTAGAGGGCATACATAAAGGGTGCATAAAGCAATCCCCCGCCCCCATACCCAAAGGATTGGTGCTAATAAAGCAAAATGTGGCCCTAGTTTGTATCAAATTATATATAGCAAACAGAGAAACATTATAATACAGTTCAAGCTTTTAAGGTAAATCAACTTGGATGCTAGTGGAAAATAATGCTACTGAAGCTTTCTTGCTCGAGGCTTATTGCTAAAAAATATTTAAATGGTTGTAAATATGAGCTAAGCTTTTCATTTATTTTTCTGCGTTTAATATCTGGGCAGCCAGCAGTGTAGACTGGGTCGGATCCCTTACAGAAAGCAGAGTGTGCGTAGGTAAAGGGGGTGGGGGGTTGTGCATTAAGTTCAACTTGCTTTGCACTGTTTTACTGAAGGTAAATCTGCACTTGGCTCTCGAACCTCGAGTTTTGTAGAACAAGTTACTACTATGAATGCAGGTTTTAAAGCTGCAACTCTCTATGTTGTGTGGTGGTGTTACATTGTTTTGAAGCATTGGAACAAGTGCCTTCAATTTGATTTCTGAAACTTGACTCTTTTACCCTTTTTATCATCTGTTATTTGCTTTTTGTAGTTTAAAGTTTTATAGTTAGTTTTATTTGTATGACACAAAAAAGTACTATGACGTGGCCACTGCTGGCCTCTACTTAGCACTTTTTTGCCCGAGAAAATTAAGCGGCAGCACGTCCAGCAACCTATGAACTTTTTCCCTACTGATGACGGAGAAATCCAGAAACACGTGTCTAGGGATACGCTATGAAAATCATGGAATTGAGCCAAGTGAAACTACGAACTTTGTCCTTTGTCAAGAATAATGAACTACACTGACCAAGATGCTTAGAGGTAATGACGCCGAGACGTGAAGTCAGCGTGCTCCCACCACCTTCCCACAATTTAAAAGGCTCCCTTGAGCCGCCTTGAGCTGACGAGCTCGGGAGTGCCTGCATGCCCTGAGTGGAATTATGCCCGAGAAAATTAAGCGGCAGCACGTCCAGCAACCTATGAACTTTTTCCCTACTGATGACGGAGAAATCCAGAAACACGTGTCTAGGGATACGCTATGAAAATCATGGAATTGAGCCAAGTGAAACTACGAACTTTGTCCTTTGTCAAGAATAATGAACTACACTGACCAAGATGCTTAGAGGTAATGACGCCGAGACGTGAAGTCAGCGTGCTCCCACCACCTTCCCACAATTTAAAAGGCTCCCTTGAGCCGCCTTGAGCTGACGAGCTCGGGAGTGCCTGCATGCCCTGAGTGGAATTATGCCCGAGAAAATTAAGCGGCAGCACGTCCAGCAACCTATGAACTTTTTCCCTACTGATGACGGAGAAATCCAGAAACACGTGTCTAGGGATACGCTATGAAAATCATGGAATTGAGCCAAGTGAAACTACGAACTTTGTCCTTTGTCAAGAATAATGAACTACACTGACCAAGATGCTTAGAGGTAATGACGCCGAGACGTGAAGTCAGCGTGCTCCCACCACCTTCCCACAATTTAAAAGGCTCCCTTGAGCCGCCTTGAGCTGACGAGCTCGGGAGTGCCTGCATGCCCTGAGTGGAATTATGCCCGAGAAAATTAAGCGGCAGCACGTCCAGCAACCTATGAACTTTTTCCCTACTGATGACGGAGAAATCCAGAAACACGTGTCTAGGGATACGCTATGAAAATCATGGAATTGAGCCAAGTGAAACTACGAACTTTGTCCTTTGTCAAGAATAATGAACTACACTGACCAAGATGCTTAGAGGTAATGACGCCGAGACGTGAAGTCAGCGTGCTCCCACCACCTTCCCACACTTTTTACGTCGAGCCTGGGCAGCTCATGCGCTGCTCTGTGAGACTTGCTGTATTCAGGTATGTCCTTGAAGCTCCGACGGCTCTCCGCCTCTATTTTTCCTTGGTTTGTGTCATTGTCCACTGTAAACTGTGCCTTTTCATTGGTCAATAAGCTTAGTTGTCCCTAAATAGTACCCCATTGTCTCATTTTGTAACCGCCCATTAGCACTATTTTTTCAAATAGCTTTGTCCTGCCAGGCAGGACACGCTCTCTCCTAACGCTTATCTTTATAGCACGGGTGCCAAATGCATTTAGAATGCAATAGGTCTCACATTTGCAAGAGTTTAAGCTATTGGCATTGTATATGACAACGCCTTTTATTTTGGTTTCAAAAACAAGCCATAAATAAAAGGCATTGTCATTTACAATGACAATAGCGCAAACTCTCGTAAATGCGAGACCTATTGCATTGCAAATGCTTGTTTCATGTTATAAGGGGGTGCTGCCTAGTTCTCGACCCGGGGAAGGCTTTCCACTCACTCAGCTGGGAGTATCTCTTTGCTGTGCTTTGGCGCTCTGGGTTCAGGGCCCGTTCTTCTAGACACATTAGGTTACTCTACGGCATCAATGGGAGGATGGGTATCCCGGTAGGGGGGCACACACAAGGGGAGTCCACTGTCCCCCTCTTAGATAGCATGCATATAATCTCCCTGTACGCAGATGATGTATTATTTTACATCAGAGATATCTCTGCAGACGCTTCCAGTCTTGCAGAATTTCTTACCATCTTTGGGGATCTGTCAAGCCCCCGGGTAAGCTGAACGAAATCATGTTCTTCAGCTGAAGCCCGTGACACCCCCTCACTAATTCATCATGGGTGAGTCACCATTACGTTGGGAAGATTGCTCATTACGATACCCGGGCATCAATGTTTATCACACTGCCATGGATCTCCTGAAGGGTAATTTAACGAGAACAGTGTCCTCCCTTAGAGCCCAGGTCATCTTCTGGAGAGCCCTCCCTTTATCTGTGAAAGGGCATATGGCCCTTGCAGGAATGGTAGTGCTCTCACACCTGCTTTACCATTTCACAACTCTTCCAGTGATCCTCCGTCAATCACTGTTTCAAGAGTTGCACTAACTGCTAAGGGATCTTATCTGATACCATGGCCCTAATAAAATTGCAGCTGCCACCGGATTTGGGTGGCCTTGGCACCATTAATTTTTAATTATGTAACCTCGTGGCGCAGCCACAATGACTGGCCCGCTGGCTAGTGAGCTATGATTTGGCAGACACCAGTGCAGTCAACTACCCCCCTTCTCCAAGGCTACGCTTCTGGCCCTTTCGGTCCCTGGAGCTTGGCCGCCCCGAATGCTCCCACGCCTAGTGCGATTGGTGCTCCACGGTTTTCAATGAAGCTATTTGCTCACTTCAGATCTCCTTCCTAAGCTCCCTCTACTCCCCTACTAGACCTCCCTGGCAGAACTGATCCCCTTTCTAAGCTAGCGTTCCGAGGTTGGGACCAAGCCAATCTATCAACATTTGGGCATCTGTTTCCCAATGGCCAGCTCCTCTTTTTTGAAGAATTAGTAGATCATTATGGACTCCATCCAGGATAGTTCCTAGCCTACGGTCTCCTTTGCAATGTTCCGAGAGAGCGCTGAGAGTTCAATACCTTGCACCATCCATAAATGCCATGGTAGGTAGACTACACACTTTAGGTTGTGAGAGGAGACTGATAAACTGGCTTATGAGAGCCATGATCATGCACACACAGCACTCTTTACAGTCTGTCCAAGACATCTGGAAGGCTAAGTTTGGCCAGGCCCTACATAACAGTGAATGGAAGACGGTACTAGCACAAATGCACAAGCTCTCCCGTAACATCAGAATACAACTGATTGAATTCTACAAACCACACAGGGAGTATCTTTTGGAATAGCACTATATCTCCACAACTGTCCCTGACACATGAGCCCCGTGCCAGGTTCCAGAGGCTTCCAGCATGTATTACGGGACTGTCCGACCCTGACTCGATTTTGACATTATGTCCTATCAGCCATATCCTTGACCACCGGCCGCTCTCTAACGGACACTGGGAGGCAAGCACATTAGATGTCTACAAGTGCCAAAAGAAGTATAAGACAGCAGTCCCCTTCTCTGATCTGGCCCTGGCCCTGGCAAAACACGCCATGACCATGCACTGGAAAAGCACAAGTGCCTCCAGTGGCATAGCCTGAAGGGCAACGATGGAGTTCGAGGTGACATCGCTAGACAAGGAGGAAAGCAAGGACCTTCACAGACATCCAATAACACTGCTCTGGGACAAACTATTCTCACAAATCCTAGATTCTGACCAGAAGCCCACCACCTCTACCTCCCTGTGTAATTCCCTTCAATGCTCACTCCAGAGAGTCACTGTCATGGCAGTGTGCAACAGGGCTTAGCCCCTGTCTAGTACTTATTAGGATCAAGATCCCCAGCAGGATCAAACCCCTCACTCGCCACAAGACATGCATTGAGTAGAACCCATCTACCCTTAGTTCTTCTTCTTCTCCGACCCAATCCCCCCTCATTGTTATACACCTGTCTTTTGGTTACTCTAAAGCCCACAGTATTCTGACCTGGGAGCTGATGAGGTTCTATAGAGTCCTCCTTGACTGTCTGCATACACAGAGTCCCCATTTGAGACTTTACTACACTCTCCCTTCGGTTGCTGGACTTCAGAGCACATCCTGTTAACTCCATACACTACTGCGAAATGTAACTTGAGGATGTTGTACCTTTGTACTAAATATCAATAAAAACTCAAATACGGATTTACCTGTTTGCCTGCAATTTGTTAGAAAAAACGTTAACAGCGTTGTTTATTTCAGATCTTGCCATAGAGAACTTCACTTATCGGGAGCTGAGGGACGGCGCTTTGGGGTCTAAACAACCATTGGTGCCCTATGTTTTAGACTAAAGAGAATTCTCACCAATTCTCTCCCTCTGGTGCTGGTGTTTTTCATCTTGCCCTGACTTTGCAGCATCCAACTTTGTTGTACAACATTTTATTACTCAATCCAATTTCTGTCCGCAATTCCCTTCCACCTCCTCCACGCTCTGTTCATATAAATCATTTTTCAATATGTAAGGCATTTCTGTCACATATACAGTTTTACCCCATGACACCTGGCCCTGTTGCAGGTAAATATATTTAGAAGTGAGTGCTAAATACTTTGCCCTGCCTTAAAAGATAATTCTATATATGTATGTTTTCTTTATGAATGTATATAATTATATCAAAACTGTTTGCCGCCACATTAATGTGGGGGGAACAAAACAGCACAGGACCTGATACACACATGAACCACTCATTTTTAACTTCTGCATTCTGTAAGTGTACAAAGAAAGAACAGATTCCAAAGACTGGTAGATGGCTAGGCTTAAATTACTCTTGCAGTACTCGGTATTATTCAAAACTTTCAGGTGTCAGCCAGGGCGACACCTGGCTTACTATCGCCTTACGGTTGAAATTCAGGACTTCTACAAGTAAAAGTCAAAGCAAAATCTTTTTCATTTGAACCTAGTGCTTGGTATTCCAACAGAAAGATGACAAGTCTTATTTTCGCATCTAAACTAATGTGCATTTTATGCTGTGTGCAGACTGCACATTAATAGGGTTAGAAAATTTAAATTGTTCAGTCTACTTCATTCTTTATTTCTCTACTGAAAACAATGCATATTCACAAAGGTAAATTTACATGTGTATATTTACTTTTGCGTATATTTACTATCAAACCTAGGTTTAACTACACCTTTTTGCTATTCACAAATTCTGAGTGTACATTCACTCCTAGGTATAGTCTTATATACATTCACCCTCTCAAATGAAGGAGTAGAGCCCCAACTAAAGGATGTATGTGTGCAAAGTTATTACTTGTAACTTTGACTATGCAGGTGAAGATCTCCACTATCATAGTGGAAATTTCCCTATGGGAAAGCATGCACATGTATTATTCTTAAAGAAAAAATCAAAAATATTTTAATCTATAATAAAATACAAGTAGTCAGTAAGTTAAGTTAGTTATAGGCACTAAATGAATAACCTTTGTCAACTAGGATTTTGGTTTGATAAAATAATTAAAATCATAAATAACATTTTTACAAACAGAGGGATCAATTAAAACAGATAAAAAACAATGTGTTCCCAAACACAGTCCATCAGTACTGAACAGATAATAGACCATTAAAAAAGGGTTAGTCTAAAAGAAATAAAGATAGCATCTAACACATTTTGCAATAAAAGTACGGTACTGCAATAACCAAAATGCATCGACCCAGGGGAATCATGGGAAATATGTAATAGTACTAATCAATAATAAAAGCAAGTATATTTTCAATTAAAACATCACCCCCTGTTTTTGACTGTAAAGCCGCACTGTGTAGAGGTATCGACTAACACCAAATACCACTGCCTGGCTAGTGTTCCATCCCAAAATATGATAAGCCACCCGGTATGCCCTCACAACCCAGAGAGTACACAGCTGTGTGATCCATCTCTGCCTGGATCAAGAATAGGCAGGGCAAAAAAGAGGACATGTTCAACATCCTCAATGGTGCGTTTGCAAGTATCATAGTCTGGTGAAATAGTTTGGCAACACTTCCATTTATGTGTGAAATTATTTATATGAAGTGTTCCTAGTCAAAACTTAATGTACAGTGTGCACGCCATAGGTGGTTGGATCTGGTCCATGTAAGCTTCCTTGGCAGGGATAACTTTACAGGCTAAGTAAGCTTCTACCAATCCAGTGGAACTCGATTTTTGGTGATGGGCATTGATCCTCTTATCCCAGAAAGCCACTTTAACTCTACCATTTGTATCTGCCCCCATTGATGATGGATTACTCCAATGGTACCTTCCAGTTTAAGCCACAGGGCACTATGATCACTATCCGTGTGAGGGAATACTTCAAAATCAACTGCAAGATGCCATAGCTCTAAATCCCACAGGACATAATTAATTCTGCTGTGGCTGGGACCCCGTGAAAATGTGTGAGCGCACCTTAGCTTTGACAGAAACCTCCCATTGCATGCACAAATACCATGATTTAATGTTAGTGTAAAGAGTTGCATTGCTGCCACTGGCCAAGAGGAGAGAGAATTAATCTCAAGAGGAGGAATGCCTCTGGCCTCATCTTCCAAACTACAGATGGATGAAAAGCCATCCAGAGGCTCAACGGTGACATTAAAGTCACCCTAGATAACCAATGGACAGCGAACATCTCTCAAGAACAGCAGGAATGCCAATTGATGTAGCATGGGAGAATCCTTATTGCGGGAAGAAGAACGATTATAAACAACTGTATAAGTCCACCTTGAATCCTTGATTGATACAAGGAAATTAATTTTAATATCTTTTATTAACTGAGAACAAATAAAATACAATGTTATAGCACCTTAACTCATCAAATTAAATGTGTAAGAAATAATTTAAGTATAATTACTCATCAATAAGTTTTAATAATTCAAACCAAAATGAACACTTTTATATTTATTTACTATGTAATGAACGTTGTTAAAAGCTACGTGTTGAATTTCAATAATATGTCATCTTTAATAAAAATTGAAAAGTTTAATTTCTTTTTAATTACATTTATTAACAAGTTTGAGTACAATAATTTTTATTATAATGTTTTATTACTACAGATATAATTACACAGTGGCAGTCCCCACTGTGTAGTTAATAGTTTGTTCAGAGTTAGGAACAACATGTTGTGTTTCTCTAATATTTTTGGGGCCATTTGATGAATTTCAAGAAACATCCCCACAAAAAGGTTCATCACCTGAGCTCCTTCCTGGAAAGTTGGGTGATGATCTGTTAAGCAGGAGCCCAAAAAAACTGCAAGAGGTCCCAAAGCTTTGATCTCCCATGTAAATCCCTATAGAAAAAGTTTGTCACAAAAATGGCAGAACAGAATTACTTCAAATTTGGCAAAAAAGTTAGAACTTTGCTCTAAGAGCCTGCATGCACATGGTCCTTGTGTCCTTAAAGAGAATGAAAAAATGTAACGGGCTAAGGTGAGCACTCTCTGACAGGGACGGGGGCTTGATTGGCTGACCACCACATGGACAACATGTTGTGGCAGCCAGTACAGGACTTGGTTCCCATTAAAATGCTTATAGTAAAGTCTGCTTTAGAGGATGATAGCACGGATTGGCACCGACAAATTAATCTTAAATAATAATGTCATATGGTTTATTTACCAATTTACCATCCCTTGCAGGGTTAGGCCCTGTTTCCATGCTAGAACTTTCTCTCCCCCAGTGATGGATCTTTGAATATCTTATTATGGGTAAAAGAACAAGTCAGGCATCATAAACTTAAATTTAATTAATCGTTTAAGTTCTGTCAATGATCAGAGTTTAGATAAGTTTCAAAATCTTTATTCTCATTAAGCGATTAGTAAAGTTCTTTTGGTCATTTTTATTTTGATTAGTTCATAAATCAAATAAGCTTACAGAAATCTCATCAGAAAGAATGGTTAGATCAAAAAATTAAATAATAGATATAAGCATGTTCCATAAAGGACACATTTCCTATACTAAAGATCGGATCAGAGTGTTAGTTTCATAGAACACATGAGGAGTTTGGATTCAGTAGAAAAAGAGTGAGATTAGAGTAGCATAAAGCTTAAAGCTCACAATCAAGGTAGAACATAAAGGTGCCGATTCCGATCCTGTAAAACCCGGGTACGAATGGCGTTTTCTCCCTACGACTCGTACCCGGGAATTTCACTGTACAAACCAGCAAGTACGATTCGTACAGAAATACCATTTCCGTGCAAATCGTAAAAAACACCGTGCGGCTAAAAAATACATACAATTCTGATCCTGGACAGAGCGTCCGCGACGTCCGCACGGAGTCAGGCAGCGTTTTACGGACCAGCAAGTACAATTCGTACCTACAGCACTCCGCACGGCTATATTTTTACGGGAGCCAAAAAGTGCCGGAAAAGCTAAGTACGCTGCGATGCACGAGGAAAAGGGGGCCCGCTACGCGACGTACATGCCATCACCCACATCGTACGTGTCATCATGTACGGTGCGTACCCCAACATTGCATATGTACGGACCGTACCCCCCATATGTACAGACCGTACCCCCCACCCCCCGTATGTACGGGGCATACCCCCCACCCGCGTATGTCCGCACCGTACCCCAGGCGTGCCCCCCACCCATGTATGTCCGCACCGTACCCCAGGCATACCCCCCACCCACGTATGTCCGCACCGTACCCCAGGCGTACCCCAATCCTCGCGTATGTACGGTCCGTACATATGCAAGGATTGGGTATGCCTGGGGTACGCCGCGGACATACGTGGGTGGGGGGTACACCTGGGGTATGGTGCGGACATACGTGGGTGGGGGGGTATGCCTGGGGTATGGTCCGGACATATGCGGGTGGGGGTACGCCCCATACATACAGGGGGTGGGGGTATGGTCCGTACATATGGGGGGTACGCCCCGTACATATGGGGTGGGGGGTTCGGTCCGTACATACGGGGGTGGGGGGTACGGTCCGTACATACGGGGGGTGGGGGGTTCGCTCCGTACATATGGGGGTGGGGGGTACGGTGCGGACGTACGGGGGGTGGGGGTTACGGTCCATACATAAGGGGGTGGGGGGTATGGTGCGGACGTACGCGGGAGGGGTGGGAGGCTGGGGGGGCCGTACAACTCGTAACTCAGGCACAAGTGTACTCGGGGTAGGGGTCGTACAAAGTTGGCTCCGTACCGGGCCTTTTCCATGCGCTTTTGTTTTCGGACAGGCGGTACAGATCGTACTTGCGCGCTCGGACTTCAGTTTTACGAGTTGTAAGTAAAATTGTCCGGGGACGTCTCGTAGACTTTTCCCGAGGCGATTCGTATGTATTTTTCACGTACGAATTGTACTTCGCCGTTTGTACGGACCTTGTACGATTCGTACATACAAAAATACGGATACGAATCGTACGGGGAAAAAAAATCCAGGATCGAAATCAACCCCAAAGTGTCGTTCATGAAATTCGGCAGTCTTAATAAATCCAACATAAATCAGCATACAGTTGCAGTAGCAATCTGTCAAAACTAAATAGGCAATAACAGGGCAAAAGGGAAATAACAGCAGCAGTAGCCACAACTGTCAAGAGTCTGGCAAAGGGAAGACAAAGCATTTTAGCTACCTCGTAACATACACTGCTATAAAAGACACATATACATGTTGCAGACATTGTATCGGGCTCCTTCATCCAAGGACCAATCTAATGGCATCTCTCATCACTGAGCAGGTTCAGCACCTCCGTTCCCACAAAAAAATACATGTGGCTTGTAAAGTTATCACAAGTTTCCCATAAACCTGCTTGTGTAGTTGGTTTCTGGAAACATAAGCCTTAGTTCCCATAGGCATTTGAGCACAAGTCGGCCTTCTACATCACTTTTGATTCACTGCGAGAACAATCAACTATACTAACTAAGAGACAAAATCACTGTTATGTAATGCATTCCATTTCATACGAACAAGAAGTATTGTCTATGATGCATAACTATCGTATTCAAGCATTTATGTGAGAACATGAGAAAAGAGGAAGTTATTGTCATTTAAGAATAAAATGTTGCTTATAAAGTAATACATTTATTAAATCAGAACATTCTGCAGTTATGACTAACATTTCCAGGCAAGTCATTTCAAGATAAAGCTTCTAATTCACACTGTGAACATTTCACCAATATTAGATGTTTTTCATTAGAGAAACTTGCTTTTTAGGTTTCCTATGGCCCATGCAGATAACTACGACTGCCTCTTGCAACTATGACTGCCTATTGCAAATCGGCACATTCAAAAAGTGTGTCATTAAAGCATTGAAATTTGCATTTAGCATTTTATATTCATGTACTAAGTTAACTAATTTTTTAGTTTTAAATTAGTGGACTCTATTGCACTCTGACCCTAAGAGGCGTGGGGGGCCTTGATTGGCTGACCATAACATGGACAACATATTATGGCAGCCAGTGCAGAACTCGATCTCCATTGAAATGCATGCGGAAAAGTGTGGTTTTGAGAACCACAAAAAAGGAGCGCAATATAAAGGGTGATAATAGACTTTTGTCACAATAAATCATTTGGTGGTATGATACTCATTTTAGGAAGTCTGGTGAGTTCTCAGGTGATTTTGAATTGTGAAAAATGTTGACCCTCTGCCGGGATCTGAGGAACCATGTTTGAGAGAAAATTGTTTTCTCTTAGAGAGTTCAGAAGGTGCTGCAGAAGCTAAAATGAGAGTACGTTTTGTTAAGTTCACACTATCATTCTCACCCATGTGAGAATACAGTCTGATATTCTGAGTAAAGTATGTACTTTCAGCAACAGCAGCAGCCTGTCAGCTGATCCCCCAGAGTTCTACTGCAGCTTCCCAAAATGTTCTAATGAACAACTACAGCACTAACGTTCTGTATTTAAGACAAAAGTGTGGCACACCTGGAGCTATTTTGATGGAAATAAAAGCTGTAAAATGTAAAGCATTTCCTTTAGAAAGGAACATAATGACGAGGTTCTTTTTATCACAGAAATGATGGTTTGTGCATTGAAAGGTTTTTTCATATTGAATGGTGTGCATTTTATCAACATGAACATACATGTATTAACTGTGTATTATTCACGTTTACATTGGCCATAGCTAACGTGGCCCAGCATTTTAGATAGGCTATCATCTGGTTGCCATCTTGATTCATAAAACATGTGCATTTTTATTTCTAGGAGAGGTTTAACTCACAATTAACAAATGGAATGTGTCCTTGTTTTCTTTCCCTTCTGAAATATTTTTTTTTAGGGATAACTACTGAATCAGTTACAACCGTGCACCTGCAGAGTACAGGCTGGTCTAATTTATCTCATTACATTGCAGATTCCTGTAAGTTCGAAGGATGCTTAGATAAGATGGATTGTAGGGGATTCTGAGAAACAAATGTTCTTTAGATTGAATCTTTAAGAAAAGCGCTAACAGTAGAGGATGGCTCCCACTTATGCTAAAAGGAATAAAAATGAGTCCCAAATCCAAAAATTTGCCCCAACTCAATCTACAATCTCAAGCTGAATGTATACTTTTATTTCATAGATATGTACACTGAAGTAGAATTTATGTTCCTGAGTAGGGAAGCTGCATGGCATGCTTTTGAGATACATGATAAATTGGAAGGGATGGCTACAGAATTTGTAGTCGACTTGATAAAGAGTCAGTCAAGAATTATGTTAATGATAGAGGGTACACTAAAGAAATTAAGATCATCAGGTTTTTTGAAAATTCAAGTTAAAGAATTAGTGGAATGTATCGGAAATTGTGGAGACACACAAAAACACAAGGATTGATAGGCAAGAAAGGAAGATTACACAGGTGAGCAGGAGAGGGAGCAATTGTGAGTGATACTAATGTTAGGAAGTACCCTTTGAGGCAGTTGCATGGAGGTGGGTATGTTCCTGTACCTTGGAGTTGTGATGATCTTTTAACAATCATGAATCAGTTTCCAAAGTTGAGGGGGGAAACCCAGACTAATGGTAAACTGTGGTGAACAGAACTGTGAAGACTTCAAAAAAACTTTGGGAGGAATTTAATATTTTCTGTGACGCTGTGGTCCCCAGGATTTGTGGACAAAGTGTAAGGTGGTTGTAGATTGGCCAATGCTGAGCTGCCAAGACACATGTACTGTTTCCTACAGTTAAGGACAAGTATAACCAGGTGATTGCTCATTTAAAAATGAAGGTTCCACAGAAAGAGGTTGATTGGCTCAAAATAGCCAGTATTATTCAAGAGTCCCAAGTGTCTGTGCATGCTTATTATGAGCAGATATGTATACTCAATTCAATTCAATATGCTTTATTCGATTTTTTACAAAAAATCATAAAAGCAGATACAGTAAAATCATAGGTATTTGACATTAATATTTCATAGTCAACAAAACACAAATATTTATAAATTTTGTTGTGCAATTGTCCAAAGAAGGTACCGATCTATTACAACGCCATAAAAATGATCATTGTTAAAAAAAAATCTGCATCTGATTACGTTCTTTAAAAAGCATACCATAGACCTGGTAAAATCTTCATTTTTTCAAAAATAAAAATGCAGGACAGCATTGTAACTTTAAGATTGGCAAGATCCACCCTTTTCTTTGTACTACATAAAATTTACAAAAAAGGACTGCGTGTATTGTGGACTGCACTGACACGTCGTCGCATGGGCATTTGCTTAACATTTTTGGCCAGTCATTCATTACAGGGAAAGTTATTAATCAATTAAAGATACCAAACCTAAAACGAGTCAGGACAAATCCATCCTGTAAACCTTCAATATTTTTAAGATAAAGCTAAATGCCATATGTGGTCAGCATCGATTGATTAGAGTACTCTGTTGGCCTCATTATTTCTGCGCAGAATCGGTTTGTCTCTAAAAGAGTTGCACACTTTTTTTTTTTAGATCTTTTCTAGTGACTGTAAGTGTAGAGCTTGGGTACTCATAATATTCCAGATGTCCCAAATCGTTCATAAAATCTTTTATATATTTCAGCCATGGGCCATGGGTCAAGGGCCAGATGAAGCTTAGTACAGTCTCTTAAATTGTCCCTATTAAAATTGGTTTTTGTGGTGGTTCTAATCCTGTGCCACAAAAGAACTGGTTGTATTTTTATTAAATCCATTGCGTAGTGTAGCCCCAACTCTGCATGACATATATAAGTGGAAGAACTGCCTAGGACTGCCAAAGGAAATCTTAAAAGTGCGTTATCCACCAACTGGTGGGGCTGGGCATCCGAATAGCCACATACACCGGCGCCATATATAGTGGTGGTGACACATTTTGCCCTGTATATGCTTAACAGCTCTTCAGGAGGTCTTTTCCCAATTTTCTAGCAAAATTCACTAGAGCGGCTGTGGATTTCAGGAATAACAGCTTCATTGCTTTAACTGCCCGAGACCATGTTCCCTTATGATCGAAAAGAATGCCTAAATAGGGAAATGTCTTAGGAGGTTCTTTCTTTTTATTATCTATGTATATGTCTCTACACTTTGTACTCCCTCGTCCACACTTCATGATAAATGTCTTTGAGATATTAACTTGGAGACCCGGTTTCTGCATGTACACAGTGAAACTAGTTAACACCCGTTGGAGCCCCAATTGTGTATGTGACATCAACACAGCATCGTCGGTGTAGAGTAGGGCCAGTGTAGGGCAGTTATCGATTTGTGCCAAGTCCTGTCACTGATCCACTAATGCATGTCCCAATCCATTGGTATAGAGCATAAATAACAAAGGTGCTAGGACGCATCTCTGTCTTACCCCCCTCTCTATGCCAAATGATGTAGTAAATTCACCTTTTACCCCATAACGTACCCTTGCTTTTGTGATAGCATAGAGCTGCATCAAGAAATGTAAAGTGGAGCTTCCACACCCATGTTGGCCAGTATGATTCCATTATTTATCATGCTCTACGTAGTCAAAAGCTGCAGTTAGATCTACAAAAGCCAGGCATAATCTGCCTTGTTTGGCCGCTGTGACTGTCCCGATTAAAATATTTAAGTTTAATCCCTGCTCGACTGCACCCAGACCCGCCCAATATGTATACTCACTGAAAAAGCCATAGGTTAAAGTGACCTTGTAATTAGGACTGCTGATAGGCTCCGAGCTTATGTTTTAAAAAACCCTAGTAATTCACTGAAAACAATAAAGATTAAAGTGACGCTATAGTTAGGTGTTGAAATATTGTAAACACAACTGCTTAAAAGTAAAAAAACTACTGAAATTCACCAGTTATAATTAAGTGAGCTAACTATAACTTGTGTCTCCGCCATGCACTGCTTAGGACCTCACATATAACATCACTCATGACATGGTAAATGACATCACTCATGACATCCTCCAATGTATGTGAAAGTTTGCCATACGCTATTCATACTGGAAGGTATCGGAGACGAGCTACATCTAGACCCAATTTTCTATCACCTTTGTAGTGCTAATGGGCATACCCTGTACAGCATACAGAGTATATAGCAAATCTGTGAAAGGATCCACATTTCGTAGGGATTATGCTCTTTTTTTACTGGTATTCAAGTGTGTAAGGAACAAAATATCTACATAGACATTAAAGCAATCAGTAATTAATAAAACCTTAAATACTGTTTAAAAGAGTGTAATTTACTTGAGTTGTACCTGTTAAATACCTTTTTGTGACACAGCTATTTAATTCAAAACCTTCTCATCAGTACTTTAGCGTCTGATAAGGCATATTTATAACTAAAACATATTCTTGAAAACAGCAGAATGGTGTACACCATTACAAAAATGCTTACAATCATTCTGCTACTTAAACTCTTGGTGAATGAATCGTACATAGATTATACATTCTTTAGCAATATATAGTCTCTTCATTGAACAGAAAATAAATATATGTAGCTTATAAATCTCAAATTTATATAAACATTTTCAATAGCACTACACGACAACTCTTTAATGTCAGCATGTGCACAGACACCTACAGCTGAATAATGTATTGTAAAGTAAGCATTGTTTTTAGCAACAGGACTTTGCTACCCCCTATCTGTAACTCACACTAGTTGTGTTCAGTCTTTACCTTGTTTGAAAGAAGTACTGTTTGCACTTAATATTTTGCTAATAGTTAAACTGTACGCCACACATATTTTACCATACTGAATCAGACTTGTCTCCAGGACTACTCTATTTATATTTCATACATGCACTTATGTACATACAGTTAATGTTTGCAGTAAATGTTTTTGGTCCCTTTAATAATTACTTTTTTTCCTAAAATTATTGCGTAGTTTATAGAGTAATTTGAGTAGCAATAGCTTGAATGATGTCAACAGTGATGTCATCACTGATGTCACAATGATGCAGTTTAACATGCCACAAATAATGTAATACGTGAGGTCATAAACAGTGCACATTGAAGGCAAAGGTTATAGTTAGCTCACTGAAGTATACCTGGTGAATCTCAGCAATTGTATTCTGCTTTTTAAACAGTAATTGTAACTCACTTCAATGCCTAACTATAACTTTACTATACCTTTTTTTTTTGTGAACTGCTAGTGAATTTTATTGTAAGAGGAGATCCTATTACAATATCTAACTTGTTGTTGGAGTTGTTATTGGGGGTGTTAGATTTGCGGTTGCGGTTGCGTTTGTCTTTGGGTTAAATTTTTCTTGAGAAGAAGTTCTCATTGGGTGGTTTCCTTTTTCCCAAAATCTAAAATGTATTGTATGCTGTCAGTCTGAGTGTGGAATTGATCCATGCTCCGGATTGATGTATGGACTTTGCTGAAGAGCTGAACTTTATTACGCCGCATCCTGTAATTTGCACGACGGTTTGATCCTTTAAGGGTCAGGTTGTCTTTTCCTGAGGGAGTCTTCACCTGAGAATGCAGATAATTCCTTGTTTGATCTGAAGCTATCATCATCTGTCTATTGGTAAATGATTTACTAGATTTTTCTTAAATCTATGTGTAAAGAGTAATTTCTAAATGTTTATTTTCTCATTAATAAAACTAAAGTTTAAATAATGAGCTGTAATCAGTGAATGCAAGATTTACAAGTTCGATTAATGTTTAGATAAACAAAATTGAAACAATAAGACATGAGTTTGTGGTTCTTAAATTAATTACTGCAAATATCAAATGTTTTCTAGGCTTTAAATGTGCTTTAGCTGGTTCTGATTCACCTTCAACCAGTCCAACTAGTTGGTCCATCGACCAAACAGTGGAGTGCCTCGATGATAAAGTCAGGATTCAGAAGACTATCTATAGAATGCATATATATATAATTTAGTAGAAAATTAGTCCTGATAGATAATAAGGCACCCACTTGGTCCAGCAGCCTTTCTCCTGTGTACAGATTCGGGTGAGTTGTGTGGATGAGAAGCGTGTTGGTGTTATGGGCCCCACCAATGGATGAATGTATGAATTAACTGTTATGATTGAGAATCTGTGACATAAGGAGAATATGTAAAAAAAATTCCCCCGCGCTGGATCAGGACCCACATCTGGGTATACCCATCCAACATAGTAAAGTAAAGAAAAAGGGATGGACGGAATGCTTGAATTAATCTCAGCCCCTGATAATTACTCAGGCCGCATCCCAAGCCATTGTAATTTTGTACACTATGCCACCTCCTTTTGGACCCAGGCACTGATGCAGCTCATCTGCATCTGCAGAAATGCCATTCAAGAATGCCTCTTCTGCTAAGTCAAAGATCTTAGTACAATAAAACAATCCTGACTTTATTTAAGGCCTCCATCTAGACCTTTGTTTATGAACACTATAACCTTTGCATCTAACTCTGGAGTTGCAGCAACTTTATCTATCAGACTAGGCATTGGACATTGTGAATGTAACCTTGTTCTCACTTCCTTAGGAATGTACTTATGCAACCAATAACTCATTGAGTTACATGCAAAGAAGGAGACCATTCAAAGGAGAAAGGATGTTTAACACTAAAGTGATAAAACATGTTGCCCAACGTGTCAATCAGTATGCTAGTTGAGGCCTTATCTGTCCCCTCAGGTGTAGTTCTGTAGATCACTTCTACCTATTCCAAATAGGAATTAAACTCAAAGGAACAGGAAATATCAATTTCTGCATCATCCAATGCTTCATCTTTTCCATGCTAGCTTTGCTTTCCTTTCCCATTCACTTTTTTACCACACATGTAAAAGAAACTAAATTGATATAACGTTTGGAAAACTCAGAGACTGCGATAAGCGAAGCAACTACGTAAAACATTAAAAATTCCATTCAGTTCACCTATTAAAGACTAACTAGTTAAAAACGTAATGTTGTGATCAAAGACGTAGTTATCTCGTGAGCAACAGCATCAAAAGAAGTAAGATGGCTGCTAGTGCTGAGGTTTTCTGTTATCTTAGAATTTTAGGGAGATTCCAAATTCTGAATTTAAAAAAATATATTTTTATTGGTTTTCTAACATATGAAATGGTACAGTACTGTAGCATTTCAATAACAACACCCAGAAGCATCCAGAGGAGAGAGACAAAATTATATAATCATAATGTGCACAATAGAAGTCAGTCGAAGGCCGTGGAATGTCATCTCCACATCACAGGCATAATTATGCCAATCCTAAGGACGATTATCCTCTTGTTGACATACGGGGAGTTATAACAAAATTTGCCGAAGCTAGCAAAGAGAGACGAACCTCTTATCCAATTTGTGTACCATAAACAATAAGAAACTTTACAAATGATTCTTCACTGGAGAAGGTGTGGAGAGGGCTACAATGGTGGTCGGATTAAACCCATGTTTTTGCTGGAGCAGGAGGTGTTATATGTGTGATGGTGGAGGATGCTAATTGTGAATGGTCTTGTGCATGGAAGCAAGGGTAAGGGGAGTCCCTTGGTATCCGCAGGTGGCCCGTCAAAGGTCCGGGCAACAGTGAAAAGAATGCAGTAGGCATACATAAAGAGGAGCATTGCATTGGGAGGATGAAGATGTTCTGTGCTGCCCAGTGTCTTTCGCTGGGGGGTGTCACTAAGTCATCAGTTCAGTTCTGTGCTATAGCTACGCATAATCCATCTGGTTCTATCGCTATTAGGAATTTACGGAGGCCATGTGCCTCCCTTTGTAAGGTTGTGCTTTTCCGGATGTGAATCGCTTAACAGCAACTTCCCATTGTTTTAAGTGTGGACCCCTGGAGGGCTTCCAGTGTATGGTAATGGCACGTGTCGCTAAGATTAGTTATAGGGCCGCACATTTGGTGCCTACTTTCCCCCTCTCGTGAAGGGGCCTGAGACCCATGAGGCAGGTTCTTCAGATATTGTAACAGTCCCTGCCAGTTACATTTTTGGTTTATGTGCCAGAACCGAATTACAATAGGGCAACCCTACATCATGTGTTAAAAGTGTGCCACGTCCTCCCAGATTCTGACTTTTGTTGCTGCTCTGGGTGAAGCAATAAAGGAAGTTGCATAATGATAGCCTCCGTGCCTTGCCATAAATATGCACCCGATTTCAAATTCCAAACCCCGCTCTGTCAATGGAATTGGGGTTTTGACCATTCAATTTCCTGCAGTAGTACTTATACAAATGTGCACTAGAACAACAGTACAGAAACGGGAATAAGGCCTAATTTGAGCCGGTGGCTGCAGGCGAGATCCACTGGCATTCGTTTAGGAACCTGCACTTATTTTTCCTCAACATACTTTGATCCAGAGAAAGAAAGAGAAAGACACAAAAGAGTAGGAAAGAAGGAGAAAACCAAGAAAACAGTGAGAAAAGGAGAACGCGAGGATGGAAAAGAACCAGCAAGAGTGGGATGATTTCGACACATATTTTTTTAAAACAAGCACTGTTAACTCTAAGAAAATGCTTTTATTGGCCAGACCTAGACATTACTGAATTTCTCGAAACAAAAAAGCACACACACCACAAACACATGCACGGTCAGCAGGAGAAATGATTAATTCTCAGCCCTGCCTGGAATCATGATTGGATATCAAATCACACTTAACAGCCCTAAAAAGCTTTTCTTTGCGGAAACCCCTTCACCACACAGAGATGAGCTCCACAGCGGTAACATTGTTCGGGCGCGTTCGTGTTTGTTTACAGAGAAAGTGAGCCCCCAGGGCCACCGTAGCGAGAACTGTTGCCGCTTTTAAAGAGAGCAAGGTGAAATAATTTTAAACACAGACACACAATGAGTTTATTTATTTAGTAAGTTGTTAAATGGAGTCCAGGAGTTCAAATATTCAATGTTGACATTGCACAGAGCTGGCTGGAGGCCAAGTTCGGCTCTCCAGAGACCGAGTGGACAAGGAATTCAGGTTTTCTCTCCTCCCACTTTCACTAAATAGGTAATAGTCATCCGTTATCCCTAAAGAGTTCTCTGAAACGTGGCCAAAAAGTGCTGCCCGAGCCGTGCAACTTCAAAGACTCCTTAAGTATATTTGGCCTGCGAGTGCTGAAACTCTAGCAGCCTGTCACACTTTTCAGAGTGTTGCAAACATTCCCTTCCCCTTTGTTGACACATTTCCGAGATTGATGGCTTGAGGCACATGCAACTTTACTTTACGAGAAACATTACATGATGAAAATGTAATAATATTCGATATTTTAGACAGCAGACTTCGTTTTCACGACTCAACTCGCTCGCTTTGTGGGCAAGCCTGAAGTTTCGGAGAGAATTTACTGGTGGCTAGACAGCAGGCAGGCGAAGAATTTATTCAAGTGCTGAAACTGCAGAAAAGAGTGGATTATAACATCGAACTATAAGTAAAATGGCTGCTTCTCTGCGTTTATTGCACTGCAGTCGCAGCTTGTTGTAAAGGGTGGGAGGTGTTGTGTCGTGGTGCTACGGCACTATCGGGATATAAGCATTGGCACACATTCGCGGTGGGTGTTAATGGGCCTGGCGGCGTGGAACAAATTACGCCGACCTTAGGCTTTGGTATGCACAGCCCAGGCCTCCATAAAACCTCACACCCGTCCGGAGTCATATTGTTTAACTCCGCACCACGTGGTGTTGAACAAACCAACAGTCAGAAAATTCACAGGGAGAGCCACCATAACACCCCTACATTGGGGCACAGTTCTATGACCCTCGACGCTCCAATTGCGTCACTGGTGCTACACTACATTCATCCCCAAAAATACAAAATGAAATAACTGAAACATTCTTAAAATATCATGAATACATTTCACAACTGAACAGGAAATCATAAGTCTGGGAATTCACAAACACAAGAAAAACCATCACCATGTGTTAAGGTCACATTCCTGAAGAGGTAGACATTACTTGATACCAGATGGAACGTATAAGTTAATACACCAGATGATCTCTCAGTCATAAGATTGCTCCGTAGACCATACCGAGTACAGTTATTGCGACTGGTCTGTAAACTAGAGGATCTGGCAGGGGAGCTCCTCAAGGGACTTCTGCCCCACTGCCCCACTGGGAACTTTCGGTACATCAGCACTCGACTCCAACGGTGCCCCTTCGGGATAGTCCGCTTCAACACTCTCATCCTGTTCCTCCAGGGCGGGTTTACATCATCCCCCTTAGAGAATGTTCTTGTCTATGATAAAAACGCTTGAAAGCTGAAATGTTCAGAGTGAGTCTTTCTTGTCTCCATTGCACAGTAACACGGGTGCCACACAGAGAGTTGATGGTCCAGGGGTTACGCTCAAACATCAACCCAAATTTGCTGCCAGGACATCGCTCTTGGACAAGCACCAAATCGCCGAACTGTAAGTCAGACACCTTGACTCGTCAGTGCCGGCCTGCTTGCTCATTGGATTTCTGATGCCTACCATAGACAAGGCGATCCAGAAACCATACTGGATGACGAGGAATAGAGTCCACAATAACCAGGCCAATGGAAAGGTGCCCAGGGGCCCAACCAGTGGTAGAGTGAGGAGTCTTGCGATAGTTTCTAAGGAAAGAGTAAATTACAAGTTCCAAAGGTTGGTGGCTCACGGAGGCAATCCGAATTACTTTGTTCAAAGTTCTCATAAATCATTCGGCCTCCCCCGTGAGGAAATCTTCTTGTGAGTGATCCCCAGGGAGGCTAGATAGGACACCTTCTCCTGCCCTTGGAAGGAGGGGCATTGTAAGTTTGCAGTTTTTGATCAAGCCACGGGTGACCACAACTGACTCCAATCTAGGTAGCACATCACTGGCACTCAGAGAGGATAAGATCTCTACCTTTAGATATTTGGAGTAGTCATTAATCATTACAAAAGTATGTCTCCTAACTAGGAGGCTTCCAAAATCGAGACTGGCGCGCACCCAGGGACGTTGGGGTCCCTTCTTAGTCACTACTGGAGGGTAAGAATTGGCCTCCCCAGATACCTGGCACCAGGAACAGGATCTGATCACCTACTCAACCTTTTCATCCATCAAGGGAAACCACACTTTGTTTTGCATTGGATTCTTGGTCTTGACCATACCCTGATGTACAGCATGGATAAGTTGGATAACCATGTCAGTAAGGGCAGTGGGTATGACAAGTCATGTCCTCTCAAAAGGCACCCATTTGGGTCAGAACTCAGGTCCTGATGAATGTGATATAAGCTCTCCAAGACTTGTTGCACCTCAGGGATGAGCAGAGCCCAATTCTTCTTGTAGGTGTGCCATCAGTTAGTCTTCACTGTCTCAAGGGTTTTCTGAAGACATTCATCTTGGCTGGTAGCTTGGCATAGGATGTCCATAGAAAGTGGAATGGGATGAGATCGGGCTGTCACATACCGGACAAATTCTTCGGTTTCATCAGCGTCCACTTCCTCCTCAGGTGTAGCCGCCCAAGGGTGTCGAGACAAATAGTCTAATTGGGTTGTGAGATCCAGAGGGTACTCCACCTGACAATTGTACTCTTGGAGCTGGAGCATTGACTTTTCAATTCACTGAGTTGTCTTAATGGCTGTACCCTTGAATAAAGGAATTAGCGGCTTATGATCTGTCATTACAGTGAATGGGTTTCAGTATACATAAAGGTGGAAGTGGCGACATCCCCAGTGGATGGCTATTGCCTCCTTCTCAATTTGAGGATATCTCTGTTCAGTGCTAGTCAGAGAGTGACTTGCAAATGCCACCAGGACCCACTCATCATCATCAGTGGATCGCTGCATCAGTACGGCCCCTAATCCTTTTGGGCCAGCTTGCACAGCTATTATGGTGTCCTTGCGAGGGTCAAAGTAGGCCAATGTGGTGTAAGACAAAAGGGTGTCCTTAGTGGCCTGAAAAGCAACTTCTTGCTCAGGGCCCCATGACCTGGGGACCGACATTTTGTTGAGTTTGTGTTGAGGCTGTGACAAGATAGTGAGGTCTCTGATAAACCGACCACAATAATTGACCATACCTAAAAAACTATGCACCTCCGTCACAGTGGCAGGAGAAAAGGCCTCCTTGATATCTTGTACTTTGTCAGGATCTGGAGTCACTCCCTCCGACGAGTACACATATCCAAAGAATTGTAACTTCTGCTGTAAGACGTCAGACCTCATTCCTGAATCCTCTTAAACACCTTTCTCAATTTCACATTATGTTCAGTAACAGTCTTCGCATGGATTAAAATGTCATTGCTGAGATTAACGACGCCAAGGAGATAAACCAGAAGTTACTGAATAGTTTTCTGAAACACTTCGGCCACACATGAGATGCAAAAACTCAAACGCTTGCAGCGCCGCAGGCCTACATGTGTTGAGAAAGTTGTAATGTAGCGGGATTCCTCATTCAGGACTAGCTGGTGATATCCTGAACGCAAATCCACAGCGGGGGATACATTCCGGCCGAGATGGCCAACCCGGATCCAGAGGCTCTGCCTTCCTTGATTCAGAATCGGGTGGCCTCCGACAGTAGCGATGTGTACGCCGGGTTGCTTGGAGCCCCATCAGGCATGTGGCACGAGTACCTCGTACATCTTCACCATGCTCGTCGCCAATGTCGTGTCGTGGTACTACGGCACTATCGGGAGATAAGCATCAGCACACATTCGAGGTGGGTATTAATGGTCCTCGCTGCATGGAGCAAATTACGCCGACATTTAGGCTTCCCCATATGACCTCGCAACCGTCCAGGGTCATATTTATTAACTCTGCACCACAAGGTGCAGAATGGGCCAACAGTCAGGAAACTCACAGGGAGCATCACAATAACACCCCTACATTGGGGCACAGTCCAATGACCTTCGACGCTCCAGTTGCGTCACTGGCACGACACTACAAAAGGGAAAAGCCTCTTCACCTTTTTGAGACGCAGGAAACGTGTTTGTTAGGCTGAGGAAAGGTCAGCCTGACAGGCACTCTTCATGGTCTGGTCAGGCAGCCAGAAGCTGTACTTGCACTAAATGAACAGGTGCCTGGCTGCCTAAGCCGATAATTTACCAAGCTGAAGTTTTCACAGCCCAGTGGACTTTACCGCCTCAGCCTGGCAAACTTCGGTGAGCATCCCCTTCATGGCAAGATGGAGCATCACTTATAGACTTGGATCTTCAGTTTTAAGCCCTGAAGTGTCTAGGACAGAGTGCCCATCAGTGACACTCGTCACAAAGAGAAGTGGGGTCAGCAACTCTCACTGATTACATCCCACTCTGTGACAAGGAGCAGACTGTCACCCTCTCATCGGCTGATGCTTGAAAAGGTCAGTCGGTGAGAAGAGGTGGCAGGATCTTCCTTCTGAAGCTTCCAGGAAACAACAGAGGTTTCCGTCCCACCACCCAAGATCACTGCTGTAGGCCAGTAAGTTTTTCTTTTTAATGTTGGGTGTGTGTATGTATGTATGAATGCTTGTGCATTTGTGTGTGAATACATGCTATGCATGTGTGTGTGTGTATGTTCTGGGTGTGAGTATGTGTGTATATGTGTGAGTGTGCATGATTGTGTGCTCGCCCCACCCCTGCTGCACATTACAGGCTGCCACTGTTGTACTCAGGCTACGCAAAAACGCCCACTTAAAAATTAGGGGCCCCATTCACAAAGGTAAATATAAACATGTGTATAATACTCCTACCCTTAAGTGTAACCACGTTTTAGCTATTCACCATTTCCAAGTGGAGAGTTACACCTAGTTGTCAGCATACAAGAGGAAGCCTCCTAGAATTGCATTTATCACAATAAAATTACTGTGAATTACATTATGACAGTATTTTTTGTTCTGCCATTCGGGCCAGTGCTCTGTATTGGAGATGGAGATCTCCCTATGGCAAAGTTTAGGGACATTTTAAACAATAATTTAAAAACAATTACTCACCCGAGCTAAAAAATGTATTTTTATTTAATATTTAATAAACCTGTTAAAAATATTTCAATTACTTTAAAAATATTTAAATTCTTTCTAGAAATGTTTAATGTAATATTTTTAAATTAAGTTAATATTACATTTAGAAAATAATTATATATAACTTATTTAACACATACACATGCATATCATTAAACGTTTAGAACTGATTTATTATTATTTCTATTATTTAATCCTATGTTATGTTATTTATTTGTGTCCTCAACCAAAGGGGATAGAGAGGAATGGCACTGCCTATACATGCTCCCAAACAATGACCCCTACATATAGGAATATGGTGTCCATACCATACAACTTCAAATGTATATAAGATAATGGGGAACATTTGTTTTGGAAGAAAGCTCTCACCCACTTGTCCTGGCATGATTTATCACTGGGCCTCCTCTCAGACAGGAAAGTGACTGGAGGCTGTTGACGATGGGTGTGGCATGGCAGCTGACACTTCAGGGTCAGTGTCCCAGCTGATGTGCAGCCCATTTCAAGATGGCAGCTTCAAAAGATAGACACCAAGTGAACAGACCTGTCCAAAATGGCACCTAGGGTCCCGATGCTTTGTCTTCCAGGTGAATGTTGACACTGTCAGCATGTAATAATTCATTGGAGACAATACATCACCTGGCGACAGTGCATTTTGTCGAGTGCTCTCCCAGTCCCACTCACACTGTGTATTCGCTTGCTTGTATCTTGTGGTCAGACATTTCCCTTCTCATCCCTACCCTCATGGTATCTTTCACATCATTAAATGCTCATTCAGCTATGACCCTTTCTCCTTTCCTGTCGATATTTGGTAATTGTCCTTTGGCCGTCAAGTAAGTGCTCTATCTGAAAACATCTATGGCTCAGATATAGCCTACAGGTCCTGTACCTGTATTCAGGCTATGATTGCTGGTGCAGACTGATTATTCTTTTAGCAATGTTTTCCAAAAAGCACACAATGCTTGAGCTAGATAGGCCTAAGGCTTAAAGAAATCTGACCATGTATCTGCAGCAAGAAAACCTTTGCCCTGGCTCCAGTTGAACGTAGTATGCATTTTAAAAGTGTCAGACTGCCACCAAATAGACACAGACAGAAATGGTCATGCACGCACGCCCTTAATATGCATTTTCGACCAGTGTGGAACTTTTCGAATGTATGTACTAACAGGTTGAGGCTAAAATGTTGAATTGTAGTGGCATGCAATTCAGCCTACAACATCAATAATCATGAGGTAGGTCGGAAATTGTGACTTACTACGAATGGCTGTCCTGACAAGGATGGTGGCCTTTTGAAGGTCAGCAGACAACCATGTCTGTGATCACTTTTAAAATCATTTTCTTTAAAAGTGGTGCATTTTCATTAAAGGAAACTGGGCTGCATTTACATAAAAAATCTTAGTGTTTAAAAGTTTGTTTGAAAGTAGATGGTGGTCCACTAGACCACTACTTACTCCCCAACATTTTGTTTTCAAACCTCAACAAGGGGTAAGGGATACCAAGTTTAGCCCTTCCCTTTTTCGTGAATGGGTTTCCACCCCAACTTGGGAATCTGCAACTAGAAAACCAAGGTTGTAGCTACCACTGTGCAGCAGGTGCAATGCACCAGGGCCCAGAGGTGGATGGAGTCCAATCTGCTCTGCACCAGCTGATATTATTTCAGAGGCTGCCTGCTCTGATATGATTTTGTTTTCGGTACAGTGAATACCAGGGGCTTGGCTCTGTTTACTTTTCTGGGTGGGTGTGGGGGTCACAGAGGGAGTAAAGGATAAGGGAACAATAAAGAAGTGAGAGGAAAGGGATGAAGGAAAAGGAGAGGGTAAAAGAACAGGGAAGAGGAAGGGAAAAGGGAACATAGTGGAAGAAGAAAATAAGGTTGAACGAGAAAGAGAAAAGCGATAAGGATGAGCAAAGGGTCCAAGGGAAAAGGAACAAAAAGGAACCCGAAATAAAGAGAGAAGAGAGGAAATAGATGCAGATGAGTGAAAAACAGAAGATGGCGAAGAGAGAGACTGAGGAAGAGGATAGAGAGGAGTGCATTAAATGTAAGAATGATATGAGAGGAGAGCGGGGTATAGATAGAGAAACACAAAGGAATGACAAGTAGAACGAGGAACTTCGAGACCCATTTAATTACAGTGACATACATTGTTGTCCAGGAGCATGATGGCACACTGCACCTCATTTATAGAAGTATTTAATACCAGCTGAGGGACCTAGTTTCATTGCTTGTGCTAGGACCCATTACCCTGAGGCTATACCACTGATTCAATGGTTTACGACTGCTACTTTGGCCCTAAACCATTGATACATATGGATAAGAATTGCTATTTGGAATGGATGCCTTCAACATGCCCCTTCCAAATAGGGATTCATTATCCATTTCTAAACTATTTAAGGAGTTAGAAAAAAGTTACAGCCTCCTAAATTGGGCTTAGTAAAATTAAAAAAGTGTTTTTGCGGTCTCAAACTATGAATCGAAACGTTTGCAAACATAAAAATGCTTTGTACATCCGGCCCAAATGGACCTCCCCCCACCATAGTACTATTTTTGCTAGGTTTATCACAGCGGTTGCTTCTGACTTTTCATACATTATGCTTTAGTCCATACAATTCTTGCATTAGTTTATCATGGAGAGGGTTAATATATCGATGATAGGATTAATATATTCCCCGGTCAATCAAGTTTTACCTTAATTGATTTGACATTTTTGGGAATTCTGTTTTTATGATTGCTAGTGCTACTGAGCGGGGTTCATAGGAGACTTTACACTTTTATTATCAAACTTTATGATAAAGGCAGTGGGCTTGGTGAAAATCTTATGATAAAGTCATAAGGCATTTAATGGTAGATTGTTATTACTCTGTATTAAAGCCTGTTCTGTTACACAGAATCTCACAGATTACTGTAGGAGGCAAGGGTGTTGGTGTTTGTTGCCACTTTTGACAGTGTAGATATTATTTGCACTGTGATCATTCTTGTTAGGTTTTTAGGAATTGCATTCCCAAATATAATTCTGTTATATTTATAATTTTATGCCTGCATGCCTGATGGGTTCCTGGGCCCTAGCTGCTTATAGTACAAGCCAGTAATAAAGGATGTATGCCTCGTAGGTTCACTGGTAAAAGTTATGTCAGATGTCATAAGTCTGATCGGTTTATTATGAAACGTTATGACAAAGGCAGAATGCCTGGCTGATTTATTGTGAAAGTATTTGGAAAAGGCATGACTTTCTTATAGTAAAAAAAGTGTTGAAGGAAACAGGCTTATAAGAATTAATTGTTATTACGCTGTGCTAAAGCATTTAAGTAGGCATTTTGTTACATTGAATCTCACAGATTACTGTATTATGTAGTGTAGTATGTAAGGGTGTTGATGACCCACTCAAACATTCAAGGAGGTAGACATCTTGCACAATAATAATCCTAATTTGACCCTCATGGGGGGATTTTATATTGTTTTAACAAACGTCATTTTGTATATACTTGTAATTGTATTATGGAATACCTGATGGTTGCCTTGTGGGAAAGTGAATGCTAAATATAGTAGATATGAGTTGGTTTTGGTGACAAGCCAATGAGAAAGGTTCATTGGGAAGTTATTTCAGATACCATAGGTTTGATCTGATTATTATGAAAAGCGATAATAAAGGCAGTAGGCATTATTTATTTTTTATGACATGCATATCTTAAAGCCAATAGCCCTTTTCTGGTGGATTGTTACTGCACCATATTATAGCCTGCAGACATGTATTTTGTTACATGAAACTTTAGAATTTTTGTGTTGATTGCATCTTTCAACAAACCCAATGGTTAGACAATTTATTTATACTATATTAATTCTTCCTAGAACAACAGGCTTAGTTGTCTGCCCCAATATTCTTTCTCTCCTCAGCAGCTATTCAGCAGACCCAATTCCAATGGGGGAGGGAGGGTCCACTCCTCATGAGCCAAAAAGGTTTCAATTAATTTATTTAAGCATAAAATGTGCAATTTGCTAAATTAGAAGCCGACGCGTTTCGGCATGACGCTTTCCACTGAGCTGGTTTTATTTACAGCAGCCATTTCATATATAGATATGATGTCCTTCTTTACTTTTCATGACCCTTCCACAACTAGACCAAACACCCTTTTATATTGTTTATCGTTTGGCGCATTTTGATATCCATTTTGTTCACAATATCCTCAGTAATACAATCATTTCTCTCATTCTAAACAAACATTAATCTAGTTTGTTCTTGTATTTTTCACCAAACAATCAAAGATATGTTACAATGACTTTAGAGTCACAGTCCCAATTGTAGACCTCACATATGAATGAATGAATAAAAGTAGATTTATAGAGCGCAACTCAGCCCCCTGGACATCAAGGCGCCTAGCCAAAAACTGGATAGATACAATAAACTTGCTGACTGGTAAGCCTTGATAAAACACCATGTTTTGAGCGCTTTTTTAAACTGGACTAATGATGGTTGGGCCTTAATTTCTACAGGAAGAGCATTCCAAAGACGGGGGGCCAGATTGGAAAAAGCTCTACTACCCCATCGGACTTTCTTTACCCGCGGAACTGCTAGAAGACTCTTCTCAGAAGACCGCAAGCACCTACTGGGAGTATATACAGTTAACAGAGAGCCTAATGCATTAGAGGGACCAGAGGATAGGGCTCCAAACACCAAACACAAGAGTTTAAATACAATCCTCCGCTGGATTGGAAGCCAATGCAAACCCTTTCAAACTAAAGTAGCCGAAGACAGAAAGGGTGCAGCGACCACAAATCTTGCCGCAACATTCTGCACTACCTGAAGGCGAGAGATAAGGCCCTTGTTAATATCAGTGTATAGTGCATTACAGTAGTCCAATCTTGAACCTACTAAAGCAACTACCGTTTGCTTACGCACCTGAGGGGAGAGGTAGTGAGCAATTCTCCTCAGAATCTTAATAACCCCCCAGCAGGTGGCCACCGTTCTATTGACTTGCAGAGTCATGTTCAATGAGGTGTCAAATATAACGCCGAGAGTCCTAGCCGAGCAAGATGGAATAGGGCAGGGTCCCAAAGATGGGGGCCACCACTCATTAGACCAGATATCCTGGTTATTACCAAAAATCAGTACCTCTGTTTTTTCAGCGTTCAGCTTCAGGGAGTTTTGAATCATCCATTCTGAGACTGCTTGCATGCAGTTCCTGAAACTGAGCGCGGAGGTACAGGCCGAATGAGCTAGGGATACCATTATTTGGGTATCATCGGCGTATGACACTACCTCCAACCCCATAGCCTTCACCAGCCTAGCAAGAGGGGCCACATAGATGTTGAAAAGGGTCGGACTCAAAGCCGACCCCTGTGGCACCCCACATTGCAGGGATTTGGCAGGGGAGAGGAACTCTCCAAGTTTGACCCTCTGTTCTCTTAGTTCTAAGAAAGAGGACAGAAGGCTCAGGGCCGGACCCGCTACTCCAGCCTCCCTCAAACGAGATGTTAAAGTTGAGGGAGACAGGGTATCAAAGGCTGCCGTAAGGTCCAAAAGGACCAAAAGAGTCGTCCGACCTTGGTCCACCTTCATCCGGATGTTATTCACCACCATGGTAAGTGCCGACTCCGTACTATGACATTTTCTGAAACCATGCTGGGAATTATCCAGATAGCCAGAAGAGTCCAGAAAATCCGACGGATGGAAATTCAAGTGGGATTCCAGCAATTTGGCTGGGGCCGGTAGCAAAGATATCGGACGGAAATTTTTCAATATTTCTGGATCTAGAGTGGGCTTCTTAAGCAAGGGCCTCACTATCGCCTTTTTCCAGGCCACTGGAAACATCCCCTGTGTCATGGCATTATTCATCACCTCCAACAAAGGAGGTAATAGCCTATCCTGACATGATTTCAGCACATTCAGGGGACAGGGGTCCAGAGGAGAGGCTGATTTTGTCTTTTTCAACAAAAGCTCCAACTCCTCACGGGACAGCGGAGGGAAGTGAGTAAAGGTCTTAAAAGGATCTCTATTCCAAACCTCCATTTTTTCCAGGGCCAAGGAAAAATGAGTTCCCAAAGAACTCCTCTGTGATTCCAGGGCAAGATAGATTTCCTCAATTTTATTATGAAAGAACTCCGAAATGTTGTTACATAGCTCTTGTGACCCTACCACAGGATCAGGCACCTGAAGAGAACAAAGGGAATCCACGATCTTAAAAAGTTCATTAGATGACGACAGGGAAGAGGTGAGATTAGAGAAAAACTCCTGCTTTTCCTTGATCACCCTGGACTTGTAATCTTGCAACAATTGTTTATATGTCTCTCTTTCCCTAGGGTCCCAGAATTTCCGCCATTTCCTTTCTTGTCGCCTGACGCCCTGCCTCAAGAGCCTTAATGGCTCAGAGAACCATGGAGCGGAGGGCTTCCGTCTTGCCACATATCGAAGCGAAACAGAAGCTAACACATCTACAGCTCTAGAGATGGAATTAACGAGCTGTTGTGCCGCCTCATCTACTTCCTTGGTTGCAAAATGTGAGATGTCCCCAATTAAAGGAATAAAAGATTCATTGGTAATGTTCTTATAACATCTTTTAGGTACTCTATTGATGGGGCTCCATTTAGGCACCTCTCCAAGGGGGACTGCTAGTTCTAAAGGCACTGCCAAATGGTCGGACCAAATCAGCCGTACGGGGGAACCAACTGACAACCTTGGATCGTTAGAGAACACCCCATCTAAGATATGTCCCGCTCGATGGGTAGGACTACATACCAATTGGCTAAAGCCACATGCGTCAAGCGAGTCAACCAAGGAGAGTGTGTCATTAGAACCCACATCATCTAAATGAAAATTTAGATCCCCAAGAATAGTCAGATGAGACTTACCAAAGTAGGGTTCCAGAATTCTAAGCAGCTCGCAACTAAAAGAAGATCTAGGGCCAGGAGGTCTGTAAATAAGAACGCCAGTAAATGATACAGACGGGGAACAAGAAATACAAAAATACAAGGCCTCAAAAGAGTCAGACGACTGAGATAGAGCTTTGATACTACAGGCCAAAGAGATTTCATGTAAAATGGCCAAACCGCCACCTCGACATCTTGTTCGATCGAGTCTCTGCAGGGCATAGCCATCAGGGATAGCCATCCGTAAATCATGACCCGCAGAGTCCGACGCCCAGGTTTCAGTGATAAAAACCCAAGAGGGTTTCCTCGCTGTCACAAAATCATGAAAGGCCAGATTGTTTTTAATGAGGGACCTAGCATTCACAAGGAAGCCCTTTCTGAGTTGAGAATCATTCCCTCGAGTAATAGGCACAAAATTCAACCCATTATTAGAGCACGAAGGCGATAAAGTACTGTTAGAAGTATGACATACGTCCGAACATAAAAGGCCCTCAGGCGAAAATCTATGATGGCATGCTGAGGGGGAAGGCTTGAGAACAATCAGCTCCTGCATAGAATATGAGCAGGAGACCTGCAGCAGCGGACATCTATCCTTACTGACCAGCTCGTCCTGCAGCCCTTCCTCAGCGCTGACGGGTGCCGACGGGCTGAACTCAGGCGTAACTCCGGCAGAAAACTGGCGATTCCGCTGCGCGAGTCCGCTGCGCGACCGCATGACCACCTTATGAAGCCGTCTAGCGTCCTTGTGACGACTAGACCGCCAGATGCCCAAAATGGCACCGCCAGGCGTCCAAAGTACAACCAATGTGGCCGACAGGCTCCCAATTATCTAGGGAAAGGATCCGCCCAACAGCGGTGCGATGTACGTTTTATCGTGCAGGTGAGAGGCCAACTAAAACGCTAACAGTAAAAGCAGGGGATAATAAAGCAACTTTTAAACAAGATACAAAACAGGCAATTTTAAAAAGACCAGTAGTACGCACACAAGCGCTCTGCACGCTCTTACCCAGTAAGGCAGACCACCTGATTTACCCCCCTTATGAAGCCGTCTAGCGTCCTTGTGACGACTAGACCGTCAGATGCCCAAAATGGCGCCGCCAGGCGTCCAAAGTACAACCAATGTGGCCGACAGGCTCCCAATTATCTAGGGAAAGGATCCGCCCAACAGCGGTGCGATGTACGTTTTATCGTGCAGGTGAGAGGCCAACTAAAACGCTAACAGTAAAAGCAGGGGATAATAAAGCAACTTTTAAACAAGATACAAAACAGGCAATTTTAAAAAGACCAGTAGTACGCACACAAGCGCTCTGCACGCTCTTACCCAGTAAGAGCGTGCAGATACTGTATATCACGATATTTCAACTTTCTTAATAATGAGAATACACCTGGTATTATTATGGAACGCTCCATTATATTATTGTGCTCATTGATATTAAAGTGCCAAGTGCTTTATTCAGGGATGATCCTTATGTCCCTGGGCCACTAGTGGCTCAGGGAGGGGGCATTGCTATTTTTCCCGCACCTGCCTACTACACCTGATGTCCATGTTGTTGCTCTCCCTCCCACCCCACCTGCTGTCCCTGTTATTGCTCATCCCACCCCATCCCACTTCCTCAGTGTTGCCTCCCTCTCCTGCCATACAATAAACCAACATAAAAGTGCTATGACACAGCCGACGCTGGCCATATCATAGTGCTTTTTCCCCAGCACCTTCTGTCCCTTTAGCCCCCCCAAATGCCCTTCCTCTGCGTTATTTACCACCCAATAAAACAAAAGCTTTTTTTATACTTTGTCTATGTTTTTTAGTCATGTTGTACAGCGCACGGCTGCTAGCTTAAAAAAAAAAAACTTTGTGATGTGGCCTGCGCTGGGCGCACAATAGTGATTTTTTTGGGGTTTTCAGCTATGCTGTGCAACAGCTAATCTGTCGTACAAAATAACTATAAACACAACTGACAAAGTCAAAAGCCCTCGTAAACAAGACCTATTGGCTTTACCAATTCTTCTTTTCAAGCCATGCTGCATTGTAGACACACTGCTGTACAACATGGCTAAACATTTACAAAGCTAATAGCTCTAATCTCCTAGGCAATATCTATTGGCTTTGCCAAAGTTTGTTTCCTTTTTTGCTATCTCGCTACATACAGCATTGTATAAAATACTACACAGAGTCAGCCCTCGCATTGATCACAAGACTTTACCAATCTTTGTTTCCTGCTTTATTTTGGTGGCTTTCTTCCCCATTCTTTTGTTGTTCCTCCCTTGGAGCAAATCTTTATCCATGCTTTTTTAATTTTTTATAAAGTATTTAAATATTTAGTACAATACAATTTTGTTCATGATATTACCCATGCTGTTCATTCATTCAGCTGTATCCTTCAAATACTGACGTCATGGAATTACTCTTTTGGTTTTGGTTTTTATTAGTTATTAGCAGTATGTCTGAACGTATGTGTTTTTCTTCAAAGTGCAATTGCGCTCTTTCTCTTGCTCACCCCAACTCACACCATCTTTCCCCTGCTACCCTCCTTCCAGATGCTCCGCTCTGATTACAATGTCGGTCGGAAACCTTGTAGGTTTAAACTCTGATCGCCGCATTACAATGACGGCGGTCGGAGTTTAAACCGGCAGGACAATCAGACTGGGTTCAGAGGGCTCAAGGAGCCCGTCAGCCAATCGGAATTGCCTCATAATCCCTTTAGGATGGCGTTTCCGCAGTCGGAATTATGATGTCGGTTTCCAACAGCCTTTCCATGTCAGCCTTTCTGACATGGTAAGGCTGTCGGAACGTGACTTTGGGGGGCCCTAGCAGGGCCCCCTTGGCTCTCCATAGTTGGCCCTGGGGGTTATCTATGGCGTCCCCCTGAAAATCTCTGCACCAAGTGGCAGGCACTTTGCCTGCCACACGGTGCAGGGATTTTCACAAACTCCCATTTCTCAATGGGAGCTTGTGCTGCAGGCGGTTTCCAATCGCCGCACAAGCTCCCATAGAGAAATGCGAAACGGTGTTGGTCTCAGGCAACTCCGACCAACATCGAAATCAGCCCCTATGTGTACTCCATCACACACCCTTCTGATTCTTCTCTTTGGTGTGCCAAATGGCAACATTGTTGATGCCTTAGATGTTGTCCCACTAAATGTCCAAGGCTGTTCATCTCCATGGTGGTAATGCTTTTGGTTTTGCAAATGTAGGAGACTTTTAAACTCCACCAGCACTGATAAAACCAGTAGCAGCATGTTCAAAGTATAGAAAACAATAAAAAGGTTTCTATACTTTTAGGCTGGCCGCTGCATTGTGTGGCATGGCGTGTGTTGGGTCATTGTGGCAAAGCAACTTGCATCACGCTAGGTGACAACCAGTGTGAAAGAATAGAAAACAATGTTTAAATTTCTCCTATACTGTTAAGAAGGCCTTTTGGGCATTACCAAAGCCAATCACGTTAATTCGTCCAACATTGATAAAGCAAGACCAATTGGTTCTGACAAGGCTTGTTTTATTTCTTCTTAGTCATCTTATGTACTTAAATTACAATAATTTTAAGCCAACAGTACTTTCTTTTGCACCAATAACAATAATATTCCTGTGATGTGCATTAAAACTAAAAACGGGTTTCTATATCTGCTCTAAGTAGCCCTGGCCTATTAGGAGGCATTCTTCTGTTCAAAAAAATTAAAATTATAAGTGAGAGTTATTTTTTATTTTAAACTTTGTAGAGCAGGCATATGCCCTCCATATTTAGATGGCAGCACATTTTTTATGGCATATGTTGCAATACAAAATACACCATACTGGCCTGCCAAGGCAGGACACACTGGCTAAAGCTTGCTTACATCATGTCTCCTGCCAGTTTTGCAATTTCATAGTGCAGTAAACAACAGGTGCTGCTAATACCTAATTCAATCGCACTTAATTTGTTTACCTTGAGATAATGAAAGGATGGAAACCTGCTATCTGCAGGTAATGGGTAGATCTCAGCAGCAAATTGCTTCAGCTACAAGAATGTGCCAGAGTTAATGTGTGGTAGGAAAATCCGAGGTAGGATCTGAGACCTCTAATGAAAAAGACACAACATATAGAACAACTATATAACTGTACCTTCCCTAAGTACCACTGACACGAAAACAATAGCTGTGCCTCTGAAGTTACAGTTCAGTACATCACTGTTGTTGGCCTTTATTATCTCTGTACTGAGTATGCATTGCAGCACTAAGCTGGTACCTCACCTCCAGGCTCTATGCACCAAGAGGCATATTTATGTAGGAGTTCCGTTGCCCTTGCGCCACGGGACGCAAGAGCGACACAAATTCTACGTTGGATTTATCAAGCCATGCAAGGCCACCTTGCATGATCTTGCGTTGCTTGAAAAATCCAGAGTAACGCAGCGCAGCGCAAATTGCTGCATTGCAGTATTCTACCCATGGAGGCGTTCCATGGGTGGTGCAGGGGTGTTCCCACGAACCACCCATGAATTTCAGCTCATTCCTAGATTTACCATCGGTGGTAAACCTGTTAGTGCTTCAAAATGCTATGCCTCTCCAGCTGAGGCGTAACACGGAGAAATATATTTATTTCTGATCGTTACTTCCTCTTTGTATGTGTGCTGCAATCTGCAGCACGCAGAAAGAGGAAAATGCCTCAGGGGTTGTTTTTGTGCAGGAAAGTGTCCTTCTCTGCACAAAACAATCCTGCCTACAGCACAGGCACCTTGCACAATGGTGCAAGGGTGCCTTCGTTTGAAGTAGGCTGCCAAAAGGGTGCCAGCACAGGAAGGGACAGGAATGGGAGTATTATGTTAAACACGGTGCATTCCTGCCCAAGGCGGCTTGCTGTGCTGCATAAGAGTTACATAAATATGCCCCCAGATGTGATGATCTCTGCAGTGCCTGCCAGATCTGGTACCTACACCACAGTCCCTGCCCTGGGATGAAGAGATCTGTAATGCTTTTTGAACTGCTTTACTGCAACTGACTGATGCATTCATGTTTTCTTGCTAATACTAACCATTCCTGTAGGAAGCTGGCACTCTGTATGATATTATCACAAGGTGGTAATACCATGCACAGAGTCCAGTGGTTCCCCAAAAGTGTACAGGGTTCAATGTAAAATCCAAAGTGCTCTACTAGTGGTAGCGGGTGCAAGCAACCTTAAGCCTAACACAGAGGAGTGTAAGACATTTATTGCACGCATATGATCATAAGGAACACACGACTCAAGAAGGAGATCCAGACCAATTTTACAAAATTATACTTTATTTGTATTTTATTTTAAGACCTAGGTCTAGGGCTTCGTAATAAGGTAAGTACGTTTTTAATCAAAAATACTTTTTATTTTAAAAAGTCGACACTTAGAAACTTTTTCACACTGTCCAATGTTATCCTATGGGGAAAACAATATTGTGGTTAAACAGGTGAGTATCAAACTTATATTTTCAGTTTTTCGGAGCCAAAAGTCAGCAAGGGCGAGGGATCAGCTAAGTACCGAAAATGCACTGCCTGCAGTACAGGGGCGGTGGGGTGCAGAGGTCAAAAGCGGAGTTCAACCCAATGCTTTCCAAAGGAGACAGGGGGTGCTTGGAGACATACTGTTTGCAGATAAGAAATTCAGTTGACGGGGCCAAGCTTTGGGGGTTAGGTTAAGCACGGGGGCACAAAGCAGCACCAAGCGTACACCACCAGCGGCATATGGGTGGCAGGTGCAGGGTGCAAATCTGATGTCGAGCTCCTAATGCTTTTCAATGAGGATTTATTGGTTGGCAAAGAGGCTTCAGGTGTGGTACTGGAGGTTGTAGGAGGAATACCAATGACAGCAGAGGTAAATTGGGATGTAGGAGGTTGCAGGGGCACCGTCGGTTCCGCTCACCAAGGCCCATGGGCTTCGGGTGCAGGGGTGCCTTTGGACATCGGAATCTTCTTTGGCAGGAGAGGTCAGCCAACACTGGACACAGGGTTAGGATCGCCGGGGAGACTTCACTGCACAGGTGAGCCACTCAAACTCAGGCCATGGAAGTCATTACAGAATGGACAGGAGATGCGGATCCGCTGGACAGGAGATGCGGATCCGCCTGGATCAGGAAGATTTGAAGTCACAAGATTGGAGTCTTTATTGAAGGCAACAGTCCTCCCATGGGTTTTGGAGGTCGTTGTTACAAGATAGGTCGCAGGTTTGTTGAAGCTGGAGACAGGCTGGTAGGTCTGGGACAAGGCAGTTGTCGCCTTCAGGTTTCTGCTGCAGGGTGTCTTCTTTCTTCTTAGGTCGTCGCAGATCTGGTTTATAGGTCTGGGGGAGCCACCTAAATACTAAATGTAGGCGGCGTTTTAGAGGAATAGTAGGTAGGGACAATGGGCACCTTACCTGGTGTGACTACATCCTCTATTATGCCACCCTCCTATGGGAGGGGGCATAAACCTAACCCTGATTGGAGTGGCCTCCCAATCTTCAAGATGACGGGGAATGAAAGTTGTGCTTCACCTCGCCTCCCCGACCTTGGGGGTGGGGTTGGCAGAGGTGGGCACACTTCCTATTCTTTTGAGTTTTCCCACCCAAAGTGAGGGTGTAAACTAGCGGCTGCTATCTGCTGCTAGCAGCCAAGGCTGGGGTCGCATTACAAAGACAGCTGGGCTTTGAGACTTCCCTCTCGAGCACTGGCCCATCATAGGGGAGGAGATATGACACCTCTGCCCAGAATGTGCATTGTTTCTGGTCCCAGAGAGCAGAGGTTCTCCACCCAGGTGTAGAAAACATGGCTGTGTGTGGCAGACTGCCTAAAGCTAGGCAGTGCTCACACGAGGGTTGGTAGGTTTTTAGGGGGCACCTCTGAGGTGCTCTCTGAGTACATGTCTTAATAAATCTTACACTGGCATCAGTGTGGATTTATTACAAGGATCTGTTTGGTACCAAACACTCCTCGATTCAGTGAAGCCATCATCTTGCTGTGGAACTTGAGTTGACAAGTTCCCAGACCATGTACTCTCTATGGCTTCCCTGGCACTTACAATATTAGGGAATAGCCCCTGCCACTGTAGGGGCATATCTGCTCATGCAGGCCCACACCTGGGATACAGTGCACCTTGCCGTAGGGTTGGTAAGGTGTGCTAGAGGGGTGACTTACCTATATATTAGGCAGTGCTAGCTGGCATGGCACACAGGCAGTGTGCCTTGTTGACTTGGTCATTCTTTAACCTCACTGGGGCATGCCAGCTGCAGGAGCAGTGTCTCCTACAGAGAAGGTCTCAGGGGACCCTCTTCAGCCTCCAGGACCCAGGTACCCAGGGTACCACTTACTAGGGACTACAGGGGGGAGAAGTACCAATTGTGGACATGTTTTTAGGGAAAGAACATGGGCAAAGGGAACCTAGCAGGGAACCAGTGCTGTAAAGTCAAAATTGCATCAAAAGCCAGGCAAAAAGCGGGGTGGGTACTGTAACAGAACCCCATTTTCTCATAATGCCTAAAAGAAGTGAACGTCTACAACATTTTGAGTTTCTTGTTCACATCTTGGCTCCTAAGCTGAGAAAGTATTGAGTATCTTGCTCAGCTGAAAAAGTTTATATTATTGTTACATATGAATGTCTTCTTCCATTCAAAAGATTTCAGACCAAGGCAGCTGTGTATTCCCTATTTGTGTCCTGCCTTTACTTACAGAACTCTATACAATATGGTTTGCTGGGGGACCCCGGGCCAGCCAAATCTGTGATTCGCAGGTCATTCATTTTACTTTTGTTAGTAAACCCTTTTGGACTTCAATTGCTGAGTGTACAGATTTTCTCTAACAGTTTGCCCAGACTGGTGCTTAGACTCCAGTCTGTAAGCACCGATTATGCATCGCTCTGCAGCCTCACCTTCATTGACTGGGCTCTGAACATGCAAGGCTGTCCCGATCTCAGCCTCTAAGCACTACACAAGTCTTGCTCTTTTACACAGTCTTCTGTATCTACGCAGCAAGTGCAATGATCTTCTCCCAGGCTTCCAATCGCGGAACTCGTATCGTCTTGCTCCCTTCCTTCATGCTCAATGCAATGAATGGATGTTCAGTGCTCTTCTCCCTGACTTTCAGTCTTCACTCAATAAATATGTACTGTTCTGCACCCAAGCCTTCAGTTTCTATGCACTATATTGTTCCTCTCCTGTATGTTCTTTCCACCAAGTATTAATTTCTCTGAATCCCCGTATTCGGAGTATATGCACTGAACATCCATGTTTCTTCTCCCTGATTTACCATCTCTATGCACTGTACATGTATTCTTCAGGCTCCATTCACTGTATATGCACTGCTCCGCACACTAGCCTTCAGTTTCTGTGCACTATATGTGTATTGTTCTACTCCCTGTAGGTCCTATGCGCCAAATATTCATTTGTATGGATTTCTGTGTGCGAAGTATATCCACTGAACTTCACCTGATTTACCGTCTCTATGCACTGTACACGTATTGTTCAGGTCCATTCACTGTAAATACACTGCTCCGCACACTAGCCTTCAGTTTCTATGAACCTTATATGTATTGTTCTTCTCCCTGTAGGTTCTATGCACCAAATATTCATTTGTATGGATTTCTGTGTGCGAAGTATATGCACTGAACTTCTCCCCGATTTACCATCTCTATGCACTGTACATGTACTGTTCAGGGTCCATTCACTGTATATACACTGCTCCGCACACTAGCCTTCAGTTTCTATTAACCTTATATGTATTGTTCTTCTCCCTGTAGGTTCTATGCACCAAATATTCATTTGTATGGATTTCTGTGTGCGAAGTATATGCACTGAACTTCTCCCCGATTTACCATCTCTGTGCACTGTACATGTACTGTTCAGGGTCCATTCACTGTATATGCACTGCTCCGCACACTAGCCTTCAGTTTCTATGAACCGTATATGTATTATTATTCTCCCTGTAGGTTCTATGCACCAAATATTCATTTGTATGGATTTCTGTGTTCGAAGTATATGCACTGAACTTCTCCCCGATTTACCGTCTCTATGCACTGTACATGTACTGTTCAGGGTCCATTCACTGTATATGCACTGCTCTGCATACTAGCCTTCAGTTTCTATACACATTATATGTATTGTTCTTTTCCCTGGAGGTTCTATGCACCGAGTATTCATTTCTCTGAGTATATGCACTGAACATCCATTGTTCTTCTCTCAGATGTACCGTTTCAATGCACTGTACAGGTATTCTTCAGGCTCCATACACTTTATATGCACTGTTCTGCACCCCAGCCTTCAGTTTCTATGCACTGTAAATGAATTGTTCTCCTCCATGTTGGTTCTATGCACCGAGCATTCATTTCTCTGAATCCTGTGTTCGGAGTACATGCACTGGTCATCCAGTGTTCTTCTCCCTGATTTACTATCTCTGTGCACTGTGTATGTATTGTTCGGTCTCCATGTACTGTATGTGCACTGCTCTGCACACTAGCCTTCAGTTTCTATGCACCTTATATGTATTGCTCTCCCTGAAACTTCCGGGTCTATGTATTGAATATGCTTTTCTTTGAATTCCAGTTTTCAGGGAATATGCACTGAACATCGATTGTTCTTCTCCCTAATTTACCATCTCTGTGCACTGTATATGTATTGTTCCGGCTCCATGTACTGTATGTGCACTGCTCTGCACACTAGCCCTCAGTTTCTATGCACCTTATATGTATTGTTCTCCCTGAAACCTCCGGGTCTATGTATTGAATATGCTTTTCTTTGAATTCCAGTTTTCAGGGTATATGCACTGTGACTGAACATCGATTGTTCTTCTCCCTAATTTACCATCTCTGTGCACTGTATATGTATTGTTCGGGCTCCATGTACTGTATGTGCACTGCTCTGCAGACTAGCCTTCAGTTTCTATGCACCTTATATGTATTGTTCTCCCTGAAACTTCCGGGTCTATGTATTGAATATGCTTTTCTTTGAATTCCAGTTTTCAGGGTATATGCACTGAACATCGATTGTTCTTCTCCCTAATTTACCATCTCTGTGCACTGTATATGTATTGTTCGGGCTCCATGTACTGTATGTGCACTGCTCTGCACACTAGCCTTCAGTTTCTATGCACCTTATATGTATTGTTCTCCCTGAAACTTCCGGGTCTATGTATTGAATATGCTTTTCTTTGAATTCCATTTTTCAGGGTATATGCACTGATTATCGATTGTTCTTCTCCCTAATTTACCATCTCTATGCACTGTACATGTATTGTTCAGGCTCCATGGAATGTATATGCACTGCGCTGCACCCTAACCATGAGTTTCTATGCACTGTACATGTATTGTTCAGGCTCCATGGAATGTATATGCACCGCGCTGCACCCTAACCATGAGTTTCTATGCACTGTACATGTATTGTTCAGGCTCCATGGAATGTATATGCACTGCGCTGCACCCTAACCATGAGTTTCTATGCACTGTACATGTATTGTTCAGGCTCCATGGAATGTATATGCACTGCGTTGCACCCTAACCATGAGTTTCTATGCACTGCACATGTATTGTTCAGACTCCATGGAATGTATATGCACTGCGCTGCACCCTAACCTTGAGTTTCTATACACTGTGTATGTATTGTTCTTCTCTCTGTAGGTTCCATACACCAAATATTCATTCGTCTGAATCCCCATGTTCGAAGTATATGCACTGAACATCCATTGTTTTTCTCCTCGATTTACCGTCTCTATGCACTGTACAGGTGTTGTTCAGGTTCCATTCACTGTATATGCACTGCTGTACACACTAGCCTTCAGTTTCTATGCACCTAACGTTTATTGTTCTCCTTGAAACTTCAGTGTCTATGCACTGAATATGATTTTCTCTGAAATCCAGTGCTCAGTTATATGCAATGAACATCAATTATTCTTCACCTCAATTTACCGTCTCTATGCACTCTACATGCATTCCTCTGCATTCTGGTGCTTATGCGCTGTGCACCGAATACCCATTATTCTACTCCTTCCCCTGCAGGCTCTATAAACTGTACATGTATTGTTCAGGCTCTATGCACTGAATATGCATCAGAAGGCATCCCAGCGTCCAGGCTCTATGCTCCGAATATTCATTGCTCTAAAACCGAGCTGTATGTGCATGCCTCCGGCCCTCTGCCCTTGTGCACTATACAGAGCATAGGCTTTGCTCTTTTCCTCTGGGCTCCCAGCTCTTTGCACTGATCATGTACTGCTAAGCATCAGGCTCCATGTACTGAATATACAATGATCTGGTTCCTGTCCTGCGAGTTCTGTTCACTGTATATGAATTGTTTTGCCCCCCCTCCTTCTGGCCATATGCAGTAGGCATGCTTTGCTCTTTTCCTCAGTCTCTGGGATCTATGCACTGAATATGCATTCAGAGGCGCTGGGAGTAGGGGTTCAGGAGGTGCTACAGTAGCTTCAGAATAATCTTGCAGGAGGTCAGGAGGAGAGTGAGAAATAAATAGGCCTGTAAAGATATGTTTTAATGTTGTATTATTTTAACTGGAGATTGCTGTTTACTTTTCCTTTCGCTAACTACAAGGTAAGGGAATTTTGTAATGTGAACTAAGTGACAATCTTGCTGTGGAGTGAAGGCTGTGGGATGTCAAATGTTTTCTAACAAAACGCAACTTAAATAGCTGTAAATTAACTATACAAATATTTCTGTGCGCAAATGGTAACGAATATCCCTGAATTACCGACATAAATGCTTACATTTCAAATACTTATACAGAGCATATAGCACACCAACTTGCCACACCGTATAGACCCGCTCCCGTAGTTGCACACGCTGTGGAGCGGAGCATGTGGTCTTCCTCCACATGGCGTGGGAATGCCCTTCTATCTGGGCTTAGTGGGAGGCGGTTCTGGCTAGTCGACTCAAATGACAGACCATTGCTATCAGCCCACCTACTCGTAACACTACTGGGCTATATCAAGGACACTCCCAAGGGAGCCAGATGCTTCATAGCCATAGCACTACTCTTGGCCAAACGCAGGGTAGCAATGCACTTGGGACGCCGCAGCACTCCTGGGGCTACTGACCGCCTTCAAGACTTTACAGTCTGCAACGATCAAATCGAAACCTACGCATTTATACTCCCTATTACCTCACGACCTAAAGACACATGGGGCCTCCTTCGGGCTTATCTAGTAGAACAAGAAATGGGAATAGCCACAGCGATGGGGGCACTCTGGCGCCTGATACGCCCAATCTGCCCTCTATGCTACCCGAGACAGACAAAATTATTTCTATCAAGGACAGTGGCGTAACGAAACTTGAGGGACCCCCCACTGCAAAGTCCATGGATGGGTCCCACCATGCTCCGGAACCAGTCAGGAGTTCTCAGGCCAGGGGTCTGCCGCCCATGCACAGTGCCAGAGGGGGCCCCCTTGTACAGTGGGGGCTGCAGGGGCTATTGTTATGCACCTAGGGCTGGAGGGTCACAATGGGGAAGGACTAGGGATTTGCTAGGCCTGACGTGCTCTATCAATGGAGGAAATTGAAATACCGACCATGTGACTATGCCTCGATGCAGCCAATTCTTGTATTTTGCTGTAATACCGATCAACACTACTTGTAAACTTTCGGACCACTAATATAACTATGATAATGTACTTGTTGTAGTGCGTATGTTTGACCTCAAGTAATCAATTACAAAAAACTAGACAAATAATGAAAAATGTATCAGCAGCAAGATAGGAAGAAATGAGGCATGTTGGGGGTTTCTTTGTAATTCTGAAGTGTGATGAAAACTAAGATTTTAATAGGCACATAACAAACCAAGACACTTTACTTGGGTAGGGTGACCAGCTGTCCCGGATTTGCCAGGACGGTCTCGGCAGATTTCAGGAAATTTAGCTCATGGCCCGGTTTTTCGAGAGGGTCGACTGAAAATGGCGGGGTGATTTTTTATGTTTTACAAAGCAGAGATAGTTGGCGGTTTATCAAGAAAGCAATTTAATTAACAGGCATGCTACTGGGTTTACAAAATGTATTTTCTGTATGTTCTTACTGCCTGTTCTGTAATTCAGTGCTGAGGGGCGCTGTCGTTCTGTGCTCTCGCTTGAAGTAAAATTGTAGTCCTTCTTCTATATTTTTTTAATGTCCCGGTTTTTGGCTTTAATATTCCGGTCACCCTATACTTGGGTGATGCATAAGAGCTAAATATGGACTTCAAACTGATTCCTACATGTTATGGATTCTAGCCGTAAACCTGTACGTGTGATGAAAGTTTAGTGGCCATGTCAATGGAAAATGTTTCATGGCAGTACTCTGTCACTCCATTCTTTAGTTATATATTCGGGACATTGTGCTCCACAATGCACCATTGCATAAATACACATTGCCCCGCACCATAAACCTTAACACAACATAAAGTCCTGCTGGGATCCTGTTTAGCGCTAGGATTGTCCCTTGGGTATTTGCCACGCTTCATAAACCTTTAACAACATACTGACTGCTTCCTAACCACTCTCTGGCAGAATGAGCGGGACTCATTTGCCACACTTGTTCTTTGTGTAACACTTGGATTTCTCACACTCCCTATGACTTCAGTCACGTCACTTTGACGGCAGCACCCACAGTCTGAAAATTGTTCCAGCACCATTGTATGCATTGCCCTGCATCCCATCGTTCAGTTCCTAGCACTGAACAGACAATTTTATTTTCAGTTTTATATAGCGCAAACTAGACCCGAGACATCGGGTATCTGAGCGCTTTACATGAGCACCAGTTGCATTACAGACGGACACATTAATTTTCAGGCACGGGGAGTTTAAGTGATTTGCCCAGAATCACAGGATGTTTTATCCTCTGGCTAGGCTCGAACCTGCGGGCATATACTACAAGCCCTTGCGCCGCCGGTGCGTCACTTTTAAAATGGGAAAAAGTGACGTAACGGCTTCGCAAAGGGCTTGTAAAAAAGCACTCTGGTTCCGCAGCCTCAAAGTCGGCCGCTCTGGCCGTTTTGTTCTCTGACTTCCATGCGCTATGCAGTGTATATGCGTTCTTGTTGTCCCTGAGCCTTATGCTTTGAATGTGCCTTACTCTGCGGGACTTGCACAGCTCTGCAGCCCAGACCTAGGTCACGTCACTGCAAACCTCTCTCTCTTGAATGAGACAGCCCTCCCATATTTCAGACGAACAACAAAAAATGCCCCGCAGCAGTCCTCCGTTTTTTTGCATGATTTGTGAAATGTGTACAACCGCATTAGCCTGCCTCCTTGGAGGTTTCGGCGCGCAGAGAGGTTCCAGCGGGCTGTTTACACATATGCCAAACGCAATAAAGAGGCCCTGAGCCAGAGGTAATGGTAAAGTAATGGCAAATAAACAGCTCTCTTGGAAAGGGCCCCGAGCCCCGGCGCTGGCAACCATTTCCCTTTTAAAAAACAAATCCCTGACAGCGTTTTAAACAAGAAAATAAACTCGCCAGCTCCGGTTTTCGAAAGTGGGTTCATAAAGCATATTCTCCAAGAAGACGCCGGGAAGGAGGTGAGAATTCTGACTCTGTTCTTTCTGCATTTTAAGGGTGTGCTGGGAAAGTGGACCTCTAAAGAGACTGCAGGGAATTGTCTGCAAGGAGAAGGACGGCTGTTCCTTGCCAGTGCTTAATTTGTAAATAAATAAATATTAAATATATATATATATATATATATATATATATATATATATAAACACACACACACACACACACATATATATACACATACATACATACATATATATATATGTGAGTGTGCGTGTGGTAGGGCTCTCGTCAGGCAGCCACTGAAGCTTTCACCACACATTGCCCCTGCAATGTTGTCAACGATAGTAACAACACAACTACTAACCCTAACACTCCTACAAGTGCGACAATTCGGACTATTTCAGACTCCTAAACCTATAAGAATGGCTTTGGCAGCAGGTAATAGTCATTTTTAATGAATATAGCATTAATAATTAACTGTTGTTGTGGTCATCTCTAAATTAGCTAGACAGAACCACCTTGTGGCAGTTTGTCACAAGCTCCGGTGCTGACAATTAAGGGCCTGTAACCACCGGCTCAAATTAAGCACTGTTGTACACTTAAGGAGAAATGGGAGTTAGTGATCTGAGCAATGCATGAACATGGAAAGAGAGAGAAATGCAGCACTTTTATCGAAGTTCTCAGGGCACAACGGTGTAGGCCAAAACGCGTATGGGGTTGTTTGTGTTCCCTCTGGAGGAGAGCTGGCCTGACTGTTTCTATTCAAGTAGGGCCAAGACTGACTTCCATATGACTGGTCTCTGTCTGCAGAGGCACAGTCGATGAAAATGGTCTGGATCAACAGTTACTGAAGTTATTTCAAGCAATTCTTCTATCACTTTGTTGTTTGTTGCAGATCACCACACACAGACACCGCAAGCCACTATTGGAGGAGAGGGATATCTTTGTAATGCCAATCCCTAGTGACGGAACATCCGCCGTCAGCTACACTGTGTCTAAGAACGCTAACAAAGCAGGAAGTTAGGCACTGGAATGGAACACCTGAAAGAACAGCTACCCTGTTAATGCCAAGAGACACCTCCACACGGGCAACACAGCTGACATATCCAATCTGACGAAAACAAAGAACTGCCCAAAACATCACAAACATTTGAGACCTTAGCCATTTCCTATGGGGAATGGACACTGACGTAACGAAACTTGAGGGGGGCCCCTGCAAGGTACATTGAGGGGCCCCCTCCGGACCCAATCAGGAGCTCTCCAACCAGAGTATTGTGCTGAGGGGGCCCGCTGGAGCTTGGGGCCCCCACACCGCAGGGGCCTTAGTTACACCACTGGGAATGGATGTGGTGTGCATGCAGGCATCTGTGACATGTGCACCACTGAGTCCTTCTAATAAAAGGTTTCTCTCTCCCTCCATTTCTCCCATGTCTAGTCCTCCTTTCTGCACCTGTCCGCCGACACCCACAGTCCACAGTCTCTTCTTCCTGATCTCCACATCCAGGTACATTTTGGATTTTAACAACGTAGATCTGCGCAAAGCCATGTATGATAAAACACATTGAACTGAATGTGCTAAAGTTACAGGTCAGCAAGAATTGTTATTGCACTATAAATCACTGCCATGAGAGAGACTTTAAGGATCAGTATACTCTGGCACAGAAGAACTATAATTCTATCAGAACATTACAGCCACTGAGAGCAGTATGTTTGAAATTATAATGGAGAAACAAACATAAGCATTTGAGTGTTGGAGCAGAAAAGCCTATACCAGCCCCTACTGTCTTTCTGCTACTATATGTTTTTCATTGAAGCTCCCAGCCTTTCAGTTTTGTAATATGGTGAAGACTTCAGCATATGGGGTACAATACCAAACATCTCCATCTCTCTAAAGCAGCATTTGGAGAACATCACAAAATGTTACATTAAATTATTGTTCTTAAATGTGGTGCCCCATGCGCTGAAAACTACACCATCATCAAAACTGAAATGTTGGGCACTTCAATGAGAAGGATAGAGTATATATATATATATATATATATATATATATATATATATATATATATATATATATATATATATATATATATATATATAATATATATATATATATATTCACTGAAAAAGCCAAAGGTTACAAGGACGTTATAGTTAGGCTCATATTGCACTCATACGAAACCAGAGAAATTCAGCAGCTATAGTTAACACAGAACCAGGCACATGCCAGGTTATACCCCATACAAAATCTCATACACCCACTGCCACCCAACCACTGACATTCCCATTCGCAGACCCATACAGTGACACACCTACTCACTGACCCATAAAGAGGCTAATACATCAACTCACCCATACAGCGAGTAACACAACCACTAACTCAGATATACAGCCACTCATGCACCTGCTCACTGACCAATACAGCCACTCACACATCCACTCATACAGACACTTACAGGCCCACTCATACACCCATACAGCCATTCTCATACTGAATCAGTCACCCAAACAAATACTCACATACCTACTCACTCACCCAGTCACTCACATCCACTCATGCACCCGTCAGTATTTCACACATCCACTCACTTATTCATAGATATACTAACACGTGTACTCACTCACCTATACAGTCACTGAGACAAGCACATACTCACCCATACAACCTCTCTTACACTCACGTACTCACCCATACAGCCTCTCACACACCCATTCACTCATCCATACAGCCACTGAAACACCCACTCTCACCCATACAGCCACTTACATACCCATTCATGCACTCATACAGTCACTTATGTATGTACCCTGTTACTGACCCATACAGACACTTATGTACCTGCTCAGTCACCCTTTCAGCTACTCATGCACCCTCTCATTGACCATTCACCATTTGCAGACACTGACACACCCACTCGCTCACCCATACAAAAATCACACAGCTACTCATTCATGTATACCGTCTCTCACATACGCATTCACTCTTCTATATACCACTTACACACCCACTCACTCACCCATACAGGCACTCCCACAGCTACTTACCTAAGTAGATATGTTTAACATTCAGTAACTTTTAGAAAACACTAAAAATCATTGGATGATGTCATCAGTGATGTCATTTGAGATGTCATCAGTGATGTCATTTCAGATGTCTACAGTAATGTCACTGACCATGTCATGAGTGATGTAAAATGTGAGGTCATAAGCAGCGCATTGTGGGGGCATAAGTTATAGTTAGCTCAGCTAACTCTAACTACTGAAGCGGGGCGGGGCTAGCTTGACTCCAAGATGGCTGCGAGTTAGTGCAGCTCCCCCGATCGCCACCAACAATCCAGTAATATCCGCATGAAAATTCAGCAAGTGCCCTGAATGTGAGGTGTCATTGTCTCTCTGCTGTCAAGAGCTTTTCTACACACCCAGTGGATTACCAATCTGTGCGATATCGCGGAACTTGCAGCTGGTGATGCACTTTGGCAGCAGCGGAGCGTGTGGCTTATCTGCGGCCCTGAACAACATCGCGGCTCATATCGCAGAGGGGAACCTGGCGAACGCCCTCTTCGTTGAGCGCTTGATGCCCTGAGGACTACGTAAGCAGTGTGACCAGCTGGACTCCCGCGCCACAAAGGTATTCGTCGCATTAGGCTGCTGCGACTGCGGGGTGCTGGGCGGAGTCACAGACTCGGCCACGGCTTCCTCCTGAGGGTGTCTGTGGAGCACACGTTTGTGGCTGCCTATTCCCATCGGGGGCTGCCACATAAATAACACGCACTTTCCCCAAGAGGAGGCCCCCATAGCCATAGCTCATCCGACCGACGCCCCGAATACAGGCTGGCGGCAACACATGAGGGCCCTGTGACGAGCACCCCTTGGCGATTTCCACTGCTTGCATTGCCCGAGGGTGCCAATGTCCCATGAGAGACTGCTGCTGGAGGCGCTTGCAAAAATGCGCACCCTCCCGGAGAGTGCCTATATCCCTGGGAGGCCAGGTTAGTGCACTCAGGCAGGTGCCGTTGCATGAGGCCTGTCCCGTCCGCCACAAGCATGCAAAAATTGGCATTTTGTAGGTGAGGAGTGCCGTCATATTGAGGCCGTTACTAGGTGAGCGGCTATCCCCAGTTTCACGAGTAGATACGAGACGGGAACTACAAGAACCGAGGCGCAAGAGCTGAGGCTGATCCCACGGCCTCACACAACCTAGAATCCCCAGCAAGAGTGTGCTCCTGCATAGCAGAGCCTAGCAACAAACATGAAAACCCTGCGCTACTAGCTCAATCTGTGGTTCTCCTCCCATCATGGGCAAAACAGACAAGCTCCAATCCAAGCTGCCTTTTGATTTGCGCAAAACCCCACGGTTGAGGGACCCTGCTCCCTCGGAACAAGCCAATGTCTCAGAGGACCCGGAAGCAGGAGCAGAAATAGATGAGAAACACGCATTCCGCACTATATAACAAAGTCTCTCCAAAATAGACAGTAAAATCGACGCACTGTCCTTTCGCATGGATCGCATGTCGGAAAGGCTGGACAAACATGGGAAACGACTTGATAATGTGGAACAACGGGTCTCCGACATGGAAGAAGTCATACGTGCGGATGCAGAGACCTACAAAGAAAGGAACAAAATTCATCGTGCGCTACAAGCAAAGGCTGAAGACTTGTAAGCAAGATCGAGGCAGAACATCCACATTATAAGTGTGGCAGAATCATCCAATATTGGCAATATGGAGCAGTTTGTAGAGCAACTTCTTGTCACACTTTAGGGCCGCAACACCTTCTCTGAAATTTTTATCATAGAACGTGCGCATAGTTCATTGGCACCTAGGCCCATTCCTGGGGCGCCCCCTCAACAAATAATTGCGTGATTCCTGAATTACACGGACCGTGATTCTGCCCTGCGCAAGGCACGTGAACTGGGATCACTACATCACAAGGGATCAGACATATCCCTATTTCCGGACTTCACATTGCAAGCTCAGGAGGCCCGTAGGCTCTTCATCCCAGCAAAAAGAGGCTCCGGGACCTGAATCTGGAATATAGTATGCTCTACCCCGCAAAGTTGAGAATCAAAATGGACGGTAAGGTACACTTTTTCACGGACGCTAAAGCTGCACTACGCGCCATCAAGGATGGTGAACTGCGCTTGAAGCGACGTGGTTCACCGACGGCCTCGCAGCTGCATGCGGAGGATTCATCAAGCCTCCACGAGGAGCAAGCACAAGACGAGTGACTGCAAAAATGGTCTTGCCGTAGAAACCTCATGGACTATCACGAGACAATATGGGTAACTAGCGCGACTTGATGCGTAGGGGTAGTACGCATAGGTAGAGCATGGCACGTCTTGTTGGGATTTGGCTTGATCACTGATTCCAAGAACTGACTGCCAGACGTAGGCATATCTCGCTGGGTGCATAGACAATGGTTTTCAGCACCTCATGGGGACACAAGTCTCAACTGTTTGTGACTGATTGTAGATATGGTGGTGGGGGATTCAGACCTGATGGCAACATCTGCCCCCAAGTGTATCACACTATTAGTATTTTCTGTTCTGGGATTATGGTTTGTTCTTAGGGGTTGGGGTGGGGCAGGGGGAATGCAAATAGCTGCAACTGTTGTGGGTTTTTGTGGCGTGGGAGGGAATGTCTTCTACATTCACATGTATGTTTGCATTGATATAAGTATATTTTCGCACAGTGTACACTGTAGGCAAGGGGTTCCGTCCACTACAATTGTAACTTCCAACACATGGTCACTGACGGGGTAAGACCACAGGGTCTGCAACTCATCACTTGGAATGTTCGTGGCCTAAATGATGTCAGAAAGGTCAGGAAAATAGATGCTTATTTAAAGAGACACTCGGTGTCCGTTGCAAAGAGGCGCAATGTAAATTGCAAGGAATTTGCTTTTCCTCTGATTTCACATTCCATGCCAGAGGAGTTATATTATGGATCGATAGAAAGGCTGGGGTGTAGATGACAGGCTTGTTGAGTTACCCACTGGGCAGGATCGCAGTGGCTCTTAGCAAGAAGAGTGACCTGAAATTCATATTAGTGGGAGTGTATGGCCCGAATTATGACGACCCCCAATTTTATAATTCACTGGCAGCCAAACTGGTACAATGGAAGGGGATAGCACAGATTTGGGGGAGGTGAATTTAATTGTATTTTAGACCCTAATGTGGATAGATCACAGGGCCCACCCAGACGCCCAGCAGATGCAGCAGTAGCCCTGCAGGATATCATGCATGCAGACGGCCTCCCAGATATCTGGAGGCATAGATCTCCCGCTGAGCGGGGTTACACCCACTGCTCCTCAGTTTATGGCACTTATACCTGTATAGACTTTTGGTTAATATCTGGGGGTTAGAGAAGAGGGTACTCTCTTGCGAGCATCTCCCACGCACATATACTGACCACTCCCCGGGTCGACTAACACTGAGCTACAGTGCGCCTAGGGTCCCGGCGTTCACTTGGCACTTCCATCCCTACTCATTACTGGACACGGTATTTAGGGAGGAGCTGGCGTCAGCGATAGAAGAGTTCTTTACTAATAGCATTGGCTCTGTACAATCTTTCGCCACAGTCTGGGAAACATTCAAAGTCTATATCAGGGGGGTGGTGATCTCAAAGCATGCAGGAGTGCTGCGCTCCATTTGGGGGGAGGCTGGATCATTTAGAAAGGGACATTGGACAACTAGAACAGGACATGTCCGGGACCGAGAATGTACAAGGCGCTGCACACCTTAAACTAAAATTAGTGGAGTTCCAGGATATCGCTAACGACAAAATTAAACACATGAGAAAGTATGCAACGGCTCGTATTTACGGGGAGCGGGATAGACCAGGCGCTACGCTGGCAGGATTGCTGAAGCCCAAGAGGGAATTAGATAAAATGGTAGGCATGATGGACGAAAGCGGGAGCCCGCTTAGTACCACTGAAGATATTGTAACACATTTCCGCTCATATTACCAGAATTTATACACCTCTCAAATCCCAACTAATACAGAGGCACTAGAAGAAAATGCATCATACATTTAAATGCCCTGGCTAGTGACTGAACACAGGGAACATTTAATGGCTCCGTTGACAGCTGAGGAGATACCGGGGTGGTGCGTGGGATGGCAGCAGGGAAGGCCCCGGGGACGGTTGGTCTTCCAGTGTTTTTCTACAAAGAATTCCTAGATATGCTGATTCCTCACCTCCAAATGCTTTATGAAGAGATGGCGGAGTCAGGTATCATGCCGCTTCCTATGCGCGAGGCTATCATTGTCACCTTATTGAAACTGGGTAAGACATCAGACAATTGCTCCTCATATAGGCCCCTGTCCTTTCTCAATGTGGATGCGAAAATCCACGCAAAAATTCTAGCCAATTGAATAGCCCTTTATTACCCGGCATTATCCGACCAGAACAGGTGGGGTTCGACCCCAGTCATAACCTGTCTCATAACCTAAGAACTTTGTTAGGGGTAGTGCAGAGACTGAGTCCAGAAGTCGAAGCTGCAGCAGTGTTTCTCGACGCCGAGAAAGCTTTCAACTCGGTTGAGTGGGGTTTCATGATGGCGGTACTGCGCAAGATAGGAGTCAGGGATATATTCCTATGATTAGTTACAGTGTTGTATACTTTGCCCACGGCTAGAGTAAGAATTGGAGAGGTGTCTCCCAGTTATTCTACAATACACGTGGTAGACAGCAGGGGTGCCCCCTGTCCCCGCTCCTGTGCGTAATAGTTGCAGAGCCATTGGCTTGTGCTATTCGTGAATATCACACTCGAAGGGAGTTGGGGTTTCCTGGATGCACCCTTAATCTTTCCGCCTACACGGATGACACTCTGCTATATGTCTAAGACCCAGAGGTGAATTTATCCCCTATACTGCGGGAGGTGTCCATGAGAGTGTGTCAGTCTGTGAGTGAATGTATGAGTGTCTGAGTGGGTCTATGAGTGGGTGTGAATCTCTCAGTGGGTCTGTGAATGGGTGCATGAGTGTCTGAATGGGTCTCTGAGTGACTGTGAAAGTGTCTGAGTGGTTCTGTGAGTGGGTGCATAAGTGGTTTTGTGAGTGGGTGTAAGTGTATGAGTAGATCTGTAAGTGGGTGTGTGAGTCTGAGTGGGTCTGTGAGTGGGTGTCTCAGTGTGTGAGTGGGTCTGTCAGTGGGTGTGTGAGTGCCTGAGTGTGTGGGTGGGTGTCTAAGTGTCTGTGTGGGTATGTAAGTAGCTGTGTGAGTGACTGAGTCACAAAGGAACCACAACTGTGACTTAATCCAACAAGACTAAACAGTTTTGCACAAAGTATCTCCCCAAGTGGAGTACTTTCTACTGGTATATTACTATGTGCTACCTACTTGGGTAAATGTCCAGTACATATTTTACACTACAGCTGCGTAATGGAGCACTAGGAAATATCACCAGTGACCTTCTGTGTGTTTTGGCAATGTGACTGTTCCTGGTGCGTCTTTATCCAGAAATATGTGAAAACATAAATACTTCTATAGAGAAAACAATAAGACTACAAAGACGTAAACCTCCACCAAACAAGGGTCTTTCTTCTTTACTATATGAAGCAAGTGCTTCTTTGTTTCATGGAGCTGTTCTCATATTCCTCAGCCTACAGAACGCCTCACCAAAATCAGTGGGAAATGCACTGGGGGGGCACTTGTTAAGCTGTTCATCATCCTGGCAAAAGGCAGGATGACCTTTGCATACTACTAAGGTGGGCAGTGCCAAACGACGAAGCTTCCAAGTGATTTGAATACTAGTAGCAATGCAAAGGGAAAACCATGGACTGTGCTCTAACCAGGTAAGGACAAGAAAGAACCCACTCATCAGTCACTACAGATTGCCTCAGATAGCTCAATGATGCATTCACCTCCGCAAAGCATTCCAGATCATCTTTCAATATGGAATCGCCGAGAAAACGACACTTGCTTTGCCTTAGAATCATTTGTCCTTTACAGAAGTGGAGCTTCAGCCAGGGGCCTGCTATGTTTATATTTGTAAGTGCTTCCTGTTGAGGTATACATTTTTTTAAATAAGCATCAGGGCCAGACTGGCCCTGGGGACCCCATTCCCAGGGGCCTCGCCGTGACATTATGGGGGTGGGGTTGCGCGGCTCCCCTCCCCGGGCCGGTTTCATCCCTAGGGACCTTATCCTCAGGACCCAGCTGGAATGTAATGAGGGAGTGGGGCTGCATGGCCCCCAATCAGCTCAGGGACCCCATCCCCTGGGGCCTAGCAACAATTCAATAGGGGGCTTCTTGCCCCCAGGGGACCTCATCCCCCGCCTTGTTATACTGGGTGCTATGGAACTCACCCAGGGCACCCAGTCTGCATCATTGGGGACCACTGGGGAGCCTGAATACCCCAGCGGTCCCTGCCTGCTCCCTGCCTCCAGCAGGAGCAGGCATTGTTCCCACACACAGGGAGCTGCTAAACATGCACCTCCCTCTGTGTGTGAGCAATCCTTTTGTCTGTTTCCCTGCCCAGATGACGGGCAGGAAAACAGATGAAAACTCAGCTCCCAGCAAGAGGGAGTGGTCTCACAGCTTTCGCTTGCTGACAGTAGAGTTACTGTTTGCTCTGACTTGGCAGGAGCTGTCAAAGCTCCCGCCAAGTCAAAGCAAACAGCTATGTCTCAAGAGTGGGCACACCGGGACATAGCAGGAGCCGGTGCTGGAGAGTGGAGCTTCCCAGAGCCATTAATGGCTCCTGGAGGGTGATCCCACAGCCCCTCCTTCTATAGCCACAAGCTGTCCCTGGGGAGGTGGTGATCCCTGGGGCCATATATGGCCTGGGAGGGGGGCCGCACTGCCTCCCTCCCACTTCAAAATCTTACTTTGGCCCCGGGGAGGTGGTGGTCCCTGGGGTGTGGGGGGGGGGGTCCATGCAGCCCCCTGCACTATTGTTTAATTAGCCCAGGGGAGGTGTTGGTCACTATTTTATGGAAAATTTAGTGAAGATTCATCAAACTGCACCAAAGATATAGGCAAGTCAAAGAATACGTTTTCTATGGAAACATGGTCCTACCTATAACTCTTATAACTACCCACTGGCAACTGCCTGTAAGTAATACACACACATACATATATATATTCACTTAAAAAACCATAGGTTTCACACATGTTATAGTTAGCTGGACATTTCACTCATAAAAAACCAATGAAATTCCCCCGTTATAGTTACTGCAGGCAACTATAACTCACGCGACCGTAATCCTCTGCTGATGCTAATACTGTATTTAGACACTTATTTACCCATGTCTTCTTCCATTAATCTTTAGCTATACATATATTACAAATATTTATTTTTCAGAAAGACACATATGTCATCAGTGATGTAATATCTGACGTCATCAGCAGAGGATTGCGGTCGCGTGAGTTATAGTTGCCTGCAGTAACTATAACGGGGGAATTTCATTGGTTTTTTATGAGTGAAATGTCCAGCTAACTATAACATGTGTGAAACCTATGGTTTTTAAAGTGAATTTGCAAGGTTTTTTAAATGCTAATTTCTAACTATAACGTGTGTGAAACCTATGGTTTTTTCAGTGAATTTGTACGGTTTTTTAAATGCTAATTTATTTATGTATTATTTTTTTTATATATTTATTTTACAATAAACTACGTATTAAAAATTTTTTTTTTTTTTTTTTTGGTTTTCACCCTGCGAATTATTATTTTTTTTTTGTAAAAAAAAATTTTTTTTTTGTGTTTTTCAGGGTGCGCGCACTGTGCGCGCACCCCCGCGATTTAAAAAAAAAAAAAAAAAAATGTTCGCCTTCGGGGTCCTTCAGGGACCCCCTGACAAAGGCTAGGGGGTCAGGAACTCTCTACCCTGCCCCCTTTTCACGTTCGCCACCTTCCTTTTTCACTCTCGCACTGAAAACAAACAAAATGGCGGCCGACACTTCCTGATTTCGACCGATTCGAACGTTGACTAACATGTAACCACCAATCAGAATTACGCTCGCGCACGTTAGGGTGCTCGCACGGTGCTCGCGCGGTGCGCGCACCCTGCGCGCATATAGATATATATATGCTTTTAAATGCTATTTTCTCCGGAAATACTGAACAGATTTACACCAGACCTGCAAAAGGCACTTCCTTGACCTTATGGCTACCTCTCTGCCAAATTTCAATTAATTCTGTTCAGCCGTTCGGGCTGTAGCTGTGTCTAAAGGTCCTATGGAAAAATGCATGGGAAAAACGCGTTTTGGGACCCCCCTTTTATCGTAGTCCCCGCTTGACGAATCCCCCCGAGACTTTCAGGGTAGGAACGGAGCGTAGCGCCCCACCTATTTTGAAAAATTCGCGAGGATTCGTCGACCGGCGCCAAAGTTATTCAAAATAGAATGTTGCGGATTTCCTATGGAAACGTGGTCCTAACTATAACTACCTACTGGCGACCGCCAGTAGGTAATACATACATATATATATATATATATATATATATTCACAGAAAAAACCAAAGGTTTCACGGGCGTTATAGTTAGGAATTGGCATTTAAAAAACCTTAGAAATTCACTCAAAAAACCATTTTTGGATCCGCGCACCCTATGCGCACCGTTCCCGATCCCTACGCGTTAGCATCCACGAATGGTATGCATCGGGTACGTGTTCAGTGCGCGATCGCAATGCGACCGGTATGCGACTCCCAGCCTATACGCGACACATTCGATGTACGTAACGCAACGTTTACGCGCTTCCGCGATGCGTCATCTGCGTCTATGACGCGGTAGGTGCGCGGATCCCGCGAAATATTTAACATTTAAAAAAACATATATATATGTATTTCATGTGAATATTAATTGAAGACAAACTCTAAACTAGTCTTAAAACTAATATATTTTTACATCTAATCCTATAATTTTTTTAAATTTAATTTCGCGGATGCGCGCTGGGTGCGTGCTGCGTAAGCGCACGGTGCGCGGATGCCATGTGACCTGCAAAAAAAGAGATTTGATTGGTTCATTACACTTCCTCTTCTAACTATTGAAAGACCCCACCCATTTCAATCATTCTTCTTTGACCTTCTTTAGAGCACCATCTCTTTGGAGAGAAGAAGATTTTTTAGACTAAGTTTACACTTAGCTCTAACTTTTTTCAACCAAAAATGACTTCAGGGCAGCAGGCATCACCTGCATCTCCTCATACTTCTGAGGATACATTTTTGGAGGAGGCACCAACCAAAGAACGTTTTTCTTCAGTGGTGTGGACATTTTTTACTTTTCCCGAGGGGCAGAATAAGACCAATGACACCTTGGTCACGTGCAAGATTTGCAAAAGAGTGCTGTCACGAGGGGATCCTAACAAGAAATACTTGTGCGGCACGGCAAGTATGATGAAGCACCTGAGGAGCCTCCATCCAAACAATCTTGCACAACAAGAGTGCAAACGGATGAGAAACACTCCTGCTCCTGCGCCATCCACCTCATCGCAACCGAGCACATCAAGAGTGCATCCATCAGCCCAAACCTTGGACATCCGTCCTGAATTTTAATATTTAAAAGTGCTCTGCACTAAGTGCAATAAGACTTTGTGCTATGGTGAGCAGTCGATCGATCTGATCTGCCGCCGGCAAGAAAGTCACATTTGCTAGTTTTTTTTTTGTTTTTTTTATTGTTCCCTGAAGTTCATTGTTTGGTTTCTCCTGTTTTGCTTTTTGTTTTGTTTTTGCAGAACAACCCCAAAAATTTAAAAATTGTTCAGAAAACTCAAAAAAAATATAAAAGAAGAAAGAAGAAAAAAAAAGTTCTTGTAAGAACTAACTTTCCTGGTTTAAAAAAAGAGCTACATTTCTTTGTTAGTGTTAGTTTACATGAATGTATGTGTAGTACGTAATTGACTGAATGAATGCATTAGTAGCGTATGGTGAATGTATAAGTGCAAAACTATGAGGAAGTGCTGCAGCATCACACAGTAACCTCTTTAACTGCAGTGTGCTATAGTACTTCCGAAGCACAGGGATGCAACATATGTACATAAATATGTTGCAAATCTATGCTTCTGTCTGCACGGCTACTTAAACTGCAGCCATGTGGTGACAAAGACACACTTGCACCATAGTGCAAGGATATCTGTGTCATGTGCTGTTTGTTTTTCTACAGGAAGACACACCTTCCTGCCCAAAAACAATGAGAAAATGCATTTTTCTCCTTCAATGTATGCTGAACATTTCAGCATGCATTGAAGATATAAAAATGTGGAGAAATTAAAACAATTCTCCTTGTTGTGCTTCCCTACACCAATTTTAGAATGGTGCACCATTCACACACATATTGAGATTTTTGATTTCTGATAAATCTAGACATGTGGCTTGTTCTATGAGTATTAAGTGCAATCATGCACAACAACACTTATAGAACACCCTTTCAACACAAAGTGCTCTGCATGATGAGGTTGTATTTACATGGAGTATAAAAAGTGCACAGAGTGCCGTTTCCTCTCTTTGTAAATATGAAAGAGTATCTTACACAATAACTATGTTACAAAAAGTGACATATTTCCAGTTTTAAAATTCCTTGCGAATGATAAAAGGTAAGCACAGAGTTTTGTCTGCAAAGATGTTCAAAGAAGAATGATTGAAATGATTGCGGTCCTTCAATAGCTACAATGGGAAATATTATGAACCCCTCAAATCTCTTTTTTAGCAGGTCACATGATATCTGATTATGGTCAGATTTCAAAACTACAAAACTATAAACAGAGTGTTTTTAGAAACATGTTTCAACTTTGTAGCTTCTTGCAGACCTCCTCATTCTGCATATTGAGACTTAGTTAAACTTACCTTCACAGTAATAGGAATAAAAAATGGTACACATTTTTTTCACATTTTCATTGCAAAATAAATTCATAAAAATTGCTTATTTTAAAATTTGGATCTGTGAAAGAAAAGGAAAAAAAAATTATAACATGTAATAATACGTTTTTTACAACACAGCATAATTTCCACAAAGTAATTTTTTTGCCTTTTTTGCTGTTCTCAGAATATATTAAATTTCACTAAAAATAGTGATTTCAATCGTACTCATCACTTAACAGAGGGCAAAAAAAAAACAATCTCAAAGATTGTTAAAAAAACAACAACATGCTATTCTCAAAAAAAAAAACAAGATACAAATCACAGATATATAAAATGCATAAAGCTAACAAAATTTTATAAGTTTAACTTACAAAAACTGTAAATGTTGTTGCTTTAAAATATTCACCGAATCTAAGGATGAATTTTTGGAGGATGCACCACGCCCACAATGTTTTCCTTTTCTACTTTTCTCGAGGGGCAAACAAAGACCAATGCCACCTTCGTCACGCGCAATTTGCAAAAGAGTTCTATTACGAGGGGATCCTAACAAAAAATACTCGTGCGGCACGGCAAGTATGATGAAACACCTAAGGACCCTTCATCCAAACAATCTTGCACGAGAAGAGTGCAAACAGATGAGAAACACTCCTGTTCTGTATCTGTAAAAAAGAATCACAAATAAATGTATATTAATAACTTTCAAATTTATACTATTCCATTACTGTACAAACACATTTTATATAAAAACTAACTAAGAAACTATAGCCCTGAACCACAAGTGTGACGATGGTTAAAACACTACATGCATAGTGCATACTACTTTGAAGCAGTTCATGCCCTAAAGGCTACCTCACTAAAAGACTAAATGCTAACTGACTGAATGATTACAGTACTATAAGGAGACACACTGGGTGAGTGACAGGGTGTTTGCTAGAAGTGTATAAATACTAACTAGGGAATTGAAGGTGTGAAAGACAACTGTGTAGGTGATTAGAGGACTGCATCCATACTGCATAGGCATTTAAAGCAGTCCATGTGCTAAGGCCTGGCTCACTGCATGACTACTTGGGTACTGACTGAATGATTAGAGTACAGCAAGGAGAGTGCCTAGGTGGATTTATAAGTGGTAGGCTTTTCGCACAGGGAATGGATTAGTACTTGGTACTGAATGGGTCACTAGAGGAGTGCAAAGGAAGTGACAGGATGTTTGCTGGACTGTATGGATACTGACTAGGGAATTAAAAGTGTGAAAGGCAAGTGTCTAGGTGGTTAGAAGACTGCATACATAGTGGATAGGGGTTTGAAGCAGTCCATGTGCTAAGGCCTGGCTCAGTGCATGAATACTTAGGCACTGACTGAATGATTAGAGTACTCCAAAGATAGTATCTTGGTGAATTTATAAGTGTTTGGGTTTTGGCACAGTGAATGGATTAGTACATGATGCTGAATGGGTCACTAGAGGTCTGCAAAGGGAGTTACAGGGTGTTTCCTGGAAGTGTATGGATACTGACTAGCGAATTGAAAATGTGAAAGACAAGTGTATAGTATGTTAGAAGACTGCATGCATACTGCATAGACATTTGAAGCAGTCTATGTGGTAATGTATGGTTCACAACATGAGTACGTGGAAACTGACTAAATCATCAGACTACTGCTAGCTTAGTGCCTGGGTAAAACTTTTAAATTTTCAGTTCTGGCACAGTGAAGAGAATAGTACATGGTACTGCACTTTAGTGTCAAACCCTGACTCATTTTATCAATGCATAAGCAAAGAATACCTTCTAAAGCTACTAAAACTTGACAACATGACCGATTTTAAAACAGTTATCTGTCATCAAATACACTATGTTACCAAATGCTTCTCTCACAATCCTTACCCAAATGTACACAGACTAACAGTGTGATTTTAGACAAGCAACACTATCCCTAGCAGTTTACCAAAACTCATTCACTAGTCTAGAAGAGGTAATGGTACTGCACATAATCTACATATTTAAGTACAGCACATTAGTGTCAAAGCATGACTCATTTAATCAACGCATAAGCAAAGACTGGCTTTTAATGCTACTAAAACTTGACAACATGACAGGTTTTAAAAGAGTTATCTGCTAAAAAATACACAATGTTACCAAATGCTTCTCTCACAGTGGTTCCCAAATGCACACAGACTCACAGTGTGATTCTAGACAACAACCACTATACCTAGGACTTTACCAAAAATCATTCACTACTGTGGAACTGATAAGGGAACTGCACACAATGTACATATTTCAGGACTGCACTTTTCTGTCAAAGCCTGACTCATTTAATAAAAGCATAATCAAAAACGGGCTTCTAATTCTACCAAAACTTGACAACATGACAGGTTTAAAAAAAGTTATCTGTCAGAAAATACACGATGTTACCAAATGCTTCTCCCACAGTGGTTCCCAAATACACACTAACTCACAGTGTGATTCTAGACAAGCACCACTATCCCTAGGAGTTTACCAAAACTCATTCACTACAGTGCAAGTGGTAAGGGAACTGCACACAATCTACATATTTCAGGACTGCACTTTTGTGTCAAAGCCTGACTCATTTAATCAAAGCATAAGCAAATACTGCTTTCTAATGCTACTAAAACTTGACAACAAGACATGTTTTTAAACAGTTATCTGTCAGCAAATACACAATATTACCACATACTTCTCTCACAGTGGTTCCCAAATGCACACAGACTCACAGTGTGATTCTAGACAAGCAACACTATCCCTAGCAGCTTACCAAAACTCATTCACTACTGTGCAAGGGGTAAGGAGACTACACACAATCTACATATTAAAGTACAGCACATTAGTCTCAAACCATGACTTATTTTTTCAATGCATAAGCAAACACTGGCTTCTAATGCTACTAAAACTTGACAACATGACAGGTTTTAAAACAGTTATCTGTCAGCAAATACACGATGTTACCAAATGCTTCTCTCACAGTGGTTCCCAAATGCACACATACTCACTGTGTGATTCTAGACAAACAACACTATCTCTTGCACTATACAAAAACACATTTCTTCATCTAGAATAAGTACTACATTTTAGTATAGATACATAACATAACTCATTTCACAAATTCATAAACAATGACTGGTTTCTAATTCTACCAAAATATAAAAACAGCACAGTTATCTGTCTGCAAACACATGAAAAACACAAATGATTATCACAGAATGGTTTCTACATGCACACACACTGTCAATAAGATTGTAGAGAAAAAAAGTACTCCCTACACTTTAGCAGGAGAAATACATTAGTCTGATTAAAATGAAAATAGTCTACATACATCCCCTCACAATTAAATAACTCACCTTTCAAGTTGTTTTGTAGATTAAAAAGTATATCAGTCACTCACCATATTTTCTTTTACAGAATCTCTGCACTGTGCACCTCTCAGCAAAAACAAAGAATGGAAAAGTTTCCCTTTCATTTTCCACACATATACATGTAAACATCAAATCACAATCCTTCACACATAAACTCAAAAGCAAACACACATTTCTATTGGTTAAACATTTCAACCCTTTCAAACTGAAATACATTTCAACCCTTCCCCCAATCTGCCTTCTACCTGTTACCATAGAAACAGCTCATGGAACACCGCACTGAGCACACAGGTCACAAGTTCAACACACAATGTTGCTAAGCAAGACAGGAAGTGTGCTTGACTTTTCAACATATCAGCTTATCATATATAATGTTCCTTACAATCTGTTTTTGTCAACCAATAAGAATCATACCTTTAAAAAACAGAAATATACACCCTACCTTTCAGTGTAGAAAGTAGTCATACAACCAATGATTTCTTGTCTTTTTTAAAAAAAAATTCTGTGGATCCGCGCACCCAACGAGAGAGAATCCGTGCACCCAACGCGATAGGATGCGCGCACCGTGCGCGCATTCCGCCGTTTAAAAAAAAAAAAAAAAATGGGACCCCCTAAGCACCTCTAGAGGGTCAGAGTATTTCCACTCTGCCCCCTTTATATGTTTTACACACTTATTCCCCTTGCTTCTTCAGCCTCGCTTCTACCGAGGCAGAAAATGGCCGCCAACAGTTCCTGATTTCGAATGTAGACAGACACTCGACAGCCAATTAGCATTCAGTGCGCGATCGGGAGGGTGCGCACTCGGTTCGGGGAGGGTGCGCTTACGGTGCGGGTAGGGTGCGCGGATCCTCCCCAGCCATAGATATTTATGTACTTTTAACTCTAATTTTCTCAGTAACTACTGAACGGATTCACACCATTTATGCAAAAGGCACGAGTCTGAACTGAGGACTACCTCTTTGCCAAATTTGGCGTCATTCCGTTCAGCGGTTCGGGCTGTATCTGCGACAACAGATCCTATGGGAAATTGCATGGGGAAAACGCGTTTTGGGACCCCCCTTTTTTCTCAGCCCCCGCTTGATGAATCACCACAAAACTTTCAGGGTAGGAACGGAGCGGAGCTGGCCAAAAGTTTGGAAAATTTCGCGAGGATTCGTTAACCAGCGCCAGACTTATTGGGAAGAGAATGTTGCGGATTTCCTATGGAAAATAGGTCCTAACTATAACTATCTACTGGCGACCGCCAGTAGATTCTATATATATATATATATATATATATATATATATATATATATATATATATATATATATACACATATATATATTCACTGAAAAAACCACAGGTTTCAGGGACGTTATAGTTAGTTGGACATTTCACTCATAGAAAACCACAGAAATTCCCCTGTTATAGTTAGTTGAGCTGACTATAACTTGTGCCCCCGCAATGCACTGCTGATGACGTCACATATTACATCATTAATGACATGGCCTCTTTATTCTGTACCAGAGTGTACACTTATTTCGGGAAATTCTTCTCCTGCTCCCCATCCCTCGGTCAACTCGATCCTGAGACTCTTTTTGACGATTCAGGATTATATCGGACCTGAAGTCATTGAGACCTAACAAGTGTGTATTATGTCAATATAATTTACACTTATCTACATTCTTCTAGGGGGCGCACTTGAAGGTGTTTTATTATTTTTTCTTTAGTCTTTTCACCAATGGTTTATGAGGTTTCATTTTTTCCATTTCCCTGCCTCCACCTCCTATTCTTATTTTTCTGTTATTGTTTGTTCGGTAGCTCTCCTTTTATCTAAGCACCTCTGAAGTCTTATGTCCTTATTGTATACTAGTTATCATGTATTTAATAATAAGATAACCTAGTTATCTCTTTTCCCACAGATAAGACTGACGAGGCATAAAAGTTAATTTATGTTAGTCATTTCTGATTTATTTGTCGGTTCACCGTATTATATTGTATTGAGTTTCACCGTTTTTGAAATGCCATCAACGCCCTGAGGAAGGAAGACTCCGAAACGCACGTCGGCGCATTTGTGTGTTTTTTATGTTTTTGTATTGTATTGTTTACATATATGTATTTGACTACTATGTATGTTCTTATGGAACTGTTCACTTTTGTATACACTGCACTGATTGTTATTGTCTAAATGTTATTTTGTTTTTGTTTATGTATTATTTAATAATTTGTACTGCTTCGTCGATTCTAGCCTGATGAATAGCTGGCTACTTGCAAATACTTTTGAACAAAAAATGAAATGATTTATTCAACAAAAAAAAAAATTGATCTACAACTTTATATTTTTATATTAAAAAACATAAGAATGTTATAACTTACTGTTTCTTTTCTGTGGTCTTGAGAGGTTATCTTTCTAATAGGGGTTCTTCTCTCGTATTTTGAATTGAGCAATGTCTACTCCCACCCACACAAACTAACTCCCAAACTTCAACTTGGCCTTGAATCCCTACTTTGCAAACAGATTTCATTAAACTAACCAAACTAAAGCGCTTTTCTTCACAACAGAAGTGTCCCTCACTTCTGCAAAATAAATTTATCGCCTGCAGATAGCACAAAGTTCCAGTAAAATACAATCCCTTTTAAATTCGAACCTCCCATTACACTTTGTGAATTGTTACCCAATTTTCAACACATCTCACACTCAAGGTCTGGCACACATTTTTAATACGGTCTCCTCCGGCCTTCTCACAGCCTTTCAAACTGTTTTTCGTATAATACCACACTTCATTTATTCGATCATCTCTGGAATAACAGGAACAGTGCCCAAAATTCTCGCTCTCTTTGCGGCCATCCTACTACTATTTTTGCTTGTAAAAAATGACTGCGCTCCCTGTGGTAACAAGCATCTCTGACAGAATACACCTCTACGCGAAGCTACATCAATACCGTGACAAAATGGAACAACTTTTCGGCTGCCTGCCTCTATCTATTATCGGAGACAGCTACAACATGACATTTATTTACACATATACTATCTGCGTGCAACCATCTTTCTATTGCAAAACTTGCCCGTTCAACTGGCGAATGGATGTATGCCTTGCCAACATCCCAACAAACGCTCCCGATATCCAGCAGGTAATGGAGTATCTTGAAATCCATGAACTTGATTGTTCAGGCAGTAGAGCAATGGCGGATGCAACGCAAAAAGGTATCATGGCAGAATGGGATTTCTGCGCAGCCACGAAAGATCTACTGCAACGTATGACCTTTGACAACATCGCAGATTGCCTGCCAATTCAAATTGCCGCTCCAACATTCGAGGAACATTACTGTCCCTTCGAAGATATGAATTGGATCGCTTCCCTTTTCTCACACAATGGCAACAATGACCTCTTGGAACATTAAGTATCTCAAGCCGCTGAAGAACTTCCGAACTGCAATCTCCAAGACTTGTAAGAAATTCACGTTCTTCTTGGACTGATTTTTACCAACTTTTTTGACTTTTTCCTTTCGATTCTTTTAATACACTTCAATTGAACTATTTTCATATAATAACTTTCTAAGTATGCTCAGGCATTTGAACTCTGTTTTCATTATTGCCCCTTACGTCTCCAGACTAACAAGGGATGGGTGATGTATGGCCTATCCAAATACGCTATTTACTTCATAAATTAGCCTAAACCCGACATCCATTTTGAAACCATCTCTATTCTTTGTGCACACGTCTCTCTGCCTGCCTGTTATCCATGAAGCCCTTTCACACAAATTTACTCATCCTCAGCCTCTACTCACGAGCTGGCGATCAACATCAAAAAACACAACATTGTTTAGGAACTGGTTGGCACAGTGTGCTAATCGTATCCTACCTTTATTTTCATTATATAATTGAGTCATTCATGTCTAATAGCTATTGTTTATGTCACATGAAACTGCTACATGTAATGTGGAATTCACTAATGCAGCAGCTTCAGAATTGAATATAAAAGAAATGTTTGGAGTTTGCCTCAGCTCGGTGCCTTAGCTCTTTGCACAAGAATTTTTTTTTGAAAGAGCTGAAGACAATAATGTATGGTTTGACGCGAAGGGTACCTAATGTGCTTCTCAGAAGCACAATTTTGTGTTCCTCCTCAAAGTTCCGATGTGACTAGAACTATTACCAATTCTGACATGCACCAGATTGAATCTTCCGTACAAGAGATTGCTGACTGTTCTACTGTTGATACTTTTGTGTTACAACAAAGGAGTACCAGGGTGCCGAAGAAGTTTGATGATTACACTTTGCAATTTTTTTTTGTTTCTTTTCTTAAAGGATACATGTGCTAATCGTATCTTACCTTTATTTTCATTATAGAATTTCGAGTCATTCAAGTGTAATAGGTATTGTTTATGTCACATGGAACTGTAACATGTAATGTGGAATTCACTGATGCAGGAGTTTACGTTTGAATACAGCAGAAGCGGTTGGAATTTGCCTCAACTGAATGCCTTACCTCTTGCACCAGTGGATCCATTTATGGCACTTAAATAAAGACACTCTTTATATAACTTTCAGACTCCATCGCTTTATTACACACAGCCACTTTCTTAGACACACCTGATTTCACCATTTCTCTTCTGTGGCATTGCAACATTCTGCATTATATTCTTCACGATTATTTCTTTATTCCTCCTTCCTATTACACACACCCACTTTCTTAGACACAACTGATTTCACCATTGCTCTTCTGTGGCATTGCAATATTCTGCATTATATTCTTCACAATTCTTTCTTTATTCCTGCTTCCTAAAACACTGCATTTGAGTCTTCAGAAAGTAGAGGTGAGTAGTTCGCTTCCCGCTACCTGTATCGTATAAACGCATACTAAAACTACTTACACAGATATGCTAAAGCGGCCAGTATCCTACAACACCCACACACATCACTTTACAGCAATCAGCTCACAGCTTACGCTCACGGTTTCATCCCCGAGTCTTCAGACCAGTACCAGTGAGTAGTTTGCTTCCCACTGCCGCTATACTCTAAACGTATACCAACATCACCTGCACAGCTATCGAACAGCGGCCAGCATGCTACAGCGCCCAGACCACATCAGTTTACACCACTCAGCTCACGGTTTAGGCGCACACTTTTATCCCCGAGTGTACCGGCACCTCACCTCAGCACCATCTCACTCTGCGCAAAACAGCACTTTCACACCGGTAGGGATAAATACTTCAGCACATCAGTTCACAGCACACAGCTCATGGTTTAGGCGCACTCTTTCATCCCCGAGTGCACCAGCACCTCACCTCAGCACCCTCTCACTCTCGGCAAAACAGCACTTTCACACCGGTAGGACTAAATACTTCACTTCACACTCCCTGTATAGCACACCCTAAACACCCCACAGATGTTACAGTGCTCCCACCCTCCCCTTTCCTACTTTTTTCACCCTTTTTCCACCTTACTCATTTCAATGGAATCACATAATGGCGGCCAACACTTCCTAGTTGCAACCGCTCGCTCTGCTCACAGCCAATAACCAGCAAGCTCGTGCTCGTAATGCCTCAGCCAATCAGATGGCAGAATTCCCAAATATCGATATATGTAAATTTCGATATTTCTCCAAAACTACTGAACGGATTTACACCAAATACACAAAAGCGTGCTTTCTAGACCAAGACCATTCTCCCTGCCAAATTTGGGGCAATTCCGTTCACCCGTTCAACCTGTAGCCTTGTCTAACGTTTCCTATGAAAATTAACATGGAGAAAACACGTTTTGGGACCCCCCCTTTTTTCTCGGCCCCCCCTTGATGAATCACCCCCAAACTTCCCAGATAGTAGCTGATATGAACACAGAATTAGTTTGGAACATTTCATGAAGATTCATCAAACGACGCCAAAGTTATAAGCAAAACAAAAAATGTTCTTCCTATGGAAACTTGGTCCTAACTATAACTACCTACTGGCGACCGCCAGTAGGTAATATACATATATATATATATATATATATATATATATATATATATATATTCACAGAAAAAACCATAGGTTTCAGGCACGTTATAGTTAGAAATTAGCATTTTAAAAACCTTAAAAATTCACTGAAAAAACCATAGGTTTCAGGGACGTTATAGTTAGTTGAACATTTCACTCTTACAAAACCATAGTAATTCCACTGTTATAGTTAGTTCAGCTAACTATAACTCGCGCCCCCGCAATGCACTGCTGATAACGTCACATATTATATCATTCATGACATGGTCAGTGACATCACTGATGACATCTCAAATGACATCACTGTGTGGGGGGCACTTTATCCAAGAAGTGTTGGCAGCCATCTTGTGACCAATATACATGATAGCACCTCATTAAAAAGTGTTGCGGTTAATAGAAGGTTTTAAGACTTTAGTTACATTATAAATCCTTTGTTGATGGTACCATACTCATTTTAGGAATTGTGGTGTGTTCTAAGGTGATTTTACCATGTGAAAAAGCCTTCTGCTGGGATATCATGAATCATGTTTGAGAGAAAACTATTTTCCCATGCTTTTCCCACAGAGGTTTGGAAGGTGATCTATAAGCTAAACTGAGAGCATATTTTCTGTAAATTCACATTATCTTTCTCAGTCATGTGAGAATGAAGTCTGACATTCTCAGTAAAACATGTACATCCAACAAGGGCGGAGACTGTCAGTTGATTCCTTTGTGTTCTACTGCAGCTTCCCAGAGTGTACTAAAGAACAACTAGAGCGCTAACAGTCCTACTTATGACATACGTATTGCACACCTGATGCCATCTTGATTGGAATAAACTGGTAACACTTAAAACATTTAATTTAAAAAGGAACACGATGAGGGGGTTCATTTTGCCATATAAATTATGATTAGTGCTGAAGAAAGAAAAATTAGGGCACATTTTGAGTGACTTCTCAAATACTCTTCTATTTCATTAAAAAATTCTGACATGCAGACGGAAACATGCACTTTTAATACCAGCAGCAGACTTCCGTGATAAGCAGTAGCTTTACGACAGTGATCTAATGAGCAACTAGAGTGCTAACATTCAGAATTTATGGCAAATGTGTGACATATCTGAATACCTTCTTGATGGAATCAAAGTAAAAAACTGAAAGCATTTCCTACTGATGAGACTGCAGTAAATGAGGAAATTAGGAAACTTCATAACAAATAAATCTCCCAAGATGGCCACCAGAGACAAAAGAGCCCAAATGCAGCACAAATATCACCCAGATGTAGCCCAATGACAGAAGTGTGCAAAACACTTTTTATTTTTTGTGTTTTTGCAGTTTTATATAGTGCAGACTTGTCAGGGATTGGAGTGCTTTACATGAGCATTGGTTATATCACACAAGAACAAATTCATTTTGGTTGTAGACATGGGGAGATTAAGTGATTTGAGAATCACAGAATGTCGAGCTGAAGCAGAAACTCCAACCTGGTTCCCCAGTTGCAAAGTCTGCAGCTCTGGAAGTAACACCACATCCTCTCCCCTAAGTACAACATTTAATCAAGTGGTCAACTGGATAAAAAAACATAAAGATAACAAATAATTTAAAAGTGCTTTGTCGCTATTTGAAAACTCAGAAAATATGTCCTTATTTTAGATTTTTAGAGCACTAAGCATAATTTTGATGCAAATAAGACCCTCTCATATATGTAATTTCTAAAGGAAATGCTCTAGGTATTACAGTTTTGATTACATCAAGATGACATCAGGCGTTCCACACTATTGTAATAAATATAGAATGTTAGTAACCTAGTTGTTCATTAGGATACTGTTGAGAGGCAGAGGCCAGGGGCACGGACTCTGAATATTGAAGGCAGGTAGGAGGCTGCAGAGGCAACAATTTGACCACACTGGGCAGGCAGGAAGGGCAGTGGCAGCACAACAGACTATGGAGGGCAGTGGAAAGGGAGGCAGGGGCAACAAACCAACAATACAGGACTGGCAAGAGAGGATGTGGCAATATAATAGACCATTGTGGGCAGAAGGAAGAGGCAGTGGTAGTATAACCATACATGCCAACACACCCGATTCAGCCAGGAAACGTCCAATTTGAAGCTCAAATGGGCTTTATTTGATCTGTCTCCTGTCTACAATCTCCTCTTTTTCAATGTAACTCAAAGGGGAAAATCAATACCCCAGTTTTTTCAAAATCTCCCTCTTACCAAGTTCAAAATGTTCGTAAGTATGGTACATTGGATCATGGAAGGCAGGAGGAATTGGGGTAGGGACATGGACTCGGATAACAGAGGACAGAGGGACATGGAGAGGTGCACCAAACTGACCCTACAGGGCAGGCATCAGGTTTGCAGCAGCACAATACACCACACAGGGCATGCGGGACGGGAGTGCAGCACAACAATCCATAGAAAGCAATAGGGAGGGGACAGGACCATACACATGGACAACAGAGAACAGAGGGGAAAGAGGCAATGGTAGCTAGCTGACCATAATGGACAGACAGGAGAGAAAGCTGCAGCATAACAGACCATAAAGGGCAGGAGGGACGGATCAGGGGCATTACAATGGAACAGACAAGCCAGGAGGGAGGGAATAGGGGCCTGCACATGGAAACAGAGGGCTGGGCGCAAGGGGGCAGGGCAGGAGCAGCAAGATGACCATGGAGGTCAGGCAGGATGGGCACTAGAAGCAAGACACACCATGGAGAGCAACAGTGAGACTATGATGGCATACAGACAGACCATGGAGGGGAGGTGGGAGGGGGTCAGGGGCAGCTAGCTGACCACACAGGGAAGGTGGAAGGGGCCGTGGCAGCGCAGAAGACCATGCATGGCAAGCGGGAGGGTTAGTGACAGCACAATGGCTATGATGGGGAACAAGGAGGGTGCAGGGGCATGCAGAAAGGACCATGGAGGATAGAAGGGAGGGGCAGGACCTGGGTACAGACAAGAGAGTTCAGGGGAAGGGGCCTCACAACAGACCACGTGGGGCAGGCAAGAAGAGCAGTTGCAGCACAACAGACCAGGGAGGGCAGAAGGGTGTGGCAGTAAAATGGACCATGGGGGACAGGAGGAAGGGGATAGGGGCATGGAATGTGGACAGGCAGGGTGGAGGTGGCAGGGACAGGTTACAGTCATCTGACAATGCTAGGCAGGTGGGAGGGGAGTGGCAGCTCAACAGAACACTCAGAGTAGATAGGAGTGGCAGGTCCATGGAACATGGTGGGCAAAAATAATGGAGCAGGGGCATGCACAAAAACATCGAAGGGCAGGGGGAGGAGAATAGGGGCAGCAAGCTAAGCACAGAGGCTAAGCAGGAGGTCAATGATGGGGCATAGAATTGGGCAATGGAGGGCAGGAGGAGTGGACTGGTACATCATGCTAAATGGAGGGCAATGGCAGCACATCAGGCCATGCATGGCAGGAGGAAGGAGGCTAGTCCATGGATTCAGACAACAGAGGATAGGGAGGAAGTGGCTGGGGCAGCAAGCTAACTGTTCAGAGAAGGCGGGTATTAGGAACTTTATTGTTTTTAAAATGTGTCTGTGCGAACTACTTAAAATATGAACAAGTATGCAGAATAATCTCACTTTTATTCAGGAAGAAGAGGACGTTTGTGACTGTGACTCCGGGATCACTTGGCAGAAACACCCCCTGACCCTCCACCCCCATCAAAAATGTAATGCCTGTGAAAAGGGTAGGTGTACACAGTGTTATATAGAATATAGTCCTGAGAGCACAATTGAAAATGAAAGCTAGATATAGTGTATGGTATAAACTATGCACCAAAAAGTGTGATATAAAATGAACCGGGGCGTGAAATATAATATGCAATACATTGTGCGCAATTACAGATTCATTGGAGAGCGTGAGATAGCACAGGCACTAGCGCGTGCTATGCGATATGCACCTTGGAGTATGATATACACAGGGCAGTGTTGTGTAACCTAACTAGTCCCTAAAGTTGGAATATAAAATATGTGCTGGAGAGTGTAACGTTGCATATGCACTGTGACAAAGATATGGATCCAAGATTGTAATATGTTTGGCATAGGGCTGTGCGTTATAACATAGGTATCGAGGAAGGCACGTTAGATGGGGCAATATAACCCATTCGAAGGCAAGTGTGGCATGACATATTCACGGGGTGGTGTTACAGTGCACATGGGCTAGAGAGTGTCATAGCATACGCACTAGCTGGTGGAATACAACATAGAGGTGTGTGACACTCGGCAGGCACTGGTGGGTGTAACACAGCATTGGGCTCAGCCAGGAGCGCGCTGTGACTCTCAAGTGAGGTTCGTCTCTTTTCCAGAGAGTAAAAAAAAAAGTATTACACATCCGGCGGTGGATGTGTGTTTCATTAACCGTGAGGGGGGTTTCTTGCATAGTTTTGGTTTAATTTTTGTCGAATCCCCTTTAAATGGCTTGGTGTGTGTGTGTATTAAATGTGCCCGTCAATAGCTACCCATGTTTGTATAAATAAACGACAAGGGTGTCTACTTGGAGAGTACCCACTGGTGGGGGCGCCAGGATTAGGCACGGTAGGGCATCAGACACGTCAGAACTTCACTAGCGGTGTAAATACATTCCACGTGGATTCATTGTATGCATAGTTGCCTTTTAATGAATATCACGCAAATCGTCATGGTGATAGGTACGTACGGTTTGTCCAGCATGTCCTAGGTGTTTCTATAAATATATATATTTTTTTTAAATAATAAAAAACAAAGGCCGGCCCCAGGGATGGGGTCCCCGGGGCCATAAGTGGCCTGAGGAGGGGGGCAACGCAGCCCCCCTCCTAAAGAAAAAAAAAAAGGCCATGCCCCAGGCGTTGGGGTACCCGGGGCCGATTAAGGCCTCGGGAGGGGGGCCACGAGGCACCCTTCCAAATTTTGTTTCCTAATAAAAAATTAGGGGGCAGGCCCTGGGGGATGGGGTCCCCACGGCCTATAAATTAGAAAAAGAAGGGGGGCCACACAGCTCCCCTTCTTAAAAAAGATAAATAAATAAAAGACCGGCATCGCGCCGGAGGCCACGCCCCCTCTTTGCAGCACTCTGCAAACACACCCCCTGGCAGTGCATTGCGAGCGCACGAGTTATAGTTAGCTGAACTAACTATAACGGGGGAATTTCAATGGTTTTGTACGAGTGAAAAGTCCAGCTAACTATAACGCCCCTGAAACCTATGTTTTTTTCAGTGAATCTCTAAGGTTTTTTAAATGCTAACTCCTAACTATAACGTGCCTGAAACCTATGTTTTTTTCAGTAAATATATATATATATATATATTATGGAGGACACTTGTCCGAATCTATCTTTGTTTTCCAACTATGGGTATTAAATCTTTGCTTTACCCACTTCTGGTTGTGGACTGACTTATTCTGGGATTTGAGGCGAGAGGTCCGTGCCTACATCTCCGCCGTGAGAAGAGCGGATTGGACTATTATATATATATATATATATATATATATATATATATATATATATATATATATATATATATATATATATATATATCCACACGAGCAGGAAAGTCCCAAAGGAGTTCAGCCCCACGAAGATTAAGTTGTTCATGCCGTTTATTTGGAAACTTGCTGGCAGGCAGAAAACAGGCTTCAGACATCAGTAGATCAAAGTGCCAGACGCGTTTCAGGAGTCAAATATTCCCTTCATCAGTGGCAAAGCATAGTAACCAAGAGCAAAGTTTCTGACGCACCTTTTATATTCATGTCACCTGCCTCAGTGGGCGTTGCCTTTCTCAAAGCCTTCTGGTACACGTAGTGCGCTGCAGTGTTCCTCAGTGGGTATGCTCTTGTGCCTGTGCAATAAATCAAAGTTATTACCCCAGTGGGTTTGTGCTCTGTCCCGTTAATGTGCCTGCCCTGCTTCAACCCACCGCGTCAGAGCGGGTTCGTGCGGCGCCACGAAGGTGCTGCAAGGTACGGAACGAAGGAGATTGGCGCCTTTGCAGGACTGGTGTCAGCCTATGTTCATTTTTGGATACTGCAAACTCCTTTGGGGCTTTGCTGCTCGTGTGGATATATATATATATATATATATATTCACTGAAAAAACCATAGGTTTCACACATGTTATAGTTAGCGGAAATTTTACTGATAAAAAACCAATGAAATTCCCCCGTTATAGTTAGTGCAGGAAACTATAACTCACGCGACCGCAATCCTCTGCTGATGCTAATACTGTATTTAGACACTTATTTGCCCATGTCTTCTTCCATAAATTTTTAGCTATACATATATTACAAATATTTTTTTTTCATAAAGACACATATGTCATCAGCAGAAGATTGCGGTCGCGTGAGTTATAGTTTCATGCACTAACTATAACGGGGGAATTTCATTGGTTTTTTATCAGTAAAATTTCCGCTAACTATAACATGTGTGAAACCTATGGTTTTTTCAGTGAATTTGCAAGGTTTTTTAAATGCTAATTCCTAACTATAACGTGTGTGAAACCTATGGTTTTTTCAGTGAATTTGTACGGTTTTTTAAATGCTAAGTTACTTTACGCCATTCATGGCGTGCGCGCCCACTTAACGCAGTTCGTTCCGTGCGCGCACGGTGCGCTTCGTGCACCGTGCGCGCACAGTGAGCACGCGGTGCGCTTCGCGTACCGCGCGCCCACTTTACGCAGTTAGTGCCGTGCACGCACGGTGGGCACGCGGTGCGCTACGCGCACCGCGTGCCCACGTTACGCTAGATGGGCCATGTACGCACGATGCGCTTCGCGCACCGTGCGCACATGGAGGACATATTATGCGCTTCCTTGTGATAGGTAATCTGTTGAAATTTTTGGGGGAAATGCTGTGCTCTTATATGCCATGCACAAATGGTGCACACGGGGTGGAAAGAGTGGGTTTTTTTTTTTTTAATAATTATTTACCGTACGCGTACGGTAAGCGTAATCGGCGAAATTTTTGAAAAATAAAAAATTACCGTTTTTTGCCTTGGGGGATCTTTGAAGACTCAACTAACATGGTTATGTGCATGGGCGCTGTCTAAACAGCCCCTTTATATGTTTTTGGCATTTGTTTATCAGCTCCCCCCTCAGAGTGCGAGAGAGAAAATGGCGGCCGCCGCTTCCTGGTTTCGACCGATTCGAATGTTTACTAAGATCTAAGGGCCAATCAGAATCGCGCTCGCGCACGCCACCGTACGCGTACGGTAAGCGCACCGTAAGCGCACCGTAAGCTGGCTCAGATATATATATTGATTTAAAGGCTATTTTCTCAGAATCTACTGAACAGATTTACACCAAACCTACAAAAGGCACTTCCTTGACCTGAGGACTACCTCTCTGCCAAATTTCAAGTAATTCTGTTCAGCCGTTCGGGCTGTAGCTGTGTCTAAAGGTCCTATGGAAAAATGCATGGGAAAAACGCGTTTTGGGACCCCCCTTTTATCTCAGCCCCCGCTTGACGAATCCCCCCGAGACTTTCAGGGTAGGAGCGGAGCGTAGCGCCCCACCTATTTTGAAAAATTCGCAAGGATTCGTCGACCGGCGCAAAAGTTATTCAAAATAGAATGTTGCGGATTTCCTATGGAAACGTGGTCCTAACTATAACTACCTACTGGCGACCGCCAGTAGGTAATATATATATATATATATATGTGTGTATACAACACACCAACACGCATATATGTATGTATATTATGCATATATACATACAAACTATCATGAATACTGTCTGGTGATTTTGCATAATATTATAATCTGAGAAGTCAGAGTATTTACATAATTGATATGAAGGCATTGCATTAGCACTTTAAGATATCATGCTCAGTACAGTAGGCAGTCCTTATACAATAGGAGAGGCAGACAGGTCATCATGGTGATAGCAGCTGAGAAGGTGTCATGCATGGGTACCTTGAACTTGTACTTTACAAGGATTCCAATGCTTAGTAAATTGATTGATATATTCTGCACTAGCACTTTAAAAGACTTTGAAGCACAGATTGCATACTTTGCACAATGTCATGGGATGATGAATTAGAGCATCTTTATAGTTAACAGCATGACTTGCATTAGCACTTTATACAAAAAATTATAATATCTCTCTTGTTAGCATTCCTAATTCAGACACAAAGAATTTGGTGTGTGTAATTAGATGCGGATATTGTACAGAAATACGGATTGATATGGACCTTATTGATTGGAGTGTTCCTAATTTCCTTGCATAAGCACTTTAAAAAGTATATACAGTACTGTCTGTTGATTCATTGCAATGTCACAGTATATGAAATTAGAGCATTTTTATAGTTGACAAGAAGGCCTTGCATTAGCGCTTCATGATATTATACCTATTACTGTCTGTAATTGCTGTTCAACATGAAGGGTTGATAGGTTATCATGGTTAAAATACCTGATAGTATATCCGGCACTACCACTTTAAGCTTGTACTTCCTAAAGATTCCAGTGCCCAGCAGATGCATTGGTCTATGCCAACATTACGATCAGGATACACTCCGCATCAATAAGATTAGTACTCTCTTACCTACTCTATTAATCGTATTATGCCAGAGGACACAATTTAGGAACAATCACATGCATGAGTGCTTTTAATTTCAGGATTGACAAGGTTTCCATAGATATGGCGTTTATCTTTTGGTACTTTACCATATGTTTATTCAATATTTCCTAAACAAAAAAAGAGAGCGAGCTCGGAGCCAAGCTCTAGATAACCCAATCATCCGGTTCATTCAATAAATTTCCATTGCAGGGAAACCATGAGGTTGTTAGAAGAACCCTCACCCACCAACCTAGTTGGTGGCATGCTTCATCATCTGGTTCCCACCCAGGAAGCCGAGTACCTCCTAATTGTGGTTCGAAGCCTGACTACAGCGGTGCTGGTTTATTTGTTTGGTTGCGTTTATGTAAGTGGTGGATACCATGAAGTGAAAGGTTAAAACTACCTCCAGGGTAACCAGTGATATTTTATTGTTTGGTCCCTGGATTAGGGTTCAAATCTAATAAGTGGACATGACTGAGAGTAATGAAGGGCTCCCGCGCTTCATTTAAATGAGGCCCCTGGGTGGGCCAGGTCCCGGAGGCACTGCGCAATAAATACTTTAGAATTGCGTGGGCCCGCGCCCCGTGGCTATGTTAATAATATGCGAGAGGGCATGCAGCCCTCCTGCAGCCCCGGGGACCGTCACCTCCCCGGGGCATCTTTTTTATTAATGTGAGCGGGGCCTCCAAGGCCCCCCCAAGCCCCAGGGACTGCCACCCCGGGCCTTTTCTTAAATTTTCACGGAGGGCACATGACACCCCTGCTTCCCCGGGGACCGCCTTCCGCGGGGCTTCTATTTTTTAAAATCATAAAACCTGTGTGGGGGGCTTGGGCCACCTACACGCCCCGGGGACCGCCACCTCCTCGGGGCACTAACAATGTAAAATGGGGGGTCTGTTATGGACCTCCAAGCCCCGGGGACCACCACCTCCCCGGGGCTATTTTCACGAAGGGAGGGGGCTGCGCGGCCCCCCTCCAGGAGCCCTCGAAGGCCCTGGGGACCGCCGCCCCCAAGGGCCAGCTACTGCAGTGTCCCCGGGTGCCCACCCCTGGGACACTGCTGTTTGCAATTAGAGGGCGGGAGCCGCAAACTCTGCTTTGGATTTTGAAAGCGAGAGCAGGTTTCCTGCTCTCGCTTCCAAAATCCAAAGCAGATTGCTTTTCCACACGGAGAGCTGCATGTCAGCAGCTCCCCATGTGGAAAAGCAATTCCGGCTCCCGCAGGAGACGGGGAGCCGGCAGGGATCGTGGGGGAATTGGGGCTCCCACCATGGTCCCAACGGAGTGGCCAGGCCCCTGGGAATGGGGTCCCCGGGGACATAAATGGCCTGTGGAGGGGGGCCTTGCGCCCCCCTCCAAATGTATATAAAAAAAAGAATACTGGGCATGTCCCAGGGGCTTGGGTCCCCGGGGCCGAAAATGGCCTCGGGAGGGGGCCACGCAGCCCCCTTATGTTTTTTGTTTTTTTAATTAAGAAAATAGGGGTCAGGCCCTGGGGATGGGGTCCCCAGGGCCCAAAAATAGAAAAGAAACGTAATGCTCCAACTTAAAATGCGCCACAGGGTGTATTTGCACAGTGGTGGAGGCAGGGGGTGGGGCCTGATGTGACAAGTGTGCAAACACACCCCATGGCGTGCTTTAAATTGGGGGATTATGTCCCCTTGAGTCCTGAGGGTCACTGGGGGCAAACTAGCCCACCAGGTACTTCCAACAAGCACCACAGGGCTGCGTTGCAGAGCAGTGGTCTGAGGCCATGCCCCTTTTTGCACCTATCTGCAACACAGCTCTGTGGCGCTTACTGGAGGTACCTAGTGGGCCAGTTGGACCTCAGGACCCCTCAGGATTCAAGGGGACTTAATCCCCCAACTTAAAATGCGCCACAGGGTGCATTTGCACACTTGTTACATCATGCCCCGCCCCCTGCCTTCACCTCTGTGCAAACGTGCCCATGGCGTGTTTTAAGTTGGGGGATTAAGTCCCCTTGAATCCTGAGGGTCCCTGGGGGCCAACAAGCCCACCAGGTACCTCCAGTAAGCGCCAGGGAGCTGCCTTGCAGAGAGGTGGTCCAAGGCCACGCCCCCTTTTTACACCACTCTGTAAAGCAGCTCTGTGGTGCTTACTGGAGGTAGCTGGTGGGCTAGTTGGCCCCCAGGAACCCTCAGGTCTCAAGGGGATTTAATACCCCAATTTACAACGCACCAGAGGGCGCGTTTACACAGTGGTGAAGGCAGGGGGCGGGGCCTAATGTGACAAGTGTACAAACACGCCCTGTGGCGCGTTTTAAGTTGGGAGCTTAAGTCCCGTTGAATCCTGAGGGTCCCTGGGGGCCAACTAGCCCACCAGGTACGTCCAGTAAGCGCCACAGAGTTGCGTTGCAGAGAGGTGTAAAAAGGGGCGTGGCCTTGGACCACCTCTCTGCAACGCAGCTCTGTGGTGCTTACTGGAGGTACCTGATGGGCTAGTTGGCCCCCAAGGACCCTCAGGATTCAAGGGGAATTAATCCCCCAACTTAAAACCCACCAGGATTCACGTTTGCATAGTGGTGAAGGGAGGGGGCGGGCCTGATGTGACATGTGTGTACTTATCCAATCACTCCGCCAAAACCCAAGCACTTATAAATTCACCATGCACTCTCCTTGCAGCACTCTAATCATCCAGTCACTACCCATGCACTCATGCAATGACCCATTCACTAACTCATGCACTGCTACAATACCATGAGCACTACCCATGCAGTCCAGCCATCACCCTGTCACTACACATACACTCTTCCAATCACCCAGCGAGCACCATGTACTTATCCAATCACTCTGCCAAAACCCAAGCACTTATAATTTCACCATGCATTCTGCTTGCAGTACTCTAATCATCCAATCAGTACCCATGTACTCATTCAATGACCCAGTCACTCCCCGTGCACTTCTCCAGTCAGTCAGCCACTACTATGTACTAATCCAAACACTCTGCCAATACCCAAGCACTTATAAATTCACTCAGGCACTCTCCCTGCAGTATTCTAATGTTTCAGTCAGTAGCTATGTACTCATGCAATGATCCAGGCACTAACTGATCACTGCTATAATCGCCTATGCACTACCCATGCAGACCTCTAACCACCTACACAGTACTGATCTACTACTGCAATTAGCCAGGTAGTACCCATGCACTCCAGCAATCCCCCTGTCACTACCCATGCACTCCTCTAATCACCCATCCAGCATCATGTACTTATCCAATCACTCCACCAAAACTCAACCACTTATAATTTCCATCACCCGAGCAACATTCTTATAACTTCTTCAAACAGCCTCGCCTGCTCATTTTCTCACCTCTACACAAGTAAATATTGGTGATATACTAACGTCAGGGGAAAATATTTCAGGCATGCGTTCCCTCCCCTCCGAGCATCCTGCCTGCCTCGCACGCCGCTGCTGCACACAAACAGTGCCTTCTTCTGCCCTCCTCCTGCACACTGACAGTCCCCGCCCCCTCGCCCTGCCAACACTTGTAGTGAAGACTGCTATTTATATACGTACAATGCTAAGTTAGCACAACCGCGTTAGATGTTAGAAAGCCATCTTGCCACTTTTGCTGCTTTTGCACACGACACTGTAGTTACATGTTATTAATTAAGAAATGCTTGCTCGCCTCTGCTTCACATGACAACTGTCTGTTGTTCACATCCCTAACAGTGAGCTGCGACCTTGGTCTGAACATTGTGTAAAGAAACAGTCTGGGTCGCTAGACGGTGCATGTTGTTGGGTTCAGGTTGATCGGCCCACTATTTAGCCATAACACGCACACAGCTGCAAATACCTGAAAGTCGAGTGCTTTTAATATTGCAGGCTGCATGCTTTAGACACATTCGAAAGAAGAGCTTTCCCAGGAGCAGAGTCTACCTGATCCTGTGATGTGATTCCACTAAGCTGATCTTTACGGTATAGGGTTCCCCAGTTAAGCCTAGAGACCCTCTATTAGTATAATAATAATAATATTAGTTTACTAGCGAAAGGAAGGTGGCTGTCATCCACTGTCATTTTATTATGATTTCTCCTTTCATTTTCTATGGTATTGTAACTATGCTGATGGTTTTGATCTTAATCATTTGTCTGCTTATGTTAGCCAAAGTACTGCATCTTAGGACACGAGGTTTATAAAATAAACTCTTTAAACTTTACCGTGTCTCAGTTTACTCTTGTTGTGGACTGATATGAGAATAATAACGAACAGGTATTTCTGAATCCCACCATTCCTGAGAATACACTAAGTCGCTTGTTCTGGGTTGTCTATACATTGGGACGGCCGCGATAAAACTCGGATAACGAATGGGACACTGATGCTGGTCGGATAAGGGGTTCTGGGTTCTGAGGTGAGTTTTTGGTACACCACAATTCACTGAGGTCCTGGTTTCCTGTGCATAGTTCTGTGCAAAAGCAGAATCCCTGCAACATGGCGCACCTAACGTTTGGTCGATTGATTTGAAACGCCTTAGTAGTGCTTATATTAGTCCACAACACCCTCACTCTTGTTTCCGGATAACGGGAGTGACGGGTTTAACCTACCTGTGTATCGACTAATAGGTTCTTTCAAGCTTGATCATTAAAAAGGTTTTTTTCTGAACCCCAGTGCTACTGTTGATATCGTTGATACTCTTAGGTGTGTCCTTATGGCAGGTGACATTGCCGCACATAGTCGTGCACCTCTGTGCCATCATTTGACGACGTATGGGGTGCAGGATGATGGGATGGCTGTTATTTTTGTGGTGAGCGCTGATGCGTCTTACCCGTATGAGTTGTTTTACTCTTGGGTGACTTTTCCGGCGGTGGATGCAGACGATGATACGTTTCATTCCTTTACTCCCACGCAGCTACCTGCGGTCTATACACCGTATAGGACACAAGAAATTCCTATTTCTGCCTGGCAGCATACCATTTGGTTTAATGGCGCCCTTCCCCATGCGGTTGCACTGGCTAGAATGGGCCCGTTGTCGATTGCAGGGGCCACATGGCCGGTGCTGGCCGGCTTTACGCCTCATCCCCGCCATCTCACGGTGGCGGTGGCTGAGTTGCGGGTACTACACACAGCCCTGATTACAGTGCATAGGGCTTTAGTGCAGTACGTGTCACGCAACGTGCAGGTGGGGGCACCTGCTGTTGCGGGACAACCAACGGACCACCACGCGGTGGTTATTAGTCCTGTTATGGTCAATTCGGTAATGGGCAAGCGCCTCCAAAATAAGGTGGATTTACCTTATTGGCTTGCTGAGAAATTTTACCAACTGGAGGCGGTTTTTCCGCATACCACTCCTGTGGAGAAACACAGGATTCTCACCATTAGTTTGCCGAAAGACTTGGTTCCAGATATGGCCGATTGTGCAAACTGGGTCAGGTCTTTGCCGCGACCTACACGAGGTGCTTCGACACTCCGTCTATGTCTGTACTGCCCTCCGTCATTAAATGTGTTCAAGAGAATCACGGAGCGGAGGCTGCTGTTGAATTGGGAATGAGGCTTGTCGGGGTGTTCTATGTGGTTGCTTCCATGGTAATGGGCAGCCTCAAAGGCGATGCCATGCAGTTCCAAGTGGCTAATAAGCTGGACGGCGTGGACGAACTCGACAGGCCTAAGGAGTTCGCTAAAATAATTGCGGAAGCCTAGAGGACCATAGGCCGCAGTGCCTTAGGTGTTAAACCAACTGTGATAATTCCTGATATAGTACAGCAAACTAAGGTGAGCTCGTCTAGTAAAGACGAACGCCCAAATGTTCCTAAAGAAAATTGGCGGTCAAAGAAACAGGGGAAGCAGCAACAGAAACAGGGGTCTCGTCCTGCCTCACCCATACAGTCGTCTAGTGAACGCACATATAATCTGCGCGATCGATCTAGTATTAAGTCACCTGATAGGTTTCAGGATTCTGAACAACGTTCTCCTCGTTCTTCACAGGAAACATCGGCTTCACAATCCGGTGGCGGAGACCGTGGGAAAGGACGGGGTACCCAAGTTCGTGAGCAACCCCGTCAGACTGACGGCAAAGGTAAGCAGGACGAGTCTGCACGTCAACGACCCCCGTTTCAGAAGAAGAAAGTTGCTGCGCTAACAGCGAGGTATGCCACAGATAGTGCGGATGCAGCTTCAGAACCTGACATGGGCACTAACGCTGCTCGACAGCGCGGCAGAAGTTACAGTAGTGCGACAAGCACTGCTCCCATATCTGGTGGCGACAGCAACTGATACGTTCATAACTGTAGAAACTGCTGACACTAGAGTGGCTCCCCCTGACAGACTATATAATATAGTCCTTTTAATTGAAGGTGACATACAACGCACGATTCAAGGGATTTTTGGGGATAATCTGACCTCTTCGTATGATATTCTATTGGCAGAGGCAGACTGGCCCCCGGCTTTCATTTTAGATGCTCCTAGAGGGAAGGAGATGATCCTCCCATCCTTTGCGCACACAGTGCCAAAGGACCAAGCTAAGAAGTTCGCCGAGGAGTGGGCTCTCGTGCTAGCACCGGCTTTGTATCGTAATCAGGTAGGCTGGGATAAATTGTCCCCCAGCCATGAGATTCCGTTGCGGTCCACGCCCCAGCCACAACCCCAATATCCCATGCGTCGCGAAGCAAGACCACACGTCGCAGCTATCCTTGAACAATTGGAATATAAAGGTGTAATTGAAACATGTGTGTCACTAATGAATAATCCCTTATTCACTGTGACGACGCCTGATGGGTCGTACCGCCTGGTTTTGGATTACCGGCATTTAAACTCTCATTGCCGTACATGCGCAGTACATAATACCCACAGTTCGGCTCTCGTCGATAGTCTTGTGAGAAAACGGTTTAAAACCACACTTGACATTTCCAACGGCTTTTACAGCCATAACCTGTCCTCTCTTAGTAGTGAATGGACAGCATTCACCTCGGGCGGCAAACAAAAACATTTCAAAAGATTACCGATGGGCTATAAGAACAGCCCTGGTGTCTTTGCCGCTCGTGTGGTCTCTCTGTTAGAGAGCATTGACCCTGATGCGTACTCGTATGTAGATGATATTTATCTCACAGATGACGAGTTGTGGCCGCATCTGTGTCGCGTTGATCGGATTATTGTTTTGTTTGCAGACTTCGGTTACAAATTCAACTTAGCGAAGTCTCACATTGCGGAATATACAGTGTTGTTTTTGGGATACGAACTCAACAATGAAGGTCGAGGATTGGCTCCGTACTTCCTAGAGAAATGCGCATGCCTACGTGCTCCTATGACACTGAAGAAATTACAATCTTTGCTGGGCTTTCTGAATTTCGGTCGCACGTACATTCCTGATTATGCCCAGCATATCAAGCCGCTTTATGCCTTGGTACAACCTACTTTTTCAAAATCAGGCTGGCTGCCGGAGCATTCAGCTATATTGCAATCTTTGCAAGCTGACCTTCTTGCTTCAAAATACTTACTGACGCGTGATAACCACACTAACCTGGTCATAAGAATTGTGCCGGGCGCAGTGAGTTTCACGTACTTAACGTTCAATGAGGGCGACACCGTCCCCATTGCCTACAAATCGCACTTGTACACTTCGGCTGAACTGCGATTTTCTGCTGTCGAGTAAGTTTTGACGGCAGTGCAGACGGCGATTCTGAAAGAACGAGCGCTATCGCAAGGAAAACGCATGTTGGTGGTCACACCATATCCTGCCCTTGAGGCGGTGACGAAAGCAAGTGTACCAAATTCTAAAGCTTTGCATCCACGGTGGATACAATGGGCCACTTCCTTGACATCGCCCGACATCACATATATCTTTGACACGGCTCTACAGACTCAGGAGTTCTTACAGTATGAATTTGTTCATCCAGCTCCTCTGTCTTTGCGCCCGCTCGAGGATTACCATTGTGTCATTTACACTGACGGTTCTGCGCAACCGGCTACTGGATCGAAGCATGCCAATTCAGCGGCCTGCGCAATTGTGGTCGGTACTTTCGTGAATGGTGTATTCCAATCTGATGTCGTGCATACGCAGTCATTGGGTGATTGTACCGCACAGTTGGCGGAGCTTCGTGCTCTGGTGCCTGCACTGGAGTTTGCTGATCCTCGAGTCACTACCCTTATAGTGAGTGACTCGTTCTATTGTGTTCAATCTTACAAGGACAATCTACATTTTTGGTCTCAAAATGACTACCGTGATTCCAAAGGTAGCACAATTAAGCATAAAATGCTTTGGGTTCGAGTGGCAGAACTTAAAGAACATCTGCCTCTCATGAATGTTATTCACACTCTTGGTCACCGACGAGTTGGTGTCCATGCTGTCGGCAACAGCCTAGCTGACGAGGCAGCAAAAACAGCAGTGGCGACATACTTAGTAGCAGCAGTTACAAGATCACAAAGTAAGATCGATGATGACATCTTGGCAGCTATTGCTGCTACAGAGAAGGGAACAAATTACCCGAGAGGTTTCCATTCTCGTTATCATTATCGCTTAAGTCCTGATAACGTCCCGTTAGTGAGGATTAACGACGTTGGTGACAGATTGATTCCCAATGTGGACTGCAGACCATCTTTGATATTAGCGGCTCACGAGGGCATGGCGTCAGCCCATGCCGGCGTTGCAGCTACTGTATCTCTGTTACAACAACGTTACTGGTGGTGCGGTTTATTTAAACAAGCTCACGCTTATGTTCTTAATTGTGACATTTGCCAGCAGATAAAACCTTCAACTGCGGCGCGCCCACCACAGACTCAGTTGTACATATCTAATAAACCACTGGGGTGTGTTTATTTAGATCATAGCGGTCCATTCACCTCTGATGCTGCGTACAAGTACATCTTGGTTGCAGTGGATTCGTGCACACGTTTTCTGGGGGTATGGCCACAAAGGAGTGCTGATGCCCGTACTGTCATCAGGGATTTGTGTTTCTTTGTTGGAAGTTTTGCATGTGGTACCTTTCATTCAGATCAGGGCCCTGCGTTCGCCTCTAAGGCGTACAAAGAAGCCATGAGAAATTTGGGGGTCCAAGTCAAATTTTCATCTCCCTACCGACCTGAGGGTAATAGTGTGGTGGAGCGGATGAACCGTGACTTAAAGCAATCTTTGACAGCTAGGGTTTTAGGTACTGGCCGGAACTGGCTAGCCCACTTGTATGACGTACAACGTGCACTTAATAATCTCCCTAGAAGGTCTCTGGGTGGGCGGACCCCATACATGATGCTCTTTGTCATATGAATGTTTGTCCCGGACCTTGATGGTCTAAACATGGCGGCGTCGGCCGCACCCTTTGACGTAGATGATCACTGTGCTGTATTGCAGAATCTACAAGAAGCCAGAGACAGTCTAGAGAAGGAACACATGCCCTCCACATCTGATGCTGCGCTTCAGATTCCGGTAGTCGGCTGGCTACCTCGAGTTGGTGATCTGGTCCGTGAGAAGGTGGAGAACAAGAAGGAGTTCGGCCCCTCTTATCGTGCACCAGTTCCGGTGCTTGGAGTACAGGGTACACGTACAGTCATTTTACCTCCACTTCCTGGTCGCAAGGATAAAATGTACATCTCTATTGACAATGTCAAGCTACAGCGAGTGGCCGATTCTTCTTAGTATGACTCCAGCGGTTTCTTGCCCTGCGATGCTGAGAAATTCTGTTGTGGCCCCAGCTTCTACCACCTTGCCTGATGTTGCCGTCGAGATGCATACAGTTACTGGTCCTTTATTGCCACCGACAGCTGGTGGTCTACCTGAAGATATTGAGTATGCTTATCCTGCGGATGTCCCATTGCCTGTTTTACGCTCCACAGTTAACCAGTCGCGCTACTCCTTTGACACTAATTGAATGACTTCCATTGCCCCATCAAAAGTTTCAATTTTTGCTGTCTGGTTTAAAAGACATTTTTTAATTCCCCCTTGGACTTACATTTGGCTGGTGCTCATATGTATTTTTCTGTTTATGTCCATTGGCTTTGTGGTAGTGTTTTTTAGACTTATAAATGGACACTAACTGAAAGAAAGATCTACAATTATACTAATTGATGGAACTTTGGCCCCACACTCCTCATCACATATCATGAAAAGGGACCAGACTTTTGTGAACATTACAGTCTGGGCTGTACTGGATGGGATCGCGTGGGATGCTGTTAAATTTCAAATTCATGGTCCCACTGAAGTAATCAATGTGCCAAATGTATTTCGTGTTTCTATGGGTGATGTAGTTAAGCAAAACATCCGCTCGGATGATTGGGATGTTCAAGCCATAGAAGCACTGTTTTCTGATTTGAAATATTATGCTGCATTTGATGCTGAGGATTTGTATTTAGACACTGCTAATTATGATGAGCAATTCTGCTATCAACATTATGGCACGCATTTCCTACACAAAGCAAATACGTTTAGAAATTTTGAAAATTATACGCAGTGGGAACACTGACCAGCCCCTAGGCTGGGCAGCTCCTCCGCGTTAGTGGACAAATTCACATATTTTTCTGACTTCAATGTGTCGAATCCGGCCTCCTTTTATTTTAAGGTTGCGGCTGAGTCTGCTTCTAAAGTTAGACTGACACACACTAAATTGTTGTATTCCAAGTCCTTTATGGATGAGTTGGCAATCGGAAGTTATGATCTGTGGAAAGCTACTATCGATATAAAGCGGTTTGGGATTCTGAACCATGGCAGGTACAGGGAACAGAAGCTTTCCATCGTGCCTGCCTCATCCCGAACCACATGTTATTTTTGAATTCGTCAATTTTTCAGACCACCTGTTTTGGATTGGCTACTTCTAAAAAATTAAATTCTCCCTCCACTCCGGGTCTGGGTGCTTATCCTAATTGGGATAATCATACGGATCTGTCCCTTGCTACGTTGCAGTCATACATTTCCAACACATCCTTCAATATTTCCAAATTAAATCCGGAAGGGTGGTTAATATGGCAAACGAGCTCAGATTCCTGTCAACATTGGTTTCTGGATTTGGCTCCGGGGTATACACAAGTTCATGTAGACCCTCGTTTTGAATCCTCTCACACTGTAACTACCTACTCAGTAGGGAAGTTATGCCAATCTTGGCTGCAACATTCCACCTTAGCATCTGTTAAACTTCATTTATCACAATTGAACGACAAAATAGATTTGAATGATTTTGTTAAAGGTCCTGCGGTTGGCAGGTCCAAAAGATGGGTATATGCAGTTTACAACGAAGTTTGGAAGCTATCACAGATTGAAGCTGCATCCCGATTGCGAGCTATTGATCAAGCCAATATGGAGAAAGTATTGGCTGTTATAGATAATAGCATTAACACCCTGTCTTCCAGAATTTATACGTTAGATAATATTGTTTCATCTGTGGTTGACATTGTGCAGGATGATTTGTCTGTTTTGTATCATGGCCAAAATCAATTGCGTTCTATCATGCAGTTTGCATGGACAATGCAAACGTTAAAGGCTGGGAAAGTCCCTTGGGATTACATGAATACTTCATCTTTGTTCCTTCCTTTTAATTTAACTGCGAAACAGCAGTTCATGTCCATGAAAGATGCAACATACTCATTGCTGCACATTGAAAAGTTAGAACCTTTACCTTTCTCTGTTGCCGAATTAAACTCCGCTGTGTGGCTTATCCATGGGTTGATCACATTACCGTTCCCCCTGTTAAAGTTCAGTTCGTGCATGAAACATTATGCCCTTGGCAGATATGAAAAACTGGATACTGCCTTTCTGCACGAAGTTTGGTCACTCCCATTCACATACAGATGCGTGAGGGACGGAAAAGAGGTTTACTTAAAAGGTGAAGAGTGCACTTCCACTCCAGATCACTCTGTGGTGTGTCGGCACATTCAATTGCATGGTGCATGTAATGTGCACGCTCCTAATTTAGCTTGCGTCCTCAAAGGGATCCCGGTGCCAGTTATAACACCGTCTTTTACGCTGCTTGCTAACGGTAGTTATTTGCTATTAAATAATGAAGCTTGCTGTGGGATGTTTGTGGGAATTCCCTACATAGTGACTGTATCACAGAGAGTAGTCTACTGTAATAACGTCCTTTTCCCACCCCCGCATGGATGGCTCGATGTATCCATCTGGCCTTCCATTCCAACTTTGAAAGCAGAGTTCAACAAGATGAGCAGAATAAGGGCTCTATTGTCTCAAAAAGAAGTCGCGTTGACTTCATCCCGGGAAACATTTGTCCTTCACGTAGCAAACACGCGCACAGAGGTGGAAGCGCTTTTGAATATTGATCTCCCACTTCATTATGAGGCCCTAATTCAGACTATCTTTAACGCCTCGTCAACAAGTGGCCTGGCACATTTTTTCAAAATTGTGGGCTCCGGCCTCGTGACCTCCTTTCAAACTATTTTTGGTGTGATCCCGGCATTTTTTCATTCTATTTTTTCCAGCATCTTCGGAGGTCTCCCTTTGATTCTTGCCCTCGTAGCTGAGGTACTTTTGTTGATCTGCGTACTACGCTATGGATGCACAACTTGCGTCACACAACAGCATGTCCCGGCTGCTCCATCTTCGTAACCGGATGCTTGAATACTATGGAACATTATCACTGGCAACCTTGAGCATAGCCTATGGGTTGTCCTTCCGGTTTCCCTACTTTACTTGCGTACAGCCTGTCTTTCATTGCCTAGAGTGTCCGTTCCAATGGGCTCTGGATTTGTGCTTGTCGAACTCGGTGTCTCCCGCCCCGGATTATGATCGGCTAATGAGCCCCTTAGTGGCTCATGAGTTGGACTGTTCTGGTGTCAGGATTATGGCCTGTGGAGCAGCACATGGAGTCCTAGGGAATTGGGACATCGGAACGGCTGCAGCTGAATTCTTGTCAAGAAGTTATCTTGAAGAACACGCCAGTTGTCCTCTGATGGTACTAGAGGCTCCGGTTGTCGAGGAACATGTGTGTTCATTCCCCTTGCTGAATTGGATGGCAGATAATTTTGCAGAGCGTTCCAATGATTTCCTCTTGGAAGCCGTTGCAACTTATTGTGCTTAAACCTTGATGGATTAACTTGGAAGTCATGGAAGTCATCCGAAATTCCTGAGGGATGCCTTTTTTTTTTTTTTTTTTATCCCCTTCTCGTTGACACTCCATCGATTATATTTTTTTCCCCTTTACATGGTTTTTTTCTCTCTCTTTTTTACTTCGAACTTTTCACTTACCTTCCATGGATTCACAATTTGTGCCCTTGGTTCCGTTCTATCGAACTTGAACTCTGCGTTCTTGAAATTGCGCCCCTACTGGTTAGTGGTCTGATCAAGGGGGGTGTAGTGAAGACTGCTATTTATATACATACAATGCTAAGTTAGCACAACCGCGTTAGATGTTAGAAAGCCATCTTGCCACTTTTGCTGCTTTTGCACACGACACTGTAGTTACATGTTATTAATTAAGAAATGCTTGCTCGCCACTGCTTCCCATGAGAACTGTCTGTTGTTCACATCCCTAACAGTGAGCTGCGACCTTGGTCTGAACATTGTGTAAAGAAACAGTCTGGGTCGCTAGACGGTGCATGTTGTTGGGTTCAGGTTGATCGGGCCACTATTTAGCCATAACACGCACGCAGCTGCAAATCCCTGAGAGTCGAGTGCATTTAATATTGCAGGCTGCATGCTTTAGACACATTCGGAAGAAGAGCTTTCCCAGGAGCAGAGTCTACCTGATCCTGTGATGTGATTCCACTAAGTTGATCTTTACAGTATGGGGTGCCCCAGTTAAGCCTAGAGACCCTCTATAAGTATAATAATATTAGTTTACTAGCGAAAGGAAGGTGGCTGTCATCCACTGTCATTTTATTATGATTTCTCCTTTCATTTTCTATGGTATTGTAACTATGCTGATGGTTTTGATCTTAATCATTTGTCTGCTTATGTTAGCCAAAGTACTGCATCTTAGGACACGAGGTTTATAAAATAAACTCTTTAAACTTTACTGTGTCTCTGTTTACTCTTGTTGTGGACTGATATGAGAATAATTACGAACAGGTATTTCTGATTCCCACCAACCCTGAGAATACACTAAGTCGCTTGTTCTGGGTTGTCTATACATTGGAACCGCCGAGATAAAACTCGGATAACGAATGGGACACTGATGCTGGTCGGATAAGGGGTTCTGGGTTCTGAGGTGAGTTTTTGGTACACCACAATTCACTGAGGTCCTGGTTTCCTGTGCATAGTCCTGTGCATAAGCAGAATCCCTGCAACAGACTCGACTTTCATTCAGTAGTCACCAAGGTCACGCCCCCGGCGGTAGGACTGTGCTGTCCCTGCCTTTACTTCCCTTCTGCTGGAAGTGGGTCCTTCGATCGCATGAATGCTTTCATTTAATTAAAGGCATCGCAGAGTAAACTCTGCCTAATTTTAATGGGCCAACCGGCATACCAGAAAAATCACTGCGTTAGGGTTTAATAAACGCGATGGAAGTTTCACGTGGAAATATTCAAACCACACATTTTACTTTGAAATAAGACCTCGTTCATTGGAAAACATCGAAAGGCCAAAGTAGTTGCCGTTTGCTAGGAGCTACAGTTTCTCTGTGCACCCACAATAATAAAACAAGCATTGGCATAGCCAATAGGTCTCGCCTTTGGGACCTTATAAGTGTTTAGCCATGCAAGGATATTGTGCTGCATAACTAAATACTTATAAGGTCCCAAAAGTAAGACCTATTGGCTATGCCAATGCTTGTTTCTTTTGCCAATATCTTTGGCGCCGTTTGACAAATCTTCACTAAATTTTCAAAACTAATTTTTCACTCAGGTCAGCTCCTGTCTTGGATGTTTTGAGGTGATTCGTCAAGCGGGGGCAGAGGAAAAAGGGGGTCCCAAAACGCGTTTTTCCCATGTTCATTTCCGTAGGAACTTTAGACAAAGCTAGAGCCCGAACTGCTGAACAAAACTACCCCAAATTTGGCAAAAAGGTAGGTCTTGGTTCAGAAAGAGACCTTTTTTTAAATGGTGTGAATCCGTTCAGTAGTTTCTGAGAAATTAGAAAAAGAAAAGTTTCGATATCTGAGCACCGAGGAGGGTTCGCGAACCCTTCCGGGCACAAGCTTCACTCTGACTGGCTGCCAACACTCCAAACCAGGAAATGTTGGCAGTCATCTTGTGACTCGGTAACAGTCACAAGAAAAGAGTAAATATAAAGGCCAAAAGCAAGAAAAGGGGGCAGTGTACAAACACCCTGACCCCTAGGCCTGCTCAGGGGGTTCTACAAGGACCCCCAGGGCCAAAAAGCAATAAGTGGCCGAATTCGCACCAAGTCGCAAATCTGGCCAAGAAAATAAAAAAAAAACGAAGCGCCGGCTCCCGCGCTTCATTATTCTTAAGTCCCTAAGTGGGCCAGGTCCTGGGGGCATGCCTATTTAATTAGTGGGGGCCCCTGCAGCCCCGGGGACTGCCACCTCCCCAGGGCTTAGTTTATTGAATGCGGGGGGCTCGCAGCCCCCCGCAACCCCAGGGACCGCCACCTCACCAGGGCTCTCTTATTTTTTTAAATAGAATGTGCGTGGGGGGATCGAGCACCCCCCTCATGCCCCAGGGACCACCACCTCCCAGGGGCTTTGCAAATTAAACCTCAGGACACAAGTGGACTTCATCCTCCGAGCAGCAGTGCGCCAGAAGCCGCGTTTGCAGAGTGGTGTAAAAAGGGGCGTAGTCTCAGACCACCTCTCTGCAATCTAGCTGTGTGGTGCTTACTGGAGCTACCTGGTGGGCTAGTTGGCCCCCATTGACCCTCAGTATTCAAGGGGAATTAATTCCCCAACTAACAACGCGCCAGGGGGCGCGTTTGCAGAGTGGTGGAGAAAGAGGGTGTGACCTTTCTCTACCTCTCAGCAATCCCACTGTGTGGGGCTTACTGGAGGTAAGAGATAGGCTAGTTAGCCCCTAAAGGACACCCAGCAGTGAAGGGGACTTGAATTCCCCATCCAAGAGCGCACCAGGGAGCGCGTTTGGAGAATGGTGGGCAAAGGGGGTGTGGCCTGCTATGAGTACTTACCAATGCTGCTGTGTGGGACTTAATGAAGGTAATAGGAGGGGTAGTTGGCCCCCAAGGATGTCCTTGTGGGACACCTACCCCTCTTGTTACATCCAATAAGTCCCACACAGTGGGATTGCTAAGACATCTTTGGAGGCCATGCCCCCCTTTCTCCACCCTATGGGATGGGGGATGAAGTCCAATTTACTCCTGAGGGAGTTTGGGGGCCAAGAAGTCCTCCTGGTATCTCCTGTAAGTCCTACGCAGCGGAATTCCTGAGCACTGGTCGGAGGCCCAGCACCCTTTCTCCACCACTCTGCAAACGTGACTACTACTTAAAGAAGCATCTTTCTGCACCTCTGACTTAGAGGTAGTTTTAATCCCCCTGCCCTATTATGTACTACGGCCTTACAGTGCAGGTCATGCCAATCACAGGGGTACCCCAACGCATAGTGTTCCCTTAGTGTATAAAGGTGTTTTCACTGTATTATAAGTGTCTTTTAGCATAGTACTGGCTCTAGACCTGGTTAGTCAGAGTAAGTTACCACCAGTACCCGTCAGCAAAAAGTTGGGGGCACAGGATGTCTTTGCAACAAGGCCTCTTTCTGCTCCTCTGTTGGTTCTTTCTGCACATCTCTTGCTTCTTCCTGCACTTTTCTTCGTCTTTCAGGACTTCTGTGCCTCTTTCTGCATTTCTCTTGCTTCCTTCTGTGACTTTGTTCCTCTTTCTTCACATGTCCTACCTCTGTAGGCATAGTTAGAAATTAGCATTTAAAAAACCTTTGAAATTAACTGAAAAAACCATAGGTTTCAGGGACGATAAAGTTAGAAATTAGCATTAAAAAAACCTTTGAAATTCACTGAAAAAACCACTGGTTTCAGGGTCGTTATAGTTAGAAACTAGCATTTAAAAAACCTTAGAAATTCACTGAAAAAACCACAGGTTTCAGGGACGTTATAGTTAGTTGCGCATTTCACTCGTACAAAACCAGTGAAATTCGGCTGTTATGGTTAGGTCAGCTAACTATAACTTGCGCCCCCGCAGTGCACTGCTGATGACGTCACATATTACATCATTCATGATATGGTCAGTGAAATCACTGATGACATCACTGATGACATCATCCACGTGATAATCTGATGCTCCTCCTCACACCCTAATACAACCTTTGATACACCCATTCTACCATTTTCGAAACCATAGACACACCAACACCAGTTATTACATACTCACTCACTGATTCCTAGGTCTACACACACATCCACTCATTCACCCATGGAGTGACTCATACATGCAGTCACTCATCAATACAGCACTATCATATGCACTCATACACCTATACAGACACTCACACACCACCACTCACCCATAGAGTTACTCACACACCTAGTCAGTCATGTAAAGAATCAATCACACTCCCATTTACTCAACTATACAGTTATACACACACCACCTCACCTATTCATACAGATACTAACACATACTTACTCTCTTATACAATCACTGATACAAGCATGCTCTCATTCATACAGCCACTCTCACAATCACTCCCTCATATAGTCATTTATATACTCCAACACTCACATATACTGCCTTTCACATATGTAGTTACTCACACATATATCACTGAAACATCCATTCACTCACCAACACAGCCATACACACACTCACTCACCCATACAGCCCTTCACAAACACAGTCTTGAACCCATACACTCAGTGAATCACCCACTCACACATCTATGCAAAAAGTCACACACACCCCACCCACCCAGACATTCAGGCACCCATACAAATGCCCAGGCAACCAATCAAGAACCCGTATAGACACTCATGTAGCTACTCACCAATCCATGCAGCAGCTTATACAATAACAAACAGACTGATACAGGCATTCACACAGTTTAGTCACTAACCCATGCTTTTAGTAAGACACATTTAATCACTCACTTATACAGTCAGGCATGCACCTACTAAATCCTCCATCCAGACACTAATACACCCACTCATTCTTCTCTACACCTTGGCATATATATAAAACATATTTAAACTTTATAGAAACACAGAGTCACTGGATGATGTCATCAGTGATGTCATCAGTGATGTCACTGACCATGTCATGAATGATGTAATATGTGACGTCATCAGCAGTGCATTTTGGGGAAGCGAGTTATACTTAGCTGAACTAAATATAACGACTGAATTTCACTAGTATTGTACGAGTAAAATGTCCAACTAATTATTTAAAAAAATATATTTTTATTAAATTTGTCCGTCAGCACATCAAAACCAACAACATATAAAAGACTCATCCCTCAATGTACATGCCAGAAGAAATCCGTACTACCCACGCTTCCTCCCTAAGGCCCCAACCCTCCACCCTCACTACCCCCACCCCCCCTGCCATTGTGCCCGCGTCAACCCCTCCTTCACTTCTGCTGGGAGGGACCCGGGGTCCGAGAAATCCGAGGCCAAGGCAATCAAAAGAGCACATCCACTGTTCTCAAGAGACCAGAGACCCCCCCCCCCTCCGCCACCCATCCAGACCCCAGCCGCCAACCACGACTATTCGGCAGTTTCCAATACATTGTTCAAACGCTGAGTCCTCCACAGGTGTACCTAAGTGGCCCTATTCAGTGCGGTCTCCCCACTCTTATCCCTGTCCACAGTATCCCTATCCTCCTCATTCAACTCCTCCAAGGATCTAAGCCCTTCCACCAGAGCTCCCCACACCCGTGCCGCCTCCAGCGCTTTATCATTAGACGCGCGTCTGGCCAACTGCAGGCGCAGCGTCCCTTCGCTTCCCGCCCAGGACAAGAAGCTCGCCTTCCATCTCCGAAAGCTCGGCCCAGATCTAGCCTTCCAATGCATAGTGAGCTCCCTCTTCGCCATTATCAATCCTAGATCATAAAACTTGCTTGTAATTTTGGTATTGCGGGTGTGCGGAAACCACAACAACAGGCAAGTCCCCATCTCCGCCTCCAGCTCTCGCTCCATCACTTGATTCAGACACGCCACCACATCCGCCCAATAAGAGCCCAGTCCCACACAAGACCAAAACATATGACCAAAATCAGCGCCTTCCACTCTGCACCGAGGATACGGCGATTGGGAGCCTCCGAAGTACTGCAGGATTTTGACCGGAGTTAAGTAAGCCCTGTGTAGAGTATAAAATTGGGCCAGTTGGAATCTGGCATTGCGCGTGCCCTTCCAGATGTCCGACTAATTATAACGTCCCTGAAACCTATGTTTTTTTCAGTGAATATATATATATATATATATATATATCACAAGAATTCTCTTCCTTTGTAGAAAAGACCAAAGGGACACAATGGGGTTCAATGAGACTGCTTTATTTCCTTAATGGCATGACGGGTTTCGGTGTAGACCTTTATCAAATGCCTCGGGCTCCTGGACTTGCTGTTTAATGTCCTTTGAATAATCCTACTTTCATTTCAATATGAAGGGAGCACACCAGACCCAGTTTTGCTCCGGAGCCACTCGTGCAGTCTTTGATGCAAAACTGCAACTCCCACAATGCAGCTGGATGTTGAGCCGGGGTGACTGGCGCCTGTAGCCTGGATTATAACTACCTCTCGATGAGATGCATGCTGAAATAGAGCATAGTCAGGTAAGGCCGCAGTGTCTGTTACTATCCAAGCTGTCTCATTTGCCCCAACTTTCAGCCGCACTATCCCAAGTATAACAAGACCGGAGACGCCGGCCAAGTGACTGCGTTTCTCCATACAATGATGGACTGAGTTTGCCAGCAGTACCTCTGTTTCCTTGGGTCAGGTGGCGGTTCTCGACATTCCGATACCTCGGATCTTCTTGCTTTGTTGTGCCACTGTAGGTCGAGAACGCTTAATGGAAGGGTCCCCCTGCGTGTCACTGGCTACACACTAAACATCACTACAAGAATTCTTTCCCTTTGTAGAAAAGGCTAAAGGGACACAACTGGGCTCAATGAGACTGCTTTATTCCCTTAATGGCATGACGCGTTTCGGTGTAAACCTTTATCAAATGCCTCGGGCTCCTAGACTTGCTGTGTAATGTTCTTTGAATAGTCCTACCTTCATTTCAATATGAAGCGAGCACACCTGACCCAGTTTTGCTCCAGAGCCACTCGTGCAGTCTATGATGCAAAACTGCAACTCCCACAATGCAGCTGGATGTTAAGCCGGGGTGACTGGTGCCTGTATCCTGGATTATAACTACCTCTTGATGAGATGCAGGCTGAATTAGAGTATATATAGTGCATGTGTTTTTGTGGCACTAAATGCAGTGACATACAAGACCCATATTTCACAGGAAACCTTCAAAAATGGAAATATGGATTTGATCATTAAATAACTATGATGCAAGCTTTCCAAACTATGCAGAGATGTACCATTGTCAAGGTTACTAGGATTATACACCATAGAGAAACAAATTATGCAGCAAGGGTTTATAAATCATTCTGCAAAAATTTAAATCGTGCTGCATATTCTTTGGCAGTATTTCATCAATTAGAGCTAGAAATTATATTTTTGTGAAATCTGTAAATATTGTGGAAAATTAATGGCAAATGTGGTGAAATTATAGTTATGTGGTAAACTCTGCAGCCACAGAATCTCATAAATCCACTAGGCCTCACCAATGCCCATTGTTCTGATCAAAAATGCATTAATGAAAGGTAAACAAAATATAAACATTTCAATTCCAAATCATACTCACTGCTATCTGCACTTTGAAGCAACTCGTTTCTTCAAACAAAGTACACCACAATAAAAATGCAATAAAACATACATAATGGGTAATATGTACAATATAGTCCTTTATTGCAATCTCGGGGTTCTGTGACATTTACAAACCACTCAGTGTTTAGCTTCTTGGGTTAAGATGTCACCAGAACTGGTAAATGGCAACATTGGACCATATTATCCAGTAACCTGTTATGTATCCTCTCTATATATGTTACACTAGCAGCGATAGCCACAGTGCAGTTATGGTTAAGTCAGAGTTTCCAAAGGAAAGGTATTTTCTATGTTTGTAACACCTTTGGCATCGTTTGAGGAATATGCACAAAACATTTCCAAACAAAATCTATTTTGGGGTCTTCAAAGCAAGTTTTTATACAGATATATCAAGAAGGGTTCAAGAAAAAGGGTAGGTCCCAAAAATGCCATTTCCCATTTTAATTCCCATAGTATTATTTGATCCTCTTTCAAAATCAATAGTCTGCATGGAATTATACACGATTTGGCCTGAAAGCAAAACTTTACTCAAGGAAGCGCCTTTGCTTGTCTTTGATGGAAATCCATTTAGTAGTTTTAGGAACTTAGCATTTAAAAGGTGCTCAGGTTGGACATGAGGAGGTTAAATTTGAGAAATATCAGGACCATTAATTCACAGAGGTCCGCAGTCCGGAACCACAGACCTTCATGGCCACAAAAATTCAAATCTGTTTGGTCGGGAGCGTTTTTTTCTGACATCGTTCATTTCATGGACTCAAAGGAGGACCTGCGGTGTGAAAAAATCTGTTTGGCTAGTCACAACATGTGAGGTAAGTATTAATGTATTTATTGTGTCAGCATTTGCCTTACAATATGATGTAAAACACAAAACAGCAAGTTTACAATATCCTTTATAAAGTCATGCAATAAAAGGTAGAGAAAGTTCTTTTATCTATGAGCAATTCACATAATTCATCTATTTACAAACAGTTTTGGCCAACATCATTATTAGTAGAGAGGGTACTGGCCAATACTAGTCCAATAAAATATTTGTTAGAAAATGGGAGCAGTTCAAAGTGCAGATTGACAAGTCCCATCATTTCCATGCCATGGCCAAACCTGGTCCACATGATCAAAAGAACACAATAAAGTGTGAATAAATGTGCAACTATGCAGATTCCATTATTACTCACCCATTTCAATACAGTGCAGTAAATAATAGAAGGTCAATTTCAAACCTGGATCATTAATACAAAGGAACACAGAGGCATGCAATTATATATGCAGGTTTGCAACATCAAAATCTCACCACATATACAAGGGGGCACAATAAGGTGTGAATGTATAAACAAAAATGCAGGCTCTAAAGTTCCTCACCATATTTCAATAAAATATATTTACATGTGGATGTTAGTATTCAATCCTAATCGAATAGTACAGCAAGACACTATAAAGTGCAGATAAGTTTGGGGCATCCATATTTCTCACCACACCCCAACCAAATTCCAGTAAGGTGCAATTATTTGTAAAGGTTGTGGTTGAAAAGTAGAACAATAATGACATACATCGATCAACATTCTGTTCGTGGCTAATGTACTAAAGGGATTGTAGCAGATTTCTGATGTATGTCTAACTGATGACCACACTGCCCATACATATGAGAATAAAGAACTAAGGATTATTACCTCACCAGACCTGTACCAGAGGGACATGGCACTCATGATTGATATTATTTCATAAAATATAAACAATGGCAGGAGCCACCTTAACGAGATCTTACATGCTTAGAACAGAAAAGAAAAGATGCATGATATTGTCTTCCTCCCTGCAATTACAGTTCTCACTTCCCTTGGTAAGTCTTTCACACCTCACAAGATATGTTTGGCAAACAAGGTCCCCAACCTGAACTTAACATAACAGGTGTGCTAATGCTCAAGGTGGATTAGCTCCAAATAGCATTTATAACCCAGTCCATTGGTTGCTCAATATAATCTACTATCATGCTACAAGAACTGACCCTGGCAAGCTTTCCCACCTACTTGAATGACTGACAGAGTTCTTTCACAGTTTCCGTTGTACCAGGACCATCTTTTCTGGGGTCTGCCCAAAGAAATCCCAGTTACATGGTGGTTAGTATTCTCTGAAACATACGACAACCAGTTGTATCCACCAAATCTACCATAATTCCACACTTCCACCATTGATTGTAAATATAGAATGACTTTAGAAGTACTACCCATCCTAATACAGTACAACACAGGTTTTATTTCTGCCAGATGCAAAATTGTAGTACGGCTAAGTTCCAAATACAGTGCCAATAATGTCTTGCCCGACCCTAATCTTAGAAGAGCTCTTAAAAAATTATTTTCAACTATTTTTAATGCTTTGTCATATGGGGAGTTGGAAACCAGTGGATGTTAGGACACAGGGGGGAGGCAAGGCCCTGTGCTCCACTCCCGCTGTGTACGGCCAAAGGTGGTGATCAGCAGGGTCAGCTGCCTGCTTGCGGTGGGTGGCACAGGGCCTGGCCAGAGGCCAGCCAGTGCGGTCCACCCCAGATGCACACAGCCGAAGGTAGTACTTAGAAGGGTCAGCCCCCCACAGAGGGTGGGATGAAAGGCTTGGCCAAAGCCTATGCACAATGAGTGTTAAACAACCACGGAGAGGGGCCCACCCCATGCTGCACATGGCCAAAAGCTGTGTGCAGCGGGGTCCAACTACAGAGAGAGGGTGGGGTGCTATTACCTGAGGCCCAACCCCATTGCACAGGACCAAAGGCCAGGTGCAGCATGTTCAGATGCCTGCAGATAGCGGGGCGAAGGGAGGAAGCCAGGCTCTGTGGCTCACCCCTGTTGTGCACAGCCATAGACAGTGCACAGTGGGGGGTCAGCCACCTGTTCCAATGGGGTCAGTCACCCATGGAGGGTTAGAAACAGGGCCAAGTCAAAGACGTGGCAATGCAGCCCACCCTGGTGCACAACAAGGGTTGACTGTCTGCCCCAATGGGTAGGGGCATGCACCCAAAAGCCATGCACAGCTGCAGCCATTCACCTAAGGAGGGCGGGGCAACTCACCCTGCTGCTCACAGCCAAAGGCCCTACACCACGATTCAGATGCCTGCAGAGGGTGGGGAGGAGGTCTGATCTGAAGGTTAGGCCCTGGGGCCCACCTGTACTGTACACAGCCAAAGGGCATGAGCAGTAGGGTTTGGATGCTTGAAAAGGGTGGGAAGCATGGGGAAGGCCGGGCCTTTCAGCCGACTCCCATTGCACACTGCAAAAAGCTGTGTGCAGCAGGAGTCAGCTTCCCACTCTAAACGGGGCAGCTAACTGGCCCTACAACCCAAACCCAACAGTTTGGGTTGTAGGGCCAGGAGTGAGGTCTTTTGCCCACCCCTGCTGGGAACCGCCAAAGGCATTGTGCAGTGGTGGGTTAGCAGCCCACAATGAGTAGACCGAAGAGCCTCAACAGAGATTAGATCCTGTGCCTAACCCCTACCGTTTACGGGATTAATGACACACTTGTTTTTGCCGTTTACAGGATCTGTGGTACCTTCACAAACCCATAAAGTGAGCGACAAGAAAACCATGTGTCAAAACCTATTTTATCTTGGAGCAACAGAGAACCGGCAGCTCCCAAAATTAAATGTTTTTATAAAACATAGTTGGCTCTGAAAAGAGCCTTTGTGTTCACTATGTGTTTTGGGCACGCTTATAGATATAGTTTGATACATTAATTAAGGCTGCTTATGAAGATCCTATTGCCTTCTGCTGTGAAGGGGACTCCATCTCTTCTGAAATTACCAGGCATGTCAAACGTGAATTTGTTGTTGTAGCTAGCTCCTATGCTATGGTCCCAGAAGTATAAAGAAATGAGTTTGTTGACATGTTTACAGAACTTTTTTATATGTGTCTAAAACTGGTCAGACTCTTTCCTCTTTTGCCTTTAGCAGATATTTGAATATACAAAACCTACATGGGAGAAAAGCTGCATCATGCAAATTATTATTCACAAAAAATTAAAGTAGCTTGAGAGAATCTGCAGACATCATTCCCTTAACAATGCACAATCATTAATTCAGGTTGTTCCCATGTGAAAATGCTCTCCACCAAGGAAATAGTTGATGCCATTTCATTCCATGGATGCCAATCAATATTATGTCCAACTGAGACAATCCCACATCCTTAACTCAGCAAGAACTAGCATAGAGCAGGAGGAAGGGCCTTCGCCTACATTGCAGCCAAAACCTGGAACGAGCTCCCGGTCAGCATCAGAAGCTCCCTTAACCTGCACATCTTCAGGAAGGATCTCAAGACCTTGCTCATCGACTGAGCCGGAGCTGCCTTCCCCCCCCCCCCCCCCAGAGCCTTGCGACCCTCACGGGTGAGCAGTGCGCTTTATAAACCCTTGATTGATTAATTGATTGATTGATTGATTGATTGATTGATACTCACAAGCCCAGTATACAACTAAGTGACCATCTATCCAGACACAAACCATACTAATGTATTCCTTGTGAGCCTTGGAGACTGAAACTTCTGCACTAAGAAGCAGTGATTTTAATTTTTAAAAGTGATTGCTTTAAGTAAGTGTATTGTGATTGGCCGCAGTCTGTGAAAAAGAACAAAGTGGTAGGTTGCAAATAAGGTAATGAAGAGAAGCAACCAATTGATTGTGACTCTTACATTTCAGAAAAGAACAACTTGACCTTCTTACCTTTGCAAGGGGATACCATGTAGTGCAAAGTATAACGTATGCAGTAACTGGCTGAAACTGGTAACGTGATAAGAAGAACCACCAATGATTGTAATGGTGCTATCTTCTGATAAACAGTCTGGTATGGGGAACTTTTGACCTGATGAGAAACTAGAAACATGCTCTCATTTGGCAGCCTTGAAAGCTGGTGTATAGTAGAAAGAGACCTTTCATTACTGGGTAAAGTTAGTAAGGTTATGCCAAGTTACTGCATAATTTAAAAAACACATAACTTTTATTATGCATTACAGCAGCCTGAATCTGGAGATTCATGTGAAAGCAGCATTCCATAGTTAATCTGAGTACAGCTCACATAGTGAATGAGAAACTTTCTACAGGTGAATGTGCTCATAAAGGATTTCATTGGAATATTTTGATGACTTTCAGGGTCAGAAAATCTATCGCTTGAGAATTACTTATGTTTTGTGGACGGGATTCATTTTCTTACATTACTGTGTGAGATATATGACAAGTTCTTTAGGATAGAAATATTTAAGTGACAGGTTATTGAAATAAAAAATTAGGGAAATTGAGTAATGTATTTTTATAGAAGACTGCAGTATGACCTCGGTTATACTGTAGTAGTGAGAACTATGACAGCAGGTGCATAAACCATACAACTACGTATTCTATCAAAAATATCAACAAATATTTACAGGATGTTCAACGAGAATTTATGTACAGTGTTTTTGGATTAAATACTGTGCTGAAGGAATGTTGCAAATCTCTATACTACAATTGCATTAATGAGGCTAATGTAACTTCCACATACAGTGTCACACAATACTAATGCAAATACCCACTTATTGTAGTTGTATACTCAACAAACAATGGTACTCTCTATTGCACGGAAAAGGAATAGTAAAACGTATGTAGAGATTTCAGACATCACAGACCTAGACCTTGTTTACGAAAGGTGTTCACAGTGTGAATATTTACTGAGTGGGAAGTCAAAGTGCACTGTCCCGGTGTTGTTTTCTCTAATCATATTGATAACTGGTTTGCAAAACTGTCAGCAGAGAATATCTCTTCAAGAGGTGCATTAACCATGAGACTATAAAACAAAACAGTGAAACACCCACTAAAGCAGCAAGGGCTGGCTGTATGTGGAGGGTGGGTCACTCCTGAAGCACAACCCTGCTGATCAAGGATTAAGGTCATGCAAAACATGGGTCGGCTGTCTGCAGGGGGTGGGGTGCATGGCATGGCCAGATAGCAGGCCCTGTGGCTTGCTCCTGCTATGCACCTCCCGTGAGGACAATGTGCCTGCGGAAGTTGTATATAGGGGTGAGCTGCTGCCAGGCCCTGTGGACCACCAACACTGTGCCATGTCCAGAAGAGGTCGGTTGCATGTCCTTGGCAGCTGGGGTGCAGAATCTGGGAGAAGGCCAGATTCTGTAGCCCAGATTCTGTAGCCCATCCCCACTGCACGTGGCCAAATGCCAAAGGCTCAACCAGCAGGGAGACAGCAAGGGTTGACTATTCACCAAAGGAGGGGCGTGAAGAATCTGGCCAAAGACCAGAGCTTGTGGCTTCACATAGAGTGTGGGGCACTCCTGTGGCCCACCTCTGTGTGCACAGCCAATGGCCATATGCAGCAGCAGTTAGCAGTCCATCAAGACTAAGTCACATTACCTTGCTGTAGGCCCAGTCCTGTGGCCTACCTCTGCTGTGCACATCCGCAAGCCATGGACAGTCAGAAAAGGCCACCAGTGGAAAATGCTTCAGTCACCAACCCCTGTGCTCAGGGGAGATTGACCACTCACAGCAGGTAGCCCACCGGGCCAGTCCTTTCTGCCAACACCCACTAAATATAGCTGCATGCTGTGCATAGTAAGGGTTGACCAACCGTGAAGTGATGCTCCTTGAGTCAACCCCCCGCCCCCCGCACAGACATGAACCCCTTGAAGTAGGGCTGGCTTCCTATCGGCTCACCAGAGACAAGGTCCTGCAGTCATCACCTGCTGCAAATTGTCACCGGCTATGCGTGGCATGGATTGGCTGCTCATGGAGAGTGGGATTCTCCTGCATCAGGAGTTGGCCACCTGGGGAGGGAGGGACCAAGGGCATAGCTGGAGGGTAGGACCTGCAGCCAATCTCCTTTGTGCATGGCCACAAACTATGCATAGCTGGGTGTGTCTGACCATAGAGGATGGGAAGCTCCTGGTGGCCAACCCTTGCTGTGCAAGGAAGAAGGTTGTGTGCTATGGAGGTTGGATACCTGCAGTTGGATGGATGCAAGGATCACTCTAACATACCGTTTCGCCTCAACTGTCTCTACTCATGATTGTCACTTGCATTGATTCTTATTTGAACTCACTCACATGTAAAAAAACACTAACAGTGGAATAGGAACATCAATGTAAAAATTGTTCTTGAAAGTCTCCTGGAGTCGAAGCCCAGGATTTTCTAATGCTCGCACACTGTGCTCTCCAATCAAAATCAGTCTTGCATACCAAGCAGTGCAAGCCAATAGTGATAAATTACAGATCACTTTCATCTTGCTCTTGTTGAAGGACATCTTGCGAATCTCCCACCAGGACCAATGGCATGCTATCAGGGCTGGCTTTAGGGCAATGCGACTAGTGTGGTCGCACTTGGCGCTGACCTGGAAGGGGGGGGGCAATGACCTCAGGAAGAACTGAGTTTAGCAATCAGTTACAATTTAAAAGCATCTGTTGCAGAGTTGCTTGTGTGCCCAGCTTTCAGGCAGCAATAACAAATGTCATGATAACTCCTGTAATTACTGTTCCTGCCAGAGAGAGAGATCGAGTTTTGTCTAGCAGCAGTTTTGACTCATCATAAAGTAGTGCAGAGGGTTAATATGCCTGCTGCAAAGAACAGAGCTTTGTTTTAGGTGGATATCTGTGTTGATTAGTAGAGCCAGTCTTTACCAGCTCTATAAAACTAATGAAATGTATGTGAGAGAGGGGCTATGGAGAGATGAGGGGCACTTTTACTGGGTGGTAGTGAGGGAGTCCGAGGAGAAGGTCATGGGGAGCTCCAAAAAAGACTCTCACACCAGGCACCACCAGTGCTAAAGCCTGCCCTGCATGCTGTAATGCAGACACCGATGCACATATCTCTTCTGCTACCCTCTTACTTTTCCCTGCCTTAAACTGGAGTTCATGCCAAGCTTTGAAATGCTTGTGCACTGAAGAGGTCCCAAATCTGTATTTGCCAGAGGATCCCTGGCTCACCTTTTTCTGGTACAATGTGCATGTCATATATTTTGAGGAAAGTGTGTTTTCTCCAGGAGGGATTGTGACACGCGTCCACACCACGCACTCAGATAGCTTTCCGGAAGCCTTGATGTGGAGGTTGTCATGTTCTTAATTGTTCTCCAGGGCATGGTCCTCTGCACTTCCTCTCTCCTGCAGATCCTGTCCATCAGCAATTGGTAAAGTCCAAAAACGTTTTCTCTCTCCAATAAATAAAGTACACAAAAAACTAGCTAGTGATTCTTGCTGCAAAGCTCTCATATGGCAAGGAATGTAATGATATGAGCAACTCAGTTAAGCTCTACTTGAATGTGGAGCCATGCACTCACAGGAATGAAATCTCTTCGATGGTCTACAAGGATTCATAAAACCTCTGCTTTCCAGGGGCATGCCCTGGAGCCACAAGCTGTAGTTTGGAATCTCTTAGTATAAACAATAAATGTATTTTCTTATCAAATTCAACTTCAAGCAACGACGCAATATTCGCTGCACCCATTTCGGATTTGCAGCTCTCAGAAAGAAAGTCCCACCTTCCCAGTCTACAAAGTGCAGCTTCGCCGTAGCACTGTTTCTATTACAGCCACTGAGGATTCACAAATCCTAAACTGTCAAAAAGACCGAGGCACCTGATTGGCTAAAAACATTACAAACTCTGCACTGTGAAAAAAATAGGACCGTAGCCTCTAGAAAATAGGAGTGCACTTTTTGGAGAACACCATTTTTTAGTCAACTCTAACGAGAGTATGAGATGAAAGCAGTGAATATGTATATCTTTAAAAAGAAGCCAGAAGGAGATTCAACAGAACCAAGGTAAAACACGTTTTACAGAAACCAAGGGACATCAGATTGGCAGCAAGAGAAACGGAAGTCACTGAAGTGACCACAACTTTGAAGGACAAAAAGACTCTTTGGCCTGGCAATTTGATCACCAATCCAAGAGATGAAAAATGTTAACGTCAGCAACGAAACTTGCACTCTTTTTGATCATGTGTTACAAATAGGGCAACCAGGCATGTACTTCTGTGGGATGTCAGAGGAGATAAAACTTCTCAGGGTAATGCATTCCAAAACCTTTTCTTGTGATAAAGTGCAAGGCAGGAGGGAAGAGCAGCTCGATGAAAGGGAAGATGTTGCCACAAAAGTTGCGCAGTTATCGACACAAATGTGATCACAACTACAGATGCTCACAAACTACTGCACCTACTGCAAGAAAGTAATTTGTTTGGGCAAGCAAAGCCAACAGATAAGCTCAACAGCAATGGAACAACATACAGAGATGCATCATAAAGATTGTTATTCAAGCCTGAAGATCAAATAAGATACATACTGAAATAAGTACCATAAAAAGTTGCCTGGCTGGGCAGCCCCTGATGCAGGTAGTGGACAAAGTATAGCCATAGGCCATGCTCTGCAGCCAGCCCCTGCTTCATATGGCTGAGTGCCAAGTGCTGTATGGGTAGGTAGGCCGCGACAGAATACATATAGCTAGCATTTACTACACAGAATCGAAATCTGTGTACAGTGATGGTTAGTTGAAAGAAGGGCTGTGGTCCAAAACATTCAGTTCCATGTGAAAGATGATCAAAAACCCAAGAACTTCACTGAACAAACAAAAGGTGTAAGTGAAGTTGTGGTTAGCTTTGTTTTCAGCACTGTAACATGTTTTTTTTAAAACTCACATTCACTGAATAAAAACATAATATGCGACCCCCTCATGTTTTGCTTTCGACCTCACATATTACCTTATATAACTGATGATGTACTAAACACATCATTTATGACATCACTGATGACATCTCAAAATGAGATCATTGATAGTATCCAATGATACTAATACTCTGTTCATTTCATCTTAACTTAATTTCTTAACAGAAGATCATTATTTACTAAGTGAGCGACCTACACTATTGATTTAGCTGACTATATCCTGCTTTCTAACAGTGCTGTAAGGAGGGATACAACCTTCCATACTCATCAGATTGCACTGAGCGATCATTACCCTATCAGTATTACCTTACATCTTTTCAATAGGCCTAACACTAAAATTCCTAGTCTTCTGGACCAAAACGATCTAGAATTATCCAGATTAAATGGTTATTCGTTAAAATGGGCCCTAGTAGATCCAATTGACATTTTAAAAACGGTGATCACTAAGGCATATTCATCCATTACGAAATGCCTTGACCAGTCCGTTTCTGACACAGAGGTTATTGCCAATTTTGGCATTGTGACTGAGGAGGTTAGGCGGGCTTTGATGGTTAAGAAGGCCAATTCCACCCAAAATAATAGAGGCTGGTTTAACCACTCATGCACAGCGGCCTACTCTAAGTTAAAATCCGCCCTGTGTAAAACGGTTAGGGATCCCGTTGAAATATCTAAACTAAGGAAGGCCTATAATTTTGTTTTAAAAGAAAGGAAAATGGAGTTAAAAAAACAACTCTGGGATGAACTGCACGAGAGCTGTTTGAGTAATAATAATACCACTTTCTGGAAAGTGGTTAGAGGCCCATTTCTTACTGATAACGGTAATTTGCCTAGAGTGGAGGTTGCTATAGATGAAAGGGACTGGGTTGTTCTTTTTTCGAGAATTTTTTCGACAGTTCCACCAGCAGTTGATCTTGGTAATACTGCTCCTCATTGTCGAGAGTTCTTGCCTTTCCCTATTGATATATCTATTACTATTGATCAGGTCACCCGGGCTTTAAATGCTAGTAAATCAGGGAAGGCCCCGGGGCCCGATGGGGTCCCAATAGATTTTTATAAAACCAACACCGAACTCTGGATTCCTTTTTTAACTAGAGTGTTCAATGCACTATGTTCCACAGGCATTCCGGAATCCTGGAAAACATCTATCCTAGTACCGATCTTTAAGAAAGGGGACAGGAATTCAGTCTCCTGCTACCGCCCCATCTCCCTGTTAGATTCAACAGGGAAAGTGATGGGTCGGATCATGCTCGATCGTCTGCAGGAGTGGGCAGCGTATAATAACATCTTATCCGACCTACAATATGGGTTCCGTGAGGGACTGGGGACCATAGATCAGGCCCTAAATCTATCACTTTTGATAGATAAATATGTTAATATCAAGGCCGGAGCACTCTACATGGTCTATGTTGACCTGTCATCTGCATTTGACTGCGTAAACCATGCTAAACTCTGGTCCATCCTTTTAGATCTAGGGATGGACCAGATCGCAGTCACTTTTCTAAGAGAACTTTATGCGGATGCAAGTGCCAGAGTAAGATTCGGAACAAGTGGCGAACTGACTGCATCCTTTGGGATAGAAAAGGGGGTGAGACAAGGCTGTGTCCTGGCTCCATTCCTTTTCACCCTCTATACTAATGGTTTGGAGGATGAAATGTTGAGAGGAGCTCAGGACCTTCCTATGGTGGCCAAACGCCGTATCCCAGCACTCCTGTATGCGGATGACGCGGTTATTTTGGCCCGCACCCCAAATGAACTCCAAAGGGCTTTAAATAAATATGTTTTTTTTATGGCCAGTCTGAACCTTAAGGTCAATATAGGGAAAACCTTCGTCATGAAGGCAGGTGTCAGTAAGAGCACTAAAACCAGATCAATATACTTGAATAAGGAAAGTTTAGCAAATACTGACAGCTACCCTTATTTAGGTGTCATGATTGATAAAAAACTAACCTGGAAACCGGCAGTTGAAGTAAGAAAACTTCAGTTTGCAAGAACCGCCTCCGCACTCGTGAGTTTCTCGAGGAAACTGGGGAAGAAAGCACCTGCGGAGATGGTAAAAATGTATAAAGCCAAATGTATTTCAGTGGCTTTATATGGTGCAGGAGTATGGGGCCACGTGTCTGTGGCTCCTATTCAGACGATAGAAAATAATTTTCTGAAATATCTTCTCGCCCTACCAACATCAGCTGCAAACTACTCCTGCCACATAGAACTAGGTCTTCCATATGTTACAGACCTGGCAAAAATACAGCCTCTTTTATTATGGTACCGAATATGGACATCTGAAAAATCTTTCCTTACACAAATCATTATTCAAGACTGTATGGACTTAGATAATGTTCACAGATCTGGGTGGTTATCCTATGTTAAAAAATTTTTAACTGCTCTAGGCCTAGGAAAATATTATTACGATCCTCTTACAATCCAGGAGTTAACAAGAAAGGTCTTCTATGTTATAAAAATCTTGAAGATCTAAGACTTAACTCGGAGGTCATGAAACAAACGGTTAGACACAGCCTAACAGTCCAGACCATTTTTGGGATTCAACCTTACCTGACTTATAATATTACTTCTTATGAGTTATTTCTTTTGGTAAGGTTTAGACTGAATCATTTCCATCGACTAGTGGCATTTCCGCTGAGAAATAACTGGGTCAAAATAATTCCATCCTGCCCTTGTGACGGGAGTTCTTCCCAGTCCACAATTCATACTATTCTATTCTGTAAATATTATACAGATCAGCGGAAGAAACTATTAATCCCCCTATTAAAACGCATGGGCTTCCGTACCTGTCGCCCGGCTTTACTGTTTTTACAGTCACTTGAGGGGGAGGGGCTGGCCTATACTGTTTCTAATTTCCTACAGTACATTATGCGCCATAGACAGAACTTAGGCTGACCTAACCCAGCTCTGATCTTATTTAAATAAATTGTATCAATTTAACTGATGTCCTACCCAGATGTTTACCTCCTAGTTTAAATTTTGTAAATTGTCATTATTGCGACTATTTGTATCAGTCATGACCTTTAAACACAATGAATTTTATACAAAAGTGTTTTTTAAATATGTATTTAATGTGTATTTCTATATGTATCTTTTATGACTCTCTTTGGAGAGCCGAATAAATAAATTTTTGATTTGATTGATTTGATTTGATTTAGCTGATAACACAAACAATTCAGAACTACTAATCCACATCACCTCCCCATGAATACACCATGCAATAATACTGGATGCACTGCTATAAAAATATAAATATACCTCTTCTTTACACATGAACCTGCTACAACCTTATCAAAAACACATTTTGTTTTAAATCACACACATAAGAATGAGCAGCAATGTAAAAATTGCTATAAAACTAAAATATTTTTTTAAACACCCACATTTGCCATCTAAAAACAAAGCGAACTCCATAAAAAAAAGCTGTGGTTAAAAAACACCCAATATCACACTACAACACACACCCCTTGATTTAGAAACACCCTCATGTAATAGAAACGTGCCAGTACAATCATGCGAAAACACATCCGCTGATGAACACAAAGAAAAACATAGACTTGACATACCAAAAGAAACAGCACACATATAGAGTAATTTATGCTGGTACTATACAAAATACATTTAGATATACACAAGCAAACAGAAAAGAAACCTAAAACACGAGCCTCTGTGGTTCTATATTATCACAAAAAAAGTGTATCATACATCTATGTAACCATTAAATATTCGTTTTACTATTACTGTAGAAAGAAAAGCCCACATTTATATTGCAAAATAACATTTTTATAAGAATAAGTTAATGTCACAAGGATAGCTACTTCAGCATAGTTGCAGACCATGTCCTGATGAAGATCCGAACAATTTTTTTTATAGAATTGAAACATCAATATACCCTATAGCTTGGGATGTCTCTATGTGGCTGATGTACAGAGAAAATCTGAATACTCATTCTCCTATAACATATAGACCTCATCCAAAACATTGACAGCCATTGTTTATTCCCTTGCTTTTTTATTTCGTTTTTCTTTCACTTTTGAGAAAATGTGCCATATGACGCTGCACCTTATGTGGCACCTATTATTTATGTGGAATTTGCCTACTTTGAACTATTCCATTTACAAATTCTCTGTTTTCAGTCCTTATTTCTGTCCTGCATATTGTACTCCAGTTGTTGTAATTCACTTACAAATGAGAAATCAATGCATCCACTGCTAATATTGGTACAAAAGAACCTTTACACCACTACCAAGGTTATTTGAAGCTCTTCCAAGCCACCTAATAACCTAGGAACCATCTCTGTGATATTACTTTGAACATACCCAGGTTTCCAGGGATGTAAGTGTAGAACACTTTTGTATTTGGTGCCCAGGTTTTGTTTTTGCCCTGTGTTGGACAGATGCGAAATACCAAGATGACCCCGTGAAGATAAGTGGTTAATTGATAAGCCCAACTCAACTTTGGCCGGCACAGGTAAGCGTGGTGAGGCGGTGGGGCAGGGCAGGGGGCGGCAGGGGGGAGCCGACAGACGATGGAATAGGTATTATTTAATTATTTAATGATATCTATTGCATCGTCTGTTGACTCCCCTCTTTCCAGCCCGCCTCACCGCGTTTACCTGTGCTGACCCAACTGCAAGACGGTGCCTGGTAAATGGAAGACCACAACCATAATGGCTTCTTGAAGGAGTCCAACTGGTCCGTAATGTTGAAGAGGAGAGAATAGTAACAACAACTGACCGAGATATCATCATGGGACTTATGAGAAAATGTAATATTAGAAATTCTTATAATAAATTATTCCATCCACGATATCCTGGGTAAGAAATCAGAAACAAAATAGTCTCCCATGGGCTTTTTGGATCCTGGCAAGACAGAGCCCCCTAACTCAAAGGGGTATATTGTTACTGTGCAGGACTGTCTGTCCCTGCGAATAGGGGCATACCTTGCTGAAAGTTACATTCTCAGAGCAAGGTAAAATCAATAGCAATTTTTTGATACACAGTGTAACATACCAGAATTATGATGTTGGTATTAAACTTGCATATAACTAGAAGAAATCTAGATCACATAGTTCAGCGGTTCTTAACCCGTAGTACGCGGACCCCTGAGGGTATGCAAAGCCTATTCAGGGGGTCCATGGATGCTTAGAAAATTAAAGAATATTAACAAATTAGTAAAACGTGTATGAAGAAAGAAAAAAATGTAAAACTGAAAATGTTTAAATGTTCTGTAAATGTGAAGGAATTTGAAATTGAAGGCTAAAGATTAAGTTGTTATCTACAAATTGATTTTTGGGACAGTGTAAGTGCATCAAACAGAATATATTTTGGACAATGGGCTACCTTTATTGAAATTTGAAAAGATCCAACTTTCCCATTAAAATTAACATTCTGATTTGTTTTATACCTTTGTTTACAAGTCATATAACATGGCATTATTTGTGTATTATTTTGTGGTTCAAATCATCAAGATTGCTTAGGTCGGAGTCGCAGTCTCCAAGAATGACTCAGTGGGGGGTCGTCGGACTCCAATAATTATTCAGTGGGGGCAGTGGTGTAACAAAAGCCCTTGTGGTGCGGAGGGCCCCATTCAGCACTGGCAGGCCCCTGGCATGAGAACTTTGGACTGGGTCCAGAGTGTGGGGGCCCCCTACATATACTTTGCAGGGGGCCCGCTCAAGTTTTGTTATGCCACTGAGTGGGGATCCCTGGATTTCAGTAATGAGAAAGTCGGAGCCCACTGAAATCAAAAGGTTAAGAACCACTGACTTAGTATCGAATATAGAGGCGAAAGCATTTCAACTCCAAAATATCGACTATCGTCAACGTAAGTTAACGTTGAGAATAGCAACGCTAAACTTCCCCATATACAGTCGCGGCTCCCCGAGGGAGTGCTGCAGGGTGGTGGGATGGGGCGGGGACGGGCAGGGTGGGGGGTAGTAAACTCCGGCATACGTCCAAGCAGAGTTAAGTACATAAATAAATAAATAAATAAAGCTAATTACATTGCGCGCGCTGCAACGCCATTTGCGTTGCAGCGTGCGCAATGTAATTTGTTTTATTTATTTATTTATTTATGTACTTAACTCGGGTCGGTGGTATGCCGGAGTTTACTATCCCCACCCTGCCCCTCCCCCACCCCACCACCCCGCAGCACTCCCTCGAGGAGCGGCAACTGCCTATATACACTTACCTTGACTATGTAGCGGCAATCAATATTGCTGCAGGTTGATATTAAATTCCTGATAATGTTGTACAGCACCTCCTGAACCGGCCTAAATGAAAGAATGACCAGCCAAGCGCTAGGATATTGCTTACAGACCAGGGCCAGCTACCGTGCCGCTTTGTGGCACACACTCTAACCTAATTACCAGGCGACCACGTCCGGAGCAGACGGCGAACAGCAGTGAAACACTTAATGCAATTCACTAATTGCCAAAATCTGCAGTGCTCTAAATTTCGACTTTAATTGAATGGAATGAAGAAGAAAAAAAACTTTGTTTAGCCATACATAGTTTTGTCTCTCCAATGTTTGTGTTTGCCATCCTAAAAGGCTTTTAAAAAATATATATATTTTTTTTTTGAGTGCAAAGATTATCTGTGCTGGCAGAGGTTCACCCATGCTGTCAGTCATGAAGGCAATGAAACAGAAGAAGAGGGGTGTACAAAGAGGATGTTTTTCCCCTTGATGAACAATTGAATTACAGGGGTCACTGATAATCCCCTGCACTTGCTAAGGAGCTGACAAAAAGCATCACTGAGCTGGGAAGTGATATTTCAGAATACAAACTTCTAAGCAGGACAGAGGGTTCCTCCACTGCTGCTCAGGCAGGAGACATGTCAGCAGCACCAGCTCAGAGGCATGGGTTGTCTAGAAGGAGTTGAGGAAGCGACTTGTGGAGAAGACCTTTTTGTGAGGGTGGTTTGACGGGAGGAGAAGGCTATTGGGTGTCAGGTGTGAGCAGTGTTAAGGACTTAAGGCCAAAGCCAACGGGTGTCAGGCCGAAGAGGTCCCAAGGGTATAAGCCGAAAGATATTGGGTATCATTCTGGAGAGGTTCAAAGGCATGTGGTCAAAACTTGTAGCCTGTCAGGTAGCAGGGGAGTCAGAAGTGGATCAAGGGGTTTAAAGAAATAGTAGAAAAGCATTTTGAGAGAGAGCGCTCGAACATTTACCATTAACATTGCTTTATACACAGCAGCGGTCGGTGCGGGTAAGTGCAGGGGGATGTCAACAGACGACAGAATATGAATTATTTATTTATTTAATATTCCCTAGTCCATGGTCTGTCAACTTACCCCCCACCCCACCGTGCTTAACAGCATGGACCGTCCCTGTTTATAAATTTGATTATTTTATTTTTTTAACATTTAGGGCCTTATTTAGAGTTTGAGGAGAGAGAAATCCACCAAAGAGTGGCAGATGTCCTAACCACCATATTTAGAGTGCCGGTGACCTCAGTGCACTTTTGAAATGGCAGACTGGCGCCCGCCACTTTTTGGTGCATATTCCGCATCCACCCAGCTCTAAATAAGCCCCTAGATTGATTATTTGGTACTTTTTGGCAAACAATATTTTTTGGGCTGGATAAATTACTGTTCAGAATCCAACCCCCGGATATTTAGTGAAAAGGGCTTGACACAGTTCTAAGCTTGGTACTTTCTCTATACTTTAATATATATTAATTATCTTTAATGATGTTGTGGTTTGGTTTGAGCATGACAAATTAAATTACAAACCTAGCAGCAGCTCTGGATTACTGGGGGCACGATGCTAGTCACAGACCTCAGGCACAACAGTCTTCATCAGAATTTAATGTATGACAAAATATGATGCTTAGTTATTTACAACATGATGGTATGACTAGTGTCACTGAAACTCTTTTCTGTCTAACAAAAGCTTTATTTATATTGTTTTTCAACCAAATATTTTCTATCAGATTTATTTTCTAGTCATTTTTGGTCAAAATATCTAATATGTCATTAAGGGGTCGCCAGGGGTTGCAGCTGTGACCCCTGGCATGCCCCTTATAACCCATGGCACCGTCTTTGCGACCCGTCGCCTCAGAGGTGGCAAAGCCAGTGGCAGGAACACAGTGGCAGCTCGTTCTTATGGACTTCGGTTGGGGCTCCTCTCTATTTTTCCCTAATTTTTTTATTACAATAATAGTGAATAATGTTACAATATTCGCTATTAGTGCAATAAAAAATGGAGTTCAATAAACTGGAATATGGTCTTCTCTGGCAGCTGAAGTTAGTAAAAAAAATAATTTCAATGCATGTTATATGCATGCTTGTGGATGAGTGTGTGTTTATGTGACAGAATGTATGTAAATGAAAATGTGTGTGGGTGTGTAAGCGTGTGAGTGAAATTGAGGTTCAAAGGCTGTGTGATGTTCCTTCTGCTACCCCTGGTATTTTAGTGAACTGACGTTCATTCTATTACTACCAGGTGCATGGGGGCCTTTTTTAGGCATGAGAGATGCCAGGGCATGAGAAGAAAGGCATTAGTTGAGAAGCAGCGGTGGCGGCGGCTGCAGGAGAAGAAAGCAAGTGAATGTCCTGCACAGGATATATTCAAGGCATGAAGGCAGGAGCGGCTTCTATCAGAGAAAAGGGGTGGGTGGGGGGTAGATAGGGGATGACGAAGAAAATAAAAAAGAAATAACAAAGAATGTACCTGCCGCCCTCCAGCATTGCGCTCTTTTGCTCCTCTCCACTGCAGGCAGGCACAGGCTCCCAGGCCGCCCTTCGGCCAATCCTGAAGCTGCTCTCATGCATGACAGCAGCTTCAGGATTGGCCTGAGCGCTGTGAATGTTCGCTCTCCGACAGACTGGGAGCCTGTGCCTGCCTTCTCCAGCCTGCCAACCCAGCTCGGGTTGGAAACAGCTTCAGGGCATATGACAGTATGGACGGCCTTAATCATAATCAAAAAGTGGGGAGAAAGAAGGATTCTTGATCCATTCAGCTTCTTTAGTTATACTCAAAATATCAAATGGGGAATGGATCATCACTTGACCTGAGTAACCTGGGTTTGCGATATTCGCATAGTATACCGATAAAAAACCCTCATTCACGTACACAAGTCGAGAAAGCGGTATATCTTGATTCTCCGCTTTGCTATTAGTTACGTGATATCATAGGGTTAGTTTTGTGCCTCCTCCACCAGGAGGTTGAACCACTGGTTATTGCAGTAGTGATCAAGAGATAGGTGATGGTGTTAACTGAAGTGAAGAGAAGTGATATTAAAATCTCATACATCCAGATGCATATTTTAATCAAACCGGATTTGAGATATTTAAAAAACCTTGTTGTGCACTGGAAGACTATTAATGGTCTAGTGCACTAAGGGTGTCCATAAAAAGGTCGACATGTTTCAGCCCTTACAGTTGCCCTTATTGGTCAGGTGGGCTTTCTTCAAGACCTAGAAAGTGAAAGAGAGGGAGGCCGTATACTGTTAAGGTCTCCTGGGAATGGGGTATATTGACCCGATTATCATATGTTCAATTAGAACCTTGAATCCCAAAGTGCGGGCTTCATCGGGCGGTCAGAAGGCTGTGCCTGCTCTTGTGCAGTTCAACACGACTTGTGCTGGCTCTTCCTCTGCCCTACAAAAATCTATTCTGGATAACTTGGAGGCAGTGGTTAATTCAAACCTCTTGCACCCTGTAAATATATAGAACTTTGTCTTTTGTTTTGCTATTTATATAGTCCAGCCGTTTGCATTGGGTAAATACACGGCCACTGGAATTATGTGTCAATACAAGGCCAAATTATGTGGCAGTTCGACAAAATTATGCAACAAGGAAAGGCAAATTATGCTGCATAATATGTTAAGAGCTACAACAGAGTTATCTTGTTATTTTGTCATATTAACACCTATTAACACTCTGTGGGAAAAGATGCACCTCATTAGTACCAGTTTGACACCTGAACACAGCAATCAGCAAATAAAAGGTTGTGGGGTAACTTTACAAATGGTCTGCCATTACATGGAACCACATTTTGGAACTATGTTTAGAAATGTTTGATCTGTTTGAACGAGAAATAATTTTCGGCTAAAATCTGCAAATTATGCAGCACAGGGTGGATTATGCGGCAAATGCAGCAAATCCATAATCAGGATAAAAATGCTGTAGTCTAAGAGTTATATCATTCAAGTGACCCTAGGGTGTATATATAAAGATTTTGTTGTTCCATATTTTTTTTGTATGACTCCTATCTGTTAGTACCTGTACTGTGTACAGCTCCAAATACATACTCCAAACCCACAGCCGCGGTCGGTAGTAGGAGTAACTGCAGGGCGGTGACGTGGGGAGGGGGAAGGGCAGGGTGGGGGGTAGTAAACTATGGATTACGGAGGTTTACAGGTAAGTTAACATATAAATTAATAAAACAAATTTTGTTGCGTGCACTGCATCCCCAAATGCGATGCAGTGCACGCAAAGAAATTCGTTTTATTAATTTATATGTTAATTTACCTGTAAACATCCATAATCCATAGTTTACTACCCTCCACCCTGCCCCTCCCCCTCCCCACGTCACCGCCCTGCAGTTACTCCTACTACCGACCGCAGCTGCAAACCCAGGTTACTGTTAAGCACCCAACTGTTCAGGTCGCTGTGTACTGCACTATTCTAGCGTAAAACAGTCCAACTGACAATGTATATTGTTAAATAAATGTATAAATGTGTCAAGGGAATGAAATAAAATGCAATAGGTATCAAGCAAGATAGGTTACACCTGTTTGTGTAATTATGAGTGATTTGGCACAAAAATCCTAGGGCAGAAGCACAGGAACAGTAAACTTAGCGAGAGCGAGTTGTTGATGGCTACTGCTGCTCCAGCGGTTAATTTGTAAAATAAATAAGGGCCGGGGCTCTCCTCAGGAAGCAGCTTGCACCAGCCCATTTCTCCTGTTAACGCCGCCTAAAACAGAACCAACTACTAACCAGGAAAGTTGGGAGAGGATGTGGGATAATGGCCAGAGCTGAGGACCCAGGTTCAAGTCTTTTGTTAGCTCAACATCCTGTGATTCTGGGCAAATCACTTCATCTCCTATAAATAAATGTGTCCTTTACTTGACCTCATAAACAGCCGGTGTTGATGATTAACTGCCGGTGCTAAGCACCGGAAACCACCGGCTCAAATTAAGCACTTTGCTGTTAGCGTTCTGTTGCAGTTATTTAGCAGCATCTTTTTTAGCACAGAATGCATCCGCTGGTCCATTTTGGACGCGAGGATCCATTCTGTGCTAAAATCATAGTGCTAAATGCTGGGTTAAAGTTTCCGCATAATTCAGCTCATTCTCACGTAACTTTGCATTATTTTGCAGAATTATGCTACAGCAAATTATGCAAGTTAAGCACACCCCTTAGTTTTTACAGAACTGAGATGTCACAAGCAGTGGAGAAAGTCATTGGGTGGGAGGCATGACAGAAGACAGGTGATACGTAGAACCTTAGTGAGTGTCACCCATGAGCACAAAGGGGTGGAGTGTCAACAACATCCACATTTGGGGATAGAGCTTTTTTTGTGGAGGCTGTGAGGGCATGAAACAGACATCCTCTTTGACTGCGCTCAGAACCATTGACAGATGTATCAAAGTTTTGATCATTCTGTGTCGATGTGGAAACGTGTTGATACAAAAAGTCAATCTGCCTAAAGTTTTGTGAGGAGCTGATAAGCTAGCTTTTTAGCCATCGATCGGGGCCATCTATGTTGATCATCCGGATCTTTTACCTTTTTATTTGAGCTTTGTTTCCCTCTGCCTTTTTTTAATTATTTTTCTTTCTAAGTAGGTTAAGTTACTCTTTAGTACCAAAAAGTGTTATATGTATGTGTGTTCTAGAAATAAAATGAACATAACACGTGTCAGGAAGAAGGTGACAGGGTTACCAGGTGTAAAACTGGTCAGGTGTTGGCCAATGGACGAAGGCATTGGGGGTTACTCAGGCAGGATGTGCTGGAGGAGATGGGTTTTGGGGTTACCGAGGGGAGGTGCCCGGGTCATGAGGAGAAAATCCTTGAGGCGCTTGGGCTTCGAGCAGGAGGAGAGGTGCCAGCCATTACTCCAGTTGTGTGTCAGGCCACGAAGGGTAACATACTGTTGTACTTGAGTGCCAGGCAGCGGCGGTGTCATAGCATAAGGAGTAAGATGCTGTTGTACCTGTGTGTCAGGCATAGACGATGTCAGAGCATGAGAAAGGCACAACTGTACATGTGTGTCATGCAGAGGGGGTGTGAGGGCGTAAGGACCATGATACTGTTGTGCTTGTGTGTCAGGCACAGAAGATGTCAGAGCATGAGGAGAAAAGTACCACTGTACATGTGTGTCATGCAGAGGTGGCGTAAGGGCTTAGGGGCCAGGATACTGTTGTACATGTGTGCCATGCAAAGGCGGCGTAAGGGCTTAGGGGCCACGCTACTGTTGTACATGTGTGCCATACAGAGGCGGTGTAAGGGCTTAGGGACCAGGATACTGTTGTACATGTGTACCATGCAGAGGCGGTGTAAGGGCTTAAGGACCATGATACTGTTGTACATGTGTGTCAGGCACAGAAGATGTCAGATCATGAAGAGAAAAGTACCACTGTACATGTGTGTCATGCAGAGGTGGCGTAAGGGCTTAGGGGCCAGGATACTGTTGTACATGTGTGCCATGCAGAGGCGGCGTAAGGGCTTAGGGGCCAGGATACTGTTGTACATGTGTGCCATGCAGAGGCGGTGTAAGGGCTTAGGGACCATGATACTGTTGTACATGTGTGTCAGGCACAGAAGATGTCAGATCATGAGGAGAAAAGTACCACTGTACATGTGTGTCATGCAGAGGTGGCGTAAGGGCTTAGGGGCCAGGATACTGTTGTACATGTGTGCCAGGCAGAGGCGGCGTAAGGGCTTAGGGGCCAGGATACTGTTGTACATGTGTGCCATACAGAGGCGGTGTAAGGGCTTAGGGACCAGGATCCTGTTGTACATGTGTGCCATGCAGAGGCGGTGTGATGGCTTAGGGACCATGATACTGTTGCGCTTGTGTGTCAGGCACAGAAGATGTCAGATCATGAGGAGAAAAGTACCACTGTACATGTGTGTCATGCTGAGGCGGTGTAAGGGCTTAGGGGCCAGGATACTGTTGTACATGTGTGCCATGCAGAGGTGGCGTAAGGGCTTAGGGGCCAGGATACTGTTGTACATGTGTGCCATGAAGAGGCAGTGTGAGGGCTTAGGGACCAGGATACAGTTGTACATGTGTGCCATGAAGAGGCGGTGTGAGGGCTTAGGGACCAGGATACTGTTGTACATGTGTGCCATGCAGAGGCGGTGTAAGGGCTTAGGGACCAGGATACTGTTGTACATGTGTGCCATACAGAGGCGGTGTAAGGGCTTAGGGACCATGATACTGTTGTACATGTGTGTCAGGCACAGAAGATGTCAGATCATTAGGAGAAAAGTACCATTGTACATGTGTGTCATGCAGAGGCGGTGTAAGGGCTTAGGGGCCAGGATACTGTTGTACATGTGTGCCATGCAGAGGTGGTGTAACGGCTTAGGGGCCAGGATACTGTTGTACATGTGTGCCATGCAGAGGCGGTGTAAGGGCTTAGGGACCAGGATACTGTTGTACATGTGTGCCATGCAGAGGCGGTGTAAGGGCTTAGGGACCAGGATACTGTTGTACATGTGTGCCATGCAGAGGCGGTGTAAGGGCTTAGGGACCAGGATACTGTTGTACATGTGTGCCATACAGAGGTGGTGTAAGGGCTTAGGGACCATGATACTGTTGTACATGTGTGTCAGGCACAGAAGATGTCAGATCATGAGGAGAAAAGTACCACTGTACATGTGTGTCATGCAGAGGCGGTGTGAGGGGTTAGGGACCAGGATACTGTTGTACATGTGTGCCATGCAGAGGCGGTGTAAGGGCTTAGGGACCAGGATACTGTTGTACATGTGTGCCATACAGAGGCGGTGTAAGGGCTTAGGGACCATGATACTGTTGTACATGTGTGTCAGGCACAGAAGATGTCAGATCATGAGGAGAAAAGTACCATTGTACATGTGTGTCATGCAGAGGCGGTGTAAGGGCTTAGGGGCCAGGATACTGTTGTACATGTGTGCCATGCAGAGGTGGTGTAAGGGCTTAGGGGCCAGGATGCTGTTGTACATGTGTGCCATGCAGAGGCGGTGTAAGGGCTTAGGGACCAGGATACTGTTGTACATGTGTGCCATGCAGAGGCGGTGTAAGGGCTTAGGGACCAGGATACTGTTGTACATGTGTGCCATACAGAGGGGGTGTGAGGGCTTACGGACCATGATACTGTTGCGCTTGTGTGTCAGGCACAGAAGATGTCAGATCATGAGGAGAAAAGTACCACTGTACATGTGTGTCATGCAGAGGCGATGTAAGGGCTTAGGGACCAGGATACTGTTGTACATGTGTGCCATACAGAGGCAGTGTAAGGGCTTAGGGACCAGGATACTGTTGTACATGTGTGCCATACAGAGGCGGTGTAAGGGCTTAGGGACCATGATACTGTTGTACATGTGTGTCAGGCACAGAAGATGTCAGATCATGAGGAGAAAAGTACCACTGTACATGTGTGTCATGCAGAGGCGGTGTAAGGGCTTAGGGGCCAGGATACTGCTGTACATGTGTGTCATGCAGAGGCGGTGTAAGGGCTTAGGGACCAGGATACTGTTGCACTTGTGTGTCATGCAGAGGCAGTGTCATGGCGTGAGGAGTAAGATGCTGCTGTACCTGTGTCAGGCACAGATGATGTCAGAGCATGAGAAAGGCACAACTGTACATGTGTCAGGCAGAGGCGTTGTGAGGGCTTAGAGACCATGATACTATTGGGCTTGTATGTCAGGATTGGTGTGGATATCTGTTTGTGTATACATGATTGGAAGTATCTTAAAAGGCACAGATGGTGTCAGAGCCAGAGCAGCTCCTCCGCTGGAGCGGAGCAGCCTTGCCCCATTTAAATGCCCCTGAAATAGGAAAATAAAATGGTACCCAAATACCATTCTATTTTTCATCCACGTCTTGCAACGGCCAGCCACACATGCACACTTTAAACATCTCTAACCCTGCTATCTTGAGACAGCTGGGGTAGAGGCAGGGTGAGGGCTTAGGTGCCAGGATACTGTTGTTCTTGTGTGTCAGACAGAGGCAGTGTCATGGGGTGAGGAGTAAGATGATGCTGTACCTGTGTCAGGCACAGAAGATGTCAGAGCATGAGGAGAAAGGCACGACTGTACATGTGTGTCAGGTAGAGGCGTGTGAGGGCTTAGGTGTCATGATACTGTTGTACATGTGTGCCATGAAGAGGTGGTGTGAGGGCTTAGGGGCTAGGATGCTGTTGTACATGTGTGCCATGAAGAGGTGGTGTGAGGGCTTAGGGGCCAGGATACTGTTGTACATGTGTGCCATGAAGAGGCAGTGTCATGGTGTGAGGAGTAAGATGATGCTGTGCCTGTGTCAGGCACAGAAGATGTCAGAGCATGAGGAGAAAGGCACGAATTTACATGTGTGTCAGGCAGAGGCAGTGTGAGGGCTTAGGGACCTGGATGTTGTTGTACGTGTGTGTCAGACAGAATAGGTGGCAGGGAGAGACAAACAAAATACTGCTGTACTTGAATGTCATTACAAACTAATGAGATAACCCAAACGGCTAAAGGACCTGGGTACAATTCGATACAAACAACAACTGGTCCTACTGACAAGGATACAAAACACACATTAGCAAATACCGTATTTGAATCTTTGATTGATTAATGAAAGAGATAGAGGAAATAATCCAATCTATGATGAACTGTGAAAATCAATTCAATACTTATATTTTTTTTACCGAAAAATGCATACAATCCATAATTTATTTTTGGGTTGCTCCATAAAGTGCATCAGAAAGTGCTCATAGAACTGCTAAAGCTTAAAGTGCCATAATAGAAGAAAGAATAATAAATCTAGAAGACACAAGCAACAATAAACACAGTAGCAGGGAACAGGGCACCGCCATAAGCCCGTCAGGGAAACATTTCAAGCATTGAAGCTATATCCATATGAGAACAGGGGGGCGATGGCGCGCGCCAGGCAGACGACTAGTCACAGCTCGAGCCGCAAAATACTACCGTACCTGTCAAACAAGGGGCGTGTCAGGGACACGAGTAGCAAGACACTGCTGTACTTATGTGCGGGGGCACAGGAAGTATGCAGCAGAGAATGGGCAAATTATGTGGCAGCGTTCACTAAATTATGCGGTGTAAAAAGGCAAATTATGTAACATAACGGGGCACACTTCATAATAGTAGTACGTCATAATTATGTCATTTTTCCACGTTAGCACTGTTTGGACAAAGGTTCCGATTTATTAGTACCAGGTTAACATCGAAATAAAATACAGCAATAGACAGCTGAAAGATGACCAGTCAACATTCGCATAGGGCCTTCCACTGCATAACAACACAGGTCGCCGCGATCTGTGTAACTTTTTATCCGTTTGAACTAGACACAACAATTGTTGTCAATAAAATCTAAAGATTTTGCAGCAGATGAGGGATTAGGTGGCAAACGTGGCACATCCACAGCTATGCGGAAAACACCACGGCCTTATAATCGCATAAATCCCGTGGCCCTGCTTATTATGTCAGACAAAGAAGTCACAACAGGAGGAGACAGGCCCTACTACACTTGTGTATCAGGCTGAGCAGGTGCCAGGAAGCGAGCAGCGAGGCGCTAGACAAAGATGGTGTGAGGAGTAAGAAACTGTTGTATTTGTTAGCCAGACAACAAAGTAGGTGTCTGGGCACGAGGACCAGCTATAGGTGTGTGTCAGACAGAGGGAGTGTCAGTGACATGAGGAACAAGCCACCGCTGACCTTATGTGTCAGGCAGAGGAGGTGTGAGCACGTGCCCTGCTGTAGTTGTGCTCGAGGCCGGAGAGGTGGGCGGGGCCTTAGGCGCGAGCAGCAACAGACCGTCCAGGGCTGTGCACTGCAAAGGGCAGGGCAGCGCCATACATCACCGCAGCTCGCCCCTGCCGGAGGCAGCCCAGGCAGCTCTCATTGTGAGCACGTCAGGCGTGATGACCTGGCCGTTGGCTTCCAATGTTCCCCAAAATAACGTGTTGACAGGACAATATCCAATTACCTCAGAATCGTTCCCAAAGTTGCAGGAAGAAACGCGGCAATTTGCTTTGGGCTCATAAATGATAAACTCGCCGGGGCTTCCGTTGTTTTTTGAGAGGCGGGTCGTTTGTACTTGGGTGGGAAAGGATGAAAGAAACAGGTTAGGCAAATCGCGCGTGCGCGCGCCCTGCTCTCGTTTTGTGTCACTGTACAACAGGTGTCTCTGCGTCGGAGACGTCCACCCAAAAGTACCACTGAAGCGGGGGTCGGGGTGAGGGCAACAAGGACTCCGCTGGTTGAATACGTCTATTTAAAAAAACAAATATATATATATATATATATATATATATATATATATATATATATATATATATATATATATATATATATATATACTAAAACGTATACAATGTATGAGCTTCTAAAACACCTCTAATTCGATGCCTGTTTTAAAGTGAGGGAGCTATCCAGGGACATTCGTATTAAGAAAATAATATTGGCAGAACATAATGCATTGAATGTCATCATTAACGTTACTTAGATTTGTGTTTACATTTATATGATATATTAAGAACCTAATACGATTTATGTCAATTGGACCGAAAGGGATACAGAATAGAAAAGCGATGCTCAAAGTGTGGAGATAAAATTAAACCAAATTATGTTTTGGAGATCAAACCGTTCCCTGTCAAGTACGAGCAGATATCTTTGTTGTTCTGATTTTTGTTCTTTCGTATAATTATATTCCGCAATGTATAAAGAGAAATGAAAATGTAGAAGAAACAGAAAGCAAATTAAAAAAAAGAAAGAACTGGGTAAATTACGCACACCTGACACAGCGGTCAAAGGTCTAGTTCCATTATCGTAATCTCTACAAAGTAAATAAAACAGAGGGTATACCTCGGAGATGGAAACATATCTGCCAACATTTACAAATACTCAAGAGGGAGATTGTGTAGTGGGCATACATTTTTGGCAATGACCTTTGACTCAGGTTGGGAATACTGTAGAAAGGGAAACATTTTTATTTAAAGGCATGAAAATGTCATCAGCTTTAATAAGAGATAAGTCTCCTTCCTAAATAAGCAGTTACTGGCATAGCATAGCGCGTATATTCGTGTGCATGTGAAACGGGGGTATGAGCGTTAGCGAGGGTATTCACTACTACACCATGGTGTCCCGGTGGGCACTACAGTGCACGAGCAAGGTGCGGTCAGTATCTGGTGGTAAAGCGCTCTGGCGCATGCAGCAGCAGGCCCCGGCCACTGGGGGGCAGCAGAAGATAAAGCCCGCACCTTCAATGACTGCTGAAGAGCGCTACTCCCGGGACAGAGGCCGCCTACTGCCAGTGGTCCAGGCCGCGTAGTGCGGTCGTGGGCACCACTCGAGACATCCCTGCTCGCCGTAGAGAGTCCTGAGAGTGGGAGGGTTCATGCCCAGGACGGAGGAGGGTCCCACGGGCTGGTCCTCCCCCAGGAAATGAGGTGGGACAACCGCAGGCGCCCCCTCTGCACCAAAACAAAGTGCACAGCGGCCACCAGTGGCTATCGCCGGTAATACACCCAGCTCCAGTCCTGAAACTTTCTTGAACTCCTCAGACTCTGCGGGTCCTCTAGCATCCTCAGCTGAGAACCCCAGACATTCCTGCGCACCCACATCGCGCGCTCAGCAGCACCTTTACTGTTTTTAGGGTGCAAGCACCCAGGCCGAGCATGCAAGACCGTGCCACTTGTGCAGGGTATAAGGACCATTTAAAGGAACAAAGCGGGCGCCATCCCCAACTCTGCATTCCTCATCTTCACATTTGGTACCCTACCCGGTACTTTGACTCTGGGCAGCCGGCAGGATAGCGCTGCCCCCTCTACGCCAGTGGGGCAGTGCTGCCCCCTGCACACCTGCTCAGCGATGTATCCCCACATGTGACGTCAGGAATAAGCACTCCAGCCCCTGACACCCACCCAGCCCCGCATCTGTATTTGAACATTTCCCAACTGCTTCATATTTTCTCCAGGGCAGCACCGGCGCCCCCTGCAGGATCCCTGCCGCCTCTGCACCCTCTCGTCACAGGGGTCCTGCAGTCTGTCCTGAACATGCGTGGTGGAGCTGCCCCTACACCTGCCTCGCACCAGAGCTGTTCCTAGTGGACACAGAACCCCTCCCCCCTCGCCGCCGGACTAGTGGTCCCATCTCTACCTCCACCACACACACCCCTCTTCATCCTCACACGGGCTCGCGCGGGGTGCACCTACTTGTGGCCAGCTTCCTCGCCCTTCCCTTGCTCCTCATGATGCCGGTGCCCGGCGCGGCTCTGCTGGCAGCTCCCGGATCCGAGGGTTTTTCCTCCTTCTCTTTCCCCCTCTCTCTCCCTCGTTCTCCTCTTCCCCTTCTCTCGCTCCGGACCTGCTATCTATCCGGCACTGTCAGTTTCGGACACCTTCGCACATGCGCACCGCGGTGACGCCAACAACTAGGGGAAAAAAGTTTAAGAGAGATTTATCACTTTTGATTTCAGATGTGGGGTGTACGGACAGGAGCCCTCTCCTCCCAACCCTGACCGGTCCGGGGGGGGGGGGCATCCCACACCACAGACCGATGCAGGCAAGCACTGCAGAGCCCGGGGTTCAACCCTGCAGACAGGTTCGTGGGCAGAGTGTGGAACTAAAAAACAAAAACGTTAAAGTCAATGAAGTATTCACCTCGTACCTACAACGATCGGAACACACATCTGTCGTGCTGTTGCGTCAATTGTCCACGAAATTCCGGGAGCGGTGTCTCAGGCGGCGTTTTGGTATTATGACTTTTTTTTATATCGCGACATTACCTGCATTCACTTTTGCAAGGAACCGGTTGCTATAATGTGCACCGATCGGGAAATATTTCCCCTTTTATTTATTATAGATGCTCGATGACAACATGTATGGACTGCGAGGCGGCTGCAACCGTAATCGCTTTACCTGTCTCTGGCGATATTCTTGTAATGCGACAATATCGCCAGTCACTATACGTGCAGATGATTCATGCCGCAGCAAGTGTTGAACAATATCCTGTGAGACAATATTTACAGAACCGCGACTTCGGTTTCACAAGCAGGAAACCTTTACATCCGGGACCGTCTTGAGGATAGTTTCTATGTTTTCTTGTCGAATGCCTTCTTTTGTAATGTGTAAATCTGTCATCGACACGTTCATCTGGCAGACAATCTAAATTAAAAGTGACAGGGGCCTGGGTGTGCCCGCCCGTACCCCGGGAAGATTCGTCGGGATGCAAGACTTTACATACCGTAATCAATTGGGTTTCTTTTTATGGCGGGCTGTCCTGCGCAGCCCAGCGACGGGCATTTGTTAGACCTTGGACCACAAATAAAATGTGGTCCTTCCAAGACCTGCCGCCCCACCCCCTCCCTTTCCATACTTCCACATACCACTGGCTAGTGTAGGTTTTGGTTCACACTCCTTCTATGCCTGGTTTAATGACATGTTTCAGGGATCAAAGTAGATATAATTGAACGAAGTCCCTTCTTCAGCCCTGTTCCCCATTCCTGCATGAACGAGACATGGAGAGCAGCTACATGGTCCTCACACTGGTTTTCCCCCCAGTCATACACACTGACATTAAAGCAACAGCAAGGCCCGTCACACAGGAGCACACGCTGCTCATGCTGCCCTGAATAGTACCATAAAGGGCAGCCAGGTGATCCTTACACAATTTATATAGTAATTTACAATTATCCTGTCATGTACACTGACATGAAAGCAGCCGAATCACCCTTACACAGTTATACAGTCATGTACACTGACATAAAAGCAGCCACATCACCCTCACACAAATTATATAAAGTCAAGTACACTGACATGAAAGCAGCCACGTCATCCTCACACAATTATACAATCATGTATACTGACAAGTAAGCAGCTGTATCACCCTCACACAAATATAAAGTCATGTACACTGACATGAAGGCAGCCGCATCACCCTCACAAAGCTATAAATTCATGTACACTGACATGAAGGCAGCCGCATCACCCTCACAAAAGTTATAAAGTCATGCACACTGACATGAAAGTAACCACATTACCCTCACGCAATTATATAAAGTCAAGTACACTGACATGAAAGCAGCCACATCATCCTCACACAATTATACAATCATGTATACTGACATGAAACCAGCCGCATCACGCTCACACATTTATAGTCATGTGCACTGACATGAAAGCAGCCACATCCCCCAATTATAAAGTTATGTGCACTGACATGAAAGCAGCCACATCACCCTCACACAATTATAAAGTCATTTACACCGACATGAACGCAGCCATATCGTCCTCACACTATTACACAATCATGTATACTGAAATGAAAGCAGCTGCATCACCCTCACACAGTTAATGTCATGTGCACTGACATGAAAGCAGCCACATCATCCTCACACAGTTATACAATCATGTATACTGACATGAAACCAGCCGCATCACCCTCACACATTTATAGTCATGTGCACTGACATATATGTAGCCACATCCCCCAATTATAAAGTTATGTGCACTGACATGAAAGCAGCCACATCACCCTCACACAATTATAAAGTCATTTACACCGACATGAATGCAGCCATATCGTCCTCACACTATTACACAATCATGTGCACTGACATGAAAGCAGCCACATCACCCAATTATAAAGTTATGTGCACTGACATGAACGCAGCCACATCACCCTCACACAATTATAAAGTCATTTATACCGACATGAACGCAGCCATATCGTCCTCACACTATTATACAATCATGTATACTGACATGAAAGCAGCCGCATCACCCTCACACGATTATAAAGCCATGTACACTGATGTGAACGCAGCCATATCATCCTCACACTATTATACAATCATGTATACTGACATGAAAGCAGCCGAATCACCCTCACACAGGTAATGTCATGTGCACTGACATTAAAGCAGCCACATCATCCTCACATAATTATACAATCATGTATACTGACATGAAAACAGCCACGGGATCCTCACAGACTTCTTAATCACACACAATGGCCCCAAGAGTTATTATAGTCATAATTGCTGTGCTGACTCGCAAAAACAGTCACATTGGTCTTGCGCTGTTCTTTTTGTGGTATGTACTGACATGGAAAGACGACTCCTGGGCCTCACGCAGCTCTAAGTCGTACATAATGACGTGATAAGAAGCAGCAGGGTACTCACAGAGTTCTCATGAAGGACCACATGGCCCCTTATTATGTCAATGTGCGCATCCTGCCATCAAAATGATCCACTTGGTCCCCACAGATTTCTAACACAGCCATGGTCTTGGCTGGAAAGGCAGCCACGTGGTCCACAGGTAATTACCATGCAATCGTATATACTGACGTGAAACAGGCACTTGCCCCCCGTATATACTCATAGACACTGACACAAAGGTCAGTCACACAGTTCATCCATACTAGGATTAAAGCGCCACACGGCCCTTATAGGAAGACGGCCGTTACGCATTCTGACGTATAGAACACGTGCACGACGTGAACGCGACTGTAATACTACAGACAAATATGTCCTTTTATACCTATTTGGAACTGGGAAACCAGGTTTGAGTCCCGGCGTCGGCTAAATAGCATGTAATGATCCTGGACAAATCTCTTCAGCTCACCGTGCCTCAAAAAATATGGATGTGACCTTGTGGAACGTAACTGGTGCTCATGTAAAGTGCGTCAATACCTTCTGGTATATCATTTTAAAAAGTGTGTCTGTTGTGGTAAAACAGATGTGTTAACTTGTTTACGGTGCAAGTAAAGTCCTATTTGTATTTCATGTGCCTGGCCACCTGTTGAATGGTTAATCAAATGCTGAAAATGGGCAACCACAGCCTATTGCCATTGTCAGAATTTAAAAATGTACCCCCATCGGGGTGTCCCTGTCCTGAAACAGACAGATTACGAGAAAGAAATGTGTAGGACACAGCGACAGAGAAGGACGGGAAAATACTAGCAACAAAAACAGGCGCTGGCGGTGCGATGCTTGTGACAGCGCCTGGAGGCAGACAATATTGCCGCTCGTCAGAGCTGGTGTTCATTGCTGTAGGGTAGACCTTGTATCAACTGGTCGTTTGTTTGTGGTCGATCATTTTTCAGTCAGACACTGTTAAGTGCGCTCACAGAAGCATACACACCTAGCGCTATACGGCACGTGTGCAAGTTACGCTGCCCCGCAATCCCTACCGATGTAACATGTTTGCGATGCTGCACGTGCGCACGGTCACATGTTCTGCGGCAGAGAATAGAGGGTGCATAATGACAGCAGCTTGGATAAGTAAATGACCGAAAACATCTGTTCGACACCGCCCATTGGTCAATAGCTCTCCGATGCGCATTTAATGCCACCTCGGATGTATATAACAGGTCAGCCAGCGAGGTGCCGCGGCCGTACCATGGATTGGATATGACTTCTGCAAAACCACCCCCCTCCCCCCCAACACACACACAATAGAACTACTGCCTGCCATAACCCGGGGAACACAAGATACACCTGGGGGGTGTGAGGCGAGGGGCAGAGCTGTGTACTTTTACCAGTCCCGTGAGGTTTGTCCCCCCCTTCCCCACCATAGAGGGGAGGGGGCACATGGGTAGGCGATGATCTGTCTCCTGGCGTGTCCCTCAGACGGTTCTGACGCAGTCACACACACTAGAGCGAAACGCAGCAACGCGGTCCTGACAGGCCTCTGATAAGGGACCCTTTCACGGGGAATGTGTGTGAGAGTTTCACACTTGTGTGGACATACATGTAGAGCACACGCACATATGTAAAGAGCTCCCCTGCACGGCGTGGACATTCTTCACTACAATGACAATTTAACGAGCAGTGTAGCCCCTCCCAGGTCATTAACATAAATGCGACATTGCACTGTCTACTGGTGATGTGTTTGTGGCTATAGGGTGTCAGTCAAACAACCTGAGAGACAGGATATTCGTGGTTCTCTCTCTGTTCCCTCTATGACATAGATGGCGTTTTAAATATTATTTTTGTCCGATTTTTTTTTATTTTTTACATGGAAATTTGAATTCAAGCGTATTATTGCCGGATTAAATTAACACTCAGTGGCTTATTTACAAGCCCCTTGCGCCCCCGGTAGGTCACTTTTTCCCATATTAAAAGTGACACACCCCCTGCGGTTCATCCGCCACACGCGGGGAGAGTGAGTGGGACCAGCTTCAATTCCAATGTGCAAAACGCACACGGAGTTAGTTGTCCGCAGCCAGCGCAGAACCCGCTGAACTATCTCCCCACCAACGAACATAAGGAAAAACATTTTCGCATTTTAAAACATCTGTAAAAAAAGAAAATGTTTCCTAGAGGCACATCTGACAAAAATAACATACGAAATAGCACCTGGGGTCTTTAAAGTCACATCTTTTGACAAAAGCTCCGCTGAAAAGACAAAACAGTAAAAAAGAGATCGGAGAAAAAGCCGTTTTACAAAAGTGCCACAAGGAAAAACAAAAAGATGTCGGAAAAAAATAATTAAATGCGCATTTAATTAAAAGAAAGCAGGTTCAAAAATGTGAAAGCGTCTAATTAAATAGATTGTAGTGTCGAGAATTAAACCATGATCAGATAAAAATACAGGTGCGTTATAAGGTTAAGAAACGGGACCGCAGAGCACAGAACACTTCAAAAAGAATTACAAAAATGGCGAATAGATATTTTTTCGATCCTGGAGTGTTCAGGGCTTGCGGCGCTGCAATGCAACCGTTGCCTAAATGTAAATAATTTTACATGAACGCTCATGGAGGCAAGAAGGTGCCAGGCATGAACAGAGCATGCTTGCAGCGAAATATAAAACAGAATATGAAAAGCACAGTGGAAATCCTCAAACTGCCGTTCCAACAGAACTTTGCATTCCGCTGAGCAGTTCTTTTGGAATAATTAATGGAGAAAGACCTCCAATTACTAAATAAACACCCAAATCAAGGCGCCACTCGGTGCACGCGGTGTGATCCTAGACATCCTAGGATCACACCGGGACATGCTTGACTCTGGCCATGCACCCGCATGACCCCTTACAGGTTCCCGGTCAATCTTCGGCTGTCTTCTGCACTCCCCCTTCAGATGACGTTTACAAGCGTGACGTTAACACGCACCCTGACGCTCTCGCTTATCAGCAGATTAAACACGGTTCCACGCATACACAACGTGAATATTTTAAAACGTATAATTTGCATATGAAGTCTAGGCGGCAAGTCTGTGGGTAGCCGCACCCTGCTGCCACCATATCAGCATTTTTTGTTAGTTTTTCATACACAAGTTTGGATATTTTTTGGCATGTTTTTTCGCAGCAAAAGTAACATAGGTCGCTCGCTAGACACAAGTGTGGATATCAGGCGCACCCCTTCTGATTAAACACTTTGGGACAAGGACTGAAGTGGCGGAGATGGTGGGGGGGAGGGAGGGGGTCTCATTGTCTTTGTGCAGTGAACTTTCGAGTGTGCCACAGGGGCTCGATACCAAGCAAGGCTGGTTTAATCACCGCAATGCACTGTTTACACAAAGTAGGCGGTTAAGAAATTAATGCCCTGCCAGGGAGAAGGGCAGACCCTCGCCATGTGGAACGCCCCCTCCCCCCACCAGCCATTCTTTAGAGACTGCGCAGCGGCTTCCAGCCAGGGGCCCAATTAGGCAAAATGGACTCGCTCTCCCATTGCACTGCAATAACTCACGGGCCTGCAGGCCTGCACCGAGCCACACTTTATTGTCATATGAGGCTGACCCGGGAAAGAGGGGGGCGGCGGGGAAATGACAGGGCTGTGGGGTGACAGCTCCGCCCCCACCTCCCCAGACTGCAATTATTAGGAATTAATTGGGTTCAGGACCCCCGGGGTGGGCAAATAAATGAATAGTGTGTCAAGTGGTTTTGGGTCCACGTGACAGAACCGTCCACGAGAATGGACTTTGTTGAGTTACCCTCCCCTGTTCATAAAGGGGGGGGGGGACATTGGGAGGGGGGGGGGCAGGGTGTATTTAATGGGATTGGTATTATTGTATACGATTTGTAAATTATATGAGGATCAGGCACCAACGACTGGGATCCCGACGCGCTCGGGGCTGGCTGTCGGTGCCGGAGTAAAAGTGAACAGAGGGGCCCGAGGCAAAAAGGAAATTACTGCCAGCCCGGGTGACCTTTCAGAGAGGTGATCGATCAATTCATCAAACAAGGAGATTTATCAGCGTTAGACGGGGTTTGGGGGTGGGGGCGGGGTTTTGGGGAGGGGTTGAATACGAGGGTGCGGGTCAAACCCGAAGACAAGCAATGGTAGCATTTAATACAGTGGCAGGAGCAAACATTTCACATGTGGTCGCAAAATAAATTAAATGAATCCAGTCGATAGGACCCCCCTCTCCTCCCCCCCAAACATAGACAGGTAAAATGAAAAAAGCGACGTTTGGCACATTAGCTGGTAACTTGCACCCGTTTCCTCGGCTGTGCCCGTCTGGACCGAGGCAATGGAGTTAGGACGCGACTGTGTGTCGTTGTAAAGTGGGGTACGCAGCCGGCAGACCAAGGAACCCGATGACCACATGAAGTACTTTTACAATTTGTCTTCTCCAATTTCTGGCAAAAAATAAAGCTAAGTACTGGCTTGTTGGGTTGCACTGGGCAGAGAGGTCTGTTTAGTAATCTCAGTAAAAAAATCTTAAGGCACTTTCAAATAAGCGCTTAGATGAAGCGAGAGATGGCACATAGAAGAAACGCGGGGTTGACATCAATTAGCAGTTTGACTCTACGTTTTAAGATTTAGCAAAAAACGAACCTGTCTAACATGTAACCCCTTATGGGGTAAGATTACATAACGTCATCTGTCTACCAGGTCTACATTTCCACAGTATGTTGACGTTTGCTGCTCTCAATTTTCCAGCTGCCACCTTCGAGTCAGGCTTAACCTGGGGATACAATTCAGATATTTCTATTCTTATCACTCACTCACATGACAAATATGCTTCGGAAACTCAGCTCTAAGAGGAACCTGTCGTGAGGGCCTTATCGCGGTTTGTGACCTGCTACAAGCGCCTAGAAGTTGGGCAAGCACCCAGGCGGCTTCGCCCCCCTTCCCACACACATCTCAGGCTCAGCCGCTAAGTTGCACTGGATCCAGCGTGATGTGCCTTACTGGAAGGAAGCGGATGTCCTGCTGCTCGCGGCCGCGACACGCTGCCAGCCAACGCTTGGTCTGCAGCGCCCTCGTGTGGACATTGGCGTTCACTGCCTGCAAGTGCATCTTCAGGCGTGCGCGGGAAAAGAAAACACTCACCACCAGCTTTGACCATGTACTGTGTCCACTAGGCGATAACGTGTGGTGCATTTTTTCTGCTGCGAATTTACCTCACGTAATGAGTTCTGCTGATCGCAATGAGTGAATAGCAAGATATATTGAGCGTTTTCCCTTGCCCCAGCTACAATACACAGAATCACGTGGTTGATCCCTGCTCAAACATTGCAGGTAAAATCTGTGTGAAGAAGCCGGAACATGCCAGTCTGTCATTCGGGCACCACCTGTCTCGTCAAATCAGGCACAAAGGTTAGCTTGAGCCCTGTTCAGCAGGGCCGGCCTGATTGTCATGAGGGTCTTTGTAAACATATTTAAAATACGTTGGCTTGTCTTATAAATCTTTTTATAGACGTAGAAAAGATTCTAACCAAAGAACCCTTATCTATAACTCACTTTCTTAGTCAAAAATACAAAACCAGTGCACTGTGCGCTAATTCTGCTACTCTAGCCCTTATTACGAGTAGGCCGGTGTTCGACTGACCCCTGTGTAAAACCCCTGTTTAGGCAAGGGTCCAAATGACGAGTTTGGTTGAATTTCTATTTATAGCATCAGGTAATGAATGACCCGGTGCGTTAACTATCTTACCCTTCTTTAAATTTCGGAATGTCAAACCTGCTGGAATTTAACATGGGAAAAGTGTACGGTATTTACTGTTGGGGGGTCTGCCCTCCCGCTGCGCGCCGCGACAATGCCTGGAGGCGCGCTGCAAATAATACACACCAACTCGTGTGTAGGGCTTTGGCGCGGACTCCCTTCGCAGCTCCGCTTTCTTTATTTTATCTACGCGTTCACGCCGGACGGCGTGAATGCAGGGGCGGGGCCACTGAACATGCACCACCGGGGAAAAGCTGGTTCGCCAACTGTTACATCCCATCTCAACTCAGTTTTCGACCATGGTATGAAAAGTCTTATTGTTCACTTACTTAGCAGGCGGAGTCTCTAAGGCGGGTGCTCGGCGCGGGTTTGCTCAGCGCATACCTGGTGGCCCCTCTGCTACTCAGGGGTGTGGGGGCCGGTGTCCCGGGGGCAGGGGCCACGTCTCGGCTGGCCTCAATGACTCCTGGGCTCTCCGGCATGGGAAGTTCGTCAGACTGTCGATCATTATCCCTTGGGGGACTGTCCGGACACTCTTCAGTCTCCTCCCTGTTGTTCTCGATGGTGGGGAGGGAGACAGGTGGGTCTACTTGCTTGAACCAAGAGATGTTGCGGGTCACCCTTTCTATAGCTTTCTCGATAGTCACCATTGTCCCTTGCCAGCCAATCACTACCCAGCGTCCTTGTTCGTAGCGTGTGGGGAATTTGCCTCCTGGTCTTCTGTCCTTCAGGGTGACCGTGTTCCCTGGCTGGAGTGGGTGGACAGTTGCTCTCCGGGCTCGACTGGCTTGGTTGTTGCAGTTTTCTCTTCTTCTGAATGCTCCTTCTTCGTCATAAGGAGGGGGGGACCACACGGGGGCAACGGGAATACCATCCCTGCGTGGGCCGGAGAACATGAGCGCCCATGGAGCCTGGCACGTTGAACAATGTGACGTGCTCAGGTATTCTCGTAGGAACCTCTGGAGTTCTTGCTCGGGGTCATTCTGTTCTGCCATTGCGATGCGGATTGATTTGTTTATCGTCCGCATGAACCGTTCAATCTCCCCGTTGGCTTGTGGCCATTGGGGGGTGATGCGCCGGTGTTGGATTCCGTGGGGGTGCATGAATTCACGAAATTCATGTCATTGGAATGGGGGTCCGTTGTCGCTGCGGAGTTCCTTTGGTTATCCGAACATTCCAAATATTTTCTCCAAAGCGGGGCCGACATGCAGAAAAGCTGTTGAGGTTACTACTTCTACTATCGGGTATTTGGAGTAACTGTCAGTGAGGGCTAACGTGACTCGCCCATCAGGAAAACTCCCGAAATCCACACTCACTTTCTCCCAGGGGCTCTGCCCATGCTCTTCTGTGTGGACGGATTCTGCTGGTCTCTCGGGACCGCTTGTGATTTGGCATGACGGGCACTTGCGGACTAGTTCTTCGATCCGGGCATCCATTTCTGGAAACCAGACCTTCTCTCTCATGTCAGCTTTCATCCGTTCTGTCCCCTGGTGACCTCCGTGGGCCAGTTGTGTTGCCGCAGTTGCAGGGACGCTGGGATGACAATCCGAGTCCCTCGGAGGAGGAGTCCCCCTTGGGTGAAGCTCAGTTCGTTCCTTACTCGCCACATGTGCACCAGGCTTTCCTCTTCTGGGCTAGACCATGCGTTTGCTGACTGAAGGAATTGTCTCGATAGCCCTCCTTGGATAGTGTTATAGACGTAGGTCATCACCAGGTCTTCTTTGGCTGCAGCGGTTATTTCTTTCAGTGTCAGTGCCCGGGGGCATGTTAGGGCTGCTAGCATGTCTAGGTGTGCTTCTGTGTCATCGCTGTTCTGTTCCTCCTTCTCTTCTTTGGTCATGTCTGGGTGCCTTGATCGGAAGTCAGCCGGGTTTTTGGCTCCAGGCCGGTAGATCACCTCCATGTCATAGTGCCTGAGCCCGATGGCCCACCTCTCGATGCGTGGGGGAGGGTGAGGCGCCAACCCTTTGAAAAGCGGCACCAGGGGTTGATGGTCTGTGATAACGGAAAAGGGATGTCCACAGACGTATAAGTGGAAGTGTCTGCATCACCATCGGATCGCCAGAGCTTCCTGTTTAATCTGCAAGTATCGCTTCTCCGTTGGTGTGAGCGCTTTGCTAGCGTAGGCTAGGGTAGCCCATCTCCCTGGTTCTTGTTCTTGTGTGAGGACTGCCCCGAGGCCCACAGGGCTGGCGTCTACAAGTATCTCAGTCCTCTTGGCAGGGTCAAAGTACACCAGCGTGGTGTGGTCGAGGAGCGCTTTTTTGACTGCTTGAATTGCTGTCTCTTCAGCCTGACCCCATCTCCACATGGTGTCAGCTCGGGTGAGGCTCCTGAGGGGCTCCGCAAGGGTAGCCAGCTCGGGGATGAAGCGGCCGCAGTACGTGGCCATTCCCAAGAAACTACGGACCTCGGCGACTGTGAGCGGTGCGGCTGCAGTCTTGATCGTGTGGTATTTCTGTGGGTCAACTTGTATGCCTTCTTGCGTGAAAGTGTATCCAAAGAACTCAATTGTCTGTTGGAATAGCAGGCACTTCTCCTTGTGCAATGTGACTCCGTGTTCTGGCAGTTGCTTCAGTGTCATGTTGGTAGTGCTCTTCGACCATCTTTGAGTGGATAAGGATGTCGTCACTCACGTTCAAAACACCATGGAGCCCGACCAGGATTTCTTTCACTGCGTTTTGGAAGATCTCTGCGGCAGATGATATGCCGAAATTCAGTCTTTTAGACCTCCTGAGGCCTAGGTGGCCGCTGAATGTGGTTATAAATTAGCTGTCTTTGGCAAGTGTCAGTTGGTGGTATCCAGCATTTAGATCTAGTTTTGAGAACCACCTGGAGCCAATTAGATCAGCCACAATGTCATCCATGGTTGGTGTTAGGTGATGTTCGCGCCGAATTGCCTTGTTTGGGAGGCGCATATCTATGCACAGCCTGATCTTTCCTGGTTGACGGCGTTTTGCAACTATTAGCATGGGCAACACCCATGGAGTGGGCCCTGACACCTTCTCAACGATTTCCTGGTCTTCGAGCTTTTGTAGCTCCTCCTCTACCAGCGGCCGGAGGTGAAATGGTATCCTCCTGTGTCTCAGCGCTGTCGGTGGGACGGAGGTGTCTATATGTAGCTTGATTGGAGCCCTCTTTATCTTACTGTGAGAAGCACAACAGGGGGGAAGATAGAATTCACACTATCTAAGAGAAGGACCCCGAGTCAATAGTCAAAAGGAGGCAGAGGTATTTATTAATCAAGGTCCAGTTCAGAAAATGAAGAATGGATGAACACTGAAATAATAGACTGTCTCCACTTCTGGGGTCTCGTAGGATTCTGGTCCGGTGCTCGCCTTGTCATCAGGAAGGTTCCAGACGTAACGGGGCTGGGTTTCAGCGACGACTCTCAAAGAAAGAGAAATAAGAGAACTGGGGTTAGTCCCAAACCGGGACTTCTAAGGTATAAGGAGGAGGAGGGGAAGTGACGGGAACACCAGGGACCTTCACCGGTATAACACGCTCGTGTAGGGGGTTGTGCTGATTGTGAGAGGCAGGTCAGCCACGTGGGTTGTGATCCCTCCCGTCACCCACCCCTATCGGGTCCCTCCCCGTGAGAATAGGAGCCCTCCTAACTTGGCCCGTACCTTGTGGTGCCACACTTCTCCTGAAGTGTGGCGGGGCGGAGAGCGATCCCGTGGGCCTCCAGGCTTCCCCTCGTTCTGGAGCGGCTTGACAGCGGGGCTTCCTCCCGGGTCCTTCGTCGGCGATACGTCCACCTTTGCTTCCTCCCGCTGGTCAGTGAAGTCTTCGGTATTCCTTCGGGGCGGTTTCTTCTCTCCTTCCGGCGTCGCGCTGAGATCCTCCGAACGGCGCTCTAAGAACTCCCCCAAGACATCCGATTGGCTGGCGAGTAGTGACGTCAGAGGCGGGGACACCTCCTCCGGGAAATCCTGTTCCAGCTTAAAGGGGTCGTGTCCGTCCTGTATACGGGGCGGAAAGGAATAGGGATTAAAGTCACTCGGTTCGTGGCAGGCAGGGACTCCCTGACACTTACCTAGCCCTTTGAATAGGTCTTTGAACTGGCTCAGTAGTTCTGCTGTCTGGTCTAGTTGTACTTTCCTGGCGAACATTATCAGTCCCAGGTCTTCGGCTGCGTGGCTGCTGAGTAGCGTGTCCACCTCTTGGTTGATCACGTGTATATCGATAGTGATTTCGACACTTCCTGACTGTACTGGCACGGTCATCTTGCCTTTGAGTGGTAGCGGCGTGTCACTGCCATATGCAAATATTTTGGCTTTTGACGGTCTGAGTGCTGGTTTGGCCCTCAGCTTGTTGTACTGCTGGATTCCCATTACTGTTACCAAGGCGCCGGTGTCGATCACTGCATTGACATCAGACCCAGCAACCTGGACTGTGCAGTGGGGTTGGGGTCATATTCTGCTCTTCAGGGCTCTGGTGTATGAGACTAGATACGTTTCTCCTTCGTCCTCTGACGTGGACGCATCCTCTTGGTAGGCGGGTTGTTCTCTCCTCTTGTTCCCAGACTGAGATGTCAGCGAGACCTGCGACAGCTGGTGGACCATCCGTCTCATCGGTTTCGGCCGGGGCCCTTCTTTACACTGCGTCTTCCTCCTGCACACGGATGCAAAATGATTTGCAATTCTGCAGTTGGTGCATGTCTTTCCTTGTGCTGGGCATGACTGCGAGGGGTGTTCCTCGTACCCACAGTAGCCGCAGTGGGTCTTCGGGGTCTGTGGCTGACGCTCTCGTTGCCTGTAGGACCTGTCTTTTGTCCTGACTGCATCCGCCTTTTCCGTCTTTACCGTGACGCTCTTCTCTGGCCCTCTCATCAAGGCCACGTCCATCTCTTCTGCCCTTGCCACCGACAAGTCATGGGACCGTGCTAACACCAGGATGTTGTTTATTAGTATGTTCGGCTGCCTTAAGATGAGGCAGCGTAGGGTCTTACTGCATATCCTTAGGATCAGCTGGGCTCTGATTTCTTCGGCTGCTCGATCACCCACGAGGTGTGGTGCGGCTAGCTCCCTTAGTCGTGCGTAAAAAGCATCAACGGATTCGCTTTCCTTTTGCTTTGTTTGTCTAAGCTTAAAGTGTTCGAAATCCGGGTTCATTTGGGGGTCAAAGTGGGCGTTCAGAGCTGTGACTGCTGCAGCATAGTCATCAGGGGGGCCTGTGTCCGGTAGGTGCTTGAACAGGAGGTAGATCTCTTCTCCTGCATAGTGAAGTAGAAGTGAGCGCTTCACTGCCCCATCCTTTTCCCGTGTCGCAATGAAGTAGCTCTCTAGGTGGCCAAGCCACGTTTGCCATCATGGTGCGGCTGTGGTGGGGTCCGCAGACTCACTGAAGGGAGGTAAGACTCCAGACGGAGGGTGATGTGGTACCGCCGGTGCTGGGGGCTTGGGCAGCGCTGTCCTGATCCCCCATCTCGCGCGGCGTGGGCGCAGTTTGATGGCCGATTGAGAGGGGGGGGCTTGCTGCTGACGTGTGGCTTGCAGGAGTGGGGTACCACGGTGTCTCTGTGGCTCTCTTCAGGTGTGTCCACACGTGGTATTGGTGGCGTGCCAGGCGAATGCGGCAGGGAGCAGCTAGGTATGCTGTTTCCACGGTCGTGATCAAGCTGGGTGGGGCCAATGTGGTAGGTCTGCAGATGTCTGGAAAAACCTTGTGGCTCTGATCTTGCCAGTGCTGCTGGATGCTGCTAATTGTCCCTCTCTGGTCTCTGTGGACCAACACGCTTGGACATCCCGCCCTCGTCATCAGTGTTCCGGGGGGTCTGCCCTCCCGCTGCGCGCCGCGACAATGCCTGGAGGCGCGCTGCAAATAATACACACCAACTCGCATGTAGGGCTTGGCGTGGACTCCCGTCGCAGCTCCGCTTTCTTTATTTTATCTACGAGTTCACGCCAGCCGGCGTGAACGCAGGGGCGGGGCTACTGAACGTGCACTAGCGGGGAAAAGCTGGTGCGCCAACTGTTACATTTACCAAGCAGATTTTGTTCTGGTAAGCACCAAAATCCGAGTTATTACCTAGAAACTCATAATACGTGCTATTTATCGCACCTGCTAAATAATGTACCCCGGGATTCCGACAAAATCAGAACCAGGGCATCAGTGTAATAAAATTGGAACCAACTGTTTTTTTTCTGACAATCATTCACAGTTTTCATATATCTACAGTTGAAAAATTAATTATGCAAATGCGAAAAATACTGTTAAATCAGTTTGATATGCCAAAACAAATAACTTCAGTTTGAAGCAAACACTGCAGTGTTTAATTTGAGCCGCTGGTTTCCGGTCCTCTGCACAACACTTAATTGTCTATACCAGCGCTTGACAGTCTGCCATAAGGTGGCGCTATCTAATTTATAGATGACCACAACAACACTTAATTAATAATTCAATCTAAATTAAAAAGGAATATTGCGCCCGCCCAAGCCATTCTTATAGCTTTGGGGGTCTGAAATAGTCTGAATTGTCACACTTGTAGGATTGTGATCGTTAGTAGTAGTGTTGTTACTGTTATCATTGGCAGAGCTGGTGGGGGCAATGGGTGGTGCAAACTGCAGTGGCCTCCTGAGGAGAGCCCTGGCACTTATGTTTTTTACAAATTAAGCACTGACCCAGTCCCTCTGTGTGGAAAGTTCTAATGATTGCAAAGCTCTAATGTTCACTGCCTCCAATGATCACAAACCATGGAATATGCATAGAACAACCTACAAACAGAGAAGAGAAAGCAGCAATGCAATGCAATGCAATGTGGATACAATATTCAGAGTTCACAAATGGCCATTGTTCCTGAAACTCTAGGGATACAGATACTCATAATCAAAATGGAGGATCATTTAACTTTCATGCCAAAATGGATGCTATTAATCTCCTACATTACTTTAAAGATGGTCGCAAACCTACATGTCCATAAATGTTGGGTCAGTTGAGCAACAGCGTCAACAGTATCACAGGTACTTGCCAGGTACGGCGACATTGTCTTGGCATATGTATTGTAGACACATATGTAGGGGTACGGTAGTGGTACATCAACTTCTTTGGGTTGCGCAACTTCTCAAGAACACACAGGGCTCAGAGTGAACAACAATTGTTCCTGGATCCCATGATTTGACTAGCCAATCAGGTACTGGACTGTCATGCTCGTCAGGGTCCAGTGTCCAATGATAAACAGGATAAAAGTAATAAAATAAGGTGCAAACAGTGGTGTACTAGCCAGGCGCGGTCACCATCGTCTCAACTACTCTGCAGGATGGAACTCTTGGGCAGTCCATCTCGTCATTGGTGTGGGGGTCAATGGACTAAGAAGATGGTCAAGAACATTGGTGTCTGCTGGGGCTGAATGCTCGACAGCCCACCCTTCGCCTCATGGTGAGGGGCACGGCGAGCTCTGGTTACCTTGTGGCTCTTTAGCCATGTCAGTCCACTTTGGGCAGGCTGGTGACACCCACCCTGGGCAAGAGTCGCAGCCGGGCAGGCTAGCAGATCTCCAGCAGGGTCTTGGCTTACTCCTAACCTGGCAGCACACTGACTCCACACTCTGGCTGCATCACCAGGACCAGGGCCCACTCAGGTGCAAGTCCAAAGGCTATTCAGTGAGCTGCAGGGCAACACCATCTTCTATAAATAAAGGGGAGCAGCTGTCAAGGAATCAAGAGACAATCACAACAAAGACACCTTTATGCTTTCGAAGTGTCAGTCAATCAAACTGGGCTCAAACTTTCCCCCTCTAAAGGGAGTTTGGTCATTATCACGTTAGTTTAATCGTTACTCACACACTCAGAGACAGGGTTACAAAAGCAATGGCTGCAATGGAGTCCAGGGGTCGGAAGATTATTTAGGGTCTCCCCTCTCAGAGCCAACCCACAGCGTGACTCCAAGACAACAATCTGCATTTTGGAGTCACAATGGATTAGGGGCCCCCAACCTGTCACCAAAGATTTAAAAAAAACACAGTGGACAAAAGCAAAACCGGGCTAAGAATTGTTTAGGATGGAAACTTTGTCGGTATGTGTTTTATGTTTCGGAGAAAACTCAATAAAATATGTTTAATAAAAGGGCTAAGAAGCCAGCTGCGTAGTTTGCAACTGGTTTTTCTCCTTACACTTCCTTTTCTGGGTCAAAAGAGTTTTGGGCAGAGGTTGAGGTAGGTGGTAAAACAGGTGGCTGGTGAACTCCACTCCGTTTGCGGAGTTTGCAGAGTTTTGCACACTCCGCAGAGCACGCAGAGTTCTATAAAACTGTGCTCTGTGAAGCAGAGTTTATCCCTTCTTGCCAATGTTAATTTGGCAAGCGTGAGCAAGGAAATTCCAACACTAGACCACCTCCCAGCGAGATTTCACAACGTGGGCGTTCGCGGATGGTTGAGACCACTCACATTGAGAAACTATCCGTTCACGTTGAGGAAGCTGACGCTCGAGTAGAAAATCTATCTGAGCGGCAGAAAAAAGCAGCGCCCTCTTGTCCTGTGCATGGTGTCGCTTGCGCTGATTTTCCAGTGCGGAACAAACACCTGGTGCTAAAAATCAGCCCAAACTGTGAGATCTAATGCACCGTGCCACTTGCAGAACTCTACATAGCATGGCGGAACTCCGCATAGCATGCCAAAGTTTTTTGGTCACTTTGCGCAGTTCCACGTAGCAGAACTCCGCGAACTCCACCCAGGCCCACTCTTCCTCTGAGAAGTCACCTTTCAGCCTTCCTCCACATCTGGCAGGAGCTTGTTTGTGACATCTGGATGTTGGGAGAGCTCTGAGACTGCTATGCAAACGGGTTATCCCACTTTCCTCCAGATTCAGATCCATACCTGGATCATTGACCTGCCGAGCCACGAAAGAGATTCACACCGCAGCAGTGGAATGAGGACATTTTGCTGCAGAGGGCAGTTACCCCTTTCATCAGGAAGGAACTGGAATTCAAGGTCACTTATGCTCTTTTTCCCATGCCTATCCCAGGGCCAACCTTTGGCCTATCTTGGATCTGAAGCAAGTCAATCAATGCACAAGTAACTGTATAATAGTAAGCAAGCCCTGGGATTGTAGACGACCCTGGCGAGGGCCTGTCGCTTCGGGGTTGTCGGAAGGGCCTGGGGTTGGGGGGTTATGGTTTTGTCTTATTGTCCTGAGACAGATCAAATCCAAAAATGTGTAATTCTATGATGTACTCTACTGGTAGCTTGGTTTTGTTACTATAAAGGGAAGAGGTGTTGGCCTAACCGCTAGGGCGGTCGACCTCGAATCTGGGGAACTGGGAGAGGATGTAGTCCGTCGGCTGCGCTGCCGCCTCTGGTGCAGGAAACCAGGGTTCGAGCCTTGAGGTCGCGTCCACATCCAGTGATTCTGGGCAAATCACTTAATATCCCCGTGCCTGAATGTGTAATGTAAATACGGTGCTATGTAAAGCGCTCCAATACCTTCGGGTCGATTTCGCGCTATATAACTATGCAACAAAAAAAAAAAACTGGGATCAAGTCTCGGCAATGACGCTGAACATCCTGGGATTCTGGGCAAATCACTTAATCTCCCTGTGCCTAACAAAAAATGAATGTGACCTCATGTAATGCAACTGGTGCTATGTAAAGCGCTCTGATACCCGATTCGGGTCAAGTTTGCGCTATATAAAACTCTGTAAAAAAAAAAACTGTAAAGTAAGCCGACTAACTCGGAAGTTGGAAAAAGTAGAGCACTTTATTTTGCAACTCATTCACCATCAAGGTAAGAAACAACGGACTCTTAGAATATTAAGGGAATTCAATCAGCATTCTAATAAACAATTCTACAAGTGTTTACCTCACCAAAAAAGGGTCAGAGGAGTAGGAAAGAGAAAAGGAAAGAGAGAAGGTAAGGTACTACAATAACATCTGTTTGAGGTGGAATCCCTTCTGGAGTGCATTCCAATGATGGAACCCGGTGACTTACTTTGCTCCATCGACCTAGCTGACGTTTGCTTCCGCATGGAATCTTCCTCTTCACCAGAGATGTCTTCTATTTGTGGTTCTTCTGTGGAAGTACCAGATCTGATTCATGCCCTTGGACTGAGATCAGCCACAAGTCTTTACTAAAGTGGTGTTTTAAATGATCGACCCACTTCAGGGAAATTCAAGCCCAACTATATTTGAACGACAGGCTGATTCACACTCCTTTTTTGTAGCTGATGCTCAGCACTCTTCTCAGGTCTGTTCCCTTCTCCGTTCCTTCTCACACAGGCTAAGTACCTGGATCGCTGAGCAGTTACCTTACCAGCAGTGATAAATCATTTGAGTCCTTTTTATGGTCTGACTTGACCGCACAGCTGTTGCCAGGCAACTATGTGAGAAACACCAGGAGAGGGACTTTGGCTCCACCCACATGTTGGGAGCCAGGAGACAAAGCCAGCTGCTGTTTGATCTGGGACCTTGCACCTGAACTTACTGTGAATTCTGGGACCTTGCACCTGCACTTACTGTGAATTCTTGTGGCCGCCCTGGGCGTTGTTGTAGCCCCTCTTCCTTCTTCCCTTCCGCCTCCGCTCCGCCAAAACATCGCAGCCGCAGTGCGGAGGGACTTCACCTCCCAGGCTCCCCAGCGTTTGTGGGCGGAGTCGGGAGACGCAGCCTACGCGCCTGGAGGCGCTTTAAATCTCAGCCTTCCTCCGGTGGAGCGGGGGACAAAGCCAGCTGCTGTTTGATCTGGGACCTTGCACCTGCACTTACTGTGAATTCTGGGACCTTGCACCTGCACTTACTGTGAATTCTTGTGGCCGCCCTGGGCGTTGTTGTAGCCCCTCTTCCTTCTTCCCTTCCGCCGCCGCTCCGCCAAAACATCGCGGCCACAGTGCGGAGGGACTTCACCTCCCAGGCTCCCCAGCGTTTGTGGGCGGAGTCGGGAGACGCAGCCTACACGCCTGGAGGCACCTTAAATCTCAGCCTTCCTCCCGCGTCGCGGGACAGCGCGCGGGCGGCGCCGGGCTAAGCCCGGGCAAAGGGCGGGCCGTCTAAGGCCGTCAGAGGCCGAAGGAGGCTGGGCTGGGCCACTTGCTGTACATTTCCTGTTAGTAATTTTGGTTTGGTGGGCTAGTTACGATACCTGTTGCTGGAGTTTTGCGTGTTAGCCTTTATTCTGTAATTTGCTCAAAATGACCAAACGGAAAACTGGGGATAAGGTGGTGGGCACTTTGGATGCTTTTTTAATAAGAGCCGAATCTGTATTGGTCCACGAAATTGAGGCTACCGAGCGGAGACTCTCTTTAGATCCCAGGTTGCTAGGGGGGGGGGTTATACCTTCTGCCCCCTTATATGCCCCTAGTTCGCCACCCAAAGTAATCGATTCCATCGACCAGCCCCGGTCTTCGACCCACAGCCTAGTTCCTATGCCCTCTGAGCATCCTTCCACCTCTCTTACGCAGAGTACTCTGTGTAGTCCCGTTAGGGTTAAGACCAGAGGGATGAAAGCGGTGGGTAGAACTGCTAAGGATTCACAGAACAAAATTAAGAAGGGACGTAGTACAACTAATTATAAATCTATTCCTGCTAATGTCCCGATTGAGGTTTCTGCTTGTGGTAGCTCCAACTCCTTAACTAAAGATACCCACTCCAGTGATTCTCCTGTTACAAGTTGCTCCTTGAGCAAAAGTGATTTTATTAATCTATTAGAGGAAAATCTAGCAATCATTCTAGAGCCGTTTTATAAACGCCTGGATTCGGTTGACCAAAGGCTAGCTAAGATGGAGGAGGCTCTAGATCGAGTTACCTCAGAGACCATAATACAGCCCCCTAAGCAAGCTATAGTAGGGGCTACTTTGGTTACGGCAGGCGACATCCACAGTGAACAGACCGGTGCCGCGACATATTCTAAAAAATTGGTGGACGTGGCAAGGAAAGTGGGGAACGCAAGGACCACCGTGCCAATAGAAAGATCTAACGTAGAGGCAATGCCCAATCAAAGACCTTTAGCTCCCAAGAGTCCTCGTGGGCAGGTTGCTAATAACAATATAGGTGATCATCTGAAGTATCCCTTTCTTCACCTACCCCCACAAGCGACTCCCTATACCATCATCCTGGCAAATGTTCCCCCCTTACCAGTGGGCTCTCAAGAGCATTGGTCGTCTCTTAGAAATAAGGCCCTACACTATGGGTACTCACAAACTTTCTCTCGGGGGCCAAATTTACAGTGTGGTTTGTGGCTGAGGGCCGCACCGGTGGGGGCGGGGGCAGTGGGGGAGGAGGCGGGGCTAGAGCAAAAAAAAACCTATGACCATGAGGTTGAACACAGGCCCCTGCAGCGGACGCCTTCGTCCACTGAGCCACCAGACCCGGCATTCACACATCTTTATCTATCTATCTATCTATCTATCTATCTATCTATCTATCTATCTATCTATCTATCTATCTATCTATCTATCTATCTATCTATCTATCTATCTATCTATCTATCTATCTATCTATCTATCTATCTATCTATCTATCTATCTATCTATCTATCTATCTATCTATCTATCTCTCGCTCCGTCTCCCTCCCTCTCTCTCTCTCCCTCTGTCTCCCTCACTGTGTCTCCCTCTCTCTGTCTCCCTCCCTCTCTCTCCGTCTCCCTCCCTGTCACCCTCCCTCTCTCTGTCTCCCTCCCTCTCCCTCCCTCTCCCTCTCTCTGTCTCCCTCCCTCTCCCTCCCTCTGTCTGTCTCCCTCCCTCTGTCTCCCTCTTGTCTGTCTCAGTCTGTCTCCCTACCTCTCCCTCCCTCCCTCCCTCCCTCCCTCTCTCCCTCTATCTCTCTCTCTCTCTCTCTCCCTCCCTCTGTCTCCCTCTCTGTGTTTGTCTCCCTTTCTCTGTCTCCCTTCCTCCCTCTCTCTCTCTGTCTGTCTCCCTCCCTCCCTCTCTCTCTCTCCCTCCCTCTCTCTCTCTCTCTCTCTCTCTCTCCCTCTCTCTCTCTCTCTCCCTCTCTCTCTCTCTCTCCCTCCCTCTCTCTCTGCCTCCCTCCCTCCCTATCCCTCCCTGTCTCCCTCTGTCTCCGTCTCCCTATGTCTCCCTCCCTATGTGTCCCTGTCTCCTTCTCTATCTCTCTCACCGTCTGTCTCCCTCCCTCTCTCCATCTCCCTCCCTCTGTCTCCCTCTGTCTCACTCCCTCCCTCGGTCTCCCTCTCTTCGTCTCCCTCCATCTGTCTCACTCTGTATCACTCATTCTGTCTCCCTTTCTCTCTGTCTCCCTCTCTCTCTCCGTCTCCCTCCCTCTCTATCTCTGTCTCCCTCTCACTCTCTCTCCGTCTCCCTCCCTCTCTCTATCACTCTCTCTCTCCCCCTCTGTCTCACTCACTCTGTTTGTCTCCCTTTCTCTGTCTCCCTCTCTGTCTCCCTGTCTCCTTCTCTCTCTCTCTCCGTCTGTCTCCCTCCCTCTCTCCATCTTTCTCCCTCCGTCTGTCTCCCTCCCTCTGTCTCCCTCCCTCTCCCTCTCTGTCTCCCTCCCTCTCTCTGTCTCCCTCCCTCTGTCTCCCTCTCTCTCTCCGTCTCCCTCCCTCTCTCTCTCTGAATCACTGTTTGTCTCCCTTTCGCTCTCCCTCCCTCCCCCTCTGTCTCCCTCCCTCTCCCTCTGTCTCCCTGTCTGTCTCCCTATCTGTCTCCCTCTGTCTTCCCCCTCTCCCTCTCCCTCTGTCTTCCTCCCTCTGCGCACTCTGTCTTCCTCCCCCTGTCACCTCACCTGCTGCTCTCACTCCCTTCTGCCCTCCGTCACCTCACCCTGCTGTCCTCCTCACCCTTTGACACCTCACCCGCGCTGAGACAGCTTCCGAGAACACACACAGCCCCCGCGGCACCCAAGTAATTAACAGGTGTTTTAAAAACCATTCACTTGTTAATGAGGCTTTATTGTATTTCACCTCTTCTTAGCGCCCCTGCATCAGGGGCGCTAAGAAGAGGTGAAATTCAACAAAGCCTCATTTACAAGTTAATGGTCTTTAAAAGAAATCGCCCGGGCCCCAGAAGCTCCACGCTGCTGCAACCGGCGATGTAAAAAACACACAGGTATGATGTCTGTAAGGTCCGCGGGCCGCCACGGAAGGCTTGCCGGGCCGCCGCCGGCCCGCGGGCCGTACTATGAGTACCCGTGCCCTACACTATCTGAACAAAAAGACTGGTATCGGGGAACGATTATATATGGACTTCAAAATGGTTAGACGGATTGATTGGGTTGGTTACTCTGATAAAATCTTAGCAGGGGATTGCGTGGTTTTAAGCTTTAGGTCACCAGGGTTGGTCAGCCACATTCTCGAGATTGCTGCCACTGCCCCTAATGATTGGCTGTCCATCAGTATACTACCACTAGGTTATTTCTATAACCAGGATGTGGCATCGAGACATAGGGGTGCTCGAATTTCCAAGGGTGTTGACCACAGACTAGACCCCTCATTGGAGCTTAATAATCGCTTTGAGGTCCTGTCTACTTTAGAAGATATAGATTGACAGGGGTCGGGTGATTCAGGGAGTCTCGTGGAGGGTGGTATCGGAATTAATGTAGGGCCTCCTGCAGCCCACCAAGCTAATTCATCAGAGTCCGATGCTCAAATTCGGGTTTCCACCCCATCTATAATGAATCCAGGTAGCCCTTTAGTAGAGCCAACAGCCCCCCTGGGGTGCCCGATAAACTCAGGATTGATGAAACCCATGGCTATTGCTTCTTGGAATATTGCTGGGTTGGAATCTAATGCTGGCCTAGCAGATTGGTCATCATTTATTAATGAAGTTGACATCCGGGCATTCCAAGAAACATGGGCAGTGGAGAACATCTTCCATGTAGGCTACCTAAATCTCTCGAAACCTGCAACTAGGGGACATAGGGGGAGACCGGTGGGGGGCTTGACATTCTGGGTTAGGCAAACTGAGGGGGTTACAGCAGACGAGATCCCCCTTGATAACCCGGACATCTTGGCAATCAAAGTCAGATTTCAGAGTGGCCCCAACTTATTTTTGCTTAACATATATGCTAGGGGCCAAGTTGGTGGCAAGAATTCACAGGTTATTACAGCACTTGAGACCTTTTTAGCTGAAGGCCCCTTTAATAACAATTTGATTATTATGGGGGATTTTAATACTTGTTTTGAGCCCCTGGATAGTGACGATGGTAGATTTAGCGAGGAGGAGGATGCTCTCTGGGGCGTGCCTCAGTTGCATTTACAACCCATAAAGAAATGGACTGAGGTAGCGCTCCAGGTAAAAGGGATGTGCCTGGAATGGAGCCTTAGAGCTACCAATGGTAGGACTAAGTCCGATGCCTTGGGTGCAGCGACTTTTGATAACGGTCGATCCAAAAGTAGGATCGACCACATCCTGGTCAACCTGGAAATTTGGCACATTGTGCTAGATATGGTAGTACAAACTCACCCTGAAAGCGACCACAACCCCTTGGTTCTCACTATGGATATTCAAGGCTTTAGTCCCACGGCCCCGGGAAATACAGTAAGTTGTTGTGCCCCGCTAATAATGGGTAATGACTTGAGAAGGGTCAAATGAGCTAAGGTGGCACTTGATGAGACAAAGGTGTTAGAAATTAGGGCCCTGGTCTTAAGGGGCCTAGGAGAACTAAATGGGTGTAGTTCACAGGAGATCCTCAATGTTAAATTGCCATTGATCCATATGGAGCTCACTAGTAGGCTGAAGAGCTATTTTATTAATTCAAAGCCTATGAGGGTTAACCAAAAATTTGAACCCAATTCCTGGTACAATGAGCTATGTAGGTCTACTCATAAAGCCCTTTTGACCGCTATTAAGTCTAGGAATCACCCCACAATTAAACAGGCCCGGATTTTGTACAATACCACCTTAAGGCAGGCTAAAAGAGAGTGGGACGAGGAACGTTGGAAGGACCTGTTGAAAGCATGTAAAGGCAGGAATATGACCCAATTTTGGGATTTAATAAAGTGGGGGAATGGGCATAGGTCGAAAATCCCTAATAATGACGTGGACACCCACCACTGGGTTGCCCACTTTGAAGCCCAATACCAGCTGGGCTCGGAGCGGGTGTCTTTTGTTCCACCCATATCCATAGACGCTCCTTTACGGTTTAGTACAAAGGAGGTTGAGGTGGTCCTGAAGAATATTCCGAGTGGTAAAGCACCCGGTCCTGACTGTATCCCAGCGGATCTACTTAGGCAGGATGGTGATATTTGGGTCCCATACATAACGAATCTGATGAACTCATTGGCGGGGGGAACTCCATTTCCCAACTCTTGGTTAGGTGCGGAAATATTCCCGATTTTTAAAAAGGGGGATCGCTCTGCACCGGGCAATTATAGGCCAATCAGCCTTATCGATGCCTTACAAAAGATCATTGCCCGTGTCATCCTAGGAAGGATCCAAAGTTGGATGGATGAAAAGAATATATTATCTAATCTTCAAGTAGGGTTTCGGGCCCACATGGGAACACTGGACCAGGTTTTTAGGTTCGTCTTACTTTATTGGAAGGAGGTCCTCTTGGGTAAGGGGCTTATTTTCGCAGCATTTGTGGACCTAAAATCCGCATTTGACCTTGTCCCCAGATCTAAACTTTGGGATGTTTTACTAAGGTTAGGGATGCCTAATGAACTAGTGGATTTCGTGATCAAACTTCACAGCTCCAATTATGCTCAGGTTCGTTGGGGGAAACCAGGAGAGGTCACTGAAAGATTCAAAGTAGAGAAAGGAGTTCGCCAGGGGTGTGTCCTGGCCCCAACCCTGTTTTCTTTGTTTATAAACGGGGTTGTACAGTACTTTGACAACTACCCCACTGATGCTCAAAGCTGGCTGGCCAAAGGGTGCCCCTGCTCATGGTTGCTGATGATACCCTGATACTATCTAAAACGCGGCAGGGTTTGCAGCGGGCCCTATCTCGCTTTGAGGCCTTTTGCAGCGAACATGAGCTAGAGGTTAATGTGGAGAAAACAACATTTATGGTACTCCATGGGGCAGGTGCTGTTTCAGCAAAAGTTTGTATGTGTGGGAAGCTCTTGGAGCAGGCCAAAGTCTTTACTTACCTAGGCATTACCCTTTGCGAAAAGTTGAGCTGGACTCCTCAGGTTAAGCTCCTAGCTTTGAAACACTCACAGCTAGCAGGAGCCCTTTTAAGGGAGCATAGGCTCTCTCAAACTAAGCCATTGGCTCCAGCTGTTAAGCTGTACTCCCTGAAAATAGTCCCTGCTATTTTATATGGTGCTGAGATCTGGGGTTGCAGTAACCTGTCCGATTTAGCCCTGGCCCAAAACAAATTTCTAAGATCAATTGTGGGCCTCCCACGATCGACCCCACGAATCCCTCTTCTGTTCGATCTTGGTTGCAATCCCATTGAGGATATTGCACAGCTTAGAATGTTGCTCTTCTGGAGAAGGCCGTGGTCTACCCCCGAATTACATCAATTCGCAAAGGCCCTGCTTGAAGTAAGGGGGTTGGACCACTCAAACAAGATCATATGGCTTAAAACTATCAAAACCCTACTTATTGATATGGGAATGAGGGATTTGGGGTATCCCCGGAAGCGGCTGTTTTTCCAACCAAAACAGAATTTAGAGTAGCATACTGGAGCTCAGTAAAATTTAGGAGATACTCTACTCTGGTAGGCTCTCCATTGACTAGAGACTTCTGGGACTTAAAAGATGAACCATTCCTCGAACCTTACTGGGACCTAATCACTAAACCTAGAGACCGTAGGTTGTACCACCAGTTCAGGGTAGAAACGCTCCCACTTAGGAAATTTACCAGTAAATGGAAAACTAGTAAAGGAGATAAGTGTTCATTTTGTCCTAATTGTATAGAAAATGTAAGCCACTTTCTCTATGTTTGTCCAGCCTATCATTCAGCTAGGAGCACATGGCTCAAACCCCTGAGCAGAACTCTTGGTACGACCTCTGCTCTGACTGCCAAAAGGTTACTGAAAAATGGTGATAACGAAATAATTATCATAGGGGTAGCTAAATTCCTTAACTGGTCTTGGGCTATTCGCGAAAGAAATGGTGGACCATAGTAGCTTGTTAATTTTATCTTTTTTAGAAGGAATTTTAATGGACATTTTAAAACTTTTTAATGTATTGTATTGGTTGTGTAAGACCTTTATATCCTGTGATATCCAACTTACGGTTGTGGTATTTTACACTGTTTTATTTGTATATATATGTCTTTTAAGATGAATAATCGTAATAAAGACTTTTTTTAATTGAATTGAGTACATGTTTTGATTGGGCAGAAGTTGTGTGCTTCCACAAAAAACGTGCTTGCCCTTCTCCCAGCTATAATCATTTTGTTTATTTTTCCAGCTGCCTCAGCATGAACTTTCAGGAGAACACACATGCCATTGTAATGGTATTAAATTGCCCTAGATAACTAGATAATGTATCGGATATTCTCTGGCAGCAGCACAGATGGGAGGAGGCGGTCATTAGTGTGCATAGATTCTTTTGGTCTGGCTTGACTGGATTCATGAGCTGACCTATTGCGATTGCCGATGGTTGTTGATACTGCACTGGGGAATGCATTCCTACCTCCTGCAGAGCGGTGGGGCTGAGATCTCATTTGGAGGTATAAGAGTGGTGCCTCATCAATTGTGTCACTTTTGCTTTCTTGCCCTAAGTGCGCCAGGTATGCCGAGACGTGGGTCCTGGGCTCACTGTGCCACTGGATTCATGCTATCCTGGCTGAAGAGGAATGAAACACCGAAACCGGTCCTAGGATGCTTGTTTCTGGTCCAGGGAGGACCTGGCTTGGCAGTTCGGGCTGGACTGTTCCCATGAGGCACCGGGTCAAGACTGATTTGCGTATGGGCAGGTGTAAACTGGTGTGGCATGGTGAGCAAAAGGATGAAGGATTTAACTCAGATCTCTTGACTGGGGGTGTGAATGTTTTGATTTGTTCTGCATTCCGTCCATCAATTGTGTGTCTTTTGCTCATCACTTGTGGCAGCATTGGAGTAGAATGGCTTCATTTGCGTTAGTGGTACCTCAGGCCTGCGTTAATCTTAAATCCCTAGTCCCGCACATTCGGGTTTGCTGAAGTTCGTTTCTCCTGGCTACAACTAACACCTTCCAGTCCTGCAATCACTGGTTTGTTCATTCGACTGGTAGCCAGTTCTAGATACTCTTTCAAGGAGCATAGCCTTTGACCTCGGACTCCACTGACCTTCAAGATGGATTCCAGCAGCAGGGTAGGTGTGACTCAAGGTCAGTGTCCTGCTCCAGAGCCCTTTAGGTCATTATACTGGACAGAATTCCAAGCAGTGTGGAAGAGCTGCCTGCTTTCTCTCCTCTGAAAAGGGGGAGGCCCCTACTAGTTAAGATGGACAACATGGCGACCAAGTCCTGCATAAAAGAATAAGGGAATCAAGTCTCATTTTATCTGTCTTGGGCGGAATCAAACCAGCATTTCATTTAGGCATTTTAAGTACCTGGGGTAGAGAATCTATAGGGGGCACTCGGAGCTGCCCGTTTCTCACACCAGGGGCCTCTTTCCTTTGATCTTCGAGGAGATCTGTGGTCGATGCAAAGGGATTGTGAGCAGATACTCTGTTATCCCCATGGCCTCAGGGTGTATTGTTCACAGTTCCTTCATTTCATGATGGCAGGAACTCCATGTTTCGCCCCTGGTCCCTGCTTTATCTTCTGTAAATCACACTCTAGTGGTTGGTGCCACTGTGCTGTTCTTCCCTTGAGTCCACAATAATTGAGTCAATGTAACCTCATGGTGTGGATGCTTAGACCCCTTAGAATTGGATGAGTCCCTGGTAGTAGCATGGGGTTGTATGATGGTACAACCCATGCCTGAACAACGCATGCCTGTAAGATGTGGGCTCTACCACAACCACGCCTTTAGCATGCGTGCCTTTACCATGCATGCCTTTACCACGCAATTTCGTGGGAAAGACACAATGGGTAAAGGGGCATGCGAGCTAAAGCTCATACCCCTACTCCCTGCCCTGTAAACTGTCCCTTTTCCCCCTGTCCCCTAAAAATTAAACCAACACCCCAAAAACTACCCCGATCCCAGCCCCCCGCCCTGATCCCCTACATCCCTAAACTACCCCGACTCTGCCCTGTAAACTGTCCCTTCTCCCCCTGAGCCCTAACAATTAAGCCCATGCCCCCAAAACTACTATGACACCAGCCCCCCTGCCCTGAGCCCTAAAAACTATCCCCTACATCCCTAAACTACCAGACCTTTCTCCCTGCCCTGTAAACGGTCCTTTTTCCGCCTGCCCAGAGCCCTAAAAATTAACCCCACACCCCATAAACTACCCTGACCCCAGCCCCTCTACCCTGAGCCCTAAAAAATTGTTCCCTACTTCCGTGAAGTACCCCGACTCAGACCCCCAACCGCACTGAGGCCTAAAACTGTCCCCTACCCTGAGCCCTAAAAACGATCCCCATCATCCCTAAACTACACCGTCCCTGCCCTGTAAACTGTCCCTTCTCCCTCTGTCCTGAGCCCTAAAAATTAAGCCCACGCCCCAAAAACTACCTGTCTTCAGTCACCCGCCCTGAGCCCTAAAAACTATTCTGTACATCCCTAAACTACCCGCCCCTGCTGCCTGCCCCGTAAACTGTCCCTTTTTCCCCGCCCTTTGACCTAAAATCTGTCCCCCACCAGAAAAACTACCCCAATCCCCTCCTGAGTCATAAAACTTACCCCACCCCGATGCATCCATCCCCTGCGTTCTGACCCAAGGTTCTTTCACAATTTCTTATGTCTCAGGATATTATGATTCCAAGTATGAGTCATCAGGATACTGACCTAGCCTGTTCCAGTTTCCATTCTCAGGACATAAGATGAGTGGAGCAGATTTATTTATCATGCACTGGCTCAAAATCAGTTTTTGACTTTTTTGTCGTGTGGGTCCGAAACCTCCAGTCTTTCTTCTTAATGGAGACTGTGGGTCTTAGTGGTTGCCAAGCAGGTCTCATTGACATATGATCTAGGTAGACGCCCCTTTTCCTTTTGTGTTCAGAGTAGGTCTACTCATGGGGTGGCCTTTTCATGGGCAGAATGTTGAAGTGTCTCCATTGTTGATAATATGCAGGACCACTACCTGGTATTCTCCTAATACCTATATCACCAACTACAAATTGAATATCTCTGCCTCCTCTGTGGCCTTCAGGATGGAAGTGCTTGGTTTTGCTGCTACCGCTTCCTCACCTACTCCTTAATTTGAGGCATTATTTTTCTTTCTGGACGACATTTATGATTACTAGACGTGTGAGGTTCTCATTTGCTCCTATATGTTCCATATTCTGACTTTTCTCTATTATTTTCAGCCCCCAACCTGGGCTTGCATGTTACTTGTTAATTATGTGCTGATGAGGGGGAGGGGGCAGGATTATTCCTTGTCACATACCGCCACCCCTCCCACCTTTCCTGCTGGTTCGGTGCTAACTATATGTACTTGGCAGCTTGGTAATACAGGAAGTGCTAAGAGCAGGCACTTCCTGTTATAGGATGGGTTCTTATGGGGAGGGAAGGCAATTGAAGTGTTTTGTAATGCTTACTAGATGGTGGGATTCCCTCGTTTGTTCGGACTATGATGTATGACTCTCTGTAATGGAGATTACTTGTAAGTAATCCAGGTTTTCCCTTTGAGACACTCAGCAAAAATAGTGCAAAGCGTTTTCACTGCTTCATGCACCAGTTCACAGTTTCATGTCTCTACTCCTTGAGTTTCACTTAGGAACCCCGAGATTAATGGGAATTGTTTGTGTTCATTTGCTTCATTTAAACCAACTATATGAGCACACCTGATGACAAACATACTTCTAATGAATAAATAGCAAAAGGACACCAGTCAACACTTTCTACCCAGTAAACATTGGTATCTGTTCTGAGAGTGCTTCTTGACTGGTATGTACAGTGCTAGTTTTGCCAGAAGATCAGCTTAGCCTAGTGGATGGCTTGATGAGCGATCACGAGGACCTTGAAGGAGCTCAGGTCTGCTGGCAACAGCATGTGAGGAGCTTGAAGGGCACAGGCAAGGTCATCAAGGCTTAGGAGGAGTAGCTTTGTGAAGGCAACATTCTGATTATGCTGCAGTCTTCCTAGGTATAACCAGTAGCATATTCTAGACAGAGGAGAGCTAAGCCAATGGTAGCCTGTGCTCCATGGGGAGGCCCAAAGTATCCTAGGTGCACGTCAATGGTCTCATGAAGAAGAAGGTGTTGGTAACTTGGTCTATATGAGGAGACACCCAGGAGCACTCACATGATAATCGCTTTGAAGGCACTGGATGGCAGGTCCAAGCTCTTGAGTAAAGCATTGGTACACAGTCAACAATGCCTCCTCCCGGGGCGTGGCTAGCAACATGGCCGAGTAGGACGTGAGTTCCTCTGCTCCGGCTACCGGCAGCGATCCGACTTAGTTAACGGCGACCCAGAGTCCCGACGGCGGCACTTGGATGCCCCTCTGGGGCCCCTGCATTTCCTGGCGGCGCTTCGGTGCCCAACCGGGTCATGAACGACCCGCTCTCCTAGAGGGAAAGCGGCGGAGACGGAGGCCGGGTGCGCGACCCAAGATGGCGCCGGCCTCGCGTCCCTGAGACCGGCGCTGCCGGAGCGGGCCTGGCGAGTCCTTCCGCGGGGGCACCTGGAGTGAGGCGGCCCGCTCTGTGGCTCTGGACCGGTGTGGGCTGCGGAGGCGGACTGCAGCCTTGGCAGGACCCGAGGAGGGCAGCGGGACCCCGCCCTGAGCTCCGGGAACGAGACGGAGTGAGTGCTGGAGTGGGAGGCTGGAGCGCCGGGAATGGTGAGAGCGGTGGGCCCACGGCGCACGCTGGAGCATTGTAGAATACCGGGCTGCCCCCGCTGAGTGGAGTGGCCCAAGAGAAGTGCGGGCACGGCCAGGACCTGGTGCTGCACCGAGCGGTCCGCCCGGACTGCGGCCCCGGGGGTAACGACGGCTAAGGCTGGGTGGCGGAGCCCTCGGCGATATTTCACCCATCTGGCTGAAGATGAGCTGCCTGCCTGCTGACACCGGACTGGACGCAACATCTGGGGGGCCCCCCTCCCCTCCCCCCCCACCGGGGGCGCCGCAACACAGACTGCTGTGGGAGGAGACCTAGCACTGCCAAAGCGGTAGAGTGGGGAAAGAGATCAGCGGGTCTGGGAGGCAGGAGTCGGCGTAGGGGACATCCCAGGACGGAGGAAGCACGGCGGAGTCGCGGAGGGCAATCTCCTGGGTCAGAAGATCGGTGGGGGTCCCCCCTCCCCCAGGGAACGGTGACATCCTGACTCCTGGGAAGGCGGCAGGAGCGCTCAGTGGAGGGCCCTGGAGAAGCGGTGAGGGCCGGGGCGCTTGACGGGAGTGGAGGTGGGAAGGACGAGCGACGGTGAGACCCCCCCTCCCCTCCCCACCCTGCATCGGAGGGGGGCTGAGTGCTGCAACAGGAGGCCTGGTTACCGGCATTTGACGGGGCTGGGGCGAACCACATCGGCCCCGGACTGGTGGCTGAGACCTGGGGGACGTGAAAGTGGGGTGCGCTGTGGTCCCGCCCGCGGTGACAGGGCAGACGTGGGACTCGGACGGCGCTGCCTGGTGACGAGGCGAGAGGATATCGACGGTGAGGGCACCAGGAACCCTGCGTGGCGGCGGTCCAGTATAAAGCAAGACCAGGGAAGATACAACGGCAACGCAGCCCACAATGGGCAGGAAAACCCTGGACCCCAGGCCCCCCCAAACAGGGCACATTAGACAGGTATGCAATGGCCCCTCCGGCGGTGGAGTCGGAACCGAGTGGGACAACATCAGACACGGCCCTCTTAATGAATGCCATACAGGCGTCCCGTGAGGCCCTTGAAAACAAAATCGGGGAGGTGGGGACGGAGGTGACGCTCCTGCGGCAGGACTTTCGCAATTTAGCTTAACCCGTCATGAATACAGAGACCAGGATTGGGGAGGCGGAGAACATTGTGCAGGCCCTGAAGAAAGACCTAGTGGATCTCAAAGCCTCGCATACGCAACTCCTATGGAAGGTGGACGATGCCGAAAATAGGGCAAGACGTAACCACCTCTGTTTTGTAGGCTTTAGAGAAGGACTTGAGGGACCAAATATGGCTGAGTTTCTCCACTCATGGCTGTTACGCACATTTCCGAAAGATAAATTCTCCACTTGCTTTGTAATTGAGAGGGCACATAGAGCACTGATGGCGAGACCGCCGGTGGGAGCGCGACCGAGGCCAGTCATTGCTCGCTTCCTGAACTTTCTGGACCGCGACATGATACTACGAGAAGCTCGGAAACTTGGGGTCATACGACACGAGAACGCGCACATTATGATTTTCCCGGATTACAGCCAGGAGGTAAAAAAACAACGGCGTTCCTTTGGCTCAGTTAAAGCCAAGCTGAGAGCACTTCACATACAATATATGCTGTTATTCCCGGCGAAGCTGAAAGTGATCTACGAAGAAAAGTCCTTGTTTTTTCATTTCCCAGAAGAGGCCTGGCAGTGGCTGGAGGAACGCCCACCTGTAGGCCGGCGGGGGACCAAGGGCCACCGGAGCGGGATCACCCTAGGGGAGGCTCCCAAGGATCGCAGAGGCTGCAGCGAGTGGGGCGCAGGCGATGCAGCCGGGACTTGGCGGCCGCCCCATACGGGGCCTCTGGTACTCGGAGAAGGAGATGGAATAGTGCAACTTCCCTCGAATCGGCCCGGCCGACGGGCTCGCGCTTTCGCTGCCTGGCAGAGAAGGCAAGTTCGGAGGGGGAAGATAAACCTGGTGATACCGCCTCGGAGGGGAAGGACTTGGAGGGGAGATCGATGCACCCCCTGGTGACGGCCATAAAAGACATGGAGCAGGGACAAACGCAAGATACGGAGACCTCGAGGGGGGAACCGCAGGATTCCAACTCGTGATGAAGGGACGCAAGGGGTCAGCCAGTCGTGGACACTGTAGCGGAGAGCACGCAAGTTGTTGTCCGCCCCCCCTCTCGTGTTTTTTCCCCCCCTTTTTCTTATTACGGTTTCTTTAACGGTATTTGGATTGCTTTATATTGTGTTATTGTTTCTTCAGTTTTATGTTGTGGTTTATGCTCTGGTACGAAATTCCTGCAGAGGGGTGAAGCGGGCAAGTACGTGGCGAGGTTAATAGAGGGTGGGCGACAGACCTCCTTCACCTGAACAGCTGTATCTCTATCGTTAGGATGGCGATGGGCCTGGATGGGGTAGGGTAGGTGGGGTGGGTCGTATTTTTGGGGTCCACTAGTTTATTTATTTATTTATTTAAAGGTTTTGTAGAGCGCATAGTAACCCTAGAGCATCCCAGCGCTAAACCCGAGACTCCATTGGTTTCAGCCGGGGAGGGGGTTATGATTGAGGAAAAAGGAGGGTCTTTAGAGTTTTCCTGGGGGGTTGGGGAAGGGCAGGAGGGCTCAGAGGATGGTAGGTTGGGGGAGGTTTGAGGTTCTGGTTCTTGTTTTTAAGCATGCTGCAGATGGAACGGTCCATGCCACCTATGGGCCCTACACAAGGGACCTGCCGGGACGTGTCCTGACCCAGTTTGATTTCTTCTGACAGGATGGGTGACCCCGGGACAGGGGTACGAGATGATAGATCGGTCAAAATCCTCAGCTGGAATGTAAATGGATTGGGTACAAAGATAAAGAGGGGACTGGTCATGGCCTTAGTTAAACGGAGGGCCCCGGATATAGTACTGCTACAGGAAACACTTCTACAGGGGACAAGATGCAGATTCTTGGCTTGAGGGGCGTACAAGGTACTAGCACATGCAGGGTTCACGTCAGGCTCCAGAGGGGTGGCCATTCTAGTGTGGAAATCCCCCCCTTTCATAGTGACAGACACCTGGTCGGACCCACAAGGTACATATGTCGGAGTGACGGGGACATGGAGACACCAGAAGATGACGGTGGTGTCAGTGTATGCACCCCCTAGGCTCCAGGCAAGAACCCTTGCACGGGTGACTGATATCATTCTGAACATGCCGGACTCACGGCACGTTGTGGGTGGAGATTTTAACGACGTGATGCACCCCACACTGGACAGGTACGGGGAACGCCTGGCCCCCCCGGTGCACTCCCCTCTAGCACGCTTTATTGACACGGTAGGGCTGACGGACGCCTGGAGATGGCTTCATCCAGACACTAGGGTGTACTCTTATTTCTCAGGGGCGCACAAGGTGTACTCCATATTGGATTACGTTTTCCTACCCCGCCATGTGATGGATGTGACGAGCCGAGCAGACTTCCTAGCACGTGGCATCTCGGACCACTCGCCTCTGTTGGTGACGTTGGGACTGGGACTAGGGGCGAAGGCCGGGAGGTGGAGATTGGCTGCATGGGATCTACAGAACACGGACCTATTACGGGGATTCAGGGTGGACGTGAAGGTCTATCTGGCAGACAATTTGGGTTCCGTGGAGTCGAGAGTGACGATCTGGGAGGCCATGAAGGCAGTTCTCCGCGATAAAATACAAAATAGGATAGCTGAGGACAGGAGAAGGCAACAGGGGGGCATTAGGGACCTGGAAACGCGTATTCTGGAATTGGAACAGCAAAATGTCATGGGCGGGGGGGTACCCGCGCTCCGGCGGGTGCTGGACGCCCAGCAGCAGTATAAGGACCTGACGAGTAATGAGGCCAAGACACAGGCACTGGCAACTCTGCATAGATTATACGACTTGGGGGATAAATCGGGGAAACTGTTGGCATGGCTGAGTCGCAGAGAACAGGAGGCGAGGTGGGTTGATCAGGTGATGGGTGCAGACAGCCGGCCTAGTAGAACCGACGCTCAGATAGCGCAGACCTTTGCAGATTATTATGAGGAATTTTATGGGGCTAGAGACCTAGGCACGACAGCCGAGATCAGTCAGTATTTAGAGGAGGTTGGGACCCCCAGTCTAGAGGCGGAGGAGCGTGAGAGCCTGGAGGCAGAGATTACTGTAGCAGAGGTAAGGTACGGGAAGTGATAGCTAAGCTACGCCCAGGGAAATCTCCTGGCCCTAACGGGTTCCCAGCGGAATTCTTTAAAAGAACGGCGGACCTCCTCACCACGCATATATTGGTGTTATTCAACGGGCGCTGGAGGAAGGGATGCTCCCGCCAGATCTCTGCATGGCCACGATAGTACCTATCTATAAGCAGGGCAAACCGCCGGAGGTGTGCTCATCATACCGCCCTATATCGTTATTGAATGTAGAGGTGAAACTCTTAGCGACGATCCTGTCCCTCCGACTGCGTAAGGTGGTTTCAGGCCTGATTCATTTAGATCAAACCGTTTTTTGGCCAGATAGGGCGACTAGACACAACCTGCGGAGGACACACAACTGGTTGATGGAGGTGTGTGTACGTGAGGAGCCCCACGTGTTTCTCTCCCTAGACAATGAAAAAGCGTTTGACGCAGTGCATTGGCCCTTTCTGGATAGTGTGCTGATAAAGTTTGGATTTGGTCCGAAGTTTAGGAAGTGGATTACGCTTCTTTACGCGGACCCACGAGCGAGGGTTAAAGGTAATGGTATCCTTTCGGAGGACTTCCCTATACGAAGAGGGACCCGTCAGGGATGTCCCCTGTCCCCTCACCATAGAAGTGCTGGCATGTGAAATACGGCAGGATAGGCAGATAGCTGTTTTTAAAATTCCCCAAGGAGAGAGGTATGAGGAGAAGATCTCGCTGTACGCGGATGACATCCTGCTGTATGTTACATCTCCAGAGGTCTCGACACCGCGCCTATTTTCTCTGCTGGACCGCGATGGGTCATGCTCAGGCTATACTATAAATTGGCATAAATCGGTCTTGTAAAATCCCGGGCAGGGAGACCTGGGCCCGGCTATACCTGAGGCATTACGGGTGACAACTGAAGGGTTTGTATATTTAGGAATTTATATAACAAAAGGTAGTTCTGTCTCATATAAGGAAAACATCCAGAGGGTTCTACTGAACTTTAAGGAGGATGCGTGTAGATGGAAGACACTCCCATTCACAATGCTAGGGCGGGCGGTGATGTATAAAATGATCACTCTATCGCGGTTCCTCTATGTACTACAAAACGAGTACTTCACCCTCCCGCGTCAGGTTTTTCAAGAAATAAATGAGGGCCTTAGAGAGTTGCTTTGGTTGGGAAAACAGCCTAGGATAGCGTTGGAGACCCTACAGAGAAACCAGTATAATGGAGGTATTTCACTCCCCAACGTGGAGGCATACTACTGGGCGGAACATCTCGCGCCAATAAAGATTGGTTGCATGCCCCGGCGGATCACCCCACGTATAGATTGGAAAGGGAGAAATTAGACCGTCGTACATGCCTGCACTATATCTATGGAGGGAAGGGGAAGACAGCACTACTATCGGCAACAAGGGTGACAGTAGAGCTTTGGGTCAGGGCGACAAGACGAATCGGATGGTGGCACAAACCGTCGAGACAAACCCCAATCTGGAAATGTGCGTGGCTACGGGAATTACATAAGCTGAAAGGCTTCCGGCGGTGGGACGATATTGGCATTTCCGTGTTGGGTGACCTCCAGCGCCAGGGAGCCCTGAAGTCCTTCCAGGAATTAAGGGCAGAGTACGGCCTGCACTTCTCCCAGTTCCTAAAGTATGCGCAAGTACGCCACGCTTGGCAGGAAGAAAAGGCGCTGTCGGACCCTTTGCCGGAATATGCTCCACTGGAGGGCCGCCTACTGCAGGACCAGGTTCAGGCTAAGCTAGTTTCCTTGACTTAGAAAACCCTAATTAACAACATGCCGGACGGACTGGTGAAACTGAAGAATGTGTGGGCATCGAATGTGGGGGAGATGGACACGCTTGATTGGGAAACTGCCCTAATGCACCCTAGGGAAGTGGCAATAAAATCTTGACGCAGACTTATCCAACTCAAGATACTCCACAGAGTTTACTATGATCGACTCCGCCTACACCGGATGGGGCGGGCCACCGACCCTAGCTGTTTGCGGTGTGGACATGCCGAGGGCAACTTTTACCACACCATTTGGGAATGTGGGGTCCTCCAAAGTTACTGGGCCAAGATAATGAGAGAACTCGGGGAAATACTTGAAGTGTCCCTACCCCTGGAGCCCAAATTAGTTTTACTGGGGATAACGAACGATATAGATCTGACACGACCCCATCTCTTCTTCCTGACACTAGCATTAGTGGTGGCCAAGAGGGATGTGGCACGAGAATGGGGAGCCCCGAACCCCCCGAAGCTTGACGAATGGTGGAGGGGGATGGACATATATATGGCGGCTGAAAGAGTGGATGCCCGAAGAAATTTTCCAGAGTGTGAGGAAAATGGCGACGTTATTATGGCCTGGATGGGGGCTCTGAGGGGGTAGGGAGGGTTATTCTGGCAGCCTTATTGCATTTGGGAGGGACTTGGATGCAGCTAATTTCCTATATGGAGGGTAGATTCTCCTATATCAATGCATTGATATGTTTTGCGCTATGCTTGGGGAGGGGGGTGGCGGGTGGTGGTAGGGTAGAAGGTGATGGACGATTCAATGTGACATGCTTACTATGTTTTGTGTTGGAAATGCAAATAAAAATATTTAATAAATAAAAAAAAAACATGCCTCCTCCCATCACATTACTTGCAGTGCACAGTGGTGTAACATAAGCCCCTGTTGCCACCGCGGTGCAGAGGGGCCCGAGCTCCAGGAAACCCCCTCAGCATAAGTGCTAGGTGATGGGCCAGGGATAGGCAGCCCCCTCCATGTACTTTTCAGGGGTGCCCCCTCAAGTTTCATTACGCCACTGGCGGTGCAGCATTTTCTTTTGCAGTTGGCTTGCCAGCATACAGTGGGCTTGGTGCACAGGTTGGCACTGCCCACTCAGTTTTGATTTGGTTTGCTTGATTAACACCTGCTCATAGGATACTAAGTTTACATGATACACCTATGGGGTCGGTGAAGGAGGCAAAGGTGCCAGGTTGAGTTTCCTCAGTCCCCAAAGTTATACGTTTTTAACATCCTCTGAGCCATGGCTCCTGACACCTAATTGAGAACCATTAGCTGCTGAGGAGCAAGGGTACAAAAGAGCAGGCGTCAGGACATGTAACACAATTGAGCACTATTGAATGGCTGATTCCTTTACTTGACCTACACCAGTGGAACCTTGATGTACAGTGTTGGAAACGGGTAGCGTGGTGCAGAACGAGTGGGCCAAACTGCAGAGGAAATGTGCAAAGCATCCACGCAGTACACACAGGCGACACACAAGGCACACTCCAAAAAGAGACGCTTCACAAGATTGTGTAAGAATAACTTTTGTATTGTAGAAACACAAGGTAATTTCAGTAATCTCTATACTGCGCCAACCGGCGCCAGGTCAGTATTTACAGGGGAGAGTATATACATGGCAGGGCTAATCGAGCCCCTGCCAGAACCATTGCGACATACAAAGAAAATGACGATAAGTCCATCAGCCTCAATTCCTGCAATAAAAACACATCAGGGTGTAACATTAGGCATTAGGCCGGAACACCTGCAATGAAACATCATGGCATCACCATATGCATAAGGAGAAAACATCAGGCATCCACCTGTGGGCATAAACAAAGTAGGCAGGAACCATTAGGCATCATACACACAGTGGTCAGGCATACAGCCTGAATTAGCACCTTATGCCGGCCATCACAGGGGACCTGGAACATGAATACCATGGGCATAATCAGGTGAGCATACTCTGCATTAGGAGTAGATCACATTTAGCGTGGGCATTTCCCTAGGTGTAAAAGCACATTATGCAGTTCATCATTATGCATGAAACATGAGGCAGGCATAATCATAATAGCATCAAGCCCCCTATGCCCAAAATCAACAGCAGTGAGGCAACAATAGGTTTACCAAAATATATCAGGCATGAATCCTTTGATCATAAGGCATAAACACATAACCAGTGGTGCACACGTAGTCCCACCTGAAATAATTGCCCCAAACTTGCAGAATAACCGCTGGGAGCACCCTACTCTGGGACTCTATCCATCAAAGTGGCCCCCTTCGTGGCAATAACAAAGGGCCACTGGCACACCCTGGCGCTCCCTCCTCTAGGGCGAGGCAATACAGAATGCCCCCAAACCATTGCAGCTGCTCACTGTCCTGCGGGGCAGCTGTGCAGAGTGCAACGAGTTCCCGTAGTGTTGGAGTCCCCTCCGGGACTCTGAAATCTCCCAGTGCTGCACTAGTCAGAGCCCAGCCCCACTCACCACTCCTTGGGGGCTGGGTAGGTGAGTCCACCGCCGGCGCAGCTCACTGGTGCCAAAAGCAGCCTGGCTCGGTGTCTCTATGCCCCCGGGAACCCCAACGCTGCACCCGGTGAGCTCCACACTCACCGGAGCTCCTGGGGACTCCTCGCGCCGCTTCCCCTCTGCCGCCGGACTTCCTCCGGTCCTGTTCTCGGCTCGTCCCGACGTCGCTCTTCACCCGGGTCCCTCTCCTGGGGCCCGGGACTTTGTCATGGAGCCGGCGGGGCTCCCGTTGCACTCGGGGCTCTCCTCTGCCTCCGAAGGGCCCCCACCACAGAGCAAAATCTCCGTCGACTTCCGGATTTCCTGCCGGCCGGCAGCCAATCGATGCCTGGCTTTCACAGGGGCGCAGCCGATGACGCGGCCGGTGCTCCTGTTGCCGTGCCACGCCTCCCAGCGAGCTCCAGGCCCGCGTGGCATAATTCTAACCGCGACGGCCCAACCCTCACTCAGGGGGCGGCGGCGGCGATCAGGAGCCCAGCGCCTTCCTCAACAGCAGCGCCCGGGCGGCGGTGATCCCAGCCGGCGAGGAAGGGTAGGCTCCCTCCAAATCAGCATAAAAACCGCGGGGCAGGCACCCGCTCATCAAATATGCACGAAGCGGGGTAGGCACCCGCTGTGAGTTTAAAACAGCATAGCGTCCACACGCGGGGGTAGGCTCCCGCTATAGTTTTAAATCGGCAAAACGGCGGTGTTCTGCTCGATTTTCCTGGCCTTCTTGTGTTAACAAGTGATTGAATGTGACTTCAGTCTCTTACCATTCAAGCCTAAGGGTTAGAGTAGTGAATGGAGCCTATTTACTAGGCACTTCGACATGATTCTGTGCTCTTCCCCATTGATCAGGGCTTGCACACATAGCCTAGGGGATAGATTCGTTAGTATTAGGGATAACCTGTCCTGTAGTGAGGGTATTTCATGGAGCTGTGCTGAATTCAGGCCTGGTAGGCCTCAAACGGGAGAGACTCCATCTTTCTTTCTGCTCCGGCAGCTTGGGATACTTCTAGGTCAAATGTGATGTTTTAGTTATGAGGTGTTATTCGCTTGGAGAGAACCGGTTCAGGCCGGCCCTTATCGAAGGATTGTATTTTTCTTCATGCCGAAGACACTACATCAGGCCGGCCGGCTGGGAACATGTCCTTGGTACGGGGAGGTACAAGAATTTGGTGGGCGGCAGGTTACGGGCCGGAATTTTCCATGAGGAAATGCACCTCTATATTAGTGAAAGTTTGAGGCAGTTACATGTTCAGTCCGTAGGCGGCATCTAGCCGTTAGCAGTAAAGCTACTACTTATTCCAGGAAGACAGACGCCATCTTGAAGGCGGAGAAGAACTGAGAGACAGATGCTTTCCTAACAGAATAGCCAGAGAGGAGAGAGTAGCCGATAAGGAAGAGGTCCCAGTGACTCGGAGAAGGGTGATTCCAGGCGAGCCGAGGCACAGACGAGAAGGGAGCCTAGATGACCACTGAGTGCAGGCTACATACTACCAAGGTGATGTCGACCCTTTCTTATTAGAGTGTACAACTTAATCTTTCACTTTTCTTTGCAGGTTATGTGTCATATCGTAATGTTATGTGATTGTGTATGCAATGAGTAATAAAGTATCCAGTTTGTAGTGAACCAACATGTGCTGCGTGTTCTTGTATAAGAGGTTAGCCTATTCTTCTAGTCAGCTGCGGCTACATGAACAGATGTTAACCCTGATCAGGTAAGTGGTAACTGAATAAGGGAAAGAGGAGCCCCTCACACCTGAGAACAGGCTATGCCCGAACTGGCAATCCTTGTGTGATCTGATGAATAGTGAGACTGATTCCCTCTTTGTATGTTATGGTGATCATAGGATGAACTGTCGTATGAGACTGCCGTCTAGGTAGAGAGGTCTGGATTCGTAGGGGATCGCGAGGCCGCCGATTGTGCTGATACTGTCGTATGGGCAGAGAGGTCTGGGTTCGTATGGGACCGCGAGGCCGCCACTTGTGATACTGTCGTATGGGCAGAGAGGTCTGGATTCGTAGGGGATCGTGAGGCCGCCGATTGTGCTGATACTGTCGTATGGGCAGAGAGGTCTGGGTTCGTATGGGACCGCGAGGCCGCCACTTGTGATACTGTCGTATGGGCAGAGAGGTCTGGATTCGTAGGGGATCGCGAGGCCGCCGATTGTGCTGATACTGTCGTATGGGCAGAGAGGTCTGGGTTCGTATGGGACCGCGAGGCCGCCACTTGTGATACTGTCGTATGGGCAGAGAGGTCTGGATTCGTAGGGGATCGCGAGGCCGCCGATTGTGCTGATACTGTCGTATGGGCAGAGAGGTCTGGGTTCGTATGGGACCGCGAGGCCGCCACTTGTGATACTGTCGTGTGGGCAGAAAGGTCTGGATTCGTAGGGGATCGCGAGGCCGCCGATTGTGCTGATACTGTCGTATGGGCAGAGAGGTCTGGGTTCGTATGGGACCGCGAGGCCGCCACTTGTGATACTGTCGTATGGGCAGAGAGGTCTGGATCCGTATGGAATCGCGAGGCTGCCGATTGTGAGATCTTGGTATGCATAGTAGGAATCCCCTGTCCTTAGGTGATAGATATATGTGGTTGTAGGATTGTAAATAGGTTCTATGGAGGGGGTAACGTTCTGGCTGGGTTAGTGAGGCTCTGATGAGCGAGTTCTATCTGATCCGAAAACCCAAGCAGAACATTTGGCGTTACGAACCGTTTACGAAACCTGTGTGCGTTGTGGTTGTATTGTGTTTGCCTTCGGCGCGTGCATGGTTTTGTTTGTATATTATTTGTATCTACCTGCGTGTAATTTTCTTTTCTCTTTCTTCTTTTTCTTTTTCTCTTTTTCTTTCTTTTCAAAAATGTTTTCTAGAAAGTCGAAATCTACTTTTAAGTTGCCCGTTGATATTCCCGGCTGGGATTCAACGCCTTATGAAGCCTTAGCCCGTGAGTGGGCTGATTCTACTGGTTTGAGTGAGAATTGGAATTCTTTTTTGGAGCTGGCGGAGCCGGCTAATGTGATTACTTGCTTACAGAAGGCGCCGGTATCTAAGGGTGATGAGCTTCCCGTTTTAGGGCGCAGAGGTTGGATTGTTCTGTCTGCGTACAGGATTCTCCATGAGAGGTTGTTGAACTTGCAGAACTTGCATAAGGATTTGGAAGCGAACTTTGTTGAGATTCAGAATGCTCATACTTTGTTGCGGTGTCAAAATAAGTTGCTTGCTGATAAACTTGAGACGTACCAAACTATTGCCGAGAGGGCGGCTGTGCGAATTGCTCGTTATAAATACAAGAATCGGCGTGGTCGGGTTTCGACGCGGAAGGTGCGTCTGGTCGTGGCGATAGCCGGACTGGATTGGAATCCTGATGAATGGGATGGTAATATCTGGAACTCAAGTGATTCTCCTTCCTCGGGTGAGGAGTCTGCCAAGCGCGAGTCCTCTCGCTCCGGCCATGCTTGTAAATCTGCTTCTAGCGCCTCTGATGGTGCACCCCGTGATTGCGCTCGTCCTTCGAGCGGGGTCGATGCTTCTTCCACTGATTGTTCCTCTACGTGTACTGGTCGAGCTCCTTGTGATGCTCATCCCGCGGTCTCGGCGCATCCAGTTTTTCGACGGAAGGTGCAGCAGGCTCCCGGTGCTCCGAATGGTATTGCTTTAGACTCTTTGGAGGATTTTACTCAACAAGAAATTAGTGATATTTTGCAGCGCTTTCGGCAGCGAGTTGGTGAGCCCTTGCTCACATGGATGGTGCGCCTTTATGAACTGGGCGCTGCTGGCATTATGTTGGATGCTGGCGATTGTTTGAAGTTTTGTTCCTTGAGTTCGGATTCTACTGTACAGGATCATTTTCGTAACTTTAATGGTGGTGGTCAAATTTCTTTGCTTCAATTGGCGACTGAGGGTTGTAATCAAAAATATCCTACTGAGTCTGACTGGCCTGTGAATGACAAACCGTGGTATACTTTGCGCGATGCTGCGCAACGTCTCAAAGAGGAGGTGATGAAAACGGCATTGGAAGGCAGTGTCCTATAATCCGATCACACAAAAATTGCTGAGTACAACTGGTGAGGGTAAGAGCAGTCAATTTGCTGAACTCTATGCTGTTTATCAAGTTCTGAAACAAGAGTTACCTGGCACATGTCATATTTTTACCGATTCTTGGTCTACTGCCAATGGACTGGCAGTTTGGTTACCGACTTGGCATTCCCATAGTTGGAAAATCCATTCCAAAGAATTGTGGGGAAAAGAACTATGGCAGGAGATTTGGGAAATGCTCCCACAGAGTACTGTTACAATCTTCCATGTGGATGCTCATACCCCGATAGACTCTCTTGACAAATTCTTTCATAACATTGCAGATGAGAAATCTAAAATTGCTGAAGCAGTGGTGGACACGCAAGATTCTGATATTGCGGGATTGGCGAAATGGGCCCACCAGAAAGCAGGACACTTTGGAGAAAAAGCCACTAGCAGGTGGGCTGCTGATCGAGGAATTTATATTCCCTTAGATTTAATTAAAAATGTTATTCTACATTGTCCCATTTGTCAGCATATCAGGCAGCGCAAAGTGCCCCAAACTGTTAAAGGTCATTTACATCGCGGGAAATTGCCCGCTCAAATTTGGCAGATTGATTACATTGGTCCACTTCCTATGAGTAGGAATTGTCAATATGTTTGCACCATTGTTGATACATACAGTGGCCTGTTGGTGGCCCTTCCCTGTAAGCAAGCTACCCAATTGAATACTATTAAACATTGGAATTGATTATGATGTATTATGGTGTGCCATTCCAAATTCAATCTGACAATGCATCCCATTTTCGTGGAAGATTGGTACAGGAATTCTGTGTGGAAAACAATATTGAATGGGTGTTTCATATACCATATTATCCACAGGCCTCGGGTCTTGTGGAGAGGTTGAATGGCCTGCTAAAAGACCAACTGCGCAAACTAACAGATGACAAGTATAAGAATTGGCGAGATTTTTTGCCTCAAGCGCTATTGATTTTGAATAACCGTCCTTTTCTAAATGCTGAATCCCCACTTATGCGTTTGTTTCCTCCGAATGTTGATGCTAAGCCTAATGAGATCAGAGAGACTGTGATGTACTGGGAGATTACTCCCGGAGCTTTGGCTCCATGCAGAGCGACCCCAGGGTCGGCAGGTTTAGACTTGCATGCCATGGATGACACCATTATAAAAAGTAAAGACCGAGTCATCATTGAAACAGGTGTTGGTGTTCAGATACCACCTGGAAATTTCGGATTAATTGCCCCTAGATCGGGGCTGGCTGTAAAAGGTATTCAGGTGCTTGGAGGAATCATTGATAGTGATTATCAGGGAGAGATTAAGGTGCTCCTGCTGAATAGCAGTGAGGTTGACTTACTGATACATAAAACTGACCGAGTGGCTCAATTGCTAATAATGCCTGTCTTCAGTGGTGAGATGGCAAAAGGCACTGCCCCAACGTTGCTAACTGTACGAGGCCAGAAAGGTTTTGGCTCCACAGATAATCCTGGGGCCAGAGTTTGGGTGCAGTCGCCTAAGAATCCCCCTGAACAAGCAGAGGTCATTGCAACCGGTCAAGATAATATCATTTTAGTTATGAGACCAGGGAAAGATAGCTGGGAAGCAGTCCCGGCTGACAAATGTTACCTACGAGAATGAATAATGCCTGTATTTGATTCTCTTTCAGATCATTCTTTGGACTGTTGCTGCAGGATGTGTCGGCGTTGGACTGTTTTTGGGCTAGTGCGACGAGAGAGGAGGGATCCCATCAACCCGGGATGAGTTGAGAACCCGAGTGTCGCGTTCCTTCGCTGCGTGGGATTCGTCGTCGAACTTTTGGACTTCACTAGCGAAACGGGTGACTAACGCCCCTCATTTCTGCTTGACACCGATGAGATCAGTGAATGACATTTTGGCAACTTGTTTGGTTGCTGTCCCTGCTTCGTTGGAGACTTTGACTCATATTTTCAATATATCAACTGCTCGCCCCAATGTTCTTCTGGGCGATTTCGCTACCCATCAGTATTGCCCCTTGTGTACTGAACTGTCAGACCCGATACCCCCCATCCAGTCCCAAATAGTTACCTATAATATCACACAAGGTGATCTGTGTTTTTTCCTTACGTGTAATCCTAGTGCAATTTCGGAATGTATGCGTTTAAAATTGAAAGGTGCCACCTCATTCACCGCTCATGAACGAACTTTGTGCCTTCAAAGGACACCGAAAATATGTACTTCTGTTCAGAATAACATGACTTGCAAGAGTATGGTAGTTGCCCCCAGTCATTATCGCACGATGTTACTACCTGCCGGATGGCTTTTCTCATGTGGTAATACTTCCTGGCCATATGTCCCCGCAAATATTTCTGGAGGCCCTTGTGCCATTACTAGACTGAGCTTGCTCATGTTCTCATCACATCCGAATGCCAACTATCGTGTGATTCGAGATACAGTGAGGTTACAGGAGGATTGTGACTCATCTTTGCATTTATATTCTAAGTCCGAATACCTTAGCCTGGCTATTTCAATTATTGGTGTTCCTGCTTTGGCAGTTTATAATGCCAAATCTATTGAGAAAATGGCCTGCTGGATGGTGAAATCCATTAATAATACTTCTACAGTCCTGTCGGACATGCTATTAGACGCCCAGGGTGAACGAAGGGCTATCTTGCAAAATCGAGCGGCCATTGATTATCTTTTGCTTAAACATGGACACGATTGTTCTGATTTTGAGGATCTTTGTTGTTTTAACTTGTCTGATCATACACAATCCATTCGAGCTCATATTAATAAGCTACATGACTTGACAGAAGAAGTTAGAAAACACATTGACCAGGGCTGGTTTGACTGGCTCTTTAATTGGTTACCTGATTTGCATTTGTTACGTCAAATATTAGGAGGTATTCTGATTACTATCGCCATTTTGATTTCCATCTGTTGCTTTATTCAGTGTATTCCTTCACTACTTCAATTCTGCACACCTGGTACTAGACATAGATCAGTTAGTTTTGTTTCATATTATTCTTCCACAGATGTTAGTTCTGTTTAATGAATGTATAATAGACTGAAGTCAAGGGTGAAATGTTCTGCTCGATTTTCCTGGCCTTCTTGTGTTAACAAGTGATTGAATGTGACTTCAGTCTCTTACCATTCAAGCCTAAGGGTTAGAGTAGTGAATGGAGCCTATTTACTAGGCACTTCGACATGATTCTGTGCTCTTCCCCATAGATCAGGGCTTGCACAGATAGCCTAGGGGATAGATTCGTTAGTATTAGGGATAACCTGTCCTGTAGTGAGGGTATTTCATGGAGCTGTGCTGAATTCAGGCCTGGTAGGCCTCAAACGGGAGAGACTCCATCTTTCTTTCTGCTCCGGCAGCTTGGGATACTTCTAGGTCAAATGTGATGTTTTAGCTATGAGGTGTTATTCGCTTGGAGAGAACCGGTTCAGGCCGGCCCTTATCGAAGGATTGTATTTTTCTTCATGCCGAAGACACTACATCAGGCCGGCCGGCTGGGAACGTGTCCTTGGTACGGGGAGGTACAAGAATTTGGTGGGCGGCAGGTTACGGGCCGGAATTTTCCATGAGGAAATGCACCTCTATATTAGTGAAAGTTTGAGGCAGTTACATGTTCAGTCCGTAGGCGGCATCTAGCCGTTAGCAGTAAAGCTACTACTTATTCCAGGGAAGACAGACGCCATCTTGAAGGCGGAGAAGAACTGAGAGACAGATGCTTTCCTAACAGAATAGCCAGAGAGGAGAGAGTAGCCGATAAGGAAGAGGTCCCAGTGACTCGGAGAAGGGTGATTCCAGGCGAGCCGAGGCACAGACGAGAAGGGAGCCTAGATGACCACTGAGTGCAGGCTACATACTACCAAGGTGATGTCGACCCTTTCTTATTAGAGTGTACAACTTAATCTTTCACTTTTCTTTGCAGGTTATGTGTCATATCGTAATGTTATGTGATTGTGTATGCAATGAGTAATAAAGTATCCAGTTTGTAGTGAACCAACATGTGCTGCGTGTTCTTGTATAAGAGGGTAGCCTATTCTTCTAGTCAGCTGCGGCTACATGAACAGATGTTAACCCTGATCAGGTAAGTGGTAACTGAATAAGGGAAAGAGGAGCCCCTCACACCTGAGAACAGGCTATGCCCGAACTGGCAATCCTTGTGTGATCTGATGAATAGTGAGACTGGTTCCCTCTTTGTATGTTATGGTGATCATAGGATGAACTGTCGTATGAGACTGCCGTCTAGGTAGAGAGGTCTGGATTCGTAGGGGATCGCGAGGCCGCCGATTGTGCTGATACTGTCGTATGGGCAGAGAGGTCTGGGTTCGTATGGGACCGCGAGGCCGCCACTTGTGATACTGTCGTATGGGCAGAGAGGTCTGGATTCGTAGGGGATCGTGAGGCCGCCGATTGTGCTGATACTGTCGTATGGGCAGAGAGGTCTGGGTTCGTATGGGACCGCGAGGCCGCCACTTGTGATACTGTCGTATGGGCAGAGAGGTCTGGATTCGTAGGGGATCGCGAGGCCGCCTGATTGTGCTGATACTGTCGTATGGGCAGAGAGGTCTGGGTTCGTATGGGACCGCGAGGCCGCCACTTGTGATACTGTCATATGGGCAGAGAGGTCTGGATTCGTAGGGGATCGCGAGGCCGCCGATTGTGCTGATACTGTCGTATGGGCAGAGAGGTCTGGGTTCGTATGGGACCGCGAGGCCGCCACTTGTGATACTGTCGTGTGGGCAGAAAGGTCTGGATTCGTAGGGGATCGCGAGGCCGCCGATTGTGCTGATACTGTCGTATGGGCAGAGAGGTCTGGGTTCGTATGGGACCGCGAGGCCGCCACTTGTGATACTGTCGTATGGGCAGAGAGGTCTGGATCCGTATGGGATCGCGAGGCCGCCGATTGTGAGATCTTGGTATGCATAGTAGGAATCCCCTGTCCTTAGGTGATAGATATATGTGGTTGTAGGATTGTAAATAGGTTCTAGGGAGGGGGTAACGTTCTGGCTGGGTTAGTGAGGCTCTGATGAGCGAGTTCTATCTGATCCGAAAACCCAAGCAGAACAGGCGGCAATACTGCGGGGTGGGCACCTGCTTTCCCTTGCAATGCGGTGATTTCTCCAGGCGGCAATCACGCGGGGTGGGCACCCGCGGCAGTCAGCAAAGCGCCGCCGTTACACGGGGTTGTCTCCCGTGACGCTTTTAAGTACAAAACAGTTCTTCCTGGCCACACAGCGCTACTGGGTCATTAAGTTCAGTGCTCACCAGGCGCTAGGCAGCCCCACCAGCTTCAGGGGCAAAAGGTAGTGCTCCTGTCCTCCTGGGCTCTCCGCACATAGCGCCGCCCACACAAAGCGCAAAATAGCAGGCAGGATACAGTCACTCCAAGCGCAGCGCCCACCAAATATGGCGCTCACCTTACGCAGGGCACGCAGTCAGGGTCCCACGAGGCGCTAGGGTGCAGGCAGGGAGCACAGGCCAGTCCAGTATAGCGCTCTTCTTCCTCAGGCGCTAGTCTGCAGAGCAGCAGGCACTCGGGAGTTGGTCTCCCTGGTTCCCCTCACACTGGGCAAGGTCAGGCAGGCAGGATTACTCAGCTATCTTGGGGACAGCAGAGCCCCAGCTCCGTCAGCCACAGTAGTGTAGTCTCCTCCTAGCTCCAACCGCCTATACTCCGGCAGAGGTTTCCCTGGTCCAGTGGTGCCCTAGCTATGGCTCTCCCTGGCACTGTGGACAGCAGAGGGGTGCAGATAAGCTCAGGGCCCAGCACATAGGCCCATGTGGTGGTAGCCCCTGGCAGCAGGTCCCCTCTCTCTCAGGTCCACACTCTGACTGAGCACATGGCAGCCCAGCTCTGCTTTTTATATGCCCCTCACCCCACCTACCAGACAGTGCCAGAAGCTTCTAGAAGTGTCTGGGGAAACTGGTTCTAACTGGCCTAGGGGAGGTGTCCAGCACCCTGTCTGCTAGGTTTCCCTCCAAAAGCTAGGGCTGCTGGGAAGCAAACAACTAGACTGGCAACCCAGCTTCTGCAGACAGGCACAAGTCCATTTTAAAAGTGACATGTGTAAATACTGAAAGTCAGTCTGCGCACGCCATTGCACAGCACGTCTTATGGCATCTCACACCACACATGGCCTATACATTTCTCTACCATGGGGGAGATAAAGGTGCGTACACCATTGCACAGCATTTAACATTTGCGTTTAACACGCATTCACATAGCATGTGGCATGCCATAAAAAGCAAAATAATTCAGGGAAAAGGGCCAAGTCCAACATACAGGCAAAATACAGAGTCTAACTTATGACATGCTACACGACATTACAAGTGGGTGTGTAGTGACTATGAGTGAGTGAGTGGGTGACTGAATGGCTGTATGAGTTAGTGACTCAGTGTGTAAGTGGCTGTGTGGGTGAGTGAGTAGCTGTTGGGCTGAATGTTTGGTTTAGTTAGGTAGTGTGTGAGTGACTGTAATGGGAGAGTGTCTGTGTGAATGGCTGTATGGGTGAGTGAGCGGATGTGTGAGTGCTTGTATGGATGTGTGAATGGGTATGTAAGTGGTTGTGTAGGTGTGTGAGTGTGTGAGTGCTTGTATGGGTGAGTGAGTGGCTATTTTGAGAGGCTGTATGGGTGTGTGAGTGACTGTGCAGGTAAATAAGCGGTTGTGTGAGTAGTTTTATGGGTGAGTATGAGGCTATGTGAGTGGCTGTACAGGATAGTGACTGGTTGTATGAGTGACTTGATGGGTAAGTGAATGGTTATGTGAGTGGCTGTACGAGTGAGTGAGTGGTTGATAGAGTGCCTATATGGAGGAGTGAGTGAGTATGTGAATACTGGTGTGGGTATGTGAGTGGCTGTGTGGGTGTGTGAGTTGGTGTTTGAGTGGTTCTGTGAATGAAGTAATCAGTGATGTGATGAGTGATGTCACTGACCATGTCATGAGAGATGTAATATGTGTGGTCGTAAGCAGTGCATTGCAGGAGCGTAAGTTATAGTTAGCTCTGCTAATTGTAACTGCTGAATTTCACTAGTTTTGTTTGAGTGAAATCTTAGCCTAACTGTAATGTCCATGTAACCTTTGTTTTGTTCAGTGAATTTCGAAGTTTTTTTTAATTCCATTTCCTAACTATAACTTACTTGTAACCTTTGGTTTTTTAAGTGCATGTTTAAGGTTTTTCAAATTCTATTTCCTAACTATAATGTCCCTGTAACCTTTGTCTTTTTTGTGTGAAATTCTATGGTTTATTAGCTAGTCACGTTTGCAGAGTGGTTGAGAAAGTGGGTTGGGCCTCCGACCAGCTCTCAGGAATCCCGCTGTATGGGACTTACTAAAGGTAACAGGAGGGCATCCTGGCCCCCAAGGACCTACAGCATCCAAGAGGACTTCATCCCCCAACCAGTAGTGCACCAGGAGGCACATTTGCAGTTTGGTGGAGAAAGGGAGCGTGGGCTCCGAAGATCTCTGAGCAATCCCACTCTGTGGAACTTACTGGAAGTAACAGAAGGGGTAGGTGGCCCCCAAGTACCGTCAGCAGCCAAGGTGAGTTCATCCCCTAACCAGCTGTGCGCCAGGAGGTGCATTTGCAGAGTGGTGGAGAAAGGGTGCATGGCCTCCAACAACCTCTCACCAGTCCAGCTGTGTGGGACTTACTGGCGGTAACAGAAGGGGTAGTTGGTCCCCAAGGACCCTCCAGAGCCAAAGGGACTTCATCCCCCAATTAGTAGTGGGCTAGGAGGCACGTTTGCAGAGTGGTGGAGAAAGGGGGCGTGGCCTCCAAAGGCCTCTCAGCAATCCTACTGTGAGAGACTTACTGGAGGTAACATGAGGGGTTCCTGGCCCCCAAGAACCCTCAACATCCAAGGGGACTTCATCCCCCAACCAGTAGTGCTCCAGGAGGCACGTTTGCAGAGTGATGGAGAAAGGGAGTAGGGCCTCCAATCACCTCTTAGCAGTCCCCTTGTGTGGGACTTACTGGAGGTAACAGGAGGGGTTGTTGGCTCCCAAGAACCCGGTGCAACTTTGTTTTTTAAAATGTATTAGGCCCTCCTTCCCTGGGGGATTTCAGCCCCAGGGCTCCATCCCCAGGGGCCTGGCCTTATTTGTATGAAGGAGCGGCGCCACATGTCCCCTCTCCCTGTGCCGATTGGGGCCTCTGGGACCCCATCCCCCGGGGTCCACCCTGTTGGGTCCCACACATGGGGCCTAGGGGGGGTCAGGGTATCCCTACGTAGCCCTCTTATATATATATATATATATATTTTTTTTTTTTTTTTTTTTTTTTTTTACTTGTTCTGGACAGGGGACTAAGTCCTCGAGTGCTGTAATGACTACCAGCAACATTTTTATAATGTTGCTGGCAGCCAATCAGAGCATTCGCTTCTGTGGGAGTCTGTCTCCCGCGAAAGCAAATTGACCCAAGGGGAGAAAAGCTCCATCGGCCAATTAGAATGCTCAATTGTTTTCAATTGGTTCGACAAAGACTCAGAATCCCAAGAGGAAGCTAATGCTAGGAGGAGCAGCTGATCACTAGGAAGCAAGCAAATGAGAGTGATGTGGGAAGCAACCAATGGTAAGTAAAGGTAAATCATGGGCGGGCTCTTAGCCAGTTTTTTAATTTGTTTTCAATTTACAAGAGATTCCTAAAATCCTAAAAATGATTGCTTAATTTAAAGCAATCACAAACATGGTGGTCAGCTGACCCCAGCAGGTCACCCTCCCTGTGATGGCAGTGATTTGTAGTGGTTTGCAATTTGCGACCTTCCTTATTGATATTCTTGAGGTTGAATCGTGACCGTCTACGATCAGTAATTTGTGAACTGACCTACTAGTACAGAGGTTGAGTTGCAAAATACCATTGGACTCGCTAAATTTCGGTGCACAAATTGCAACCACTTTTAGCAAATTCAATGTACGTACAACTGGCCTTGTTTTCCGTAATTGTTCAAAATAAATTTGCAGTTATAGAGCATTGAAGCGCATTGAAGTGTATTGAACTGAATTGAAGTGGGTCCATTTTAACAGAAACTCTTGAGATCTGACCAAAATATAAAGGCCTTGATTATTTGTGGAAGGCCTGCAAAAGAGGACACTGACATCTTTGAGCGCACATGAAAGACAAACGGATCAGTAGCAAAACTCCAGAAGGATTCCCACCTGATATTCTGCAATTTAACCAGTTGTCTTATCAGGCATTTCATCAAAGAAGTTGCCAATTTGTTTAATCATGACATTTATAGCCAAATGTAGCCACGTAGGGCCTGATCTATGAAATTGTCTTGCAGTTGCAAATACTACAGTTCACAAAATCGCAGGCTTTGCCTTCACAACACAGTGTGTTGCCATGTACTAAAGGCACACAGCGAGTCGGAAGAGGCTTTCCAACTTCCAAAGTGTTGTTTTCGACCCATATCAACTAGCAAACGAAATGGGGCATGTCATTATGCAATGTATTGTGGTTTGCAACAGCAATGGTAGTTGCAAACCCAAAAGGAATGGCAACAAATTTTCAAAGTGAAGCTATCACAGAGGAACAGCTTCCACCATGTAAGTGGTAGCTTCCAGGATTTTGTGGAGCAAGCAGAGGTCAGGAGGCCACTGCATTCTTCTCCAGTGCTATTCCAAGAATTTCAACTTTTGTTTGTGAAAGAAGCTCTAGTGCCTGAAAGTAGGGTGACCAGACATCCCGGATTTGCCCGGACAGTCCCCGTTTTTGAAGGACTGTCCCGGCGTCCCAACACTTTCTCCTAAAACACAAACATTTCCCATTTTTTGTGGGAGGGGAGGGTGAACCTGTACATTAATCACAGTGCTGTGCAGATCCACATTTCAACCACCCTCTTAGAAACGGGGGACAGAAGTTCATTTGTTTAGACTCTCCTGCTGTCCTGCCTCACCTCATTCAAGCTGCACAGCAGGAGTTAATGAGGTGTGAATGAGGTGTTAATCAGAGCTGCAGAGCCTGGCCGGCCCATCACCCAGGGTATATATACACACACACACACACATATATATGTGTGAGTGTGTATATATATATTTACAGGTAAAGCACTTCTGGCAACTCTACTTTGCATGCCAGCAGTGCCCACCCACGCCATTTGATCAGAAGTATACCATACGGAGAGTTTCTCCGTATATGACGCATTTGCAGTTTGGAATCGGACCTAGAAAAATGCCAAATTGAGGTTTTTTTCTCGATTTTTGGTCTGTGGGTATGAATATTCCAATCTACAAAAGGCTTTGGACAAAGCCAACTCCCGACCATGTGACCTTTGTCTTCAAACCAAGAAAAGTCTCAACATTACTACTTTCAATGACCCTACATCTGAAGACACTCAAACAATTAGTGTAATTACTATTTTTAGTAAGCAGGAGAAGTGCATTAGACATATTGTCTATAAACATTGGCCCATTGTTTTGACGGATCTAACACTCAAATTTTTGCTGCCCAAACTCCCCAATATAACTTTCAGGCGGGCACCTTCTATGAAGGATGCTCTAGTTAAAATCTGTCCAGAAGTTATAGTGAAAACTAATCAAATCTGGGTTTTTTAAATGCTCGTCATGCCGAGCGTGTAAGTTCGGTTTGAACTTGTCTGAGTATTGCACAGCCTTCAGCGACATTCCAATTTGCATAAAAGAACACTATACCTGTAGAACTGTTTTTGCGGTTTACCAACTACAATGCACTTGTCATTTGAAGTATATTGGCAGCACGAAGTTTCCAGTCTTCAATCGGATTCTCCAGCATTTGGGCGCCATTGTCAACTCAGATGAAAATTATCCAGTAGCGCGACATTTTAAGGCAGTACATAACAACTGATTGAATGACTTGACATACTCTGTAATTGGGGCAGTTCATCCCTCTTTTCGGGTGGCAACAGGGAGAAAAGGTTGAGGCAGTTGGAGTCTTCTTTTATACTCATGTTAGACACACGTATACCGCATGGATTAAACACCAGTGAAGACTTGCATCACTTTTTATAATGATTTCAAAATGTTAGATCATGTAGCTGCTATGTGTATGTTGGTAGCGAATCAAGACGTTATTATGAGATATCATTGTGGGCCTATTACCTATGCACTTTTTGCACATTTTTCCTCAAACCAATTTGCCCAATTACATTCTTTTCCCATAGGAGCACAACTTAATGAATTTATCAAGATGCTTTGCACACAGTGGCCTAGTTCTCAGTAGTAAATGTTAGGAACACATGTGTTTGATGCATTCCTTTTTCCTGTTTAATATTTTCTCTATGTGATCAGAGAATAATCTAGGCAATAGATTCGATACACTTTAGTCAAGCCATTTAGAAAGGTTATGTATGATACGGCAAGTATTCACAGATGATGCCCTCTGCTGAACCTCCATTTTTAGAGTGTTTTTTTAATTATTATGGGGTATTTTTAACAATTTTGGCACCTTGCCCTACTTTGGACATGTTTTGATAAAACATTGATATGAGATTTATAAGACTGCATTAATGGCATATTGTACAATCAATCAACATGCAATTTTCTAGTATGATTTTTAGACACACATTAAGACTACGAGTTAGTAGGTCTTACATATTAGAATAGAGTGAAACATGTTTGTAATTTGTCAGTTTACAATGACTAGTATGAAATATGAATTAATGGTCATTAGCCCTGTATGCTTTTGGAAAATGCCAGCTTACCATGCGTTATATGGGACATGAACCAATGGGCACTAGCCGCTTATCTTTTCATTGTTTGGGTTATTATTACTGACAGCAAGAATGCTGTAAGCTTACTAAAACTTCACAAAGATTATTCTCAAACCTGCACACTGTGACAAAACAAGAGATCAGTAATAATTAAGCATTGGTCCCTGATCTAAGATTGTTTAGCAATGCCACGCCAAAAATGAATTTTTCCATTTTTACGAACTGATATGGCTTTTTTTTTTAATATATTTTTTTAAAAACATACTATTATCACTCATTGATTTTTTGGGTACATGCTGCTTGAATTAATAGGACAGTCAATATACGTTTTTGCTCACAAATGAGGAAATAATCTGTATAATTTTGTTTTTCAACATGTGCATTTGTCTCTTTAAATGTATGTTGCTCTAATTGTTCTCGCGAAACTATTGGTTGCACTTTATTTAAAATGGAAACCCGTCACCGGCACGTTAGGTGATCAAGATCGCTTATACGATCGAAACGCATCCGGGGCGAACACTTGTCTGCACTAACTTTGGGGATGCTAATTAAACAAAAAAGAAGCAGTAACCTTTCGTTCTTGGATATTTATTGAAACTCAAGATATTGGTGGTCCATACCTGTTCATCTCTGTATCGATATCCAGCAACTCATGCATAATCTTTATATATATTTATATATGTATATGTGTGTGTGTATATATATATTAATATATATATAAATATTAAAATATATATATGTGTGTGCGTGTGTGTTCCTGAGACGTAATAGGACATTTAGTCCTATTTCTATGTCTATGTCGTCCCAATTTTTCCATCTGAAAATCTGTTCACCATACTTAAAGGGACAGTGGCTGCCAGGGCTAGAGTGGCCTTTTATTCCATGGGGTATTTCCCCGGTGGGCTGGGGCCTTTGGAGGCCAGTTTTAAGTCACACCCACTACTGGTGCCAGTGTCACTTTCCATAGCTCCATGAGATTATTTGTAGCAGCCACAGAAGGCTTTAAAAGAAGAGGAGCGGAAGAGAGGGATGGACAGGGAGAGAGGGAGAGCCAGGAGGGAGAAGAGAGAGAAAGAATGGATGGAAAGTGATAAAATGAGGAGAGGAAGGAAGTGAGCTGGTGGCCTGGTTTACACTTTCTTGCCAAGGCTACTTTTGGTCCCCAGTCCGGCACTGGTGGCAAATTACAAAATGTCTGCCTTTTGCAAGTGTGAATGCAGGAATGAGGTTTGCTGTCCCTTGCAGGCTTCCATCTCTGCATTTGCACGCGTTCGCAGGTGGTTGCAAAGGGGCTTATGCCACATTAATGAGGTATGAATTTTGTAAATTAAGAATTGAAGCCACAACAGATTTAGTACATCCATCACTCACTGTGCAAAATTAAGGTCAGTTCACAAAAAAGTGGGTATGCAAAAAAATTACTGGATTGCAACCTAAACTTAGTACATCAGGTTCTTACTTCCTTTAATTTAAACATTTAAAATATAGCTAATCCAGGGATTGGCATTTCAATGGGTTCCTCAATTTTTAGCAATCTCTTGATTCAGTCTCATTCATGCCAGTTGGAGGGAGCACCGCATGGGCATAGGAGAATATATGATATTACAACACAAACAATTACACCGAATATATGACGTTACAAAGCGAGCAAATACCAAGTGGTAGGTTACTACGCGGATGTTACATCGTCCGCGTTGTTACCACGCATGGCATTACATCGCAAGTTGTCTCTACAACTTGCACTAGATGGCGCGCTGGATTTAGGAATAGTATAAATTACTATTCCTACTCCAGTTAGTGCAACAGCAGGGAATGTGTTGGACTTAAAATCCAACACATTCCCTGGTGTTGCACGCCATCCTGCGCAAGTCGTTGAAACGACTTGCGATGTAATGCCATGCGTGGTAATAACGAGGACGATGTAACGTCCGCGTTGTTATCAACGCGCGTGCTACTGGCAGCGTTGTAAACGCTGTCTCCCATTACAACGCATGCTTTTACAACGCGGTTTTTTAACATCGCTACTACCATTACATCGCAAGATTTTACAACGCATGCCATTACAACGCATTTTTAATAACTACCATTACAACGCATACCATTACAACACATACCATTGCAACACATAAAACTTTTAGGGCAACAGTAGGGTAAGTGTTGGATAGTGTAGGGGTGAAAATTACTATTCCCACTCCAGTGAGTGCAACAGTAGGGTAAGTGTTGGATAGTGTGGGGGTAACAATAACTATTCCCACACCAGTGAGTGCAACAGTAGGGGAAAGTGTTGGATAGTGTAGGGGTAAAACTTACTATTCCCATCTAAATCCAAATACCCACCCCCATCCTAAAACTCAAAAATCTCCATTACTTACCTTATAATGCGTTGTAATGGCATGTGTTGCAATGGTATGTTTTGTAATGGCATGCGTTGTAGTGACATGTGTTGTAATGGCATGCGTTGTAAAGCCATGCGATGTAAAGGCAGTTGCGTTGTAACAGTTGCGTTGTAAAAGCAGTGTGATGTAATGACTGTGTTGTAATGGAAGTTTTCTGCATAGAAAGTGTGTGATTCTGGGCTGGGGGGAGACAAGGAACAAGGTTGAGGGGGACGAATAAAGTCCTCCCCCAGCAGTGACATCTTAAGAATTTTAGGGGCCAGGGCAAAAATATTTTGGGGTCCCCTATATGTAAAAAATTAGTTTTTTATTAACAATTTCCTGCTAATTCAAGGTCACATACCAAACAATACTAAATTATATGCCACCTTGAAGTTGAGCTTCACGTTAACAAACAGGATGATGAAAGTCCTCCCGGACGCCAGCAACTTTTCAGTGACTCTATAACTAGTGGTGGGGCAGGTGCTGCTGCACCCCCGGTAACCTGCAAAGGTTTAGCTGCAGAATGGGTAAGGAGGTGACGTTTCAGTTTCTTTCTGCATTGGAAAGATGGTCAAAGGTTGAATTCTATTAAGCACTGAACAACTGCTTGTGACAAATTACATTTAAATCTCCTATCATGTAGATCTTTGTTTACGTTTGTCTTCCAGGGAAGCACACATTTTCAAAGAACTGGCACATTGTATTGTGAAATTCGTTATCAAGCTGCGTATCTCAATTCAAGGAACCCATATATTTCTGGGTTTTTTTAATGTCTTTTTATTGTTTTCAACTCACATCTCGCTTTACATACCACTTGCGAACAACAATGCGGTTACAATATATGTGCACATGTGTTTTTGGTATGTAGGCTATAGTATAACATATAAACACAAACAATTAAGAGTCAGTCAATTAATATTTTTCCACTGAATCTAATGATTATGGAGTAGCTTTGTCAGCAAACCATCAGAATTTTAAGTCTGTTCCTCCAACTTGGGGCACCACTTTGTGAATGCAAACAAATAGCATATTACATTCAGTGTAGCTTGTCAGGCTGTGTTACACAACCCATCTACATCAGTGTCCTCCTGTAGTGGTCCTTGCATAGGCCTATATTCAACATAACTCTGCAACACTTTGCATCGCAAATCTGGCAACGGATGTCTACACATCCCACATACCTTCTCTCTCTTTTCTCACAATGCCTCTCCCTCTGCCGTAGCCCAAACGTTGACATCCTTTTTTCATCTTGCAAATGGTGGGCCTTGATAAGTTTTCCATGTGACTGCCACCAGTCGTTTGGCTAATGTGAATGCCAAGTCTAATAGTCTACTACGCACTTTTTTTAGGTTGGGGACGAGGGAATCCACCTAATGAAAGTCTGGCCTGCATTTAATCACTCTATCTAGAGATCCACTTAAATGGTGTGTTATTTGAGCCCAGTATCCCTAATTTTGATACAGTCCCACACCATGTGGAAGATTTTTTTTTTTTTAGAGAGTTTTTATATAGCGCAAACTAGACCCAAATCGGGTATCAGAGCACTTTACAGGAGCACCAATTTCGTTACAGAAGGACACATTCATTTTGTCTCGCCTACGCAGCGCACATGCGCTGCATAGGAGGGGACCTCATGTAATCGATTTTGTTTTTGCTCTAAAAACGTGCACGCGTTGCATTACTTGGAATGGCAACGTGTGCACGTCTGGCGATTTCCTTGCGGGAGCGAGCAGTGCCATATGGTAGCAATTATCGCGCTCGCTCCCACAAGGGACACTGCGCGTCCCTGCTCTCGGCCAGCACTCCCCCCACTTGTTTGCATTGGAGACTCCAGCAGGTCTCCTCGGGTTTCAAGTTCCTCCACTTTAGATGATTAACTGTAAACAGCTGCATTCCTTGCTATTCCTCGCTTTCACTTTTGCCGTTGCGCATTTGAATCGCTCTGAACTTTTGATGGGCTTTAACTTTCGCGGCCGCAGTTACAGAGTTGAAGTGTGGCTCAATGGTTAGAGCGGCAGTCCCTGATGCAGAGGTCTGGCCCGGACCAGGGTTCAATTCCCGCCTTGGCGGGACTTGGGCTCAATTTCCCTGGACCTGATAATTCTCTCCTCAGGTGCCTATTCTAATCATGGGTCCCACTCTGCAACTCTGGGCAATAGCTTGCTTAATCTCCACAACGGCCCCAAGAGCGCTAAGGATGCCTGGCTTCACCTTGGGGGTGCCCAGGAGTGGGCACTTCACAGGGAAAGGCCAGGAAGGGTTCCACAGCGGTATGTGCACAGCGCCTGAGAGACCCTTTCGGGGGTGTGCGGAGCGCTATATAAATGCACTACATTTACATTTACATTTACATTCGCTGCAGAATAGGTGAGCCGTCTGTGTCAACAGGGCACTGCCGGGTTGGGAGGAAGGAGGGGTTCCCTCCCACACCCCCTCCGAGCTCTCCTTATAGTGCGAACGAAGGCGTGCTTCTTAGCACTAATCACCACTCCGCAGCCGAGTCACGCAGCCCCGCCGTGGTGTTCACCACACCGAGTGCATCCAAGACAGACACAAGCGTTGTGTTATTTGTCTGACACTATGGAAACCACGCTGCCCGCAGACCTGGGCTCTGTCCTAACAGGTCCTGTGCCTGACACACGGATGACGACATAGGGGCGCGAGTGAGGCACAGGGTGCCTAAATCTGATGTCTTACTGACTGTGCCCAGCCCTGCTGGCCTTTCTATCGGAGGACCTGCACGAGGACTTCTCCAATTGGAGAACCGGCTCTAGGACCACGGACGGGGCTGCTTTCCTGAGTGAGACGTCTTGAGTACTAGAGAGATGAACAGGAGAGCTCGCTTTGCCGTGGGGTGCGGTCAGGATGTAGAGCTGTTAGAAGTCCCAATGAGGCAGGAGTAAGAGGAGTCCCTGCACTTGGAGTAGTGTTTCGGCGATGGAAAATATTTGATCATATTTTGCCATACGGAAGATAGACGGGTATTGATGGGGATTTGTGTGCGTGTCTTGTGTTCCTGCCACAGAGGCGGTGGAGTGCTGCTACAAATACGGCCTAAGTATTTTTGGCACATCTGGGGCGTATGTTCAATACAGAAGTGCTGTCACCTCAGACACTTCGATGATCCCTTCTGACCTACTAGAGGTAAAGAGTGGGTCCTCGTGTTACAGTATGTGATCAGTGCTTAATACTTGGGTTATTTAACACTCCAAACTGCCCTGTGCTTTGGTTATGTTCTGGTTTCATCATTCCCATGAGCGCTGCAGTGGTTGTTTTCTCTTCCCCTCGTGATGTGGGCTGCTTGTAATCTTTGGGAGATGTGATGTCCTCGTACTACAGAATTCTGTCTCCTACCTTGTGATGTGGACTTGGGTGATCACTTCTGGGGAATCTGGCATCGTTCAGGTGAATGTTGTAGTGGTTGTCTCCGATCCCTCACCTTCACTCATAATGTTGACTGGTGTTGTATCCTGTTGGTGTTATGATGCCATTACGCTCGTGTATGCTGCAGAAGTTGTCTCCTGCCTTGTGATATGGACTGGGAGGAACGCCTCTCTTCTGGGGAATGTGGCGTCATTCAGGTGAGCGCTGCAGTGGTTGCCTCATCCCTAGAGATGTTGGCTGGAATTGTGTTTTTGAGAGATGCGGTGGTGTCATTCTGGGGAGTAATGCTGTGGTTGTCTCTTTCCTTATATTCTGGGCAGGCGTTGTGTCCACCAGTTGTTTCCTCTTGCACTGTAGAGCTCTGGTGCCCGCCTGTATGCTTGCGATGTGGGTTGTTTGGAGTCTTGTTCAATCTGGCATTGTGTTGTAGTGCATTAAAGCCGGCCGCTTCTCTCCCCGGCACTTAAGTGCCAGCTGATAAGAGAGCCAGGAGCTTGCGCCTTTTCCACATGTATGACATTTAAATATGCGAGTCTAGTGATTGTCACTTGTCTTTATCACCTGCAGAGACGGCAAGCCTCACTCATTGCGCGTGAGGCTCGCACAGTTGGAGGTGTGGTTGAGCCCTCACTCACGGCACGCTAATACCCACCCTGCAGGGAGGGCTAGAACCTGGTCTCTTTGTGCACCTCTGTTTAGCGCCCTGCAACGTGCAGGGGGGGGGGGGGGGGGGGTTGCGGGAGCTACTGAAGCTTCAGGGAGCAGCATCCAGTCTGGGTAGGTGCTGATCCAGGCGCCTTCATCCGAGGGGCGGCACCGCTTTGGACACCAGAGTGCTGCCCACACCCTTGGGTTGCCATTCGCCCACCCTAGTGACTTTAATTGTATGTGTTTTAAGATGTGTTTAGTGTATTTAAGGTTATGCAATTTTAGATGTACTTTAATTATATGTAAGGTTTGAGGACCAATGGTCTAAATAAACGTAAATTGAACTATAACTTTGGGTGTTATTTTATTAGCTATAACTTCATTTTGATGAGTCATTTAATTAATGTCCGATACCATATAGTCATTGATGGTTGTGCAACACTACTTCCTGTGATGTCAGCAAATATGTGAATTTGTTCTCACTCCTTAGAATTTCCCAAACTTGAGAACGCTGACCCTGGTAAAGATGCTCTGGGTGGTGTGTGTGTGGGGGGGAGGCGGTGCGGGGGGGGGGTCGTGCATTCACGGCAGTATGTGTCTGGGACATTAAACCTGTGACAATGACGGTGGTACGGGGGCAGGGGTAAGAGTTCCAGAGAACGCCTTTAATATCATTTTCCTCCCTCCTCACATAGCCGCTAGTGGGAGGCTGGGGGCGCCATTGTGTCACTACTACCCCTTTGTCCCACCCCTGTCTTTCTTTGACCTTTGTCCTTTGAGAGCGTCGTATTTTTATTATCTTTTCCATTTGTTTCCTTTTCTGAGTCGATGCATTTCCTTTGGTGCGCCTGTCGCTTCCGTTACTCATATGTAGATAGTGTGAGCTAGCTCAGTGGGTTAATGGAAGCGTTGGCGAGATCTCCATATTTACTGTAGGTCATGTGTTTGAAAACGGGGTGGTCAACTCAGCCATTCATCCTCCCGAGCCCGCTAAAAGGAGCAACTCGTAAACCTCTGCGATGAGCTCTCAACCGAATGAATTGTTCTATTCTGAGTTATTTTGGTTTTCAATGCATAAACATGGCAGCAAAGCACCTGTACCCCACCAACACACAAAAACATACATTGAATGCAAACATTAGCCAGCTTTGCAAAGCCTGTAGTTCTGGCTTGTACTGAGTCCCGTCTAAAACAATACAAAAAACTGCTGCAGAGAAAGATACAAATGACCGCTTTGTGTACACAATTCATCTAAGTTAAATAATTTAATGTGTGATGATTCTGACAACTTCTTTAATTTTTTTTTTTTTTTTTTTTATTTGTTTTTGTTTTCCAAAACCTTTATTCAGTATGGACATATAATACATTGCTCCAAGCCTACATCCAGCGAGTGGCCGGCAGTGCGGCAGACAGATGGAAGTTAGTGTTTTACACAGCTGCCCGCCTACAACCCACCAGGGGCCGGCCGCGGCGTAATAAACATTGGTATGCCCTCCGACACTGCAAGACACTGCAGCATGTTCACAGTCTGTGGCCTGAATTGAACCATTGTTCCGTACCAACTTGTTCCGGTGTTGCATGGTTTGAAACCCGCACGCGCCGTGGCATCCCATCCCATATCCCAGTGGTATAGTATCACAGATTCACATTGTGAAACCCACGGCTGTAGGGAGAAAAGAGTGAGTGAGGACCCCAATCCTCCCACCCGGCGATAACAGCAGAGTGAAACACGCCAATTCCTGGAGGTTCCGTCCAGCATCTGCGAAACCCTCTGCATGACTGGCGGAAGGGAGACATACGAACAACCCGTATCCATTCCGATCCCCATGTCCGCCCTCCCAATCAGGTTGCCCCAACAGATATAGTGTGATAGAACTGAGTGATTATTAATAGGGAAGGCTTGCTACGATTGTGGGTGCGACATCAGATATGTCGTGAGAGGACCCCAGATATCTATTGGTCTGGATGCGGTGGGTAGGAGCTCCGCATACCTGAGCAAAGTGTCTTGACACTGTACCATGTCTATGATCCAGTCTTTAAATTTAGGAGCCCTGCCCCGCCCCCACCTGCATGCTATTAGTCTCTGCGCTATAAGAAAGGCAACCGTGGCAAACTTACGAACTGGTCTCTTAATGGCTTTTGTGTAGCCCAGAAGTGCCTGCGTTGGAGAGGGCGACAGTGGGACGTCTATCATCTCCGAAATGCCAGAATACACTTGTCGCCAATAGTCGGCTATTTCCCGGCAGCCCCAGGCCATATGTAGAAAGTCCGCAGCTGGTGTGCAGCAGCGCCAACAAAGGTCATCCTCCCGGAGGCCTACCCTGCACATGTGCGCTGGAGTACAGTAGAGCCTATGTAGGAACTTATAATGAATAACCCTGAATCTACTACTGGAGGAGATCTGTTCGGTCTGTAAACAGCAATAGCTCCAGAGGTCATCGTCAAGGGGCGCATCTAATTCACCTTCCCATTTGGCGCGCGCTCTGCAAGGCACTGGGTCCGTTGTAACGCGTAGTGAATGATATAGATGAGAGACCGCGTGTGCCGGGGTAGTAGCCTTGAGCAGCTGATGTAAGGAATCTAAAGTGGGTGGCTCGTCAGGAAACCCCTCCGTCAATGCCCGAACCCCACTGCGAAGTCGAATGTAGAGAAATATGTCCATGGGAGTAGGTGTATGGTCGGCCATCATGTGTGCCTGTGATCGAAAGTGTCTGTCCTGGTATAAATCTCCCCATGTCTTGATGTCGAATTTGGCCATGAATTTTTTAAACAATAGTTCTTGCAGGAGGGGTAGTAGGGGGTGGTATGCCAAGGGGAGCAATGGAGAGTATATCATTGCCGTGTGGGTTTTTCTCGCGATATGCCACCATGCTAGCACAGAGCTGGAAATCGTGGTGTGGTACGCAGCCCGTGGCTCCGGAGTGCTAAATATTGCCCCTTCCAGTGGGATAGGATCTGCTAACCAATGTTCCACTGCTATCTGCGGTAAAAAGGGCGTGGGGCGGAACCAATAATGAACGTAGTGGGCCTGAGCGCTGTAATAATACAATTCAAAGTCCGGTAAGTCAAAGCCGCCCTGCGTGAATGGACGGGTCAATATTTCCCAACTCAAACGTGGTCGCTTCCCTCCCCATACCAGTCGAATAAGCTCAAAACGTAAGAATCGAAAAAAGGGTTTGCCTGGGAAATAAGGGATATTGAGAAAGAGATAGAGGAGCTTAGGAAGAACTACCATCTTAACGAGAGATGCGCGGCCCGCTAAAGAAAGGGGCAGCGTGATCCATCTGGTCACGCAGGTTTGAATATGATCAAATGTGCGGCCATAGTTCAACCGCATCAACTCTTCCCTATCCCGAGAGAGGAGTATGCCCAAGTATCGGACCTCATCCTCGCACCACGCAGAGGGTAGTCTAGGTGGAACGGCTGAGCAGCCGCCGTGAGCGGAAAGACAGTGGATTTTCCCCAATTAATATGAATGCCAGACATGCCCGCAAAGCGAATGAATTCCCGGAGGATCGGGTTGAGGTTAGTAGCAGGGTCGCGGATGTATAGCGTGATCTCATCCGCATATAAGGATATGAGGACTTCCCGCTGAAGACAGCGCAGAGCCTTGTCTCGGTGGTGCTGTCGGAGCCGGGCCGCCAACGGTTCCATCGCTACAGCGAACAGCAATGGAGATAGGTGACAACCCTGACGAGTTCCTCTCGATATAGCAAAGGCATCAGATAACCGGCCGTTCACTCCCACCCGAGCGACCGGGTGATGATAAAGGAGAGAGATCCATTGCGTAAATCCCACTGGCATCCCCATGTTACGCAAGATACATTGGAGATAGTCCCACTCCAGGGAGTCAAATGCCTTGGTGGCGTCCAAAAAGACCGCCACCAGCGGCAAATCAGGGTCTACATTGTGCATTATGGAGAAGAGAGTCCGAAGATTATGGGAGGTAGCCCTGCCGGGGACGAATCCCGCCTGATCCGACAGCACCAAACCCCCTAATAGCAACTGCAATCTATTGTCCAACACCTTAGTCAGAATTTTAGCATCACAGTTGATTAATGAGAGAGGACGGTAGGAGTCGCAATATTGAGGTGGTTTCCCGGGCTTTAACAGGGAGGTAATTAAAGCCTCCTGCATGGATGGGGGAAGTTTGCCCGATTCATGCGCCTCCATATAAACCTCACGAAGCACTGGTGCCAGGACATCCACATACGCCTTGTAAAAATCCATGGGCAGACCGTCCAGGCCAGGGGCCTTACCGGGCGCCATCTGGCCAATCGCGTCTCTGATTTCATCCAGGCCTATGGGTTCCGCCAAAAACTCCCTCTGATGGTCTGAGAGCCAGCCCAAGGTAAGCTCCCTCAGGTACTCGTCCATGTCTAGTTCACCCACTCTAGTAGTAGAGTAGAGTGTAGAGTAGTGTGTAGTGAAGGCAGCTAAGATCGAATTTGTGTCTCGCAGAGGTATCCCTCCGTCCCCCTCTAGCTCCAGTACGAAATTTGCGCCTCGCGGGGGACGAACCACTCCCGCCAGAAACTTGCCGGGCCGCTCTCCCTCCCCGTATGCCCGAGCCCTGAAGTATTTACCCCTGAAGTGAACCTCTCTTTCAGCGGTGGAAGTATATTCAGAGAGCGCCTCGCGGTACCGCCCCTGTGGCTCTGAGTTGGTTGCGTAGTCCGGTCGAGTTTCTAGTGTGTGCAATGTGCATTCCAATGTATGCAGTGTAGTGCGCAAGGCCCTCAGCACACCGGAGCTTTTAGAGATACAAAATCCGCGCACTGTGACCTTTAGTGCCTCCCATAGGGTGGCAGCCTGCTCCACCGATCCCTTGTTACGGAGAAGGAAGTCTTCAAGTTCTTGACACAGTTCGGCACGGAAAAGCTCGTCGAGTAAGATGTTGGGTTGAAGTCTCCATGCCGGTGGCCCACCCATCATGTCCGATAAGCGGAACTTGGCTAGCACCGGGGAGTGGTCAGAGAATGTGCGGCCCAGATGTTGAGCCGTAACCAGAGAGGGAGCCAGTCCCTTAGACACCAAGATGTAGTCTAGTCGGGCCCACGTGGCGTAAGCCGTATTCCAGTGTGTGCCCTCCATCCGAGTCGGGTGCAAGTGACGCCAAGCATCTACGACATCCTGAGTGTCACGAATGTCCCTCAGATATCTATGTGTGTTAGTGTAATGTTGTGCCGAGGGGTTGGACCTATCTAGCGCGGGGTCAAGCACAGCGTTAAAGTCTCCTCCCCAAATAAGATGTGTCGATCCTACATCCCTGATCTTGTTCCACAGAGCAATGAAGCTGCTCGGGTCATCGCAATTAGGGCCATATGAGCAGGCCAGGGTAATGGTTTTGACACCTATCCTACCCCAAGCTATGCAATATCTGCCTTCACGGTCTGCAGCGTCGCCCAGGGGAGTATAAGGAACACTTCTTTTTATCAGAATGGCGGTGCCTCTCGCATAGGATGAGTAGGACGCAAGAATCGAGTGCGCAGCCCATCTGGCGGCAAAGACGCCTCTACGATGGGGAGCCATGTGGGTCTCCTGCAAGAATACCACTTGGACATTTAGTCTGTCCAATGCACCTAAAATTTGTCTCCTCTTCCTCGGGTCCCCCAGTCCCCTAACATTCCAGGTAATAGCGGAGAGTAGCCCCCCCTCACCAAGATCAGGGGTTACGGCGGGACTCATGTCTGCAGATGAGGAAATCATTGGGCAAGGAGCACACTCCGCAAAAATTCCACCGGTACCACTGTACATTAAAGGCATCAGAATGTGCAACCACACAATGCATTTTAACAGTATCCATACTGAATTCAAACAAAAACAAAACAACCCCTTGAGAACCATCCCCCCCACCCACTCCGACAGCCCAAACCTGCCGGGCATCACCCCCACCCCACATAATCCCACAATACCCTGACATTACCCAGCTGGGGATCACCCAATCGGGGACACAAGGGGTCCAGACCCGCCATCCAACCTCCCCGATATTTCACCCGCTGTCCGCCGGAACCAACCAGCGGAAGGCGCGGGAGGGGGAGGCAGGTGCCAGGGCGAAGTCAGATTAAAGCAACATCATGGAGACCTTAACAGCAGCAGAGCCCAACTAGTGGTGGCTCCACAAGATAGGGCCAAGACACAGAACAGCATACTAAATGAGCACCAGAGCCCAATATAAGCCAGGAACAAAGCAGGCCATACCATAAAAGAGACAAAAGGAACAGTAGTGGCAACTATGAGGTCTCTAATCAGTCAATAGCTGAGGTGGGCGAACGAGAGCCCGCCCTCTCCGAAGGGGGCCTGGCAGCATCGGAAGAACTCTTACGATCCCTCAGAAACAGTTCCACCTGAGATGGGTCCTGAAATATGTGAGGCTTGCCATGGTGGACCACCCGCAGGCGAGCCGGATACAGCATAGAGTATTGAATCCCATTTTGGATCAGTCTTTTCTTTACCGGCCCAAATTTACGCCGCGCATCTTGTACCGACTGCGTGAAATCTGGAAAGAAGGAGAGCGTGGTGTTTTCAAACTGGACAGGTTGTTTCTCCCGGGCGAGGCGGAGGAGGGTATCGCGATCTCTATAATTCAGAAAGCGGATGATGACAGGTCTCGGGGGCGCTCCGGGCACGGGGCGAGGGCCCAGGGTACGATGGGATCGCTCCACCACCAGCTGTGGAGAGAAGGCGTCCGCGCCAAAAAGGTCAGAGAGGAGCTTTTCAATGAAGAGTTCCATTTTGCCCACCGAAGTAGTCTCCGCCAGACCAATAAGGCGTACGTTGTTGCGGCGCGATCGCGCTTCTAAGTCTTCGTTCTTGTCGGCGATCACCTTCAGCAATCTCTCCATCTGGGAAACTTTAGAGGTAGTGGCCGTCGCCCCGTCCTCCAGTCCAGAAATCCGCTGCTCCGATTCCTTGACTCGCTCTTCCTGTTGGTCCAGTCTATGCACTACAGAGTCTAGGCGTCGCGACATGCCATTTATCTTCGAGTCTATGGAGGGGAGGCTAGTCTGCATATTAAGGAGGAGCGCCTTCCAGTCCACCTCATCGGTGTCCCCCCCATCAGAGTCGCCATCCCCCGGCGGAGGGGCATGGGCTTTTTTTCTCTGGATCTCAAAGGGGAGCCGGGATTGTTTAGTGTCTGTCTTCCCCATTATGTCTTCCAGACGCGGACCACCACGCAAGGACACCAGTATGAGGCAGTCTCACCCACCAGGACCCCACTCGGTGTCCGCAGTCAGCGAGGAGGGGAGCCACACCAGCGCAGCGCCACAACCAATGTCGCTCTGTTAATGGTAGATCACAGCCCGCAGCCGCAGCCCCACCAACGCTCACCCACGTGGCCGACAGGAGCCCAGCCGCGATGTTTAGTCCAGCTGAGTGGTGGGATCCATCACGGTCCGCCCAGGGTATCCCGGTCCGTCGGGTGCGGAAGCCCGGCAATGGCAAAGCATGGGGGCCAGCAGCGTCGCCCCTCCCGGCCCACAGCAACCCCCGGCAGCGCAACCGATGACAGTGGTGCCCCTCCTGCGCGGGACCGCCTCTCCCGGCGGCCCCCCGCCGATGCCGGTGCGACGCAGCAAGCGTGTCAGGGATCTCCTCGGGTGGGGGGGGCGCAAGCAGCACCAGAATCCGCACCCTCCGCCCCGCTCAGAAGCCTCTTAACTCTGGAAGCGCGCCCTCCTTCTCAGCCTCAGATATCGTAGCCAACCATCGGGCGATATTCCCGCAGTCCCAAGCCACCAGTGCCGCCTCAGCACACCTCCGTCTTACCGGCCCTCTGGATGTTCCGCAGCGGCCCAGGGAAGTCCTGCTGTGTGTATTGGGCGTCGCACGTCCCTTCCGGCAACGGCCGCGCCTCGCAGCCCGCTGCGCACGTACAAGCCTCGGTATTGCGTGTGCTCTCACGCCGGCTCCCTCGCTCCAGGCGAGCTCCAGGCGCGTCCGCTGGGGATATCGGCGCCTGTTTCTCCCTCACTGCCGGACAGAAAGGCTCAAGACTCACAGCGAGTGTTCTCCGGCCCCAGCCCAATCCTCGAAGCCTGTTCGATGTGCGGTTCCACGATGTAGGATGGACTGATCGGTCAATGAAGCGCCCGGCTGGCGAGAGCCTCACGAATGTGCGGCCATGTCGGTCTGGCGCCCTCTAGCGCCCCCATGATTTTGACAACTTCTGCGATATAAAATTGTCATCCAACTTTGCAATGCAAGCACTTTATAGAAAGCACAATGATACATTAAAGAACCAATTGCAGGAAGGGGCGAGAGAAATACTCTAGAGTGGAGCCAAAGTCCTTATGTCTTTTTTTTAAAGAATTTAAGGGCAGGCCATGCACACAGCGGTGCAGTCAACCCAGGTGTTTAAAAAAACTACAAAAAAACAGTAAAAACATAAGTGCCCAGCCTCCAGCGGGTACAATGATGAAAGGTGCGTGAGGCTAACTGCGGCATTCATTAAGCAGTTTACCTGTTTTAAGTTTTAGCCTCCAGCGAGGTCGGCGTAGGGCCTCAGCACAGCTGTGATGTGGCATTAAGATTTGGGTCCATGGATTTACCTGGCCTGCAGCAGGAGGCCCTGTCTTTATGAGAGTCGAGGCTGATGCAGGACGGAAAACAAACCGGAGTCCCTACCTGATCAATACAGCGCCATGAGGTGCTGAGGGTGTTCACGAGGAGTTGTTTCTAAGAGGTGTCACAAAGTTTTAGAGCATCTCGCCGCTGTGCTGTGGCAACGGGTATAGCCTCTTCCATCTACATAGTCCTAGGTTGTACCTTTAATGACGTGTTAATCCCAGTTTTTAGGTCTCGCCTGACCCAGCGCATGCGCTGGTCGGGCGAGACTTATTGAGAGGGCTCCAAAAAGTGCGACCAGGCAAGCCTAGAGCTACAGTGCATGTGCGGGAGCGCGCGTGTCGCTTTTACCGCGATTACTTTCACTTTCACGGCCGCAGGGCCGCTTTATGTTTGATCGCAATCGCGATCACTTTCGCGGCCGCTTGGCATAGCCAATAGGTCTCGCTTTTGGGACCTTATAAGTATTTAGTTATGCAATGTTGCATGGCTAAACACTTATAAGGTCCCAAAAGCGAGATCTATTGGCTATGCCAATGCTTGTTTATCCTCTGTGCGCGGGCGCGCGCGCCGCTTTTACCGTGATTACTTTCACGGGCGCGCGGCCGCTTTGATGTTTGATCGCGATTGTGATCACTTTCACTTTCACTTTCGCGGCCGCACGGCCGCTTGGCATAGCCAATAGGTCTCGCTTTTGGGACCTTATAAGTATTTAGTTATGCAATTGTTGCATGGCTAAACACTTATAAGGTCCCAAAGGCGAGACCTATTGGCTATGCCAATGCTTGTTTATCCTCGTGCCCGTTCTCACATCTACTGGTGGAAGTTCAATCATCATGCCCCTTCTTGTGCTGGTTCAGCCACTAGGCTTCTACCAAGTGTGCTGGATCTAGCATCTTACCTCTGCTTGTGCCTACCATCGTAGGTTACTGCTTCCTGCGCTGGTTACAGAATCTTACATTTACTCCCATAAAGCCTGATAGTTACATTGCCAGGACATCTCATCTTAGCTGTACAGTGTCCAATGAGGTTGCGCATCTTACCTCTCTCGTGTGCCAGGAGTTCATACGTCTCCTTTGTAGTGTGCCAGATACTGGGGCGAGGTAGAGTCAGAAGGGGACAGGCAGAGGAGATTGGGACAAACGTGAAAATTTACTTAAAAGCCCACAGGTTACAGAACAGCAAGGCAGGCACTGAACTAAAAGAGACCCAGCAAATCCGTGCCATAGTGCGGGCCAAAACGACAGACACCGGGCAAGTGTCCTTTCACCACACTCAACTCTCTCTTAACTCTGAAACATCTTTTCATAATAATAATGGAACGTGGAAATTGTTTGGGAAGAAATTCTAGAAGACCAGGAGATTCCTCCTTACAGGGACCTGGAAGCATCAAGGGTCTCTCAAATCTAAAAACAAGCATTGGCATAGCCAATAGGTCTCGCTTTTGGGACCTTATAAGTATTTAGTTATGCAGCACAATATCCTTGGTGCAACAACATCAACTGTTGCATGGCTAAACACTTATAAGGTCCCAAAGGCGAGACTCGTTGGCTATGCCAATGCTTGTTTTGTTTTTGTTAGGCACTGGGAGATTAAGTGATTTGCCCAGAATCACAGGATGTTGAGCGTCATAGCCGAGACTCGAACCCTGTTCCCCAGCTTCGAGGTCGACCGCTCTAGCCGTAAGGCTACATCCTCTCCCGGAAGTAATTTGCATATAGTGACTAGAATCGGGCACAAGGCTTAGGCTCACCTTCATATATCTCACCGATGTTCTTGGGGGAGAGGTATGACTTGTGTAGAAAGTTTACTTGTACTTTAGCTTAGTGTTTCTCAGCACTTTTTGAGTATATGCTAGGATTGTCTCCCATTCCTTGTCCTTTATTTAATCCTTTATCTCATGGCCTATACTAGACTCCCATCTTTTTCTGAGTTAGTCTTACCCCTCCTAAACATTCCATGAAGTGCTTTATAGAGAGATGTAACCATGTGCCGACTATCCCCTATCATCATGAGGGCTGGATAATGCATGCTGAGGCAGTGTTGCTAGTCCTGTGCCGCATAGTCCCTCAAATGTTCAAACTGACCAGTGCCCAAGCCCTTTCCGTCTGTAAATGTCTCCAGGGAGATAATTTCCCCATTAGCGTAACGTTCTCCTACCGTGAGTCTCCCCACTTCTGTCCAATGTGTTAATTGTTCTGCAGTAAAAAACCAGGGGGCGCTGTGCGTGGGAATCCAATCAGGGGCAAAGCCCAAGCATGCAATGGTCATCCAAAGGTCCTTGCAACACAATGTTTCCAAAATCTCAATGGTACCAAAAGTAATCAACTGTGTCTAGGCGTTTTGGTGGCCTTGCACATTGTAATACAACTCCAAGTCAGGTACACTAAGACCCCAGTCCAAAATTGTGCATTTAAATAACTCCAGCGCAATCCTCTGTCTCTCTCCGTTCCATACTAGTGGTCGATAGAGAGTGTCTAACTATCAAAACCTCTTGATATGGCCACAAACCGGGAGGTTAATAAGAAATAGTGCAGCCTGGGCAGGGACACCATTTTGGCAAGAGCGATCCTTGCAAACTAGGCAGCCAGAGGGAACGCCAAAATGCCACTTATCCTTTCAGTAGCCTTAATGCAACTCCCAAGCTACGGTCTCTCAGGTCCATTGGTCAATGTTATATATTTACCACAAATATTTAAAGGTATGAGGAACTCACTGCATTCTGATTCCAGCTAGGTCCAGTTCCTGTCCATGCCAGCTAAGTGAGAAGACATAAGATTTAGTAGTATTTGTCTTAAGCCCAGAGACCCTTCCAAACCCTACTAGAATGTGCATGGTTGTCCCTAAATCCGATGTTTTGCTACAAACATACAATAATTAATTGTCGCTTTAAAGTGATATGTATCCCCGTCCCATGATGGGATGTGTCTGGTCCCCCCCAGCCAGTGAATAGCCATTTAAATACGTTTTAATAGGTTTGAATGATGTGTGAAATTACCTGCAGGAGCTACACAGTAGGCCACTGTGATTGACATGGTGGATTTGAATGGACATAGATGACTCCTCTAAACCTCATAGATTATGCAGGCTGGGGGCTGTGAACATCCTTTCTTATGTTACAGTCCCAATTCCTGCGTGTCAAATCCTGCTTGACAGGTCTGCTGGGTTTTACATATAAAACTTGAGATACTCTCAAAACGGTGAAAACTGGATGCCACGACAATCCTTGTGTTTGGCTGCTGAGAAACCCTGCTTTTGTCCTATGAGATTTCAGTCTCCGGGTTTTACATATAATACTTGGGGTTCACTTCAAAGGGTGAAAGAGGATGCCAAGCCAGCTCTTGTGTATCCACTGTGAGGTTTTTAGAAAATCCTGCTTTTGTCGTCCAGAGTTCTTTCGGTTTATTGGGGATACAGTGGCTGCCTGAAACTGAAGAATAGTGTTAATTGTGAGAGGACACTAGGAGTACCAAAGTGCACTCCGAACACACACTCACACAGCTCCCAGAGCCCACGTTTAGTGTGGCCAGTCTTTCGCCTTCTTGAAAATGTCCAATTAGACAGGGTTGCCTGCAGAAACCTTTACCCCATTGGCTAGGTTGTGCCCAGGAGTCTTTCCCACCCACTAGCTCCTGGGAGGCATACATGTGGCACCTCCATTCAACCACTTCGGAACACTGCTCGACCTGAAGAACAGAAGAGGACTGTACCTGTTATCTGTGACCTGTGAGGAGCCCTGATAGACTGGACATGCTGCCTTTTGTACACAGAACAAAGAAGTGGACTCAAAGGGTCATAATGCTGACCTCTTGTTCAAGCAACAGGAATGCAACACGCTACAAGAGGCCTTTTCTGCAACTGCCCTGCTGACCAGTGGCAACTGGACCTGGAATTGAACCTGCTGTCGGGCTCTGCCTGACACCCTGTGAGTCTCTTAAGTGCCTACCCTGAGGTTATGGGGGCTTTATAAGTGTATGCCTGTGGTGGAATGGGATTTAAAGGACCAAAGTCAGGAACTACAATCTTTAACCAAGACAAACGTGGTTGGTGTGTCCAACCTGTGCTCCATCGTGGTCAGGTCAAATTGCACTCAAGTTCAGGTCAATCGCAAGCATTGACTATCATTGGTGCTTTGAGCTTTTTAGCGCTATTTCTACATAAAATGTATATCTACGGTTTCTCTTATCGGATTTTTGTCATTTTATTTATAACTCTTTTTTATTGATTTTACTGGCCCATTATCAAGCATACAGTGTTTTCTGAGAAAGCATTGCAGATTTTGTCCCATAAGGTGTTCCCCTACCCTGCTTTTTGTCATTTTTGTATCATTTTGTTTAATAGTCTCTATTCTATTTTTCTACTTTGGTTTGTGATTTTTATTGTTTTTGATTTCAATTTTATTACTGTTGTGGGACTGCATAAATACTTCACATATTGCCCCAAGTTAACCATGCCTGCTATGTGCCATGGGTACTAGGAGGTTGAGCTAAACTAACTTAGTGTCTTTGAGCGTTCACCCTGACAAGTACTGCGATTATTACTGGAGGTGGGTAATCAGGTGCAGGCAGGGGGAGCCTCTGGCATAATGGCCAGAGCTGCTGACTTTGGCTCTAGGGACCCAGGTGTGAGTCTCTGTATCGGCTCAACATCCTGTGATTCTGGGTGAATGACCTAATCTCCTTGTGCCTACAAATAATGTATGTGTACTTGTGTAATGTAACTGCTCATGTAAAGTGCTCTAATACTTTCTAGTCAAGCTTTCAATATATAACACTAAAAAATAAAATACAAAACGAACAACCCAATGTCTTACAAAACTTTTATTAAAAATTGAAAAGCTGTGATTTGATGAGGAACCTTCAAGATCTTTGGCTAAAACTTATAGATGGTCCCACATGTAGTGGCTGAATGGTGCTGTCTGCTAACCCACAAGAATTATCAACTGGAGGTCCCTTCAAAGGTTCTTTAATAGCACTGTTTCCAAGCGCTTTAATTCCTTTCAGTTAAGGGAATAAAGCCAAAAGGATACTGCAGGAATAAAGAATGGTTTCTTATTAGTCCATTTGCATTTTACAGTTTAGTAATGTTGCTAAGAACATTTTGTTTATTCTTCCTTTTTTTCCCCCTACAACCCTTGTTTGCTTGGTGCATGAAGATGGAAGGTTCAAGTTTTTTTTCACTTATTTTCAATTTACTTTGTAGAATGTAAAAAACAACAAAGCATACTTGCAAACTGTGATAACATGGCCACCTTTATCATGATTTCACTTTCTCACTTAACTATGCAACTGTATATGTTCATCAGAGTTTGCGGCTCACATATAATGGGTACTTTGAATTGGGACTATAGAAAGTCCCCAGGGCTGTCCCTGTCCCCCCCCCCCATGCCCCCCACAGAAATTTAGTGTCTCCTACACCCCTGGTACAGGTGATTTTTCTAGTTGCTCCTTGGCTTAGACACACACACATTTCCAATGTCCTGGAAAATAGCCTTCCATTCTAGATGCATGGGTCGGGCTCCAAGTTACAGGTCCATGTCAAGTTCTGTTATAGCAAGGCTGATTTTCCTTGCAAAGACTGTATTTCTTAGAAGTCTGCGTTCAGAGTTTGCTGTTAAACTAACAGGCCAGGATGCGGCAGATCAATCAGACCAAATGTGGCTGGTTGGTGCTTGTCTTGACAGATCATGATGAAAGAACAACTGAGTAAATATCAAGTTTGAGAAAAAATATTGAAGAAAATCTCTTTGTGGAGTGCTCTATTTCACCCCAAAAAGAATTGCAACGGATTCTTGGAAAAATTATGCACCACATATGTGATTGAAATTCAGGTTCTAGACTAAATAATAAAACTAATTTATATATTATGGAAGTTTATGAGGATTTATGTTGAACAAAATGAGTCACAGGAGCATGTGGAGTAGTCTAACCTTAACCCAGATTAAAAGGGGCAGAGAAACAGAAGAGAGGAAAGGAGAATGGAGATGGAAGGAAAGGGAAGAGAAAAGCAAATGGGGGGAGGGGGGTAGCAGGAATGGAGGCCTCCAAAAGACAAGGGAGGGTGAGTGGGGAAAGGAGAAGAAAGATGGATACCCCTCTGCAATACAAATTATTCTAAATAATCTGCAATGCATCATCAGGACGGAAGTGGCAATGTGAAGCTTGATTTTCTTCAGATAGTGGTTATCAGATTTCACTCACTTGGAGGAGTTCTCTTTGTGCTACTGTTTGTCAGAATAACAAACTAATCATAGGCGCGTTGGTGAAAATTGAAGAGGTTCTTGGCCCCCAACGAGCAGCATCAACTTTGGGGACTCCATCCCCCAGTGAACAGTGCACCAGTTGTTATGGATACCTTACCACAGGAGGGATTATCTGTGTCAAAGCTAAAGCCAATATCTATGGACTTCCAACCTTCAGGTACTTCGAATGCATCACAGGGGGTTAGTGAAGGCTAAGAAGGCTCCCACAACGCTCCCTACCCAGGTCCCAGAGACAAAGTTCTCAGAGAGAAAGCCAAGGAAACCAACTGCACGAGAGCCCATTTTGGTGGATACGTACAATGCCCATAGCCTTCCCCCAGATTGTACCCAAATAATTCTGGACGCTACAGCCCCTCTTACTTACTGTATGATTAAATTGGAAGAAAGATTGGGTAAAGTAGAAGGAGGATTGGGTAATGCAGTCAAACCTTTGGAAAAGTTGGAGTCTGGTCTTTTTCAGTGGGTTGTTTTGCCATTGAGTTATCTCCTTTCTGTGTTACAGGCCCCAAATCCCATGGTGCCAACCCCCACCCCCTAGCTAGAGCCCTTGTAATTACAGCTGACATGGCCAAGGTTGAGACTAGTTGTTCTATGCCCCCTCCACATATTGATCAGGAGGGTGCCTGTTGCTCTAATATGCTTCCTACTCCCAGCCACAGTCTTATGACCGTGTCTCAAAAACCCTTGCAGACCATGAGCAGGGTAGGGGATAAGTGGTGGCAAACCCCCCTAGGATTACCCAGGCCTCTAGCAACATTATCTCGGCAAGAGTGACTTTACAATTACATCCTGCCTCAACACCATATGTTTGTGTAATGGCTGCTTTGGGAGGAGTACAGAGTTACAGTGAGATTAAAAACAAAGTCGGCCACTGGCTCTCGAACGATTTGGGCCTTCCACAATGCTCATTGTTTGAAGGACACCTACGGGTAGCAGTTGCGTCCTTTAAATGTCAATAAAATTAACATGAAATCATTATGGTGCGTAGGGTGGGATGGATTGGTGTTACTGATAAAACAGGTCATGGTGACTTGTGGTACATTTTAGAAGCGCTTGGAGGGTTGCACAGATCTTGTCTAACTCTAGGTTGAATTACTCAAAGAAATCTGACATTGCAATACTCCCTCTGGGATTTGTCTACCCACTTAAGAGAGCTTGTTTCTGTCAGGAAACATTGGATGCCATATCCCTGAGGGTGGGGCGACCGCTTTTTCTCAATGTTGTTGTAACCCAGCTGTCCAGTTTAGTAATAGATTTGTCCCTTTATCCGAGCTTGATGAGCAGGATTGACTTCTGGCCACACTGGGATGGTTAACAAACTTGGTATATTATGCTGGCATGTGGCACGGTTAAGATCCCTGATAGCTGATGACTGTGAGACCAACTTTCTAAAATCCTTTCGTATTATCTGCCTACGGGAGACCTGGGATCTCTAAGGGTCCTCAATTTTGCATGGTTATGCTACTCACGCAATACCTTCAGCACATGGTAGTGCCAAGGGGGGGGGGAGTTGGTGACATTTGAGAGTTTAGGCTTAGGTTGTGATCTGAAGATAGTTCATCACAAATCAGTAAATGTTCTACTTGTCCTCCTAACCTTCCTCACAAGATTTATGTGTTAGTAATCAATGTCTATAATTCATTTACATCAGAAGATCCCCTAGAGTTAGAATTAAAAGTGCTTATGTCAGACTTTCTTCTGGCCCAGATTATCTCCCCAATGATTTATTATTAGGGGATTTCATCTTGCATCCTTGTTTAGTATGTGCTTCTGATACACGGGAGGAGGATCCTCTTGTTGAATGAGAGCAGGCCCACTTTACTCATTCCCATCAAGGAGACGTTCTAAATAGCATGAGTAAAACCTTTTTAATCTTTTAACCAAACATGAACATAACTCGCCCGATGCAGTACCTACATTCAAGGGAAGGGGCTTTACTTCTAACATTGACTTCATTTATGCATAGGCCTGTCTTATTCCTCTTCTTATGAATTTCAAAATAGAATGGAACATTTGTAGTGATCATAACGCCCTTTTAGCAGAATTTTGATGGTGTGACCTGGAGAGGACTAACACTATTCCTTATAAGGAACCCCTTTTACTCGAGGAGCAAGGCCGTAGATTAGGTTGGGGGAGGATCATTCTGGAGGATTTTCTTAGAAATTTGATTCAATCATGCAGTGTTGATTTTGAAGCCTGTATACAGCCTAATCACACCATGCTGCTGTCTTTCGGTAATATCTGAAATGAAATAAAGACTGCCCTCACCAAGGAAGAGAGAAGGGTGGTGAGACTCTGACCCAAATGATTTGATAATAGTTGCACTAAGGCCCATAAAGACCTGAGGAGGGCCCTGCATCAATATCCAAGATCCAAAGAGGCAGCGAAGGTGGCTGGAATCCAATACAATATGGCCTGTAGGAATCAGAAAAATTAGCTCAAAAAGGAAGCATGGGAACAGTCAGTGATGGCTTGTGAGTCAAGAGATAGTTCAGCCTCCTGGAAAGTAGTGAAGCAACCGATATTCAATGAGGCAGCCGAACCTGATATGGCTCAAGCTATTCCAGCACAGGACCGGGTCATCCACTTTAAATCTATTTACTCAAGAGGTTGTCACTATCCTTCTGATATTAATGCCTCTTGACTAGAGGGAGAAAATTGTGCTTCGGTGTGACCGCAATAGGAGTGACCATAGCGCCTTTTTCATCCAGTAAAGCTCCTGGTCCGGATGGAGTGCCTGGGGAACTTTTTAAATGTTGCATTGATCTTTGGGCCCTTTTATTCACTCAGCATCCAAATGTAGCAGTGATAGATCATATCCTCCTGGCCTGGCAAAAGTCTGTAATTCTCCAAATCATTAAAACAGGGAATCGAGCAGACCCGGCCTGCTATTGACCCATTTCTCTAATAGATGCTGAAATGAAGATTATGGGCTGGGTAGTGCTGAATCGGCTAACAGAATGGGCAGAGAATGGGAAGATCTTGTCAGATATTCAGTATGGTTTTAGAGAGGATTGAGGAATGATCGAACAGAATTTGATTCTTTATTTACTGATCACCAAGTACACTATAGCCAGGAAGGAGCCCGTCCATTTGGCATTTATGGATCTCAGTACAGCCTTTGATACAATGGATAGATCGAAATTCTGGGCTGTAATGGGGGACATGGGGGTGGATGGCAACCTGGTAGCTTTTCTGAATGATTTACATGCTGGATTGGAGGCCTCATTAAAATATGGCCTCAATGGAGAATGCACAACACACTTTCACTTGAGGCGAGGAGTATGCCAGAGATTTATTTCAAACACTCTGCTTTTTATATTATATATTATCCAGCTAGAGAGATTTTCAGTGGCTAAGTGCAAGGATGTCTCATTGGTTGGTAATAGGTCGGTCCCTGCGTTAATACACACAAACAATACAGAACTTAATGTGCTCACAGCTAATGGCCTGCAGCTCTTGTTAGATTTTTATGAATTTATGGACAACCTGGACGTAATAACACATTTTTCAAAGTCATGTGCTATGGCGTTAGGCCCAAACAATGCTAAAACTAAAACGTTTACTATTGATGGACATTACATTGGTTACACCAACAGGTTTTGCTATCTTGGCATTTGGCTGGACAATAAACTGAATTATGATCCTCTGATGAGCACCCATGTCCAGGCCTTCAACAGGGTTGCCCATAGATGTTTTTTCCTGGCCTCTAGGCCATACTTATATCAAATCCATATTGGATCTTTATAGCAAAGTGTGTCCCGATAGTGTCATTTGGTTTTGAAATTTGGGGGTACAAGCCTTTTCACCCTATTCAAGTTGCAAAAAATACATTTTTCAGGAAGATTCTGAGGATACCGCAGAGTGTATCGTCGGAAATTGTGCATGAAGAACTGGGTACAGAATTTATTTCTGATTATATACAAATTCTCCCCATACTACTATGGTTTTTTGTTTGGCTGAAAAATGACCTGGAGTTTAATAGAAAGTTCTTGAAAGACTGTCTGGCCCTATATTTTAGTCACCTTATTCCATGGTTGCATCATCTCAAAAGCATTCTGTGTGATCTCGGTAGACCAAAACTTTATTCTAAGCCAGAGCAAATCACTAACTCAGATGTTCTGTGGGCCAAGGAAACATTTCATGCTAATATGAATGGAAACAGGGCCGAATGTATGTTGTCCATAAACCCTTGTACCCATAATGCCTTGGTAAAAACAATGTGCACAATAGATTTGTATTTGACACTAGATATGCCAGTTTTGCATAGACGACTTCTGTCTTACTTTGGGTTGAACTTGTTCCCCCAGCTTCTAGGAGAGTGGCATAGACCATTGGTGCCACCAACTTGCCCTTGTGAAATGGCTGCGGCACTGGACACTGTACATATAGTTTTTATTTGCCCTAAATTTGCTTATTTACGTCCTACATAAAGCCTCTTATCCTGCTTAGGAATTTTGCACAAGTACGGCCTGTTTTATAATATCTTCAATTTGTATTCAGTTTTAAAGTTTGCTTTTATGTATCGTGGTTTTTAGCAGGGGTGTTCGCTTTGTGAAACTTGATGCACTGTTTAAGATGATTTTATTGATTTGGTTATTTTATGACTATTATGAACTTTTATGATTTACGGTGCTAAATCTAATAAAGTATTTTTGACTTGATTCCAACCATAGCATAGAAAAACATGGATCTCACATGAGGCATGGGATCATGAGTGAGCTCTTCTGATCCTCTGTTTGCTTCAGTCCAGGGCTGGCCATTGATGCAGTATTCCATTGATACTGCCCCCCCATTTGAAGAGTCTCCTTGTTGTCTTGCCCTGCAGTTGCTGCATCTCCTCATTGTTTCCCGAATTGGCCTTTCTCTACATCATCTCCCGGACTAGCACCGTTTAGCAGTGCACCCCAGTTTACCGACACACTGATTAGTGGATCCATTTAATTAGCACTATTCATCAGCATATCCTTGTTTCCCCCAAGTTAACTCCTGCAAGTCCACTTCTGGAAGCCCAGTGCTGCAGGCCCAGCCTTGCAAGTCCAGTCCTGATGGGCCATCCCTGTTCTGCAGTACATTCATTTCTTAGCACTGGTTAGCAGTGCAACCCTCTTTCTTGAGCTTCTGTGGCGGCTCCTCCGCTGAGGCGGAGGAGCGTCGCCCCACTGCTTTTAAGCAGTGTAACTAAGTAAAAATAAAATGATAATAATATGATATATAATTTTTTTTGTTTACATCTGCTTTGCAGGTGGCGGGCAAGGCTGCTCTGTTCTTAGAGCAGGGGTGGAGTGGTTTGCCCACTCGTAAGTGCACAATAACACTTTGACGGGCCCTCTCGGGCCGGCCAAACCGTCATCCTCATTTTGCATGTTCTCCATGCAGGCTGCATTACAGCCTGCATGGAGAACATGCCCAGGCCCCCAGCTCCCATCTGAGCACTGAGTCATTGCGCTCAGACCCATCACAACGCAGCATTACAGCATTGTGATTGGTCAGCGGAGCCTGGCAGTGCTTCCTGGTTCAACCGAGTCCGACGGAGGAGAGACGGGGATGCGGAGGTACAGTAAGTGGTCATATTTATTACATTTATTTTTTCATCCCCCCTCTCCACCACCCCAGATCTCTGCCGGCCGCCACTGTCTCTTATAGTCAATTCCTATTCATTGTCTTCAACATCCTTTTCATACTTCCTTGGTTCCTAGTAGCTTTGTGTGCTTTGTTTGCCTGCTTGCCGAAAAGTGCTTGCCAGCTTTGTCGCATCTTTCCTGCTAAACAATATTCCTTCCTTGTTCCTTGTCTGTTGTAGCTTTAATTTAAGTTCTACACCCATTTCTACTGCTGCCTTCCAAGTTCATTTGTGAGTGCCAGGATTTCATAACACAGCTGGCAATCTAGCCGTTGTTTTTCTCCTGTTCAATGTATTCTTGATTTTCCTTTTTATTTATTCACAAACTCCACAGAACCTGTCCTTGTACGTGTGTCGTATCCATGGACCTTTTGCACACAACATCTTTAACAATAATATTGTAGGGGAAGATCCTATAAGGCTTGAACTTTACCATGCAGACTTTTATCGAACATTAATTCAAAATCAACCTTCTTGACTCTATTTTGCATACCCTGAAATCCAGTTGTTTTTTTATTCTAAATTGCCTATTGAGTGGCCATTCCAACATTGAGTTGTTTACTTTGCTTTCTTGTACAGGTGTGTTTTTTAATACGTTTATTGTATCCACTGACTGCTTGCGTGATCCTGGGCTGCGTTTATTTGTCAATATAATTTTTCTTGTGTCTCCCTCTTTTCAGACCCCTTTTCAAACCTCAACACAGTAACCCCAAACCACACCTTATAAGCATCCCAAATTATCATGTAAATGCCAAACTTTTGAATCAGCATAAAAAAGTTAGATTTTTCTGCAACAACCTATGAAGATCTTGTGTAGTTCTAAAGCATTGACCATCTCTTATTGCTGTGAACATTCAACAGCATCAACCTTCAGAGAAGTATAGGAGCATTATACCGTGTAAGCGAGATGTTCTAGGATAGTCATGCACTAGTCAAACAGTTAAAGCATTCCTATATTTTCTGCTCTTTGCTCCACCTTTCTTCTCATTAAAAGTCCAACTGATCCATTTCAAAGCCTGTCATGCTTTAATCTTACCACATTTGCGCCCAGGAGGATCATTTTCATTACATGTGCATGTGTGTTGGCATGGGACTTATAATACTAATCACAATGGACCTGTGGGACTTTTTCCGATGCTGGCACCTGCACTTGCTCAATTGGAGGTACCCTGGTGAAACGATCAAATCAATAATTGTAATTAATACAATGTATAGGCCTTCATTGTGCCATATGAAATCTTAATATACATTTCAAACATCTGGTAGGTGAAGGACATACAATTGTGATATATCACAAGTACAGACGACACAGTAAAAGTGAAGTGCACATGTGATCATAAACAAATAAAAGTGCAAAAACAACAAGTGGACAGAATGCTGAACAATGTCATGCATTCACCCCAGTCCAGAAATCTGAGCCTAAAGTCATTGTTTTTTTGCTCCCCATGCCTTTCCAGTTTCGACCCAGCCACAAGCAAATAAGTCTTGACCCAGTTGCCCGTGGGAACAGTCCAGCCTGAATTGCCAGGCCAGGTCCTCCCTGGACTGGAAACAAGCATCCTAGGACCAGTTTTGGGGTTTAACCCCCATCAGCCAGGATAGCTTGGCTCCAGTGGCATGGAGAGCACGGGGCCCATGTCTGGGCATACCCTTGCCACTCTGGGTTACAAATGCAAATACAACAATTGATGGACAGAATGCTAAACAATGTCATGCATTCACCCCAGTGCAGAGATCTGGGATTAAATCCATCTTTTTTTGCTCCCCATACCATTCCAGTTTAGACCCAGCCATATCCAAATCAGCCTTGACCCTGTTCCCCATGGGAACAGTCCAACCCAAACTGCCAGGCCAGGACCTCTCGAAACCAGTCCCAGGATGCTTGTTTCTGGTCCAGGGAGGACCTGGCTTGGCAGTTCGGGCTGAACTGTTCCCATGAGGATCAGGGTCAAGACTGATTTGCATATGGCTGAGTCTAAACTGGGGTAGCATGGTGAGCAAAAGAACAATGGATTTAACCCAGATCTATTGACTGGGGGTGAATATTTGATTTGCTCTGCATTCCGTTCATCATCTGTGTGTCTTTTGCTTTCTCGCCCTAAGTGCGCCGGGTATGCCCAGAAGTGTTTCCCGGGCTCACTGTATCACTGGATTTTAGCTAGCCTGGCTGATAAGAGGTAGTGCCCTGAAACCGGTCCTAGGATGCTTGTTTCCGGTCAAGGGAGGACCTGGCTTGGCAGGTCAGGCTGTACTGTTCCCATGAGGCACAGAGGCAAGACTATAGTACTCAGCAAACCATGGGCCATATTCTCAACGAGCTATCGCTGAGTTAATGGCACTTTAACGCAGCCAAAGTCGCGATAAATTTACCCCCCATTCACAAGCATGTGCAAACAGCCCATATCACCAGTTTTCCGGCAATAGCAGCCGCAAAAAACATCGCCACAGATGACCCCGGCAACTATCGCTAATGAGATGCAAAGTAAGCATTCCCATGCAAAAAGCCGCAACAACACCACACCCCAACATTCTCAACGACCAGCCTGATCTGTGATAAGATCACAAAACAGGCGATAAGGTGCGTTAGCACCAGGAAACTAACACCTGCTCTGACCTGGTGCAAAGTCGGACTACAAACTGCACCAGAAAAGAGAGCCCAGCCCAGAGCCACACCTGAAGAACAACAGATGCCATGGAGCCACTGTATTTGTATTGTATTTGTTTATTGTTTCAATTAACTAAAATTGTTAACAAAAGTAAAAAGGATGGTTGGAGCGCACTCCGTCCAGACACTTTTTTGAGTTTAGATAAAATATAATCATTTTATTTAACAAAACTGTTAATCATATATTAAACATAATCATTTCTTTAAAACATTCTGGTAGTTGCTACTTTAAGAAAAGATGGGATCGCAAGATCAAGACTACAGTTTGTCTCTAGTCTTTAACTGAGTCATTATATAGCAGAACTTTCACCTTGTGGGCAAATTTCGCTAATCTTGCTGGTTCCATTGGGATCTCCAGCTTGAAGAGAAGTTTCATGGCGTCTGTGCAGGTGTGTATCCCATATTTTAAAAACAATAAAATGCGACGTGCATGATTCAAACGGTGACATATGCAGACTATGTGGGCCATGGATTCCTTATGCTGGTGGCACAATCTGCAAGTAGTGACTACCTCTAATGTTTTCCAACGGCTGTTGATGTCTTTTATCAGTAGTACCATCAATCTCACAGACAGGATTTGCTTTAAGATTGACTTGTTTAAGGCGGAGTCAAGGTATGGCTGACTCAGTTTATCGTGGAAGGAACTGGCTAATAGCCTGATGTTGCTACTGGAGGACTCTAGTTCCTTCAAGTCCTCTTCCTTTGATAGCAATCTAACTTGTTTCTTTAAAATGTTTTTTAAAATTCCAGATCGATAAATAAAATCCTGCCAATTGGACAAGTCAAGGTGCAATTCAGTGCAAGCAGTTAGGCCATTTGCCCCTGGGTTGTCATTTTTCACGAAAATTTCCTTTAAGATTGCCTTCATTGTGTTTGGGGGGGCAGCACAAACCCCTCGATAATAATGAACAAACGATGCCCAATGTTCGTAGCACTGTTTATTTAGCCCAAATTCAAGACGTACCAAGGTGTTCCGAGCATAGGCGGGGATGTGAAAGATCTGTTTAAATGCCCGGCAATTGGCGCGTTCCATGATGTTAATTGATGCCGCGGGAAATGCTAGTTGGCCGTATGTAATTGTCGGGAGTAGCTTGGATCTTATAACCTTTCTAATGGGACCAGTCGTCGGACTACTTAGTTTGGAGTTTAGTTTGCACAGGGCGTACGTCACTGCCTTAGCTTTTGATTCAATAGATGCAGTGTGTGCTGCATTCTTCCCACTGCTCATAATACAAACCCCTAAGTAATTGTATTTAATTGTTGTTGCTACTTTCAGGTTACCCATTTACCATTGTTTTTTTTGTTTGTTTGCATACTTTCCGAAAATTACTACTTTTGTTTTCCCTACATTTACTCTTAGATAATTTTCATTATTATAGATGTTTAATGCATCCAATAATCGTTGCATACCCGTTTTGGTATGGTCCATGAGCACCATGTCGTCCACATACTGCAGTCTGGTAGGCCTAATTTTCGGGGATAACAGATTCGCTTTGGAAATTGTTTTGCCAAGGTCTGCAGTGTAGAGATTGAAAAGCAAGGGTGCCAGTACACACCCTTGTTTTAGACCACGGTCTGTGTAAATTTTTTTGGTCACCGAGTTCATCGTTACTTTCACTCGTACCCACGTTCCAGTGTAGAGAGCAGTAATTGCTTTCAACAGTGTAGTCGGAATCCCCCAGTCTTGTAATTTCCTCCACAGCAAATTCCTATTGACGCCATCGAATGCTGCAGAATAATCCACAAAGCATGTGAAGAGTGGGGGCTGTTTTTCCTTAACAGACTGTGCTACCAGGTAGGCAAGTTGTCTAGTGTCGAAACTCCAGGCCTAAAGCCGGACTGGTATGCTGGAGCCACTGAACATGCACCCCGGAGCCCCAATAGGGCAACCACACCCACCGCCACAACCTCCAGGCCCCCCCGACACCCCCCGCCCAGACCAACACTGAGGCAGCGCAGACAAAGACAGCGACCTGCAGAAAATGCACCAACCTCACAGGCCCAACACCTGGGAATGTCATTTCCCACCACGGCTCAAAAGGACAACCATCCTACACATCCTGACCACCACTGCCCACAGGCTGACGGTACCAACACAGCGGACAACCAACATCACTCCGCAGACAAAGCTGATGGCTGTGCCACACCTGTTGGCCTCTGGGACCTACCAACCAACAACCGCCAGAGTCCGAGGAGTCTCACAGCCAGCAACATCCAAGCACCCCCCCAGCTATGTTGGATGCCATCATCAGCTTGGTACCACACTACCTATCCTTCCCCCACACTGCTCAGGAACAGCTGTAGACCAAGCAAGGCATCAAAGCCATAGCTGGATTACCTCGCATGTCAGGGGGCAATTGAATGCACACATGTCCTACTTGTGCCCCCTGGTGACACTGCACACAACACTGCACACAACATCCGCAACCGGAAGCACACGCATACCATCGCTGTGCAGGCAATAGTGGACCACCTGGGAATCTCCACCAACGTCGACGCCAACCACCCATTCTGAGTGCATGAGTCCTACATCTTCCGACAGCCCATCATCACCCGGCAATTCCTGGCTGGCACCTATGTAAATGCGCTGCTCGTTGGCAAGTACCAAATGAACACACCACACACCTCAACTCCACAACCATGCAACTCACAACACTGGGAATGCACACGTCACAAACTCACATACAACATGCCACACAACATGCCCACCCACCAGACACGACAGCACAACTCACTCTGGCAACCTTGGCCAGCCATGCACATAAGCCATCAACTGCATGGCACCTCAGCCACACGATAGCAGATTGTGGGAAGAGGTGGGGACCAGGCATGTGCGAAGGAGGCAACTGACCGATGAATGACAATGTACACAATGCCAAGTGTGGCATCGAAGCAATGGCCAGACTGCATTATGCAGACCACACACATATCCATGTCGACATACACCGCTGGTGTATGGAATGCAGTGGACAGTGGACGCAACCATGCCACCCCCAGCCAGTGGGGAAGATCCTGGAAATGTAGCTTGTTACGTCCCCCCCTGTAAGCGTGAGCAGAGTGGGCTGGCCAGGTGTGAATAAAAAGCACGTAGCTCTGGGAATGCCCAACGACTCTGCCTGGGCGGCGCCCCTCACCCTGTCACGAGGCCGACGCCGTCGCCATCGCCGTGAGCAGTGTTGCCTGCGTTCCAGTGCACCTGCTGCACCTCGGGCCGCAGGGACCCGTACCAGTCCTGCCAGGCCCGGCGCACATGGCCTCCATGCACACCTGCCTACACCATTGTGTGTCGATGAGGGCCCACCACTTGCCGGTGCAAGCTCCAAGCCAGGGTGCCGCGAACCTGGCAGCCTCCTCAGACCATCGCGGCCTCTGTGACACCGGCACGCTGTACTCCCTTCTCATTGAGGTTCTCCACCTGCATGCACAGCGGAAAAGTAGGTCACACACTTGGAACTGAGTCTTGATTACACTATGGCAGAGAACATCAATTATGACAGATTTTATCTCACTATACTCCCATCGATGGGGTGCCACCAAGTCTGTGCACAGCAGTCCATCCACAGGTGTCTGTGGGCCCACGAGGACTAATGCCCTTGGGCCACGCTGCGTTCGAGTCGTTCGCACATGTGGGTCTGAGTCTTGATTTGTCAATGGCAGAGTACATATCATTGCACGCAAGGAGAGGTGTAAGAGGATGACGCATTTCAGGCCGGAGGGTAAAAGGATCATCGTTACGGAGGTGATCGAACACTACCGACAACTGTCCTGGTGTCACTAACTCTTTGCATCGCAAAATAACGACACGTGGCTGTGGGCCCTTGCTGACCGCTACCTCTGGCCTAAGCTGCGGGCGAGTAGGTCACACACTATTCTAATTCAGTCTTGATTTATGTATGGCTGACTTGATGTCATTGTACAGGCCTCAACACAGACTGCATCCCCTTTCAGCCCCGGTGCCACTAAGTCTGTTCCCCGAGACCCATGGACACTTTCTGGTTGAACTTTGGTGGCGACTGAGTCCATGGACTTGGAATTGTCTTCGCCATCATGTCCGTGATACGGACTTTGTGGCTAAAACGATGCCATGGCGTTCCACTCCTCCATTTGCTGCTTCCGGACAGCTTCCACCCTCTGCATCATGCCCTGGAGGACACCTTCCACTGTCCCCCGCAACCCTCCACAACATACGCCTCGGACATTGATGACGACCAGCACACGTGGCCCATCTGACTGCACCGCAAGTCACCGTCCCGTGCCTGTGCCGGCCGCAGTGCATCTGGGGCCACTAACTCTGTGCTGGTCAGGTCTGGGACCCCTTCTTCTAAGATGTTGGATGGCCTCTGAGGCGATGGCCTTGGGGTCATCAACGCCATGTGTCTGTGACCATACGCTGTCCGCTGCCTCCGGCCTCAAATGCGGCCCACCAGGGCTCACACATCAAATCGAGTCCTTAGCGGCCCGGACGTCGCATCACCACAGGAGGCACACGCCACCACCGCCAGGACCAACTCCAACCGCCAACTGCCAATGTTGAAACTGTCGTACTGGCAGACTGGCGGACTTGCCCGCACCTGTCGTGGATGCCATCTTCTGCATGATCCCCTGCTCAGCACTCCAGGTGCCATTAGCTCTGTGCACCATGAATCATCGTCCATTACTGTTTAGGTTATGTGCTGTGGAGGGCTCACGCAGCAATGTCACATCAGGCAGTGTGGAAGACCTGAAACTGTGATGAGGAAGATGATGCAGGTGTGACACCTCCCCACTGCAGCTGCATCAGGGATGTCCAGAAGGGACACAATCCTAGACGTTTTCTTCACATGAACATGCTCAGCTCTGGGGCTCCAACCGCAGTGCACTGAAACTCACGGACACTTCTGTTTGTATGTTGGGTGACCTCTGTACTTGCTCCGGCTCCCTCCACGTTGCTCAGCAGTTGACTGTTATGCAGGAGTTTTCTGTTTCCATTGCACTGCTGTCCACTTTTCAAGTTGTTGCCAGCACCAAGCACTCCGTGCGGGCTGCCTTATACTCACCCCACACACATCCAGCACAGGCGTCACTATACATGTGGCCCTGACAATGAAGGGGCCGGGCGCATGTGCCCGTTGCCAGTTTAACATGATATCTGCATGTGTCCCTGTCATCTTGTTGTATCCATGAGGGCCTTGGGCCCTAGGACATTTCATTGTGCTGTGTACAGCAGGTGCAGACATGTCACCACAGGTAGCGGGTGTGGGCTTGGACATGTAGCTTTGTCGTCACCCACACAATTCGTAAGGGTAGTGGACTGTGCCGTCGTATGCAGAGCCAACATGGGTGTGTGACTGATATGTGCGTGCCCCTGGGCGTAGTTCTGTGCTGGGAATGTGCATCTGCATGTGTCTCTATGGCAGTGCGGGTCTCCTTTGTGGGGTGTAGGTGGTCCCTGAAGGATATTACACACCCACGTATGTGATCTAATTTGCCTTACATGGGTTTGGAACACATCCGCACCTGTTGGGCCACCTCCTTTTGGTGTTCTGACACCTGGCATTGGGGTGCCATGTGTGGGTTGGTGAAGTGTTGTGAGCCTGCCATGCTTGTGGGTGCTTCATGCTGTGTGGTCTGTTGCAGGGGCTGGGTTCTCCTCTAAGTAGCTTGGCTGCCCTGTTCCTAGCGGTGGGTTGCGTGGGATGTCCATGGGCTGTTGTAGGGTGTCGGTGTCGAAGGTGTGGTGGTCCTCTCCAGCATCACTGATGTGTGGTCTTCTGTGCTCTGCTGGTGGTTTTGTGTGTCCCTCTGAAATGTGGAGGGGAGATGCATGTTGACATTGTGTTCACATGTGTGTTGGCGCATTGTTCTTATTTACATGCAGACTGTATTACAATGTACATTGTGACTGTTTTGGAGGTGCAGAATTTAGATGCGGGACAGTGTACATTTGGACTGGATGATGGGTGAGAGGTTTTACGCGTGCATTTCCATTTCACAGTTTCCAGCTCTGTCAGATGTAGTGGACCTGTTTCTGCGCGTGTGCTGAGCCGGTTGTGTCCTCAGTGTCGGGGTTGCACATTGTGACATATTGTCGTCAATGTCGATGTGCTGTTATTGCTATGTGTGTGTGTGCTGCAGTGTGCCACGGGGATCAGGGACATGATCCAGGGTCATTGTGGGTGTGCTACACATCATTGTGCATGTGTGCCATTGTGCCCATCTCCCCTCGTCCCCCCAGTCCCTGGTCTTTACTCACCCTGTGGATGTTGTGTCAGGTCCTCCCAAGCTGTGTCCGCACTCTCGACGCCTTGCACCATCTCCGCACTGTTGACTGTGGCCTCCGTTTCCTCCAGCTCCTCCTGTGGCGCAGTTTCTGTCGCCGTTGCTGCCTTCTTGTGTGCCTAGTTTAGATTTTCACGTCATGCCAGTGCCTCTTGGCCTCCTCCATTGGCCTTCCCGACACTTCGGCTGCATTCAAGGTAGTCTGATTGTGGGTCGGTTGCTAGTTGTGTTCTGTCACCTCCGCGATGCTGGTCTTGTTTTCCTGCGGGATGCACCCCGTCTTCCTCTTCTCCTTAGCCTTCCCTGGCCCCGTTGTTTCTTGCTGGTGGTCTGTGGGGCTTGTGGGGTTCGTGTTAGCCTCTGCGCTCGGTCAGGGTGCATCCATGTTGCTACGCACTTTGGCTTCTTTCTGGTGTGTTGTTTTTGTTGCTTTTATAGTGCACTTTCCCACCAGACGCATGGGATTTGCAGGCCTGCCGCTGGTTTTCGCTGCTTTTTGTATCGTGATTGGCCTCGTCGCAGCTTTTTTGGCGTTCGTGTTTCGCATTTTTGCGGCATGGCGTTGATTTTAACGCGGTCAGTTTATGCGTTATCTGGTGACTATCGCATGGTACCGCCGTGTTACGAATACCTGGTTAACACCTTCTGTGCCACCTATCCATCCTCTGAGTTCCCATTCATGCTACCATCCTTTCACTCAAACCAATCCATCCATCCATTCTCCTAGATTTCCATTCACTTTGCAATCATTTTATCCACCCATTCTCACCCACTCATCTTTTCATCAATCCACCCTCTCACAAACTCATCTTTTTACCCACTAATTACCCCACCCTCTCAACCTTTCACCAACCCATTTATCCATCGTTTTACCCACCCATCCTTTCACCCACTCATCCATCCATCATTTTACCCACCCATCCTTTCACTCACCCACCCCCATCCTTTCTCCCACTCATCCTATAATTCATCCATCCTCTCATGCAGTCATCCATCAATCGGCCCTTTCGCCCACACATCCTTTCACCCACCCACTCATCCATCCATCCCCTCAGCCTTTCACCCACTCATCCATCCATAATTTGCCTAATTCATGTACCCACTTATTCATCCTTCTTTCCTTTTTCTATAAGCCCATCCTTCTTGTGTTAATCATGAGCTTTTATCTGTAAAGTTGCATATAAAAGAGAACCATGAAAAACCTGAACCGCAGCGTAGCGGCGCCCCTGGATACTTTTGTGCCGCGGGACTCTCCATCATAGTGTGTTTTGGACATACCACTTCAGGTATGGCCCCATTTTGTGGTGATACATACCTTGCTCGCTCGCCCTTGCTCAGGCTCAGTACCTTTTTGTTGCATATATCTGACGTCCTGGTGGGACCTGCTGCTCTTGGGGTGTGCACTGCATGGCCAACTGTGCTCAGTAAAACAGGGATTTCACCCTGGCCTGACTAGCTGGTGTGTATCAGTGTTCAGCATCAGTTTCATGGCACTGGCACAGGTCTTAGATGAACTGAGGCCACACAAGCTCCAGTCATAGGCAAATGTGGGAGTCTTGGTGCTCATGCCTCTGTGAATATCATTCTTGGGAAACTTCCTCAAGCCTAGAAACAAACCCCACCACCAAAGACAGCTAGATTCCCAACCCTGGTGAGTAGCAGGCTCCTCATCTTTGCCCTTCCCTTAATGCAGCTGGTCTCTGACTAGTCAGTCAAAATACTTCATTCGACTCAAAGGAGCCATAAAAGATTACATATATCATAAACATTTTCATCAGAAAAAACAAATAGACATTAAAACAGTAAAAATACAGGTTCATAAAAAAACTTTTAAAGCACTAACTAATATTGACTGTGAGTCTTAAGCACGCTAAAAATATAGTTTGAAACTCCATATATAATATCAGTAGCCCCCAAAGAGAGCAAGTGAACCATCGCCAACTCATGAGCTCTAATCCCCGATGCTAGTAATAATGGACGAATAAACTGCCTCCTCTGGAGAGTATAACATTTAAAGAATAAAATAAAGTGCTTACTGCTGTGGGATTTAAGACTGTCGCAAGGTACAGAGTTTGGTCATTCTGTGGCTGGACCTTGGGGGCTCCTGGACCTCAGCCTTGCAGAGTAGTGCAGATACTTTCATAGTGCACAGGAGACATCTTCAGCTCGTCCCCATCTCAGCTACTACACTTCCTCTGAGCTGCACCTCTCTCATGCAATGACACCTCCGGCATCCCTCCTGAGCAGCTGGGCAGCTGTCTCCCTCCAAGCAGAGACCAGGTAGTCTTTCATTCCAGTCTGAAGCGAAGATCCGAAGTTTGTGGTGCAACAACTGGCAAGGGGAGTTGGCTGCATATACCCTATACCTGGACCACATAATGTGTGCAGACCCTGGAAAATGGTACAGAAACCATGGCACACGGACTGGAAGTGCAGACTCTAGTTCTGTATTCCATTAGTCAGCTATGAGACTGGTTCTGGGCAGTTATGGCCCCCCTTTGTTTTTGCTTAGACTGATCAATTCAAGGTGGCACAAGGAGTGAGTAGGAAGATGGGGTGGGGTTGAGAGTCTGCAGGCAGGTGAACCCAAAACATGTACCTTACGCAACCTCCTGTTAAACTGTGGGGTATAGTGTGTCTAGAGACCAATAGGGCAGGATAGGGCAAGAAGGAACTGCATGGCTTCAATGGGACTCCCTGTCTCTTCCCGCTAACACTCCTATGTCTTAACCAGCCCAAAGGATCCCTGGAATATTCAGAAAGGGTTCTTCCAGTTCACATCTGCTGTGTGGGCTATCTTCAAACTCTGTCATAGGTATAACATCTATGTAGCAAATACAAAATGGTTGTTCGTATGAAGCATGTGTGACACACCGCAACCTCTACATACACAAAAAGGAACACACTTGCAACATTCCAGTCCAGACCACTTCATGAAGCAGGAAAGACATGTAGACACCTCCCTATGCACTGTGGGTAAATAAGGGGTGCTCTTCCACTTCTATTAACTGTATGGCTGCTGATCCAGTGGGTTACCAACCTCAGGTACTCAAACCCCTTATACTCTCCTGGGCCCATAAACACACATTCATATAGGCTAGTTAATACCGCTGGGGGGTCAATTTTTATTAATGCTTTTTATGAGATTAGTCTTTCTTCTGTTCAATGGACCTATTAGTTGGAACTAGTTGATGGTGAAATGACATAGAATTTATATTTCGTATTATTTTGAAATAACCACAGACTCAGGAGCAGTTTTAAATGTTTATCTAGTTAATGCATGTGAACCAAAACAAGAATACAGTACGAACTCCGTTTCCCCAAAGCAGAAAAGTCGATTATTTCTTTACTCTGTCACCTATATTAGATTGACATTTCACAATGACAGTACTTCAGAAAGGAGAGGATAGGGAGAGCAGCACAATGACATACCAAAAACTCACCTCAGTACCCAGAACCCCTATCCGACTAGCATCAGTGTCTCATTCGCTCTCCGTATCATCTCGAAGCTACCAATGATTAGACAACCCAGAACATGCGACTTAGAGTACTCTCAGGAATGGTGGGAATCAGAAATACCTGTTCGTTATTATTCTCATATCAGTCCACAACAAGAGTAATCAGAGACACAGTAAAGTTTAAAACGTTTATTTTATAAACGACGTGTCCTAAGATGCAGTACTTTGGCTAACATAAGCAGACAAATGATTAAGAATAAAACCATCAGCATTGTTACAATACCATAGAAAATGAAGTTAGAAATCATGTTATAAATGATAGTGGAATACAACCACCCTCCCTTCGCTAGTAAGCTAGTATTATTTTAGACTAATAGAAGGTCTCTTGGTTGAATGGGGAACCCCATACCGTAAATAACAGTTTAGGTGAATCACATCACAGAATCAGCTTTGCTCTGTGTCTGGAAAAAGTCTTCTCCAAAGTGTGTATCTCATGCATGCAAACTGCAATATTAAAGGCGCTCAAATTTCAGATATTTGCAGCTGTGTGCGTGTTATGGCTAGAGCGTGGACTGATCAACCTGAATTCAAAAGCATACATTGTTTGTTGGCCCTGACTGTTTCTGCACACAATGTTCAGACCAAGGTCGCGGTGCCCGTCTAGGGATGTGAACAACAGAACGTTCTCATGTGAAGAAAAGGCAAGCAAGCAGTTTTCATATAATAACATCTATCTGCAGTGTCGTGTGCAAAAGCAGCAAAAGTGGCAAGATGGCGTTTTAACTTCTAAGACGCTTATGCTAACATAGCAATGTGTGTACCTAGAACTCCGTCTCCACTACACCCTCCCTTGATCGGACCACGAACAAAAAGGGATACAATTTAGGAACGCAGAGTTCAAGTACGACAGTGACAGAACCAAGAGCATGTATTGTAAATCCATATCAATGGCAGTGAAAGTTCGAAAAACCAGCGTAAAAAATGAAAAAGAAAGAGAGAAAAAGAAAAAATATGTAACATCTCGCAAAGGCTAATCAGAGCCTAAATGTCGAGTCAAAAAAAAAAAAAGGGGAAACAAGCTAAAAAAAAAATGTGTAGTTTGAATAATGAAAGTTGGACGACTTCCAAGTTAATCCATCAACATGTAAGCACAAAAAGTAGCGACAGCCTCCAAGAGGAAGTCATAATAATGTTCTGTAAAAGTTTCCGCCATCCAGCCTAACAGAGTAAATGAACATACATGTTCCTCGATAACTGGAGGCTCTAGCACAATCAGAGGACAACTTGCGTATTCTTCAAGATAACTTCTCGACAAGAAGTCATACGCTGCCGTATAGATGTCCCAATTCCCTAGGACTCCATGTGCCGCTCCACAGGCCATAATCCTGATACCAGAACAGTCCAACTCATGAGCCACTAAGGGACTCATCAGTCGATCATAATCCGGGGCAGGAGACAACGAGTTCAACAGGCACAATTCCAGAGTCCATTCGAAAGGACAATCTAGGCAATGAAAAACAGGTTGCACGCAAGTAAAGTAAGAAAACCGGAAGGACAATCCATAGGCTATGCTTAAAGTGGCCAGTGGTAATGTTCCATAATATTCAATCATCCGGTTATGAAGTTGGAGCAGCCGGGGCAGGCTGTCGTGTGACACATATTGTACAGCCATTGCACAGCAAGCAGACCAACAGGAGCACACCAGCCGTGAGGGCGAGAATCAACGGGAGCCTGCCGAAGACGCTGGAAAAAATAGAATGAAAAAATGCCGGTATCACACCAAAGATTGTTTGGAAGGAGGTCACGAGGCCGGAGCCCACAACTTTGAAAAAATGCGCCAAGCCAGTTGTTGACGAGGCATTGAATATAGTGTGAATCAGAGCACCGAAATGAAGGGGGAGATTAGTATTTAAAAGCGCATGCACCTCGGTGCGGGTGTTTGCTACGTGAAGGACAAATGTTTCACGGGAGGAAGTCAGAGCGACTTCTTTTTGAGACAATAGAGCCCTTATTCTGCTCATCTTGTTGAACTCTGCTTTCAAGGTTGGGATGGAAGGCCAGATGGATACATCCAGCCTCCCATGCGGGGGCGGGAAAAGGACATTTTTACAGCAGACTACTCGTTGTGAGACAGTCACAATGTAGGGAATTCCCACTAACATCCCGCAGCAAGCCTCATTATTTGAAAGCAAATAACTACCGTTAGCTAACAATGTAAAAGGGGGCGTAATAGCTAGCACTGGAATCCCTTTCAGAACGCAAGCTAAATTCGGTGCCTGAACGTTGCATGCACCATGCAATTGGATGTGCCTACAGACTACTGAGTGATCAGGTGTGGAAGTGCATTCCTCACCTTTCAAATAAACCTCTTTACCTTCTCTCATGCATCTATATGTAAATGGGAGTGACCAAACTTCATGCAGAAAAGCAGTACCCAATGGTTCATATCTGCCTAGGGCATAATGTTTCATACAGGAACTGAACTTAAACAAAGGAAATGGCAAGGTGATTAACCCGTGGATAAGCCACACAGCGGAGTTCAATTCGGCCACAGAGAAAGGCAAAGGTTCCAACTTTTCAATATGCAGTAATGAGTATGTTGCATCTTTCATGGACATGAACTGTTGTTTTGTAGTCAGATTCAACGGCAGGAATAAAGACGATGTATTCATGTAGTCCCAGGGAACTTTCCCAGCCTTCAACGTTTGCAAAGTCCAAGCAAACTGCATTATAGAATGCAATTGATTTTGACCATGGTACAAAACTGACATATCATCATGTACAATATCCACAACAGATGAAACAATATTATCTAATGTGAAAATTCTGGAAGAAAGGGTGTTAATGTTATTATCGATGACAGCTAGCACTTTTTCCAAATTTGCTTGATCAATAGCTCTCAATCTGGAGGCAGCTTCAATTTGCGATAATTTCCAAACTTCCTTATAAATAGCATATACCCATCTTTTGGACCTGCCACCCACAGGACCCTTAACAAAATCATTCAAATCTATTTTGTCATGCAATTTTGATAAATGAAGTTTAACAGATGCCCAGGTGGAATGTTGCAGCCAGTTCTGACATAACTTCCCTACAGAAAAGGTAGTAACCGAATGGGAAGATTCAAAGCGGGGGTCCACTCTAACCTGTGTATATCCAGGGTATAGACCCAGAAAACGATGTTGACAGGAATCCGAGCTCTTCTGCCATACCAACCATCCTTCACGATTTAAATCGGAAATGTTGAAGGATGTGTTAGTAATATATGACTGCAACGCATCAAGGGACAGATCTGTGCGATTATCCTATTTTGGGTAAGCACCCAGATCAGGAATAGAGGGGGAATTCATCTTTTTAGAAGACGCCAATCCAAAGCAGGTGGTTTGAAAAATGGTAGAATTCAAAAATAACATGTGGTTTGGGATAAGGCAAGCACGATGCAGAGCCTCTGTTCCTTGTACCTGCCATGTTTTAGAACCCCAAAGTGATTTAAGATCAATGGTATCTTTCTACAGCTCATAACCCCTTATAGTTAACTCATCCATAAAGGATTTGGAATATAACAATTTAGTCAAAATCAGTCTAACTTTAGAAGCTGGCTCCGCAGTTAATTTAAAATAAAATGCTGCAGGGTCAGATACACTGAAATCCGTAAAATATGTAAATTTGTTCACTAAAGTTTTAGAGCTGCCTTCAACTGGCACCGGACAATGTTCCCAATGCGTATAATTAACAACATTTCCAAATGTATTGGCTTCATGTAAGAAGTGATTGCCATAGTGTTGGTAGCAAAACAGCTCCCCATAATTAGCTGTGTCTAAATACAAATCTTCAGCATCAAAGGCAGAGTAATATTTCAAATCAGAAAGCAGTGCCTCTATGGCCTGAACGTCCCAATCATCAGAGCGGATGTTTTGTTTCACCACATCTCCCATAGAGACACGAAGTACATTTGGGACATTAATCACCTCTGTGGGACCATGAATTTGAAATTTAACAGCATCCCACACAATCCCATCCAACACAGGCCAGGCAGTAATATTCACAAAAGTCTGGTCCCTTTTCATGATGTGCGATGAGGAGTGGGGGGCCAAAGTTCCATCAATTAGTCTAATTGCATATCTTTCGGTGAGATAGTGTCCATTTACAAGACGAAAAAATACCATCACAAATCCAATGGACATAAACAAAAAGATACTTCAGGATAGTCCAGGGGGGGATTAAAGAATGTCTCTTAAACCAAGTAGCAAAAATAGAAACTTTCGATGGGGGATTGGAAGTCATAGAGTTAGTATCAAATGAAAATCGTGACTGGTCAACTGCAGTTGATTGTAAAACAGGCAACGATACATCTGTGGGATAAGCATACTCAGTATCTTCAGATCGACCACCAGCCGGTGGAGGCACCAAAGGATTAGTAACTGTATGCATCTCGATGGCAATGTCAGGCCTGTTGGTATGTGCCGGAGCCTAAACAGAATTTCTCAGCATCACTGACAAGAGACCGCTGGAGTCATACTAAGAAGAATCGGCCACTTACTGTAGTTTGACATCGTCAATGGAACCGGAGTACGATAAGAGGGGCCGAACCTTCTTGTTCTCCACCTTCTCACGTACCAGGTCACCAACTCGAGGTAGCCAGCCGACTACCGGAATTTGAAGCGCAGCGTCAGTTGCGGAGGGCAAGTGTTCCTTTGCCAGACTGTCTCTGGTCCGTTGTAGATTCTGTATTACAGCACAGTGATCATCTACGTCAAAGGGTGCGGCTGACGCCGCCATGTCTAGACCATCAAGGTTCGGGACAAACATCTTTATGCCAAAGAGCATTTCATATGGGGTCCGCCCACCCAGAGACCTTCTAGGGAGATTATTAAGTGCATGTTGTATGTTATACAGATGGGTTAACCAGTTCCTGCCAGTGCCTAAAACCCTAGCTGTCAGGGATTGCTTTAAGTCACGGTTCATTCGCTCCACAACACTATTGCCCTCAGGCCGGTATGGAGACGAAAATTTGACTTGGACCCCCAAAGATCTCATGGCTTCTTTGTACGCCTTAGAGGCGAAGGCAGGACCTTGGTCAGAATGAAGGGTTCCACATGCGAAAATTCCCACAAAGACACGCAAATCCCTGATGACAATTCGAGCATCAGCACTCCTTTGTGGCAATACCCAAAGAAAACGTGTGCACGAATCCACTGCAACTAAGATGTACTTATACGCAGTATCAGAGGAGAAAGGACCGCAGTGATCTAAATAAACACACCCAAGTGGTTTATTAGATATGTACAACTGCATTTGTGGTGGGCGCGCAGCAGTCGAAGGTTTAATCTGCTGGCAAATGTCACAATTAAGAACATAAGCACGAATTTGTTTATACAATCCACGCCACCAGTAACGTTGTTGTAAGAGAGTAACAGTCGCGGAAACGCCGGCATGGGCTGAGGCCATACCTCTGTGAGCCGCTGTTATCAATGAAAGTCTGCAGTCCGCGTTGGAAATCAGTCTGTCACCAACGTCATTAATTCTCACATAGAGAACTTTATCAGGACTTAAATGATAAGAGTACCTAGAAGGGAAACCTCTAGGGTAATTACTTCCCTTCTCTGTTGCAGCATTAGCTGCCAAGATGTCATCATCAATCTTACTTTTGGATCTCGTAACTGCTGCTACTAGATATGTTGCCATTGCTGTTTTCGCTGCTTCGTCAGCTAAGCTGTCCCCGACAGCGTGGACACCAACTCGCTGGTGCCCAAGAGTATGAATTACATTCACGAGAGGCAGATTCTTTTTAAGTTCTGCAACTCTAACCCAAAGCATTTTATGCTTAATTGTGCTACCCTTGGAATCACGATATTCATTTTGAGACCAAAAGAATAAATTGTAATTGAAAGACTGAACACAGTAAAACTAGTCACTCACTATAAGAGTAGTAACCCGAGGATCAGCAAACTCCAGTGCAAGCACCAGAGCACGTAACTCTGCCAACTGGGCAGTACAATCACCCAATGACTGCGTATGCACGACATCAGACTTGAATTCACCATTCACGAAAGTACCAGCCACAATTGCGCAGGCCGCTGAATAAGCATGCTTTGATTCCGTTGCCGGTTGCGCAGAACCGTCTGTGTATATGACACAATGGTAATCCTCAAGTGGGCGCAAAGACCGAGGAGCTGGATGAACGAATTCATACTGCAAGTACTCCTGAGTCTGCAATGAGGCATCAAAGATGTAGGTGACATCCGGTGACGTCCAGGAAGTGGCCCATTGTATCCAACGTGGATGCAAAGCTTTAGAATTAGGTACACTGGCTTTCGTCACTGCTTCAAGAGCAAGATACGGTGTGACAACCAACATGCGTTTCCCCTGTGACAGTGCTCTCTCTTTAAGACTTGCCATCTGCACTGCAGTCAAAACTTTTCCGACAGTGGAAAAACGCATTTCAGCCGAAGTGTACAGGTGTGATTTGTAAGCAAAGGGGACTGTATCGCCCTCATTGAACGTTAAGTACGTGAAACCCACTACGCCAGGCACAATTCTTATTACCAGGTTAGTGTGGTTATCACGTGTCAGTAAGTATTTAGAAGCAAGAAGGTCAGCCTGCAAAGATTGCAAGATAGCTGAATGTTCTGGCAGCCAGCTCGATTTGGAAAAATTAGGTTGTACCAAGGCATATAGCGGCTTGATACGCTGGGCATAATCGGGAATGTAAGTACACCCGAAATTTAGAAAACCCAGCAAAGATTGTAGTTTTTTCAGTGTTGTCGGAGCACGCAAACACGCGCACTTCTCCAGAAAGTGAGAGGCTAATCCTCGACCTTCAATGTTGAGTTCATAGCCCAAAAACAACACTGTATACTCTGCAATGTGTGACTTTGCAAAGTTGAATTTGTAACCGAAGTCCGCAAACATAACAATGATGCGGTCAACGCGACACAGATGCGGCCATAATTCGTCGTCTGTGAGATAGATATCATCAACATACGAGTACGCATCAGTGTCAATGCTCTCTAACAGAGACACTACACGTGCGGCAAAGACACCAGGGCTGTTTTTATAGCCCATGGCTAATCTCTTAAACTGTTTTTGTTTGCCGCCAGAAGTAAAGGCTGTCCATTGACTACTAATAGAGGACTGATTATGGCTGAAAAAGCCATTAGATATGTCAAGTGCGGTCTTAAACCTTTTTCTCACGAGACTATCAACGAGGGCAGAACTGTGGGTATTCTGTACAGCACAAGTCCGACAATGAGAGTTCAAATGCCGGTAATCCAAAACTAAGCGGTACGACCCATCAGGTTTAGTTACAGTGAATAGAGGATTATTCATTGGTGACACACAGGTTTCAATAACACCTTGATATTCCAATTGTTCAAGGATTTCTGCGACGTGAAATCTAGCTTCGCGGTGCATGGGATATTGGGGTTGCGGCTGGGGCATAGACCGTAAAGGAATCTCATGGCTTGGCGAAAATTTATCCCACCCAACCTGAGTATGGTACAAAGCCGGAGCAAGCACCTGGGCCCACTCTTCTACAAATTTTTTAGCGTGATCCTTTGGCACTGTGTGCGCGAAGGACGGGAGGATTACCACCTCCCCTCTAAGAGCGGCCAAAATGAAAGCTGGGGGCCAGTCTGCCTCTGCTAATAGAATGTCATATGTAGAGGTCAGATTATCCCCAAAAATCCCTTGTACTGTGCGTTGTATGTCACCTTCAATTAAAAGGACTATGTCATATAGTCTGTCAGGGGGGCCACTCTAGTATCTTCAGTTTCTACAGTAATGAACGTGTCAGTTGCTGTCGTCTCCAGATATGGACGCAGTGCTTGCCGCACTACTGTAACCTCCGCTGCGCTGTCGAGCAGTGTTAGTGCCCAAATCAGGTTCCGAAGCTGCGTTCTCACTATCTGTGGCATACCTTGCTGTTAATGCAGTAACTTTCTTCTTCTGAAACGGGGGACGTTGACGTGCAAACTCGTCCTGCTTGCCCTTACCGTCAGGCTGACGGGGTTGCTCACGTCCTTGTTGGGCACCCCGACCTTTGCCACGTTCTCCGCCACCGGACTGCGAGGCCGATGTTTCCTGTGAAGAACGAGGAGAACGTTGTTCAGTAACCTGAAATCTATCAGGTGACCTAATTCTAGTGCGATTGCGCAAATCATATGTGCGTTCACTAGTCACCTGTACCGGTGACACGGGGCGAGACCCCTGTTTCTGTTGCTGCTTTCCTTGTTTCTTTGTCCTCCAATTCTGTTTAGGAAAAGCTTGACGACCGTCTTTGAAAGACGAACCCGCCTTAGTTTGCACATCTGCGATTTGAATAGTAGGCTTAATCCCTAAACTACTGCGGCCTATTGTTCTATATGCCTCCGCAATAATTGTAGGCAACTCCCGAGGTTTATCGACGTCGTCCACGAGGGCTAGACCATTCGCCACTTGAAAGTGAACTGAATCTCCCTTGAGGTTACCAAGGATTAGAGTGGCAACCACGTTGAACATACCGACAAGCCTCATTCCCAACTCGACCGCCGCCTCTGGACTGTGTTGATCTTGAACACGTTTGATCACGGAAGGAAGTACGGACATAGATGGGGTCCCGAAGCACTTTGAGTAGACCACTGCAAAAACCTTACCCCAGTTCTCACAATCGGCCACTTCTGGGACTAAGTCTTTCTGCAAACTAATGGTGAGTATCCTGTGTTTCTCCACAGGAGTAGAGTGCGGAAATACTGCTTCCAGCTGGTCAAATTTCTCAGCAAGCCAATAAGGCAAATCGTCCTTATTCTGGGGGCGCTTGCCCATTACCGAATTAACCATGACGGGACTAATAACAATCCCGGCCGGACCAGCTGGTTGCCCTGCAACAACAGGTGCCCCTACCTGCACATTGCGTGAAACGTATTGCACTAAAGCCCGATGTACTGGAATCAGGGCTGTATGGAGTACACGTAACTCATCCACCGCAGCATTTAAATAACTAGGATGAGGTGTAAATCCGTCCAGTACCGGCCAAGTGGCCCCTGGAATGGACAAAGGGCCCACACGAACCGGTGTAACCGTGTGGGGGAGGGCACCATTAAACTAAATATGATGCTGCCAACCCGAAATAGGAATCTCCTGCGTCCTATATGGCGCATAATTCGCTGGGACCTGCGTGGGAGTATAGGAGTGAAACGTACTATCGTCCGCATTCACCGAGTAAAACAACTCATAGGGATATGATGCATCGGCACTCACCACAAAGATAACAGCCATCCCATCGTCCGGCACCCCGAACTGCGTCAAATGACGCCGGAGAGGTGCACGGATATGCACCGCAATAGGCACTGCAGCCATAAGGACACAGCAAAGAAAAACAATCTATTATAACAGTAGCACAAGGGTTCAAAATAGAAAAACATTTTTAATTGACAAGCTTGATTGAACCTATAGAGTAACTATTAGGTAGGTCAAAACCGTCACTCCCGCTATCCGGAAACAAGAGTGAGGGAGTCGTGGACTAATATAAGCACTACTAAGGCGTCTCAAATCATAATACCAAACGTTAGGTGCGCCATGTTGCAGAGATTCTGCGCATGCACAGAGCTGTGCGCAGGAAACCGGGACCTCAGTGAATTGTGGTGTACCAAAAACTCACCTCAGTACCCAGAACCCCTATCCGACTAGGATCAGTGTCTCATTCGCTCTCCGTATCATTTCAAAGCTACCAATGATTAGACAATCCAGAACATGCGACTTAGAGTACTCTCAGGAATGGTGGGAATGAGAAATACCTGTTCGTTATTATTCTCATACCAGTCCACAACAAGAGTAATCAGAGACACAGTAAAGTTTAAAATGTTTATTTTATAAACTACGTGTCCTAAGATGCAGTACTTTGGCTAACATAAGTAGACAAATGATTAAGAATAAAACCATCAGCATTGTTACAATACCATAGAAAATGAAGGGAGAAATCATGTTATAAATGATAGTGGAATACAACCACCCTCCCTTCGCTAGTAAGCTAGTATTATTTTAGACGAATAGAAGATCTCTAGGTTTGAATGGGGAACCCCATACCGCTGTGTGCGTGTTATGGCTAGAGAGTGGACCAATTAACCTGAATTCAAAAGCATACATTGTTTGTTGGCCCTGACTGTTTCTGCACACAATGTTGAGACCAAGGTCGCGGTGCACGTCTAGGGATGTGAACAACAGACCGTTCTCATGAGAAGAAAAGGCAAGCAAGCAGTTTTCATATAATAACATCTATCTGCAGTGTCGTGTGCAAAAGCAGCAAAAGTGGCAAGATGGCGTTTTAACTTCTAATACGCTTATGCTAACATAGCAATGTGTGTACCTGGAACTCCGTCTCCACTACAATTATTTATGTTGTTATCCAAACCCTTCAACCAACTCCACGGAAAGGAGGGTGGGATAATGTTAGCCTCCGTGTCTTTAATGAAATCCAGACTCTCTTGGCATTTAATTAGGAGAATCGCTATTTCATTACAAGACTGGAGGCTACCATTATGCATTTTGGTAGTCTTGTAAAACCATATCAGACAAGTGCTCGATCGGTTTCCAGCAATGTTTTGCGAAGGTATTAGAGTTTCACCAATTAGCAGCCCTAAGGATGTCCTCTAGCCTTCCACCTTTCCAGAAGAATTGGCTAGCCATAGCTCTTCTCATAGAGTGTGCTTGAAACTTCTGAAGGTCAACACTTGCCAAATTCGTAGTCCATTTAACCCACCTTTCTCTTGAAGCAGACATTATAACCTTGAAAGGTTTCAGAACTGAGATGAGTAGTTGCTCAACACCCTCAGAACAATGGTCACTCATTCTGGAATCATATTCTCTCATGCAAATACACACACCTTTTTTTAGGAGTCAAACCTAGTATAAAATATTGTGTCTGACATCGTCCTAGTTCTTCTAATAATTTCAAATCTCACTCCAAAGGCATCGTAAACCCTGTTACTTACTTCTAAAGCTTTAACATCTGATACACGGCGGCAGGAAATTGAACAGAGAAGCTAGCTTCATAGAAAGTCTCTCCTGATCTAAATATCTGTCAATAGGCCATGCTGTGAAAAAATTCAGGACTAGATTAACATCCCAAAGGGTATCATATCTAGGTCTGGGGGGTCTCTTAACATAATGCTCTTAAGAATTCCACATACTATGACATTTTTCCCAATGCTTCTACCGTACCATTTACTAAAGCATGTCCTGCTGAGATTGCAGATCTTTAACAATTAAGTGACCTATAACTAGGACCCCTATCAAACTGTTCTACTAAGAAATTAACCACTTCAACTATAGGAGCTGCTACAGGATCCAAGTCCCTCTCCAAGCACCAGCGTGCCCATGTTTTCCATATTCCATTGTATCTATAGTGGGTACGTGGAGCACAGCATTCCTCGAGGAGTTCCTCAGCCCTTCCCGAAAGACCTGACATCTCACTAGATCTCTTGACACTTTCCAGCCAAGAAAGTTTGAAATTCCAGTTTAAACCAGAGGGTGTTCTCTTCAATCTAAGTCTCTTAAAAGGCCTTCCTCTGCCTGTAGAAGCAAGGGAATATCGCAGACCAATTCCAAGGTCATTGGGAACCAAGTATGGGATGGCCAGAAGGGAGCCAGGGAACATTGCTCCTGTCTTACCTTCTGGAGAACCCTCCGGAACATTGCAAAGGGGGGAAAGGGGTAAGCTAAGGCTCCCTTCCTGGGTTGCAGGAACGCATTGACTGCCTGAGAACCCGGGTCTGGCATCAAGCTGAAGTGCTTCAGTTAAAATGTCAACCTGATTGCAAAGAAATCCACCTCCAAAAGTGACAGAGACTTCTGAAGTGGCTCTCGTTCAGCTTCCAGTCAATGTAGTCTTTCAAGTACCTTGAGTTCTAATCTGCTGCAATATTGTTTTTCCCCGGTAGGTACTCTGTGCTTAAGCTGATCTTGTGTTCTAGACAGAACATCCAAATTCTTTTATGTATGCCATTGCAGACACATTGTCCATTTTTAACATGAAACCTTTGCCCTACAGAGAGTGCTTGAAGCTCCTTAGAGACCTGCTATTAACTCTAGATAATTTATGTGGTAGGACCTCCCCATATAAAACCATAATCCTCCTGTGTTCTGGGTGAACAAACGTGCACCCCAGCCATTAAGGCTTTCATCCGATGCTAGTATATATTCAGGGGAACTCCTAAAAGATTGCGCTGCCATTCCCGGCATCTGTGTTCTCCAACCACAAGTCCAATTCTAATCTGGCATCTTGATCTAGGATCACCCTGTCCTCATGCCATGATCCTTCTCTTAGAGCTCTCGCTTTCACCCTCTGTAGAGCTCGATAATGTAATGGCCCTGGAAATATGGCTTGAATAGAAAAGGAAAGGAGACCTATGAACCTGGCTAGCTATTTCAAGGTTATAGAGTCCTTTCTCCACACAAATCTTATAGCCTTTCGAATCTTCATATTTTGTTTTCACTGGCAACAGAAGAAGGGTCTTTATTGCGTCTATCGCAAAACCCCAAAATTCAAGGGACCTGAAAGGAACCAAAATTGACTTCTTCTTGTTTAATATGAAAAACAAACTCTGTAGAATATTTATCACCAGTTCCAGATCCTATAAAATATTAGGATGATATTGGGACATTATGAGGATATCGTCTAGATAAACAATTCCAGATCCTATAAAATATGAGGATGATATTGGGACATTATGAGGATATCGTCTAGATAAACAATTAACCGTATCCCCCTCTCTCTTAGAAACTGCTTCAGCCACACATTGAAGGAGCTGAGGCTAGGCCGAAGGGAAGTGCCTGAAACTGAAAAAGAGGAGCTGAGGCAAGGAGGAAGGGAAGTGCTTGAAACTGAAAAAGATGGCAATTCCATATGGACTGGAGATAACCTTGAGACTCCATGGTCCTGAGAATGGTCAAGTAGGCATCATTCAGGTCCCACTTTACGAGCCATTCTTTTTCTTGTAGAATGGTTCTCAAGAGATGGATTCACGCCATCTTGTTCAGGTCCCTGAGATTTATAATTGGTATCCATCTTTTATCTTATTTCTCCACAAGGAAGAGTGTATTTACAAAAACATGGCATTCCCAAGGAACCTCTAAGATTGCACCTTTTTGTATCATAGATACCACCTTTTCTTCTACCACCTTCTGTTGCTCTAAGGTAAGTTTCAATACTCTTGGGAGCGATAATTGGACAGATACCTCTGCAAAATCTATTTTGAAGCCCTGAATGGTTTCCAGGACCCAAGGGTCTTGTGTAATTAATTTCCAAGCGTGGGAATATAACTTGAGTCAACTCCCCACTTTTACCGGGGAAAAATAAAAATGTGAAGTGTTTGTACACACTCTAAGGATTGGATCCTTGTCCATGGGATCTGAAGCCTCTGGTATGAGTGGTTCGTCCTCATTGGGGGTAGAAGGACTGTGAGGTAACTGGCGAGTAACCTCTCCCGAAACCTCTTTGTCTGAAGTTGGGCCTTTAAGTACCTCGGCCGGTAGAAAGGCCCATTCTTCCGGTCCGACCAAAAACACAAAGGGTTAAAAACCCTTCTCATGCTTGTCTGTGCTTTGTCCAGCAGAATAATGTCTACTGGGGTCCCATTATTATAGGTTTCCCTTACCATGTCAATTATTCTAGCTAGGGGGCCTATGATGCCAGAAAGGCGATCTTGGCAGGCCTTAAGGGATCTTTCCGTGCCTTTTCTGGGGTCTTTCCCCAGCTTGAATAAAAAGGTGATAATTTCAGGATCTAGGTTCGGTGTTAGGCAAACTTTCTCTTGGATAACTGGTCTAGAGCACTTGGCTCTCAAGATATTACATGCCTCTTTTTCTAGGGGATTTCTTAAGCACCTGCTAATAAATTTCCCCACATGAATGATCTTGAGGCCACGTTCTGGCATTTCGTGGATGACTGATGTTATGTGGGGGTAAACATCTCCTGACAAAGGGGATCCATTATTATCCCCTTACAGGACATTAACCACAACTGGAAGTCAATCAAACGTACAATTAGCACAATGACTGGTGCAACTTGACAAAAAGGGCAAGAATCAGCTAATCCCTCCAACAAGATCAGGGAAATTAAAATCTGCTCATGGAACATCAATGGCTTAACCAGCAAAAACAACGACTCGGAATTCCTTCAATATTTGAACAGATTTGATCTCCTCCTGCTTCAAGAAACTTGGGAAGAAAAAGCGTTTGATCTATTAGGGTTTGCATCATGCTGCATCCCGGCCAATAAAAACTCCATCTTTGGACGGAGGTCAGGTGGACTGATGCTTTTTGCCTCCATACAAACAATAGGCGAAATTAAAGAAAAAGATTCCCACATACCTCCTCCGAGCGCAATACAGGTGGTAAAGATCTCACTTTGGTTACAGAACCTGCCTCAAGAAGTTATCATAATTAACACATACATACATCCAAAACACAAGCAAAAGGCTGCAAAAGATCTGGGAGTAGCATTGGAGAAGATAAGGGAAGAACAGGACTCCGACTTAATCATTATGGCTGGGGATTTCAACATGCCTCTCATTAGCGAGGACCAGGATGACGATCTTATTCGAAATCTGATTGCTGCATGGAGCGTACCCACACAAGGCTTGATAAAAAATAGTAAATTAACTAAGAACTCAAAAAACTTGCTTCAAAATCTGGAACATCTTAATTTAAGGGCCTTGAATGGGCGTTATGTTGACGACGACCCACCAGTTGCAACCTTTCATTCCAATAAACAATCTTCCCATCTCGATTACATGTTCTTATCTTTAAATATGTTCAGCTGGACTAAAATGTTTAGAGTAGGGATGAGTGACCACAGTGATCACCTACCCCTAGAAACCACAATAAGAGTCAATTCTCAACTAGGGAAAGAATTATACAAAGGCCCTTGCTTGGAAGTCACGTCTAATTTACGGCGGCTACGATGCAACCTTGATAACATCAGGTCAGTAAGCACGATAGCTAAAAATCTTTTTACTCAAACAGTCAATCCCTCACACCAAGCGTCGGATAACTGGCAAAGCTTCCTTACAAAAATTAGCGAGAAACTGATAAAAAACTCGCCACACCTGTTATGTCAGGGGAAGGGAGCCCCAAATAAAAATCTAGTAACTTTGGAAATGAAGACTCAAAAACGGTTAATAAATCAAACATTAAGACTGCTTCGAAAGGATCAAACAAATTGCAGTTTGTGTATAGTCCTACAGACAGCAAAAAATACCTAAAACGGATGAAATGGGAAAAAAGGAAGGAACAGAATGATGAACTATGGGCAAAACTCCACTACGAAGGGAAGCAGAAAAACAGTTCGAAGTTCTGGCAAATGGTTAAAAAAATAAATAACCCAGATCATCGGGGTCAAAACTCCCATATACCAGAGGAGGTCTGGACAAAATACTTGTTAAAACATTTTAGCAATGAGGACACCATAGAGGGCGCTGTAACACACAAACCTCGTTCCGAAATTATATGGCCCAAAATTGAAGACAAAGAAATTAGTCACGCACCCACAAGGATCCACGAAAAGTATGACAATGGACCTACAACCTCACCGAAACGTAATAAACCAGTACCAACGGCAGAAGTTTTGACAAGCGTCGAGCTATGGCCAAATTTAATTATCCCAGCCGACGTAAAACGACAAATAACAAGAGGGCGACCTGCGGGAGCACCGGGCCCAAATGGTATTCCTCCCATGTTGTACAAGGAAGACGTGGAATTTTGGAGCAAATCATTGGCACCCTTATTTAACGCTCTAATTTGCACCCAGATACTCCCTGAGTCCTGGCATGGGTCAGTAATTAGCCCAATTTATAAGCATGGCAGCAAGAAGCATCCAAACAATTACCGGCTAATTGCACTATTAGACGTAGAGGCTAAATACTTTGCAGGCATAATCTTTGAAGAGTTAACAACATGGGCAGCTGAAAAATCTATTATCCCGATTACTCAAACAGGATTCTGCAGAGGCCAAGGCACCACAACTAACATCATGGCATTATCCCTATTGATGGGACAAGCCAAAGAGACCAAGTCACCCTTATATCTCACGTTTATCGATTACACAGCCGCTTTCGACCATATAGATCGCAACAAACTGTGGCAGAAATTAAGCCATTGGGAATACCGAAACATCTTTTAGACATTCTAATACTACTTCATTCCAATACATGGATCAAAATAAAACTTGGAACAGGAACACACCTTTCGAAACCTATCAAGACAACGAAAGGATTAAAACAAGGGTGTGTACTGGCACCCTTCCTATTTAATCTCTTTTTAGCTGACCTACCGGGGGAACTAGACAAATCTTCCAACCATGCACCCAAATTGGGGTCTATTACTCTTTCCAACTTATTATATGCAGACGACTTAGTGTTAATAAGTCAAACCCCAATGGGCCTTCAACATCTCTTGAACGCCGCATATGTCTTTTCTGAAAGAAACGCCCTTCAAATAAACTTTAAAAAGACCAAGGCCATGGCTGTGAATCACAGGAAAAGAAGAGAAGTTCGTAGATACTTGAACGGAGTAGAAATAGACCCGGCAACTACTTATAAATATCTGGGAGTAACCCTGGACGCAAATAACACGTCTAAACCACAACTTGAATCCCTACGAGGGAAGGCGACTATGATTCATCTGGCCATCAAATCACTAAAGGCCAAACTCCCTGACCTAACATTTCAACCTCTCCTTCAAATACTACGCGCAAAATTACAGCCGACCCTCACTTATGGAAGCGAATCCCTACATGGGAAGGATGCCGTCCTACTGGACATAGTTATGGCCAAAGCATACAGGGCCATTTTCAATCTCCCCAAATACGTTTCTCCTGCTCAGATCCGGTTGGAATTTGGTATAATCAAACAGACAATAGGAAGGCGGTGTGCGTATGTAGGGACTTGGCACAAGATGCGCACTGCTGTGACTGGCACCTTAAGCTCCAATGTATTGGGGGAGCTATTTAGACATCAAAAATCCTTGGCCAGAGACTATTTACTCGAATCTCTTCAAGTCTTGGGCCTGATTGACTTATGGGAAACTCCAACTGATCACCTTTCTTTTAAAAAAAATTGCAAAGAAATCGGCACGAATCATTTCAGCAATTGAAGATAAGAACGACCTAGCGAAAAGAGCGCATGGCTGGGTAATGCTGGGTGATTATGGGCCAGTACAACCACAGGTATACCTTAGTACTGGCATGAAAATAAAAATTAAAGAAAGGTTTCTGAAACTACATCTTGGAGTAATTCCTATACTCCCACATTTGCCACCCTGGGAGAGGAAGAACTCCTTAGAGCAGTGTCGACTTTGCAAAACTGGCAAGGAGGACATTGTCCACATAATCTGCATCTGCACCAAACTAAATGATCTAAGGCGTCACCTAATACGTCCATTCTTTAAGCAGCATGGCGCACGGACCTGCAGACAAGCTGTAAAACTGTGTTTCAACCCGAAACACACTAAACTGAACTGCCAGGTTGTAAAGTTCTTTGATCTAATGGGAAAAAGACTCAAGAGACTTGACGACAACTAAAAAAACCTATTTAATCGATCTTAAGATAATCTCTTTTAAAGTAATGTATTAATGACTTTTAAACATTTTTTCTTTCTTTCGATGTTTTACAATATTTGTAAAGATTTTAATTAATCATGTACAAATAAACAATTATCTTATCTTATCTTATCCTTAGAGGATGCAGAAATTCCTTCTCTGTGAAGAGGCCTTCAATTCCACATCATCCTGATCCAGGTCAAGGATGTATTCATCAAGAAATTCTTCACACTGATGCATTTAATCTTCCATGGCAGTATCTTCTGCTGTACTCTGAGCACTCAAGATATGTGTGCCGCTTCGGACCCCTTTATGAGTTGTGCCGTGTAGGACACCCAAGACTTTCAAGGTGCTTTGACCGCCTGATCCGTTTGAGGTGCTCATACCTCCATTATGTGTTGAGGTGCTTAGACCTCCATTATGTGTTGAGGTGCTTAGACGTCCATTATGCGTTGAGGTGCTTAGACCTCAATTATGCATTGAGGTGCTTAGACCTCCATTATGCGTTGTGGTACTTAGACCTCAATTATAGGTCGAGGTGCTTAGACCTCCAGTATGAATTGAGGGGATTGGACCTCCCAGTATACTTATGGATGCCGCCCCTTAAATGTTATTAACCTTTTTTAGTCTTTTGACCCCTTTCTTACCGCAATCAGGCTGTCACCCTGAGGCTGTCTCATGTCACAATCCTCATCAGAGATAAGGGACCTCTTATTAGACTAAACCTGTTGCACGGTTTCGCGCACACAAGTGCACATCTGTTGTATAATATTCTTAAGTAATTCTTCATTAATATTAGGATTAGGGGCATTAGGGCCATCAGTTACAGCATCACACATAATGTACTGGTTCTTTTAAGATAAACAGTAGCAGAAGATATTCTCTCTCTCTATATATATATATATATATATATATATTCACTGAAAAAACCATAGGTATCAGGGGTGTTATAGTTAGCTGGATATTTCCCTCGTACAAAACCCTAGAAATTCCCCTGTTATAGTTAGTTCAGCTAACTATAACTCGCGCCCCCGCAATACACTGCTGATGACGTCACATATTACATCACTTATGACATGGTCAGTGACATCACTGATGACATCTCAAATGACATCACTGATGACATCACTCATCATGTCATTCATGTGATCATTTGATGCTTCTTGTAACACGCAAATATAACCTTTGATACACCCACTCTAAATTACATACTGCCACTCTCAAAACCATACACAATCCAACACCAATAAGTGCATACCCCATCACTGACTCCTTTACCGTAAAAAAAAAATAGCCCCTATTACTAATTTTCATTATTTATTATCCCCGGGGACCCCATCCCCCGCGGTTTATTAAAAAACATTGGGGATGTGGGGGGAGCCCCAACGCCCCCACGGTCCCAGCCGGCTCCCCGCGTCCTTCGGGAGCCAGCATTGCTTTTCCACATGGGGAGCTGCTGACATGCAGCTCCCTGTGTGGAAAAGCAATATCGTTTGGATTTTAAAAGAGAGAGCAGGTTTCCCTGCTCTCTCTTTCAAAATCCAAATGAAGTTTGCTATGGGAGGGTGGGAGACTCCCGCCCTGTCATAGCAAACAACAGTGTCCTGGGGGTGGGCACCCCAGGACACTGTAGGAGCCGGCCCTGGGGGGGTGACGGTCCCCAGGGCCCTTTAGGGCTCCAGGAGGGGGGCCACGCAACCCCCCTCCCTCAAACAATAAAGCCCCGGGGGGTGGTGGTCCCCGGGGCATGGGGGGCCGTTCAGCCCCCCCACCCTGTCTATTTTCTAGCCCCGGGGGTAGCGGTCTCCGGGGCTTGGGGTCCCCCCTGGGCCCCCCATTACTTTTTACAGATTATGCCCCTGGGATTTGGCCCCCCAGGGGCTAATTATTAAGGAAGCGCGGTAGCCCGCACTTCGCGTTTTTTTTTTTTTTCTGGCCGGATCCACGCACCCTGCACGCATTTTGCCGTTATTTTTTTTTTTTTAAAGTTGGCCCCGGGGGGTCCTTCTGGGACCCCCTAAGCAACAATAGAGAGTCAGAGTGTTTCTACCCTGCCCCCCTTTACATCTTTCACACACTTATTTCCCTTACTTAATCAGCCTCGCTTCTACCGAGGCACAAAATGGCTGCCAACAGTTCCTGGTTTCGAATGTAGACAGACACTTAACAGCCAATTAGCATTCAGCGTGTGATCGGGAGGGTGCGCGCTCGGTTCGCAGAGGGTGCGCTCAGGGTGCGCGGGTCCTCCGAGGCCATAGATATATCTATCTTTTTAACTCTAATTTTCTCACGAACTACTGAACGGATTTACACCATTTATGAAAAAGGCATGAGTCTGAACTGAGGACTACCTCTTTGCCAAATTTGGTGTAATTCCGTTCAGCAGTTCGGTCTGTAGCTGCGTCAAAAGGTCCTATGGGAAATTGCATGGGGAAAACGCGTTTTGGGTATCCCCTTTTTTGTCTCGGCTTGACGAATCACCACAAAACTTTCAGGATAGGAGCGGACTGGAGCTGGCCAAAAGTTTGGAAAATGGCGCGTAAATTCGTCAACCAGCGCCAGACTTATTGGAAATTGAATGTTGCGGATTTCCTATGGAAAATAGGTCCTAACTATTTTTATTTTTTTTAAATATTTTTTATTAAGTTTTCTTTTCAACACAATTACCCCCCCTCCACATATAGGGCACATCTTCAGTTGAATGCCTATCCTTCTTTACGTTGCCATACTTTATATTGTTGCCCAAGTGAACACTTTCCTCCCCATACATCAATCTCCTAACGAGTTTCCCTCTCCCTCTGTTCCCGGGGCCTTAAACATCAATGTTTACCTTCGACTACTGTTGAACAACTCCGTACTCTCAACCTTAGTACCCCCTATGTGTTCCTACCCCTCCCTCCCCCTACTACCCCCTATCCCCTTCCACCGGTGTGCTCCAAATATTGTACCTAGGATAACCATTCACCACCTTCGTGCAGGGGTATGCTGACCTCTGATTCCAGGGATGGCGTGCTTCTATTTCCTATTACTCGATTCACTCTCCTTCTCCCTTGTACCACCCCCAAATATCTATCTATCTACCCTCTATGCTCTCCTGCATTGTCCCCAGCCTCCTCTCGGGTATCTGTATCCGAGTCCGGCTCTGGGGTCTGCAACTGAGTGACCAATGCTTCCCATGCCCGTGCTGTTTCCATCGATTATTCATTGTTCGCTCTCCTGGCCTGTTGCAACCGTATTATACTTTCACTGGCCGCCCATTTTATGAATTCCGCCCTCCAATGCTCCACTTTGGGGCCCTGCTTCGACTTCCATTGCAAAATAGGTCCTAACTATAACTACCTACTGGTGACACGAGGAAGGGGAAGAGGGGGGAGAGGGAGAGAGGGAGAGAGGGAGAGAGGGAGGAGAGGGAGGAGAGGGGGGAGAGGGAGGAGAGGGAGGAGAGGGGGGAGAGGTGGGAGAGGGGGGAGAGGGAGAGAGGGAGAGAGGGAGAGAGGGAGAGGGGGGAGAGAGGGAGGAGAGCGAGGAGAGCGGGAGAGGGGGAGGGGGGGAGAGAGGGAGAGAGGGAGAGAGGGAGAGAGGGGGAGAGAGGGGAGAGAGAGAGAGAGAGAGAGAGAGAGAGAGAGAGAGAGAGGGAGAGAGAGAGAGAGAGAGAGAGAGACAGAGAGAGAGAGAGAGAGAGAGAGAGAGAGAGAGAGAGAGAGAGAGAGAGATTATCTGACTGTGTAAGTACTGACATGCAAACCTGAATATCTCCAACATGGAGCCCAAATACAGCTAAATGAAAATGGTCAGTTTTTAATGTTAACGCCTTGAATCAAATATCATTTAAATATGGCTCTTCTCAGTGTGATGTGTAAACACTGAAGAAGGAGTCTTCCGAAACGCGTTTGTTACGCTGTAATTAAATACCGGTAAACTGCCCCCACAAGTGCTGTTTTCTTCAGTTGGAACTGAAAGGAGTTGTGAGCAATGACATGTCGTTGGGGCATCACCCCGCATCGAGCACCCGTCCACGAGTGATCCGCAATAATGGTGCAAAGGAGCAGTTATTGAATGCGGAGGCACCATTCCTGGAGCAAGACTTGGAGGAAGAAACAAGTAGCACTCGGAATGACAACCGGCACACGGAGAACAAGAGCAGACCAGTAAGTCATATGTGTGCTAGTATCTAACCAGTATAATAGACCAGGGATAGGAAGAGGGGGAGGTTACCACATAGTGAGCTCGGGATCGAAGCTCACGCTCAACAACAAAATGATGTTCAGTGAATCAGCTCGCAGAGAGGCGGCCATAGATATGTTCAAAAAGAAGAAATCTGATACCTCACATACAGGAACAGTGGCGATCCCTGATACCTCCAATAACCTGCAACAGCAATTTCTCACATTGGAGAGATTATACGATAGAGAAATGCGGAAGTGGTGGGAGGCAACCTCCCTCCAAAATTATATGGACGTACACAGGGTCCCTAGGGAACTACGATTTACACTGTACCGGCGTACGAGAACCCGGACCCACTCCTATTGGAGGAGTGGGCGAGCGTACAGCATTGTCGTGCAACGGCATGTTTAATATTCTCATTAAATTCGCCCGGCGTGACAGTGAAAAGGCCTTGAAAGAGATACAAGAACTGGAGGATGAAATAACGTAAAACCTGGACAAGAATAAACAAGAGGAATTGAGGGAATCAATGAAGAAGCGACTTCTAAAATATGAGCTGAAATGAAGACAAAGAAAACAAGAAAAATTCGAAAGAGATGAAAGGGACTATTCTCAGGGAAGGGTGCTGTCTTTTGCAAAGAAGTTTGACGGACCCAAAAAGGAAATGCCAAAGAAAAAGGCAGCACCAGTAAGGGTAGAAACTTCAGAATCGGATGTTACAGAAAATGAGAAATCAGAGGATGAAACAGCAGGTACCTCTGTGGATAAACATAAAACTCCTTTTCACGAGGAATTCAACCTTATCCGCCAGTCCTGGCTGAGAGGGGGCAAGAGCAAGCCACCGGAGGGCACCACAGAAAAACCAGAAGGGGCGGCTGGAAGAGGAAGAAGAAACGTAATACCAAGAGTAACACGAAGCAAGAGAGGGGGGAGATGGTAACCGAAGTGGAAAATCTCACCATAGTTAATTTAACACCAAAAACTGTGACAACAACAGAAGAGTCGGTGTTAAAGCTAGGTTTAACCTTCTGCCCCCATAATCGTTTGGAGTTTACACAAACTAGGATAGACCTTTTTTAATTTGTGCGTAAACTCAAACTGCACAAATATTTCAAGCTCAAACCTACCATCAAAGAACCTAGGCAGCTAAAACAGAAATCCAAGGACACTGACATCCTGACAGTTGATTATTTAACATCTCTGGAAATGTTGGAAGGATTACGTTCGGAAAAAGAGAAGGAAGGTGAAGAAAAAAACAATGAGGGGATCGCGCAGAGAACAAGGCATCTGGGCATAAAGCAAGGGGCACTGATAAGTCCATTCAAGCCGGTGTCAGAATTTACACCGCAAATGCCGCTGGATGCGATCGACACCTTCTTGGAAGCAGTACTTAAGGACCTTGTGAAATTCCGATACAATATGAAACCCTCAACTAGCAAAGCCAACATGACTAAAGACCAAGAAAGAGCTCTGGAGAATCTACAAAAGGACATTACTATTATTTGCAAGCCCTCAGATAAAAGAGGAAACATTGTCCTAATGACAAAGGACCAATATTGTGGTGAAGCCTTGAGACAATTAACAGATGGTAGATATACGAACTAACAACCATAGACAGATACAATGACAGGACTAAACAATATCATATACTGGTGAATAAATGGCATGAAAAATCTATGCTTGACACAGAGGAATATTTCTTCCTTAGAAATACAAATCCAGTGACACCAACATTTTACCATCTCCCGAAAATACACAAAGATAGCGTCAACCCGCCTGGCAGGCAAATAGTGTCATCGCAAGGGAGCCTCACCGAAAATCTGTCCATCTTTGTCGACCACTTCCTTTTCCAATCATTTCTGCAATTGTCCTCTTACATCAAGGACACAAAGGATTTTATCAACCACATTGAAAATTTGAAGTGGGAACCATCATATAAATTGATCGTGTTGGACATTACGAGCTTATACACGTGCATTGATCATACGCACGGACTCAATGTGATTGATTTCTTTTTAAAAAGAGACCTTTAAAATTTGTGGAACATAACATCATGTTGATTGAACCCATTGAATTTTGCCTTCTGAACAATATTTTTCTGTTTCAAGGAGACCTTTATTGACAGATCTCCGGAACAGCAATGGGTACCTGCTTCGCCCCCAGCTACGCACATTTATTCGTGGGCTGGTGGGAGGAGCAGGTAGCCTGGTCCCCAGCCAATGCGAAATGGGCTTAAGAAATAGTAGCCTGGTACAGGTACATTGACAACCTCTTCCTGGTATGGAAGGGGTCAGTAAGCATGGCAGAAGAATACATAAAACATCTTAATGACAATAACGTGAATTTAAGATTCACATGGAAGATTAGTTCAGTGGCGGGTAACTATCTTGACTTGAGGGGTTTTGTACAGGGAGGGGAGCTGGCCACAGCACTATACCAAAAACCGACGGCAGGCAATTCAACATTGCATGCTGCAAGCAGCCACCCACCCAGATTGAAGAACAGCACACCCTATAGTGAATTCCTTAGGTTAAAACGTAATTGCTCTAGAAACTGTGACTTTAAATCAGCAGTCATAATATTGACCTGCTAGAGAATACCTTGAAGAAAGTAGAGAATATCCCGAGAGAAAAGCTAGTGGAAGACAAAGACAGGAATGCAGAGAAAAAGAGCAAGGAAGAGGGTAAATTTCGCATGATTACTACTTATTCGGAGGATGCTGATAATCTTAAAAACATCCTTCGAAGAAACTGGCATGTTTTAAAAACTGACATGATTATAGGAATGGATATTCCTCCAGTTCCACTAGTAACGTTTAGAAAGGCTGGATCATTGAGAGATAAATTGGTCCATAGCCATCTAGAAATCATGCCACAAAAACAAGGGACACTGGGAGAGATGAAAGGCTTTTATCCCTGCGGGAAGTGCAAGGCCTGCACTAACAGTAAGAGAGTGTTAACTTATGAAGTTGCAGGGATGAAACAACATTAGACGATAAATAAATTTATGACATGCCAAACCACCCATTCCGTCTATTGCTTGATTTGCCAATGTGGCCTCAAGTATATAGGCAGTACAGTGTAAAGATACGTGTATTGGAACACATGCGCGATTTAAGTTACCCACTCACAAGACATTTTGCTATTAAACATAAAAGCACCAGGGACCAGATGCAGTACTACTGTCTCGACCACCGCCCGTTTAATATTAGAGGGGGTGACAGAGTTTTGAGACTGCGAAGGTTAGAGTCTCGATATATCATCTATCTACAAACTAAGACCCCAAAAGGCCTAAATAGTGGGGAAGAACTGGCGGTACATTTAGGTACCTGAAGGCAAAGTGGGTTCAGTGATTCTTGTTAGTGGAAAGAATAGAATTGTATGAGATACTGATTTTTTCTTTTAGGAAATAGATGTGTAATTAAGAAAAGCCGATACACGGCTTGATGATGGCCTTGATGAAGGGCAACTCCAATTTGTTCATTTAAAGCCGATACACGGCATAATGTGTTAAAACAATAGTGAGTATCTGCTATGACTAAATTGCACTGCAATTTCACTTGTGCTTCCCGTTCGGGCACTAAGCCTGACGCCTGTTATGAGAAAATCAATTTTCAAATGCATGGTTATAAGCCGATACACTGCTGAATCAGTAATAATGTACTGTTTATACGTAATGTCAGTAAATAGTAGATGAATTTTATCTGACTGTGTAGGTACTGACATGCAAACCTGAATATCTCCAACATGGCGCCCAAATTCGGCTAAATGAAAATGGTCAGTTTTTAATGTCAATGCCTTGAATCAAATAACATTTAAATATGGCTCTTCTCAGTGTGATGTGTAAACACTGAAGGAGTCTTCCGAAACGCATTTGTTACGTTGTAATGAATTACCGGTAAACCGCCCCAGCGAGTGCTGTTTTCTTCTTTTGGAATTGAAAGGAGTTTTGAGCAATGATATGTCGTTAGGGCACCAACACGCACAGAGCACCCATCCACGAGTGATCCGCAATAATGGTTCAAAGGAGCAGTGATATGTGTGTGTGTGTGTGTGTGTGTGCGTGTGCGCGTGCGTGTGAGTGTGTGTGTGTGGGAAAAGCACTTAACCAAACCAGAAACCAGAAAAAAACAGTTTGAAGGATTAATTGGCCCCTTAACAGGGGTAAGAACCGTGTAGGGTTTGCTCACTATTAAAATAACCCAGCGCTAAGCTTTTATACTTAATAATAGGAAATTAAAGACATTACAGCCATGAATAAGGGATCATGCTTCCCTAAATCGAAAACCTGTATGCAATAACTAAAAGAAAGACATCAATGTACAGATATTACAGATACAAAATTGGAGTTACTTATCTGTGTGGAGCTGCGTTTAAAAGAGGCAGATTGTACCGTGGGCTTGCCTATTAGGGTCTAACTGTATTCTGTTCTAGAACAATTTGTCTGGGATGTAATACTTCAAAGTGGCTGTGTGGAGTTCGCATTAAAGGAAAAATGCATAATTGTGGCCTCCGGTCTTGTAATTCCAGCAAACCTGGGTCGGAAGATAAGCCTTTTCACAGATGAAACAAGAGCTTAAGTTTTCTTGAAAGGTTGGGCTTCCTGCAATTAAGCTTTAGAGTCAGAATAAATACTGATCCCATCCAACCAGTAGTTAATTATTTTTTTCATTGATTTTCAGCAGCTCAGGGATGTGTTTGCAAAGAACAGGTCTCTGCTTGTCGCCATTTTTTAAGGCCACAACCAGGCTCAGGAATCTGGAAGAAGAAGCACTGTTGTTGAATTTGACTAGAAGGACGATATTCTGAGCCAGCATTGAAGGCCAATACACTTTACCTCACCTGCTTGATTCCCTGGGCGCTGACTCGTGGCTGTTGTCCGTCTCCCTCCCGCCGCCGCCATCCTAACGCGGCCGCTGTGTGGAGGGGGACTACCCTTCCCAGGATCCTCAGCACCAGACAGGAAGGGGAACGGGAACCCGCCCACTGTACTCTCGCGCCTGGCGGCGCTTAAAACCAACGTGAGCTACTGGCAAAGCGGGCGATATTCTGAGCCAGCATTGGAGGCCAATACACTTTACCTCACCTGCTTGATTCCCTGGGCGCTGACTCGTGGCTGTTGTCCGTCTCCCTCCCGCCGCCGCCATCCTAACGCGGCCGCTGTGTGGAGAGGGACTACCCTTCCCAGGATCCTCAGCACTAGACAGGAAGGGGAACAGGAACCCGCCCACTGTACTCTCGCGCCTGGCGGCGCTTAAAACCAACGTGAGCTACCGCCACGCGGGTCCGCACGCGGGTAGCGCCGGGCTAAGCCCGGGCAAAGGGCGGGCCCTCTGAGGCACAAAGAGGCACGGGACGGGCCAGAGAGTAAGGACCGTTATTTGATAACATAGTCCCCCATATAGTGCGTGGCTTGTGTTGGCGGGGTCTTGTTGAAATATTGTTCATATGACATTTTGTCATTCCTAATATATAGTTATATATATGTTATTGTGATTCTGATTTAGTGATATTGGATACCCTGATTATTTTATTTATTATAAGTCAGGATAATCCTGTTTTATACATAGTTTGCATAATATGAATATGCAGGAAACTAGAAGTAAAATTGTGACTGGAGGGAATAAGTTGACGGGAACACTAGACGATTTTATTGTACGCACTAATACCCTGATAGATCAAGGGATAGTATTAATGGAGAGAAGGGTATCTCAAGATTTAGCTTTTGCTAAGAGATCCTCGATGGGTAACATAGCTGTGGCACGTAGCCCTGAAAATACCCTGTCTGAATTTCCCTTATTACAAGTACATGCGCAGGTACATAACAGTCCTGCTACTGACTTGGCCTCTCTGAACCCAATTATTATGGGTCTTGATTCTCCAAATCCTGTGGAAGAAATTATGACATGGCCACATTTAGATACTCAGGATGAGATTGTAAACCAAAAATTAAAAGGAAAAAGGCAGGGGGCAATTCCAAAAAATTGTGCTAAAAATAATAAGTTAACCGTCGAGAAAGTAAAGGCAAAACCAAAAGTGCCTAAGAAGGGTGGTATTAAACACCCTGTGGTAAATGAAACCGGGATCGAATTTGAGACTGAAGTTGCCGGCCGCAAGAAATTGTCCTTACCCATGATAGATGTTACCTTACCAGATGAGTCATTAGCTGATATTCTCGATGAGAGTATTATAGTTAGTGGTACAGATGATTATGAAGATAGGGAGGACTCTATGATATATACCCTGTCAACATTAATTAAATCTCTACTTGCCCCTATACAAGAGAGGCTCCATGGAATAGAGAAACTATTACAAATACTGCAGAGGGATATAAAGACACACTTGTGTACCCAGAAAAATGGGACAAATAATGAGATCATACCGGTGGATAAACCGCCGATCTTAAAAGATAACCAGCTGGCAGGGAAGAAAAGAACTCTTACAATTCCTTTACCTGAACCTATGCAAAATACAAATGGCTCAGCAGCGAGTTTAATTACTCCCGGATTAGTCTCGGTCCCTGAAGTGACTGTACCTCCTATAGTTTTGCCCTCTGTACCTACTCCTAACCCAGATAAAGCACAACAGGAGAAAACTGAAAAGCGCAGAAGCTTAAATTTGCCTCCAGATGCATGCCCTTACGTGGTAGTATTAACTGGGGTCCCTGAATTGGCTCCTCATACTATGGAGCCCTTTGAAGCACTTAGAAATAAGGTGATTCATTGGCTAAACTCTAACTACCCTATATCTCCAGTTTTGGCCAGTAGAATCTTAATGGTCCAAAGGGTTCCATGGGTGGGCCACAATAGAAAGAAACTACAGGGTGACTGCATGGTTATAACTTTTGAAAACCCGCAAACAGTAGATTATATTTGCCGGGGGACCCCCAGGAATCAGGACCTGTCGATTACAGTTAGATCTCTACTTTATTTCTATACTCCAGTTGAACAACCAGATGATAGATGGAGTTGGATTAGGAATGGAAATTGTGCTAGGGAAGGGAGGAGACATAATTTGCATGAGGATTTAAATTTCAATAGGCAGGGATGGAGGGAAGATGACTACTGGACCTTAATACAGCGAAGGTCCGGTAGAAACCAAAAGGGAGGCTTGCAACATTGGGGAGATTGGCCAGGTACACAGTCTGTTCCGTTCGCCCTTCCATGTTATAACAGATTCAGTCCATTGGATATGGTTGACTGACGCCTAGGGTGCGAAGAATTTTCTGACCTGTGGCCATCTGTAAATATTACCTTAAACCCATCAGTACTCAGTCTTTCTAATGAAAACTGTAATACGATTAATGGTAACTTATGTAATAAGATCGTTTCAGTAAGCCAAGAATTGAATAATCCGGTCAAACTGACGGTGCAAGAGCATGTAAGAGGCAAAAAGGGATTACCCATTTATAATAGTCAAAACTTGATCTCCGAGCCAAAAGGAATTATGGGTGAACCCACAGTTGAAATAGTTAAGATTGACAGAGGTCATGTCGTCACAGACGAGGCAATAATATCCAGCCATAAGGAAAATTGCACTGTGATGTTTTGGAACGTGGCAGGTTTAAAGCATAAAATCGCTAATCCTTCATGGAAAACGGCCACGGATAGTGTGGATATTATGGCCCTGCAAGAAACTTGGACTATAGATCCCATACATCTAATTGGCTACAAAACTTATTGTACTCCTGCAGTAGGAGGGACATATGGGAGATCGAAAGGCGGTATAATTACGTACCTTTCAAACTCCCTATTATATGAGAGGGTCCGTTTTTACCATAATTGCAGTTTTTATCATAAAATAGTTATAGATACTAAATCTGGGATTAGTCTTGTCATTGTTAATTTTTATAATAATATCCCATCTACCGCAATTCAGAAGACTATGAAAAGGCTAAATGAGGATCTACAAGGGGAGATAGTTAGCAAGACGAGGGAAGTAATGATTTTATGGGGGGGGGATTTTAATTGTCATCTTTGCAAAATGGGTCAAAAAGGAATTTGTGGTTTAATGTTAGAGCAAGACATTAATCTCACACATTTTGACCATACTCTAACTGGGGATTTGCTGAACGAGATATTATTTAACTGTGATCTGGGATATGTAAATGAGCTGACCATGCGCCCAACATCTTTTGTCCCGACCTTTATTGGGAGGGGTGCATCGACCACCATTGATTTTATTATCTGTTCAAATACCTCTGGATTTAGGGCCTCTAGTTATAAGATTCATGAATTACCATTGAGTGACCATTACCCACAAGTACTCGAAATTGATAGCCCATTTTCAGCATGCCAACAAGTTAGTTCGCAGATACAGGCAGCCCCAGATGTGCTGTTGGGGAGACAAAACGGGTATTCTCTCAAGTGGAGTAAGGTGGTCCCGAACGAATTCTTAGCTAAACTAGTTAACACCTGTACAGAAAGCTTTAGAGTTTGTTTAGATGAAAATTCAAAGAGTGATAATATAATTGAACATTTTAATATTATAGCAGCCACCATTAAAGAGAACTTGAGGGCGGCCTCAAGAAATAGGTCCAAAAATGGCAGAAGATGGTTCGATAATTTATGTACTAGAGCCCTGACTGAGCTTAAACACGCTATTCACCGGGAACCACGGAACCCCATCCAAATAAGAGATCTAAGGAACCGTTACAATCTTGCATTGCAAGAAAGAAAGAAAAACATAAAGAGGTGGGCTTGGGAACAACTATGCGATGCCTCACTGGCTAAAGATACATCGGCATTTTGGAGGGTGGTAAATGCGCCCCTCCTTTTTGATAACACCAAGGCCCGCATAGAAATTGCAATTAATGAGGATGACTGGGTCACACATTTTTCCACCCTCTATATGTGTTTAGAACAGTCCCCACTAAAGGTTTATGCCACTTTACGCGAGAAAGAGATGGATGCACAAAAAGTATCGGTTACACCATTGGAGGTCCCATGGGAGAAACGGGGGGCTCCCGAAAAATTAGTGGTTACGCTGCCCGAGGTTTTACTGAGCCTAAAAGCCACAAAGGGCGGAAAGGCATCAGGCCCAGATGGGATCCCAGCTGATCTGTATAAAGCTAACAATGAGTTCTGGCGTCCCATTCTGGTACAGCTTTTTAATGCAGCGATGGTGAAGGGCCTAAGCCCGTCATGGTTTACATCTATCATTGTTCCCATTTATAAAAAGGGAGACAGACAAAATTGCGCATGTTATAGGCCAATATCCTTACTCGATTCATCAATAAAAATCTTGGGTAGAGTTATTTTAGCCAAATTACAAAGCTGGGCGGAGGATAATGGGGTAATAAGTGACCTTCAGTTTGGTTTTCAAAGGGGCATAGGAACTATAGAGCAGTGTTTACATCTATTCTTTGTTCAGCAGAAGTATATATCGATAAAAAAAGAGCGTTTATATTTCGCTTTTGTCGATCTTACTTCGGCTTTTGACTGCGTGTCCCATAATAAATTATGGAAATTGATGCAAAGGATGGGCGTGGATGATTCGATCCTCTCCTTTTTGAGGGAGCTGTATTCTGGGGCTACAGCAACTGTCCGCTATGGAAAAGGGGGGGAATGTAGTAGATCGTTTGGGATAGGGCGTGGAGTACGCCAAGGATGTGTCCTGGCCCCTTTCCTGTTCCTGATCTACATAAATGGGCTAGAAGACTGTCTACTGCAGGAGGGCAGGGATATGCCTGTTGCTGGTAATAGGCGTATCCCTGCGCTCCTGTATGCGGACGATGCCGTTTTAATGGCGCGAACACCAAACGCCCTTCAAAACTTATTAACATCCTTCAATAAGTTCATGCACAGTCTGGATTTAAAAATTAACTGGAGCAAAACTTTTACCATGAACTGTGGAATACGATCCAAGAAGAGGATGAAAACTATCTTAATAAATAATGTTAGTCTAGAAAACACGCCCGCCTTCTCTTATTTAGGCATCTTATTTCATGAAACTAGATCATGGACAAACGCGATCAGGGCAAGAACTCTTTTGTTCTCAAAGACAATAATGGCCTTAAAGAGTTTCATACAGAAACTGGGAAAAAAGCCCTTCAGGGAAATTTTAACTGTTTATAATGCAACGTGTATATCGGTTGCGGTCTATGGAGCAGGACTCTGGGGGTATGCCCATATAGATGCTATCCAAATAATTGAAAATAAGTTTATGCGATACATGCTGTCCGTGCCCGATAGTATTGCAACCTTTAACTGTCATGAGGAGCTGGGGCAGCCGTACATCTCAGACATAATAAGAATTCAGCCCATTTTATTATGGCACAGGGTCTGGACTGTAAATGAGTGTGTTGTAAATCGAGCCATAATTCAGGATGTGCTACAACTTGAAAATGTAAATGTTTTCAAATGGTTAAATTATGTGAAGACCTTCCTAACAGAAATGTACTGTCAACAGTATTTTGAGGATCCACTTTCAATGATACACATTTCTAGAAAATTATTGAAAAAATCCTGTATGGAATATCTCAGGAAAAAAAGACTGTGTGAGGAAAAAAAGAAAAAGACAGTGGTGCCGATCACGATCCGGTAAAAAATGTCCCCGTACGACTCGTATCGGGTCTTTTTACCGTACGAATCGGACAAGTGCCGTACGAACTGGCAATCACGATTCGCATGGTAAAAAGTCCATACGAACCGCACTGGGAATCATTCCCCACACGTCCTCGGGTCGTAAAATGTGTCCGACACGTCCTCGGACGATTTACCTTACAAACGTAAAAATCCAAGTCCGACCGAGGAATCACGATCCATCCCGTGCGTCCGAGCCTACAACCGTATGGAAAAAACACCGTCCGCACCGAACACCTATAGCAACCATGGAGACATGTGCCCGCATACGCGCCCAACACTCCCCCCAGCCCCCGTACGTCCGACACGTACCCCCCGTATATGTATACCCCCACCCGTCTAGGTACACCCCAGTACGTTCCAGTCGTACCCCCACCCCAGTACGTGTCGTACCACCGTCAATGTACACCCCAGTACGTTCCAGTCGTACCCCCACCCCAGTACGTGTCATACCCCCGTGTACCTACACCCCAGTACGTTCCAGTCGTACCCCCACCCCAGTACGTGTCGTACCACCGTCTATGTACACCCCAGTACGTTCCAGTCGTACCCCCACCCCAGTACATGTCATACCCCCGTGTACCTACACCCCAGTACGTTCCAGTCGTACCCCCACCCCAGTACGTGTCGTACCACCGTCAATGTACACCCCCCCCTGTACGTGTCGTACCACCGTCAATGTACACCCCCCCACCCCTGTACGTGTCGTACCACCGTCAATGTACACCCCCCCACCCCTGTACGTGTCGTACCACCGTCTATGTACACCCCAGTACGTTCGAGCCCCACCCCAGTACGTGTCATACCCCCCGTGTACCTACACCCCAGTACGTTCCAGTCGTACCCCCACCCCAGTACGTGTCGTACCAACGTCAATGTACACCCCCCCACCCCTGTACGTGTCGTACCACCGTCAATGTACACCCCCCCACCCCTGTACGTGTCGTACCACCGTCTATGTACACCCCAGTACGTTCGAGCCCCACCCCCACCCCAGTACGTGTCATACCCCCCGTGTACCTACACCCCAGTACGTTCCAGTCGTACCCCCACCCCAGTACGTGTCGTACCAACGTCAATGTACACCCCCCCACCCCTGTACGTGTCGTACCACCGTCAATGTACACCCCCCCACCCCTGTACGTGTCGTACCACCAGCTATGTACACCCCAGTACGTTCGAGCCCCACCCCCACCCCAGTACGTGTCATACCCCCCGTGTACCTACACCCCAGTACGTTCCAGTCGTACCCCCACCCCAGTACGTGTCGTACCAACGTCAATGTACACCCCCCCACCCCTGTACGTGTCGTACCACCGTCAATGTACACCCCCCCCACCCCTGTACGTGTCGTACCACCGTCTATGTACACCCCAGTACGTTCGAGCCCCACCCCCACCCCAGTACGTGTCATACCCCCCGTGTACCTACACCCCAGTACGTTCCAGTCGTACCCCCACCCCTGGACGTGTCGTACCAACGTCAATGTACACCCCCCCACCCCTGTACGTGTCGTACCACCGTCAATGTACACCCCCCCACCCCTGTACGTGTCGTACCACCGTCTATGTACACCCCAGTACGTTCGAGCCCCACCCCCACCCCAGTACGTGTCATACCCCCCGTGTACCTACACCCCAGTACGTTCCAGTCGTACCCCCACCCCTGGACGTGTCGTACCACCGTGAACCTACACCCCAGTAGTTCCTGGCGCACCCCCAACACAACCTCCTAAGTACGGAGCGCACCCCATGCCCCAACATCACAACCGCATGTACGAGTCGTACAAAGCCACACACAAGGACATAATCGTACAACCAAATGGCCCATGTACACACCGTACACACGCTCAAAACGCACGTACACAACCAGGACAAAATAAAACAACACAAGAATACACCATTCGAAAGGCACACAGCCACTAAACATGGCCAACAACCACTAAAATAACACAATTACTGACCTGCAACTGCCAAAAACAAACAGAGGCCCAATACACCACCACTCCTTATAACACACCCACCCAAAATTCAAAAACTGCCACACCCACCCATGGACCAATAAAAAGGGCCCACACACACAAACCATGAGCCTTTGCAACAGACTCACTGCTGCCAGACACCACAGAACCAGACTACAAGCTACACCACACCTTACACTTGCACACCTTCACACGACCACCCTCACAAACACCCTCTCATCACATTCACACACACACACAACCATCCACACCCCCCCCAACATCCACACACCCCCCACACCCACACCATCCCCACCCACACCCCTCACCATGCCCACTACCAAGAATCCAAAGTTCAGTCACCGAGAGTTGGAGGTCCTTGTTGATCAAATCCTCAGAGTCGAGCCACAGATCTTTGGAACATTGGTCAGAAGCACCAGCCAGGCAGCCAAAACAGCCATGTGGCAGACCATCGTCGATGCTGTGAATGCTGTTGCGGACACCAGGAGGACCAAGCAGGATTGCCAGAACAGGTGGTACGATCTGCGGAGGAGGGTCAGAGCCAAGAGGCAGGAGGAACACGACCAGGCCAACGCCACCGGAGGAGGGCCCTCCCGCTGAGCCGTACAGTACCATCCCTGGGAGGAGAGGGTGATGGCCATACTGCCGGTGGAGGCAGTTGAAGGAGTAGAAGGACTCCGAGACCCGGGTGAGTACACAAACAACGCACCTCACATGGGGGGAACTGCAACCACAACCAAAATTACTAACAGGCACGCAACCACCACAAGCCATCGCATGACTCAACCACACTCCATGAGCAGGCACATGCCACTGCTGCCACCATGCCCCATGCACCCAGCTGGACAATGTCAAGTCACAGGCCACAGAAGACAACAACACATGACACGGTAACCCGGATGGCGGGAGGCTGGGCACCAAAAATCACATAGTGCGACTCCAAAGCAGACAACAATGCCCTCTGCCCATATGGCCTAGGTCACAGCCAGACAAACACTGTGTCCCAACACAGGAATGACTTGCCAGCAAATGGCGGACGCCTTGCATCAACACATGGGGGTGAAGGCACTGTTTTGCACATGACAGCAGCTAATGAACAGCCAACATTGTGAAAGAGTGGCAGCACACACCACCACAGCAGCAGCGCACAGACACACAGCAGACAAAATGGGTGCCTGGAGATCAGAAACAAACTCACATCAACAGGCCAAGGGCCACTCAAAGATCTGCTAACAGTGTGTGCCCAGGAAGCTGGGCCAAGGTGACAGGGTGACACACGGAGGGAGGGAGAGGGGGACACAGAGGGAGGGAGAGGGGGACTGAGAGGGAGGGAGACGGACAGAGGGAGGAGGCTGACACACGGAGGGAGGGAGGAGGCTGACACACAGAGGGAGGGAGAGGGGGACAGAGAGGGAGGGAGAGGGGGACAGAGAGGGAGGGAGACACAGGAAGACGGACAGAGGGAGGAGGCTGACACACAGAGGGAGGGAGAGGGGGACAGAGAGGGAGGGAGAGGGGGACAGAGAGGGAGGGAGAGGGGGACAGAGAGGGAGGGAGAGGGGGACAGAGAAGGAGGGAGACACAGGGATAGCAAATCAGTCCTTTGGTGTGTGGGAATGTCTGCTCGTCAGCAGGTGGACTGCGTGCATGTAGACAAGGGTGGCCAGTGCCAGAACCCCCCTTCTTCATCATGGCAAAACGCAGGGCCATGTCACAACCTGTACACGAGCACAAGGACAGCCACCTGCATCATATAAGTGTGTGGATCCACTCCATGTGCACATGTACAGTGCTACAAGGAAGGCGCAAATGCATGGCTCGCCACACCTGCACACTCCACTGCTGACTGCAGTCACACTTGACGCAGCAAGTAAGACTGTGCCACACATAGTTAAAGGGGCCAAATTGGTGCCCAAGGGACACACCCATGCACAAGTGCACTGTGAGTGGAATGCAAGACAGATCCTAATTCCAAGAGGAAATGTGCCAACTTTGAAACGGATGAAACATGGATGTTGCATGGACCAAAATTAACATTTTCTCTCTCACACACAGGTCAACGTCGTGCTGCACCCCCCAACACTGGGGGGGAACACTCACAGGACCCGGATCTGCAGGAGACCGATCCCACCGGCAGCGACCACTCTCACCACTCTGCGGACGACCCCGACCGACCTGGCCCCTCTGGTGTCCAACCACCTGCAGCACCTGCGTCAGGTACAACCGTGCCAACCACCACCCCCACTCCTGCCACATCCCAGGAGACACCCAGGATCCCTGCCCCAACACCACAATGCAGCCAGGCTCGCCAGGAGGGACACGGTGTCCCGGGCACCCAGGAGGAGGCAGGCGACAACGCCAATGCCACCCCTCAGGGGTCCCGGAGACCCGATGTGCCCACAAGTGCAGGCCAGACGCAAGTGGGCAGGGGTGGTGGGAGTGGAGGACGGCGGAGGCGCGAGCCTGACCAGTTGGCTGGGGATCCGGTATTTTCCCATGTCCGTAACATCCTGGACTCATACCGGCAGGACACCACGGGCATGGCCCAGGTTGTGTCCGTCCTCGAGGGGATCAAGGTCCAGCAGGCCCAGCAACATGCGGAGCTAATAGCCTGTCTACAGGTACACCAACGGAGGATGGAGGACAGACAGGCTGAGCAAGTGACGGCGTTCCAGGGGATTCACGCTACACTCCGTCGGATGGCCAACACCATGGCCGACCCTCCCTGTGCCAGAAGGCGGAGAACATCACCACCCACAGGGAGGGATCAGGAGGAGGAGGAGGAAACATCCGACGGAGCATCCCAGACGTCGTCACGGCCTGCTGCTGAGGTTCCCCGCAGGAAGCCGGGTCGTCCACGGAAAGGACCGTGAGGGTGGCTGCTACATCACCATCTCCCAGGACACCTGGCCTGGCACCTGGCCCACTGGAGCAACAGCATCACAGCATCAAGAGACATTCTCTGCCACATGGCCCTGCTGGTCACTGGCTGACCAATGTTGACAAAGACTGTGGCATGGACTCTGAGGATTTCCAATGGCAAGGACACCAACTCCCCTACTGAACTTTGGATTCCCTAATCCCGGAAAGCCCCTCACTTTGTCCCCCCCCCCCCCCCAATAATAAATCACACTATTAAGAGTAGATGCCTGCTGGTAGCATTATTACCTAACATGTGTCTTGTACAGTCTAAACATGCCTGAGTCATCTGTTCTCTTCAACCATCCACACCCTGGGGCCTGAGTCTGGCACAGGACACATGGGTCACAGTTTATTAGGCAAGACAGACATGGAGCACCATACACACCCGTGATGGGCAGAACCAGCTGAGGGGGTGGCCGAACAACCGTGCTGACAGACACATTGAGTACAGCAACAGTCATGCGCAGAGGTCAGGGATCCTGGCCAGTGTCCTGGGGGGCACCCAGGTATGTGTAGACAGGTGGCAGAACCATGTCCTGCAAGCTTGAGTCCGGTGGATGCAGAGAATGGGGTCATGGACAACGTTGGATGCATGGGGATGGCACATGTCACAATACCCACACAGTCATGGACATCATGCCCAATACACAGTCTCAGCACACACACACAGCTTGCATCTTGCCACTCGACACATTGACACATAGCCACAATCAGGGAATACCATGCCAGACATGCAGGATGCACCGTGCCAACACACCAGCATTGACTGAGAAGAGGCACCTTGGAGGCATAGGGACACCTTTATTAGTCATGTTTTTGGGATTGCAGAGGCAACTTGAAGTACACATGAACACATCATGTGGAGTAACATGTGGGTCCAACACTGGCACCCCCCTTCTGCAGCACAAATGCGTGATAGCCATGGAACTGGCACACAAGTGTCGGCTAACAGCTAAAACCCACAGCTGCACACGGAGAGCCTGACATACACCATAGATCCGCTGATGTGGAAGTCCCACGCCATGTCAAGACAATGTTAACCGTATGTGTCCGAGGGCAGTGTCACACACATTGATGCCATCATCACAATCCACTATCCCATCACTGATGACTGACAACCAGGCAGCCCATCTATTCAGGTGTACCCAGCTGCATGTCGTGTCCCATGGGGATGCCACATGACTGCAGAGGAACCAAACCCCGACCGGGGCAGTGTGCACACATCGTGAACAACTGCCACACCCAATACACCCCAGATGCATCCCTTACCCCATGGAGACTTCCAAACGTGTCCGTGCCTGTAACGCTGAGTCAGCCCACGATGTCATGTCCATGAGGAATAGCAGTGCCACAACAATGCAACCAGCAAACGGCATGCGCAGGTACCTGGGGAAGAGAGACACACAAGAAGTCAGCCACAAAAAACACAGCCACTTGCATGTGCATTTACTTGACACATGTATGGATGACAACATGCTAGGTCACAATTATGACTGGGGAAATACTACCATCACTGCCACCATCACTCCAGTGACACACCCACACACACCTCTGACCCACGTGCCATACATGCAGGTGGAGACACACATCACAACGCATGCCACACGGGGACCAATGCGTGCACACTCAGACCCTGGTACTCACCACTAAGCAAAGAAGTCGCGTATGAGCCGAGTCCGGATGTCCTCTTGCGGCTCCACATCCTCCACATCACTAGCCCCATTGCCAAGCCCTTCGTCCTCCACGGGTGGATGGTCCTCGTCATGTTGATTCAGGATGAGTGGCACAGCTCTTTCAACTGCCATGTTGTGCAGCATGCAGCAGACCATGAAGATCTTGCAGACCTTTGCCGGGGCATAAGGGAGTGCACCGCCGGTCTTGTGGAGGCACCGGAATCGGCTCTTCAGCATGCCAAACGTCCTCTCTATCACTCGCCTTGTCCGGCCATGGGCGGTGTTATAGCGGAGCTGGGCCGGCGTGATGGGGTTGCGGAGAGGTGTCAGCAGCCAAGGCATGTTGGGATAGCCAGCGTCCCCTACATGGGAAGCACATGGACATCGTTAGAACTGGTGAAGCGGTCGTGCTGGTCGGCTATACAGAATACAGGACAGACAGACTGTACCCACCAACAACACATGCCCGTTCGTTGCGCAGCTGCATCATCATATCAGGCATCCCGCTACGCCTCATGATGTAGGCATCGTGTGCTGACCCTGGGAAACGAGCACAGACATGTGAAATCACCATATTGGACAGACACACCACAAGGGCATTGATGGAGTGGTAGTGCTTCCGATTGCGGTACGCCACCTCCCGTGCGTGTGGTGGTACCAAACCTACATGTGTCCCATCTATGGACCCAATGACATGGGGCATCCCTCCCAGGGCATAGAATCCACGCTTGACCTCAGTCATCTGTTCAGGGGTTGGGAACTTGATGAAGTCATCCAGGTGAATCAACATGGCCTCCAAGAAATCATGCAGCACACCGCTGAACATGCTCTGGGACATGCCACCAACATGAGCTATGGTATTTTGGAAGGTACCCGTGGCAAGAAAATGTAGGGCAGCCATTACCTTCAGCTGGGGTGTCAGTGCCGTAGGATACCTGTGCTGCGGTTGCAGGTGTGGTGCCAGTCTCGCCGTCAGCTCCAGAATCAACGATTGGGTGAAGCGGTAGAGCCGGATCCTGTCATTCTCCTGCATGGTAGCCAAGTCTGGAATTCTTCGGGCAAGAGGCGGCGCTCTGCAGTAATTTGGAAGTGACAAGGAAGAGTGAGTGCACTACGAGAACAACTCATGTCTACTGAGCACATGTAAATCTGGCAATACACACATGCTACATAGGGAGTCAGGTATGTGCTACATGCCCAGGACACGTATGGATGCAAGGTGACACTCCTTCCAAGACCCAGCTACACACGGTGATTGAGAACCTCCCCATGCCACGCCATGGAAATAGCTGTGTCCCAGTGCAAGTGCACAGCCCGACGCAAGACAGGAGTGACATACACCCACACATCAGCAGAAGTGGGATGCCGATTGCAGAGACTGGTAGCGGAAAACTGGAGCCACAGGTCACATGACATTACACTAGTCCAGCCCACACACCTTGCCATGAAGGTGCACATGTCATGACTCACCACACATTCCTTGTGAGGATGCTGACATGGCCTTGTCACGCTACTCCGTGTCCCATGCATACATGTGCACCTCACATCCGATAACACATGTGGCATGGTGTGCGGAACAGTGTGCAATGACAATCTACACACAGCCACATGTTGGTTGCAGCAACGGCTGCAGCTTTTGAGGGTGCTACAACATCAACCTGATGTAAATCCCGGACACATATATGACATAGTCACATTGTGCACTGTGGGTAGTGACAAGTCATGTGTCATGACCCCTGTACCGGGCATCATGGGACACTTCCGTGTGTTGGTGTCCGTGCCATGCCAGTGACGCTCACCCCAAGTGCGCAGTCCCACATGCACACATGTCAAAGGAGTCAAGGGCATGCCTGGCACACATTGCACCCTCACACAGTACACCTGTACACATCTCATCATACATCTGGTGCCTTCTCCACTCAGGAGGCATGTTCCACATCACAGCCTGTGACACCTGTGCCCCACACATGTAGTAATGCACAGACGATGCCTTGATGTCCATTCCTGGACAAGTATGTCCATCCATGGACAAGTATGTCCATCCATGGACAAGTATGTCCGCCCTATTCCTACCTGTGTGTCGCCTATCACCACAGTGATGTGTAAAAACCGCCGTACTGCTGCTGAGAGGGCCTGTGCATGTTCCCAAATCACTGTGGGAGTGCTGCCGTATGTGTACCCATAGTGATGGCGAGCGTACAGGCATTTGTACGGTCCGTACCACTACGAGTACGCATACGCGTGCAGACCCATAGTGATAGTGAGCGTAGATGCGTGTGTACGGTCCGTACCACTACGAGTACGCATAGGCGTGCAGACCCATAGTGATAGTGAACGTAGGCATGCATGTACGGGCCGTTGCCATGCATTTGGGGTGCCCTAGGGCCCCGAAACGCACCGTACCTGTGTGTGATGCTCCAAATTACATAGGGGACAAGTATTAAGGCCTACATGCATGCTGGTTGTCATGGAGACCAAGTTCAAATTTCGAAATTGTTCTGGAAGGTGCACAGCAGAAGTCAGTTGGAATTCTTCTACTTTGTTGCAATGTGTTTGTGGGGCTGACATCATGCAGGAGAATGAAACCGATAGAGAACCCACAGACTGCTAGGTTTGAAGGGATTGGTGGAAACATAGGATGCAAATGTGAGTGACCAATCACTCTGTACTCCTGTGCATGAGACTGGGCAGAAGGGCACATATAAGGCAGCCAGGTCCCATGAGGGAGCACTTGCCTGCACATCTTTGCATTCGTCGACCCAGCTGCTGCTACTGATTCCCTGGAACCATGTCAAGGGCTGTGGAGAGGACATAGCCATTCACCCTGGAGGAGAACATGGCTTTGCTGGATGTGATCCTCCCACAGTACTCCATGCTGTATGGGCGACCAGGGTATCAGGTGAGTGCATAGGCCACTGCCACAGACTGTCCCTATGTTGTGACTGTGACTTCTGCCATTGCGTCCAGGTGTAACACACATGCCATGTACTGTCGGGGGGGTCCCAGGGGGGGGGGGGTGCCTGATGTCTCCCAGCAGTGCCCTGAGACAGGAGGGGTGTGTGCAGAGTCCTCCCAGCAGTGCCCTGAGACAGGAGGGGTGGGGGCCTATCACTCACAGCAGTGCCCTGAGACAGGAGGGGTGGGGGCCTATCACTCACAGCAGTGCCCTGAGACAGGAGGGGTGGGGGCCTATCACTCACAGCAGTGCCCTGAGACAGGAGGGGTGGGGGCCTATCACTCACAGCAGTGCCCTGAGACAGGAGGGGTGGGTGTGATGCACAGTGTGAGCCTTGATCATTGATTGTGACATTGCCATCATTCCACCTGTGTACCCACTGTGGCACGTACTGCTTTTGCCCTCACCAGGGGATGATGTCCCTATGACAAAGGTGCAATGCGTTGGCTGCATGACATGCCTTGTTGTAACCAGCTAATTTGTACCCATATGTCTCTCTGTGACATGTGGCTGGTGTATTGATGTGGTGTCACTTGTTCCCCCTCACAGGTAGGCGCCATTGCCAAGGAGCAGATCTGGCTGACCGCCGTCAGTGCCGTGAGGGGTGTGGATGGTCGGAGGCGGAGCCTGCCCCAGGTGAGGAAACGCTGGCAGGATATCCGGTGCTGGACGCGGAGGATTGCACGGCTCCTGCTGGGGGACTCACCTGAGAGCCACAAGAACCGCGGCCGCCGCCGTCTGAGCCACCTCCACAGGCGTGTGCTGCCGGTGGTCTTTCCAGACCTGGAGAGGCGCTTACAGGCGATGCAGCAGCCGGAAGGGGGTAGGTACATGTGTGTTTGTTGTGTGTCACCGGCATTTGTAAGGGCACAGTAGCATGAATTCACTGGCAGGGTTTAAAGGTGCTGTGCAGATCCTGTTTGCCCCAGTATAGCGCTGTGCCCCTGCCACCCTTCCCCTCCTTGCAATGTGTTCCCTGGTCTGTGTGTAGTCACTCCTTCACAAGGTAATGTAGGCTGGCGCTTTGTCCACGAGAACAATGACTGTAGCATCATGTGTGGGGGTGGTGTGTAACAGGTTGTGGGACCTTGCCTGTGCACTGTCAAGTTCACTGCATGTGGGTTCCATGTCAGTTGGCACTGATGCTGACTCCAGACATGGGAGTTGGTCTCTCATGTGTCATGCCTTACAGCGCGCATGTCCTATGTAGTGGCCTGTGACATGATGTGCATGAGTGTGCGATACACATAGTGCAGGGATGGTGACGTGTGTTGCAGTCATTACCATTCAGTAGCATGTAGTTGCGTGCCCACTACTGTCCCCTGGGGCACCTTTTCCTCAGTGGTGTATGTGTCATCATAAACGTGGCCAATCTCAGTGTCTACAGCGTAGGTTGTGCTCTGTGCCATTGTCCCCTGTCACCATGTATATAGACGTGCTATTTTGTACAGGTGTCCACTGTGCAGCCTGACCTGATTGTCCTTCTTCATACTCACAGTTGCCAGTGCCTGTGTGTCTTTTTATACTCATCTGAGGATGGGCACTGGTACCTCATTATTTGTACAGGCGCACCTTGGCTGTTTGGCGTCCAATCTTGCTTTTTGCCTGCCCCTGTGTGTATCACCCAGACTATGAGATGTTGGTGCCACCTGTGTCTCAACAATTTGCCTTGTGTAGGGTCTTGTTGGGGCGGGCAATGCCTATGTGTTAACTCCTGATTTCCACTTGCTGGGTCTGGGCAGTGTGTGATGTGTCTGGACACACACGCAATGTGCAGTGACCGAGTCATGTTGTGCATGTTTTCAGCATTACCTATGCAGCATGTGTCTCAAGTTCATGGATATGCTCCCTGGTCATCGGTATTTTCGCCAACGCTGTGTGGTGCAGATGCAGTGCTGGATTGTCCCCAGGGCCTGGGTGCTATGTCAGACTCCGTTTCCTGTGTTTAGCTATTGTCTCATGCTCTCCATGGTATTTCAGTGGCATGGTGGCTCAACCAACTGTGTGTTTCATGCCCTACATCGGTACCCTGTTCAGTAGATGTTAGGGATCTTCCTTTTCAGGCCATGCAATGTTACCTATGTAGATTGGACTCATGTGACAGATGTGTACAGGTGTCTGATTAATTTCTGTCTCTCCACCCTGCCCACAGCATCGTCGGGGGACACAGAGGGAGACATGGCCACAGACCAGGCGGAGGGACCGAGCACCAGTGCCAGCCGTGACATCGGGTCTGGCACATCGAGTGGGACAGAGGCGGAGGAGAGTGTGGCCGAGGACCTGTCGACTGGCACATCAGACTACGAAGCTGACAGGTCCGAGGAGGATGTCTCCGAGTGGGCGGAGGCTGCACCAGCAGCTGACAGCGGAACAACACCTCGCACCGCCCCCTCAGTTTCCACCAGCCGCCTCCCACTTGCTCGTGTCCCTTCCCAGCGTGCCCGGTCACAGCATGTCTCCTTCCTGCCAGGCACCGCACCCCCTGCCCCTGTCTCCACTGCTGCCGCCAATGCAGAGTCTGTGGACATCCAGCGGCAACTGCAGGTTGGTCAGGCTGCGATCCTTAATGTCCTCCATGCCCACGGCAAAACCCTCACCAACATCGAGGCTTTCTTGGAGGGCATTCATTCATCGCAGGCTGACCAACGCAACTTGCTGAGGTCCATAGACTCCACACTGACTGCAGCAGTGGGTCTCCTGCAGCGCGACCTCCCCCCACCTACCCCTGCCCCATCCACACTTCCCACTCCCATGCCTGTCCCACGTACACCCAGACGCCGGCATGCACCCACATCAACGGACACGGGCACCACACCAGCAGGGAAGGTCCACCGCACTCCTCCTGACACGCACACACAGGGTGAGGTAGGCACACCCACTGGGTCGGGGGGCAAACGTGTGACATGCAGCCATAGTGGGAGTCCGCATTCCACCCAGTCCACTCCCTCCAAATCCCCTCCCCTCAGCTCTCCTGGCCACATCTCCCCCAAGGACTCCTTCATGGCCGCTCTGTCCCTGAGCCCCACAGTTACACCACCACGCAAGCGGTCAAGGAGGTCCCCGGTCAGGGTGGTTGAGTCTCCCCCCCTGTCTCCACCCTCCCCCGGTGGCGCTGCGACCCATCCCTCTGACCCCCCCCCCTCCTTGGGGCCTGAGGTCCCTTCGGGTGCAGGGGACTCCCTGGAGGACCTTGCAAAGGTGTGTAGTGCCATCCTGGCCTCCGCCTTTGGCACTGACCCACCCCCTGTGGTGGAGTCCTCCATCCCTGCACCCACAACGCCGCCCCTTTGCCCTGATGTCCCTGCGGTGCCTGTTGCTTCCCCCCCCCCTGATGCCCTCACCAGTGTGGAAGACGATGCCATTTGACTGTGCAGGCAAGGTAGGGGACACGCATCCCACTGTGTCCCCCATCCAGCTGAGAATCATTGACTGCCCTATGGGCTTTGTGAAGATTGAACTGCCTGCGATCCACGGACATTGTGCTCATGCTGAATAAAGCTTAATTTTGTTTTCATTATCACACTACTGCTATGCTGGTATTGGTGTTGGTGGGGCTGCTACATGGTTTTGGGTGGTGTGTAAGGGTTTGGGTGTGTGGGATATGTAGTAGTGTACTGCTCATTGGTGGGACCCTGGGATCTGTGTGCCATCACAAGGTGTTGGCTAACTTTCTTTGTTCATGTAAGCAGTTACTGCATGGTGCACTTGTCCCAGGGTGTATTCCTTCCTCTGTGTACCCAGCTTTCTTCCCTGCAGGGTGTTCCCAATGTTTAGCGCAGAGCTGTGTCTACATGAGCTGTGTGTGTGACGGAGCCCTTCTACTTTGGCCATGCATGCAGGGCCATGTCTCCACCTGCAACAATCGTGGCATCCTTGGTGATCACTGTACTTGTGTGTGGAGTCTGTTGACATGAGTTCATGGGGACATGTTCCCTTGTAGCCAGTATGCATGTGGATAATTCTGGCCTCACACACATGTGTTACACCCCTCCTGTCTCAGGGCACTGCTGGGAGTGATAGGCACCCACCCCTCCTGTCTCAGGGCACTGCTGGGAGGACTCTGCACACACCCATCCTGGCTCAGGGCACTGCTGTTAGTGATAGGCACCCACCCCTCCTGTCTCAGGGCACTGCTGGGAGGACTCTGCACACACCCCTCCTGTCTCAGGGCACTGCTGGGAGGACTCCACACCCACCCCTCCTGTCTCAGGGCACTGCTGGGAGGACTCTGCACACACCCCTCCTGTCTCAGGGCACTGCTGGGAGGACTCCACACCCACCCCTCCTGTCTCAGGGCACTGCTGGGAGGACTCCACACCCACCCCTCCTGTCTCAGGGCACTGCTGGGAGGACTCTGCACACAACCCTCCTGGCTCAGGGCACTGCTGTTAGTGATAGGCACCCACCCCTCCTGTCTCAGGGCACTGCTGGGAGGACTCTGCACACACCCCTCCTGGCTCAGGGCACTGCTGGGAGGACTCCACACCCACCCCTCCTGTCTCAGGGCACTGCTGGGTGGACTCTGCACACACACCTCCGATTTCAGGATATGTACGCTTGGAACATACACGGTGGGGGTACGCTCAATGCATTCGAGGTGAGGGTACGAGTCTACTTACACTGGTGTGGTGGGGGTACGCTCCATGCATACGCGGGTGAGGGTACGGGTCGTACTTACACTGTTGGGGTGTGGGGTACGCTCCTTGCATACGCGGGTGAGGGTACGGGTCGTACTTACACTGTTGGCATGGGGGGTACGCTCCATGCATACGCGGGTGGGGGTACGGGTCGTACTTACACTGTTGGCATGGGGGGTACGCTCCATGCATACGCGGGTGGGGGTACGGGTCGTACTTACACTGTTGGGCTGGGGGGTACGGTCCGTGAGTCCGCGGGTGGGGGTAGGAGTCGTACTTACACTGGTGGGGGTGGGGGTACGGTCCGTACGTCCGCGGGTGAGGGTTCGAGTCGTACTTACACTGTTGGCATGGAGGGTACGCTCCATGCATACGCGGGTGAGGGTTCGAGTCGTACTTACACTGTTGGCATGGAGGGTACGCTCCATGCATACGCGGGTGAGGGTTCGAGTCGTACTTACACTGTTGGCATGGGGGGTACGCTCCATGCATACGCGGGTGGGGGTACGGGTCATACTTACACTGTTGGCATGGGGGGTACGCTCCATGCATACGCGGGTGGGGGTACGGGTCGTACTTACACTGTTGGGCTGGGGGGTACGCTCCATGCATACGCGGGTGGGGGTACGGGTCGTACTTACACTGTTGGGCTGGGGGGTACGCTCCATGCATACGCGGGTGGGGGTACGAGTCGTACTTACACTGTTGGGCTGGGGGGTATGCTCCATGCATACGCGGGTGGGGGTACGGGTCGTACTTACACTGTTGGGCTGGGGGGTACGCTCCTTGCATACGCGGGTGAGGGTACGGGTCGTACTTACACTGTTGGGCTGGGGGGTACGCTCCATGCATACACGGGTGGGGGTACGGGTCGTACTTACACTGTTGGGGTGGGGGTACGGTCCGTGAGTCCGCGGGTGGGGGTAGGAGTCGTACTTACACTGGTGGGGGTGGGGGTACGGTCCGTACGTCCGCGGGTGAGGGTTCGAGTCGTACTTACACTGTTGGCATGGAGGGTACGCTCCATGCATACGCGGGTGAGGGTACGGGTCGTACTTTCACTGTTGGGGTGGGGGGTGCGCTCCTTGCATACGGGGTGGGGGTAGGGTCCGTACATATACGTCCCCACGCTATGTGATGCTTGTGCGGCCCATACCCAGGCCTTTGCCACGTGGGTGCGATCCGTCCCGCCATTGTTGGGGTGACGTGTGTGGGCGTGGTCCGACTCGTACCCACGCTCTTCAGGCGTGGGTACGGGACGTACCTGTCTGGTTGTGTTGCCGGTTCGCGTGGTGACGGACTTCCGTTGTGGCGGTCGCTGGCTTATCAGGACACGCCCTCACCCCCTCGTGGTGACCAGGGCATGGGAGTCAGGTATGTCCAGGCCATGTGTGGTGTGTGACTTATGTGGTTGTTTTGTGGCCTGCCCTGGTCCTGCCACCCCCACCCCACCCCACTTTCCCCCCTCCCTTAGTTATTCTGACCTTCTGCGGCGTCTGCGTCGTAACCTGTAGAGGAGGTGGACTGCTATGAGGGCAGGGATGACTCGTAGGTTCGGGTCCATGTCTGTCCGTCGCGTACTGGTACTCCTTGATCGCGTCGTCCTGTCGCGTACGGGTCCTCCTTGATCGCGTCGTCCTGTCGCGTACGGGTCCTCCTTGGTCGCGTGGTCCTGTGTGTCCGTCGCGTACTGGTCCTCCTTGTTCGCGTCGTCGTCTGTCCGTCGCGTACTGGTGGTCCTTGTTCGCGTCGTCCTGATTTCCCGGCAGTTTTTGGCTGCCGCAAAATATTCGCCGTGCGGGGTGACGTCGGTGCGAATCGTGATTCCTGGGTCGTGAATGGCTGGCTGCGAGCGTCCCGACGTCAGGTCGGCGCTTTTCCGGATCGCATTGGTAGGTTTTTTTTGGTCGGTCGGGCTTTTTTACGATTCGTACGGTACTGGTGTACCCGTGCGAATCGTAATTCCTTGTTTGTAAAAATTGACGACCGGGTACGCGTCGGACGGAGATTATGCTCCGTCCGACGGTTCGTACCCGGTTTTTGCCGGATCGTGATCGGCACCAGTGTGTTCCCACTAGCTGATATTGATTGGTGCTAATTTACAACCATACTTATGCCTTTTTATGGCAACCTATGACAGATTTTGCCTTACACGTTTTAGATTTAACATTGTTTTTAGATTATTAACTTTCCCAGAAATGAACTCTTGGTCTAATGAATTGTGTTTATGTCCATGTGATGAATTTTCCACGCAATCTGACATTCATGTGCTGTTCTTTTGTAGATTTTACACTTTGCCCCGTAGGGAAATTTATTGTCCCAATTCTTAAAGAGTTGAAGGTAAATAGATGCCGCCCAGCGTTTTTAGAATTGCAAAGAATGGACACTGTATTTATTGTTGCTTCTTTGGTAGAATTTTTTTAAAATGTTTTTAAATTATGTAAATCAATGGATAGATAATTTTTAAACTGCCCATAAGGAAATCTTTTTGCACTTCTCCCCTGTAACAAATAACTATATATTGAATTATTTTTAACTGTATTTGTATTTTTGTTGCTTTTATGGTTATTGTCTTTTAACCGAATAAAGTATTTTGACTTGACTTGACTTGACTAGAAGGAGTTCTGCTGCACAATATGTGCGGAAAAGTAGACTCTTGATCAAAAGGGACTAAGAGCAAATCCCTCTTGGAGATCATCTGAAGAAGGTGGGCATCCAGAAGCCACAAAAACCTCATTATCCACTTAGAGAAAAAATGCAAATATCCTGTGTGACATGGACTTGCAAAGCACATACCACATCAGTGAGTGTAAGTCTGTAATGAACCCGAACAGCTCCACGCCATCCCTTTCTCTATGGCAACCTGCGTCTATCCATTTCCAAGCGGAAGAAGATATCAACGGCTTTCATTGTCATTATATTCTTTAGGGTAATGTCCCCACATATAATGACTATGATTCAATCCACTGCACCTGATAGTTGCTTTTCCTAGGAATATAGTCTGGGGAGATCCATTGCCTAGATGCCTGTGCAATAACACTGCCACTCAAAGCACACTGAACTTTATTATACTTTGCTCTCTGTATGCTCATGCTAGGAAGCGATTTCTGTGCCCTATTTCCTGCTCCTTTAGTACGAATTCCCATAAGCAGCCGTTTGAGAGATTGCAAAGGCCGGAGAATGAGAAAATTTGCATGGCAGTGGAAAATTTTGTCCACCTTTCGCTGGGGGTTAGAAGAAAATACGTCTCAGTATAACTACCCCACCTGTATCATATTGTATGTTAGGATCTGATCTCATTTTTCAACTCTTTTAAACTTTTTAGTCTTTAGTATGAGACTCATTGGTCTTTTATATGTTTTATGCATCTTATCATAGGTATGTACTTTATGTAGTGTCTCTCTTGGAAATAACTGTATTATTCCTGAATGTGTCTTGAGTCTTGTAATGCTGCTCTATTCATTTAAGTAATGTTTTTATCATCTGCACCTTTATGGCCGTAATTGGCCGAATAAGGTTTTTATGACTGACTGGCCCCCATTGTGTGTGGTCAGTCACATGGCTGAAAATTTAGGATCATGCTTCTAGCTCATGGAGTTATGAAGACGTCACAGTTTTGAGTCACAGTTGGATCATGAACCCAAATCCTTGTTCCACAACACTGCTTGGTGATCCACTGGGTCCTCCGAGTACCCGAGCTTTCTTGGTGGCCCACTTAAACATAAAGCCTTATTGCAACTATCAGTGTTTTTAAATAGGGTCCATTATCTTTGCAACCTCAGTACTTATGGTGCTACTAAATGAATATGCATTTATTTATTTTGGGTGTTTTGCAGAGCTTTAAATGTCTACCTCTGGTCTCTTCAGGCCATTAGCCCTCTAGGTAGAAGCTGAACACGTGGGAAATAGGACTGAACCACAAAATTGTTCTTCGACGGAAGGAGCTTATTTCATCATGGGAGGCCTCAGTCGGTGTGTCCTTTGAGTGCAAAGCCCTAAACATGAGACTATGTTTATTCATGTTTTTTATGTGTAGGTGTAAGGGTATGAGCATTGACAATGGAGGTTTGGATAATGCAAAACACGTCTGTTTATGTGGCATGAGAGAGAAAATCTGCCATCTTGCACGTTAGTAATCACTGCACAGGACGATTAAAGACACATTAATTCCTTTGGCATGGTGGCCAATAGGAAAGTGTCATGTGTGGCACTTTGATGCAGTCATAGCCAACAGCCCCAGCAGGAAGAGGTCCCTTGAAGGGGGTTGAAACTGCTATATACAATTAATTTATTATAACCTAGCACTGCATGAATGCAATCGACCACACAGCCAGGACTTGGTAAAGGTGTCATGTATCATAGAGAGCCACTTGGCAGCCTTTCAGAGACTTTGGAACCAAGTCCATTTCACTGTCTAAGGCTGCAGTCAACAAATGGCAAATCGTTAATAGTATTTTATTTACTGAAACACAGGAAACGTTCAACGGTTGTGGATAATATTTCCGGTTATTTGTCACCGGTGATCATTCGACTATTTCTGCCATCAGTCACCTCGCGGATAAAGCCTGTTTTGAAGTCGACTATAACCTCACAACAATTACACAACATGACAATTAATATCTTTTGTGGGTGAAAAAAACATCTCTCAAAGTTTGCACTCATTGCATATGTACATGTGCACTTTCAAATCATTTCCCCCGAAGATCAATTTGTAGACCTAAAACTGCACTGCCTTTTTTGGTCAATAAACTGGACTTTAAGATTCTAAGTAAAACTATGATGTTTTATTTTCCACACACTTTTAAATTTATTAACAACATGAGTTTAGAAACACTTTCTATTGACTATGTTGGGTCCCACCTCTTTGTATTCGTAGGCTGTCACCCACATTTGCTGGAAGGCTGAAAGGGAGGAAAGGATGGATGCTCCCATCCAAACGGACAGCTTCCGGTCAACGGGAGCAAACACCTTGACAGTGGTGTCACATGGCACCAGATTGCAGATCTCCTTGGTCAGTCGTTCATGCATGCCGGGAAAGAGGCTACTGCCACCAGAGAGGATGATATTGCAGTACAAACATTGTCTAAGGTCGATATCGCACCTCTGGATGGTGTTGTTGCATAACTCGTGAATGCCTGGTGTGCCCTGACCAGTGTTCCCTGGACTGAAGAGGATCTCTGGGCAGCGATACCTCTGGTTATACACCATAATAACATTGCCATCTGGCAGCCGGTAGTCCTTTTCAACTTCGGAGGACCTCTTACACATCTCCTGACCTATGTCCACAGCCACATAGCAGAGCTTTTCCTTGATGTCCTGGACAATCTCCCGCTCAGATGTGCTGACGAAAGACAGCCCGATTTCAGACAGAATGTGCATCAGGTAGTCGGTAAGGTCATGTCCTGCCACATCCTGCCTGAGGACAGCACGGGGCATGCAGTAGCCTTCAAAAATTGGCACAGTGTTCGTGACCCCAGCTCCGCAATCCACCACACAGCCCGTGGTGCGGCCAGAAGCGTAGAGTGCCAGCACTGATTGGATGGCCACATACATGGCAGGCACCTTGAAACATTCAAAAAGTACCTGTGTCATGGACTCCCGATTGCAGAGAGGGTTCAGGGGCACCTCGGTGACTAAGACGGGCCTCTCAGATGGCTTGATCCCCAGGTCAAACTCATACACGTGCTTCCAGATGAGCTCCATGTCAGGCCAGCTGGTCACCACCCCATGCTCCACTGGATACTTGATTGAGAGGATTCCCCTTTTGGCTTGGGCCTCATCCCCAATGTAGTACTCCTTTTGCCCGGCTCCAATCATCACAGACCTGGCTCTAGCTCTACCTATGATATTGCTGTAAGCAAAGCGTGGCAGCTTCTCCCCTGAAAAGCCAACTTTGATCAAACCTGATCCGTTGTCTATGACCACAGCACTTTTCTGGGGTTGAGCGAACATATTGCTGGGCGTAGTTTCAGCTCTCCTTGGCTCAGAACAATTACTTCCCCTGCCTGTGTTTCCTATGTATGCCCGGTACTTTGTATGCAGGCCCAGAGGTGTGTGCCCTCAATGCCCTAAACTATTAAGCCTCCTCAGGGTTGTAAAGAGTTGAGGCTCCTCAGTGCTAGAAAGTTATGAACTGGCTGCACAGTGACATGGTTACTTTGAGGTAACAATCAAATTGAGTGATGCAGTAAGTCTGACTCTCTTGGCAGACACTACATTTGTATCAAAATTGAATACACTGCAGTGTCATTAATTTCCGTTCTCTTTTAAGCACATCAGCATTTAAGAAAAATTTGAGATTTGCCCACGGAATGACCTGGGAGTGTGCCTGGGCCCTTTTAAGGTGAGTAAACGTCACTTTCTTGTTCACCTTGGCTCTACCTTGCAGAGGCAAAATAAACGAATACCTCAGAAATTGAGATCCAGAAAAGAAAACAAAATATGTTCCAGTATTATCACACAAAGTATTGGGACATTATATCAAAATCCATCCCTACAAATGAAAGCGTCATGCATGAATAACACTTTAATGACCAACACTAATCACATCACACTCTAATGTTTCAAAGGGAAACAGGCATACAATAAAGAAGCTCAGGTTTACCTACCAGACAAGAGGTGTCCACAGTATATCCAGCAAGGTCTATCCATGTCAAATTTTCAGGACAACTGCTAACTATGTAAAATTTGTTTCATTTAGATCAACAGTGTGTATTTTTATTTTGCTGGATATCCTAAAAACTGCCATGAATACGGTCCTCCTGGATCTACATCACACACCTCTCCTCTCGACCATCATGACGTATTTTATGATCCTATGGGGTCTAGGGTAAAGAAACGGGCTTGGGAATTTTGTGCTGCACACACATCAGCCGGCCTTGTCCAATCAGACATGTCCTTGAATGGCTGTCCGGGAAATCTGGTCCAAAAAAGAAAAATGAATATGGTCTTGAAGAGGTTGGACCTGGAGGGGTGGAGGGTGTTTTTCCCCCAGAAGTTCCCCTTTTATCAAAAAATAGCCCAGACAATCATAAATAGTACCTTTTAGATAAAAGAGCGGCAAGGTTCAAGTGCTCCTTCTGTTGGTGAACTACTTAGTAGGCAGAGTTCTAAATGTGGATTCTGTTCTTTTATGATGCAGTATACAGGCCGTGTTGTGATGAGTTGATGACTGCTGCTGAAGTAAAGTGAAATATAAAAGACATCCTGCACGCTCAGTGCCATGTCATAAAATCATGTGTCACAGGGGATACCTTAGGTAAGCTATAAGACAGCTGGCTGCCAGGGCTGGATGAGATGAGGGACCTCATCCCACCTACACATTAAATCAAAAGTAAAGGAAAGATTTCCCAGAGGCACACACAACATTTGCTACCATGACTCAGGAGTAATATATGGCAAGGGTTTCTATTAAGAACTGAAAACTGATAGCTTTCTATTTGGTAAAATGTATGTAAAAAGAATGCTTGACTGCATTTAAAGACACATTTTGGCAAGGGTCTCCCATTGCCCCTTATAATATCTCATATGGATGGTGGCAACACCCTGCTCTTGGCTTCCCAGACCCCACACTTGCCCCCCCTTAAGAGAATCCTACATGCCACTGCACATCTCATCCTGGGCCTGAAGAAACATGATCACATCACCCTTATGGAACTCCATTGGCTCACCCAGCCGGCGCACACCATCTTCAAAACCAGCTGCATCATTTATAAAGGCATCATGACCAACCAGCCAAGCTTATCTCTGGTGGCTCTCGGCACGCCTGTAGCCAGGGCACCATCAGATAACAAATTAAGAAGTATAAAAAAGAAAAAAAACAAGGTAGAAGGCCATTTTCATCTATGCGTGCAAGATCTGAAACAACGTCCCCATATCCATCAGGACAGCCTCAATGCTGTTAAACTTTAGGAGAAATTTAAGACACACCTCTTTAAAGAATACTACATTTTAATGCATTAACAGTACAGAAACCAACTACCTCTCCTATCATTTGTTGAGAGTGTGTTTGCCTTTAACCCTGGACAGCGTTCCTCCACATTTTTGGCTAGGTTGACGGCATAGAATTACCATGTACACACATACAGCAGAGCTGTGAAGTTCCTAAGGCTACTTCATACAAGGTCTAAACAAATTTATATAAATAAAAATAGTGACACTAGGGATAGAAAAATACAAAATTATTTATTACAGTATATTTTTTTAATAGGCATTTTTTTTATACATATAAGTCACAGAACCAAGGCTGTAATACATTCTAACTATAATCATTCATCCATCTTGGAAACCACCCTTCAAATATAGAGATCCATGAGATTTAGTGTCCTAATCATTCCCTTTTTTATGTGCGTCAGACATCTAATGAATGCTGACATTCTATCATACATATAACAATAATAATCAGCGTACGAAGTATGAGTGTTTGGATGAATGATTATAGTTAGAATGTATTACAGCCTTGGTTCTGTGACCTATATGTATAAAAACATATATATATTGTAATAAATAATTTGGTATTTTTCTATCCCTAGTGTCACTATTTTTATTTATATAAATTTGTTTAGATCTTGTATGAAGTAGCCTTAGGAACTTCACAGCATGTATTTCCCTGCCTAGGTGTACTTCTTACTAGTTCCAGGGGACCCCTTGTCTTTACACATGCAGCAGAGACCAGATCTTAACATTACTCAGTAGGCCCATGTCTTGTAAAATGGGTAGCGCCTACATGTTGTCCTGCCAAGTTTGCAGGTTGACAGAGTTTAGGATGTTGAGCACGCACACCTGTCACTATATGACAGATGCAGGTGGCGGGCTGCAATCACTTGGTGCTGGTTGATAGTGTAGGACGTAGGCCACTAGCACTCAGCTCTGCTTCAACCTCCCAATCAGTGGGTGGATGCTTGGCATCACTTGTCAAGGTGTGTGCGTGAAGGCCAAAGGGTCTTTGCTTGCCATGATTTGGCTCACCATTCCAAAGAGACAAGCGTAATTTTCACGCCCTGGTTAATGTTGGCCTTAAATTATTCGGTCTGGGTGAATGAATGGGTTGATTTATCGGTGTTTTTTTCCATTCAATGACTTTGGGCAGGACTCTATAGAAATATTTTCTATGTGTTGATGGAGGTCCTTTTTGTCATCAATTACAAGACCTCTACCTAACGGGGCCGTAGCCATGGTGGGGCATTTGAGGGGCGGGTCAGCACATATTAATCTTTGGCCTCACCAAACAACAGAGGCTGCTGGCCATGAATTAGTCTAATCGATAAAAAACATAGGCGCTGGAAGTAGAGGCACGGGGATGGTGTGTGCTGCAGCAATAACCAAAATAACCATGCCGGAGTTCAGAAGGTGAATGAGCAACAACAATGCATTTAAATTTAGTTTTTATCTTATTACATTTGTTGCACATTCCAAGTCAGATTAAATGTTGGACCTTGTCTTCTGACAAATTGTTGCTTATTCTTTTAAAGTTGGAGATGTTTACTATACTTTCTGTGACTGCAAAGTGAAAGGATTTTGTAAAGTGAAGTATGTGACAATCTCACTGGGGTACAGGCAGCACAACTGGAATTATGTGTCAGGGAAGGTCCAAATTATGTGGCAAGTTTGGCTAAATTATGTGAGAAGAAAACACAAATGATGTGGCTTAATGCAGCACATTTTCTAATAGTAATAATTAATTAGTTTCTCATGTTTACACATTAATACTGTCTGGTCAAAGTTTCCACTCCATTAGTACTAGTCCAACGTCCTAATTCAGCTATAAGTAACTGAAAGGTGGCCAGTCAATCTTTGTGCAGTGCAGTGTTTTTTGTAACTTTTGACCGGTTAGAAATCATTTTGTTTTTAAATCAGCAGATGTTGCAGCAGCAGATGGATTATGTGACAAATACTGCAAATTCGTAATAATGTGGGGGGCGTGGCTTCGCCATGCAGCAAGATGGCCACTCTCTAAGGGGGCTCTGCCAGCCGAGCACAACATCCTGCATTAATCTGCCTCAATATAGGGGCACACATTAATGAAACAGCAGGTGAATCACCACAACAATCACTGGCACCAGACATCTCCAGTTTGAAGCTTGCAGATCTTACAGGGCAGAAGATATGTGGCAGGGCAGCCCGGGCCCATCTCAGACCTGCTGTAGAGGCAACTAACGCGCTGTGTGATTCTCAGCCGCCTACGCTATCAACCAGCACCAAGTGATTGCAGCCCACCAATTGCATCTGTCAGATAGTGTCAGGTGTGTTCAGCATCCTAAACTCTGTCAACCACCCCTGCAAATCTGGCAGGACAACATGTAGGGTGCAGTTATTTAGGCAATAACCACATTTTCAACTGTCTTCGGAAGTTTATATGCTCCTGGGTGCTTCTAATGTTGGCTGGTAGTGAGTTCCAGAGCTTGACGGCTTATACTGAGAAAGCAATGCCTCCAACATATTTCTTATGGTAAGGTAGTATGATGATAAGTGGTGCATGCCTGGAGCGTATGGCCTGTTTTTTTTTATTGCTTGGATTTAACCTGTAGGTATAGCGGTCCTTTTCCTTATGAGGCTCTGTGAACAATGAAGAGTGCATTGAACATTGCCTTCATAACTATTAGGTAGTCAGTGGCGTGATTGCAAGACCGGAGTCATGTGTCCTCTTGAGTGAAGGTGAAGAAGAAGTCTTGCAGGAAATTTTTGGATACGTTGTATTTTGTGAATGAAGAAAGTGGATGTGCCAAGTTATAGGCTGTTATAAGCTTGGAAATTACAAGTGGAAGGATAGCTTGCAGTTTCTGTTGGTATCCAAGGTATAGTAAGATGCAACATAGTGTTTTTATTCTGTAATAGGTACTTTGTGTGATGTTGTTAACGTGCTATCAAATAAAGATCTGAGTCCATGGTTACCCGTAGTTTTCTGACTTCTCTTGAGATTGTTTGTGGAGCCTCACGTTCCTTTGGCAATAAGGCATTAGGCTGGCATTTTTGTCATTCTCCGCAGGTCATAAGCTCTGTCTTTACAGTATTGCGTTTTAGATGGTTATTCATCATCCATGTGTTAATGGCCTGAAGGCAGTTATCAAGTTATACATTGTAGAGGTCTTCCCGATCTTCCATTAAAAAAAATTATTTGATTTGGGTGTCATCTACATAGTTGTAACGGGTAAGGTTACTTGATTTAATCAGGTTTGGTGAGAGGGTTAGGAAGATGTTGAATAATAGTGGGGGATATGATGGGCCCCTGAAAGAAGCCACAGTGTTGTGTGTGAGGAGCTGATATGAAAGGTGGGACCAATCCTAGTTCATAGTCAATGAGCATTAACTGAACTCTGTTCTCACCTTTCACATATAGTACGTCTAACAAGAATTTGCTGTATAAAAATGTTGCACAACTGTACAGGACATTGAGTAATGTTGTTCTTAAACCGGCAACATTCATGACATTTCCTATTTCTGATACATAAGTGGTTGTCACTACTGAAACTGACAAGCCATTCAGAAGCAATGATAATTAGGAAACCCCAGATTCTAATATGGCATGGTGCTTTGAATAGCTTATTGTGCTGGGGCAGTTATCACAAGTCAGGTACAACTTACATTTGGCTGACGTTGCTCTAGCCTACATTGGCTTGTTGTGAAATATAGCCTGGTTCGATAGTGTATCTGCTCTGGAGATCTTTTTTCTATTTGCAAGAGACAGATAGTTTGTTAGGTTAATGTGCCTGCTATAGAGTGCTTCAAGTTGCCTAACTAGAAGTAGTGTGAATCTAGCTGCTATAACAGACTATCTATCTCTCAAAAATGGTTTAATAGCTAGATAACCCTGCCAGGGTCAACACATGGAGTTTTTATCTCCTTCAATATTGGGGAGACCATAATCTGGACTTCTGAGGCTGAAAGCATTTGTATTATAATTAGGGCTCCCGGTTTTCCGTTTAAACTGATTTTTACATATAAATACAGACAGATTTTTTTTTTCCTTTGTCTGTATTTATATGTAAAAATGGCAAAATACTAGTAAATTTTGCCGGACTGCCGTGCTTCAGCCCAGAGTTACCACGCCCCTGTTCCTTTTGTTGCTACCCCAGCCCTTCTTTTGAATTCGGCATCTGTTGGGGAAGTGTATTTCTGTGGCCTCAGGGGACAGATTAATGGCGCGCAACGCCATTGGGCTCAAAGAGCTTCAGACCCCACCCCCCCTGTTGTGTGTGTCAGCCCGGCTGAGACAGCTTCCCGGGCACACACACAGCCGCACCCGAGTACTTCACAGGTCTTTAAAAGACCATTTATTTGCTAACGAGACTTTGTTGTGGTTTCTCACCCCTTCTGAGCGTCCCTGCATCTCCGCTCTGCATATTGCTGGGAGAATCAGCCCCCCCCCCACCAAAATGTTTCGTAGCCCCCACCCCGAAATTTGGCTCTAGTTGCGCCTCTGTGTCAGGTAGTAGGTGTCCGCGCTGCTTAGATTTGAAAGCTAGCACAGCGCTTCTCGGCAGGACCCAGCGCTGTAATGAGTATCATTCCTTCTCAGTAGCAAACGGCTCCTCTGGGATAGAGCATAAGCATACCTCCGTATTAGACTTCCATTTCGACTAGCACCACCGGATTGCCAACTAAACCCACTTCCCAATGTTTATGAAGTCTAGTACAACACCTTATGATATATTCTGTAAGGTAGTTCAGTGACTGCTCCATAGATAACCAGCAGTGCAACAATCTGAATCGAGACAGGGCGAACAGCATTTGTTATTCTTGTGAGGGGGTTGTAACGAGCGTCATCTGAATGTACAGCATAATTTATAATATCAATATATTTCTTTTCACAGCACAAAGGAGGCAAAACTATTTCAATATAATCACTAGTGCATTATTTTGCTACCCATGTCTGTATTGATCAATGATATACAATGATAATTAGAAGCATCAACCGGGTCGGCATTTTGAAATGCACACTATTCTGTTTGCTCCATTATTTTTTTATTCGTATAATTTGATCCATGTTCTCAAACCATTTTTTGCATTCTGCAAACAGCAGGAGACATTTGAATTCAGCCAGTATGGCAATATGGTAGTGAACAGGTAGCGCTAGGTGAAATGAATTAAATCATTAATAATAATTGTAATGTATACAATGAAACGCGTGTTTAATGTCCATGCCTATGTCCTGGCATTTTAATTCGTGTTTTTTGTGCCCCTCAGCGCTCTGAGTTTGTTCACTACCCGCTGTAAATTATGCCCTCGGCCTCCGCTCTATAAATGGGTAAATCAGCTCTGTCCCATTAGGAAGCTAATTCATGTGACCTATAGGGCTTATCAGCTTTACACGTTGTGCATTCAGTTTTATGAGCTAATTTTCTTGTTCTTTGTTTACTGTGAATAATGCTGCTCTGCCCACGGGCCTCCAATCATGTTACCAAGTAGGATTGTAAGGCCATGGCCATTTTAAATGTCACCTTAAGATATATGGTCATAAAACAGTTACAACGAACAGGTAAGAGCATTGTAAATTATGGGCATAATCTATACAGTTACACATTTCACTAGCAGTTGGACGCTGGCTCTTGCTAGCAATTTCAATGTTCTGGGTCTGCAAAAACTAGTCCTAGATCCAACTCTTGTAGCTGGACGCACACTTAACCCCATGTCTGTCTGCGGCCTGGTGGCTTGTGGTGTCCCTTTTGCATTGTGATGGGTGTGTGTTGAGTTTGTTGCCATTTACATTGTTGTTCCCTCGGCTCTTGTGTCCGTGTACAAGCAGTTGCACATGTGCTTTTGGGGACTGAAATAAATGTGGAACAATACTAGCTGTAGCGTCGTCTTTTGCTTGTGGCAAAAATAAATGTGGATAAATACAGAAAAAATGCCCAAAAAATAAATATGGATAAATACAGACGGAAATGGCAACAAAAACAAATACCATAAAACCGGGAGCCCTAATTATAATTGAACTCTCTAGACATCACTGCTGAACATCGACTAACATTTTCTGATTTTGTATAGGGCAATTTAAGATCTGTGTAGTACTAATCTACTTCTTGAAAGTTGTTGAATCCTTTGACATTCTGCTTTATCATTAACTAATTTATGGTCATGGCAAATAAATTGTTGTTATGAGGTCCTATGCAATTAATGTACTAATTTCATGATAGCTTGTGAACATTTGGGGTAGCGTTTTATTGGAAGAAGTGTGGGAATGCTGGGTTGTAGGAATTGTATGGATCCTCAGAGATTACGGAATTTACCTTCACAGAAATATGATGGTAGTCTGTGATTTAGGCAAAGTTTGGATTCTGCAGGGCCTTCTGGGTAAGAAAACGTATTGGAATCCACACAAGCTACACCACCCCAAACTACCTAGGTGCCCTTGTTTAAAAAAAATGCCTGGGCCTGGCAGGCTTTCCTGGATGCTGCCTGAGTCCTGGCTTAAATACGCCAGCTACCCACATCTTCAAAATCTTGATGTTTATTTGTGCTTTAGGGGCCTTAGGGCAATGGCTCCGTCACACAAGTGGGGTACTATTTTTTGGGGGAGAAGTGTAGGAACGCTGTGTGGTAGGACATTTGTGGATGCCCTTAGATTTCATTAGTGTGGTCTGCTTTCACTTTTGTTTTGCTGTGTCACAACAGTGCACACAGCATGCTGTGCAATACAACGAAACAAAAAAATCAAGCTTGGGACTCGTTGGAAGCATTTCCATCCCGTGCAGACTTTTGGAAAATTAAAATATTTCTGTTGTTTTTTCCAGCAGCATTTTCTTTTCCAGTAATGTGGACGACCTGATAACATCTACCACACTGTAAAGGCATTGTGGTGGACATCAACGGGTCATCGACTGCCGTAAAGCAGTTAAAAAACACAAAATCCATGCAGCTTGTCCTACAAGAATTGTCAACAAGCTTCAGGGATATGATGGCCACATTGCACTAACTTCTTTGTTAAATGATTGTAAGGGACTTCCCCAGTTTCAAGAGCCCCCCTCCGCCAGGATGGTAGGCTCCTGGGACTGGGAAACAGCGAAAAGCACTGTGGTCATAGAAAGATGACCAGTGCTGCTAATGTTCATGCACAGCCAAAAGAAAGTTTCAGTTGCCATACATGGTCTATGGAGAAAAGGGCTAGAGAGAGAATAAATTATATATATTGAGAATTGCAGAGAAGATATAGACATAAGGTTCTAGAAAAGGAGAGAAGATTGAGAAAATGAACGTAAAAAGATAAAGCAAGAGAGACAGAAACAGGAAGATAGATGTAGCAGTAAATGGAAAGGGATAGTGGGGAAAAGGTTGAGAGAGGCAGTGGGGACAGAGATTAGGAGATGGGAGGAGAATTTGAGAAAGTAAGAGAGAGCCTAAAGGAGCAAACTGAGATCTAGGTATATGTGGAGTAAAGGTGAATGGAGATTTTAAGTGGAATTTATAGCTTATCATGTTTTGGCCCATACACCAAACCTAATGTGATTTCAATGCACAATTGTGCACTTTATCTTCTAAAAGGGATCTTATTGTAAGATCCAAAAATCACCTTGCATAGTGATCTTTAAAATCTTAATAAGGTCATGTCATTGTTACTTGATCCACATTGCTTTTTTCAAACTGATTAACAATGGCACCCTCTTGTTATTTGTTACTATATGCTCTCGGTGAAAAGTGCTGACACCTTCTCTTTTAATGCGTTTCAGCCATGTCTACATTTGCTGGTATAGCCTCAGGGAGGTATATGCTACTTGCTGAGAAGTCTAACATATTATTGAGGTGGTTTGGCTTTCTAGTGTACGTTTGAATATGGCAGCCTCTTAATTTGAAACTTGTAATTTTATCTGCACCTGCAGTAAACATGAGCAAATCCCTCTGCAAGGAAATATTTTCCATTTCTGGTAGGCATGGCAGGCTTCCATGCTTCCTAAATTCACAACTCAGAAAGGTGCATGCTTGTACAAACAATGTTAGACACATAAAGGGTGTCACCTTGAGGATTCTATGTAAGGAGTCTACTGCATATGAAAGAGTACAGAATGCCCAACATTCTGGAAGTGGAGGTCTCTGTAGCATCCAAATGGGAGGTACCATGCAAGCAGTATCAAAAAGAGATGTTGTCACAGAGCTGAATCCTTGATGCAAACTGTGAAACCACCACTTAGACCTTTAAAGGCAGTGCTGCTGCCTTCCCATCATGGCTCATCTCTTGGAAATGGAGCTAGTTTATTCAGTCATGCAACAGGCCTCAAATAGACCCATCGCTGGCTCACTCAGTCAGCTATCCGTCATCATGCCCACCTGTCTTGTTGGTCGATGTCTAACGAAGGTCTCCTTTTGTACAACTCTTTTTGCACATACTACCGGTAACTATGAGGGGTGTATGCCAATGGTGGCGCCTGCTTCAGGTCCATACAGTTTTGATTGCTGATTTTCCTCAAATGTAATTGAACTATCCACCTGTTGTCACATACATATAGTGAAATTTTCTGTGAGACCTTCCCATTTTGCCCTGTAAAATGGCATTGAAATTCTATTTAGCTTTCACCATTGTTGCAGCCCTTGAATGTTTAAAACACACGGTTCACCACTTATTTCCCAAAATGTCCCTGGTAGATATGCTCTAAGCTGTCTGTAAAGTTGTTTTAAATTAGCGGCAAGGTAAATTAAAACTTCACTTATGAGGCTGGGTGGAATTAAGAAACTGCACACTTTACGAAGCACATGACGTTTCCAAAATTTACATGAGGTAAGGTGTATCCTTTCTGGACTTCTAGGTGTGAGAATTTCCTGAAGCAGAATGTCCCAGGTAGGACATTTCCCACCTGAGGTAAGAGGTGTCAGAAGGAGGGGCCTCAAAGAACTTGATACGTTTTGCATTTCACAGAGCTTGAACAGTTTAGAAAATACACAAAGCTGCAAGTCAGGCTTCTTTACAACTTTATACCCTTCAACATCTAATCACATCTAAATGATAAGATTTAAAGTTGGATTGTGAAAAGTTGATTGTGTGCTTTAATATGTACCTTAGAATTATCTACATATTCCTTAACATAGAATTCCACGGTTTGCACGTGAATATAGAAACTAGAATATCGAAGGCTCACAGCATCAAGGAAAGAATATCAAATCCAACATATCAACAATAAGTATAGTTTTTTTATACCTCACTCCTCGTATAAATACCTATGCGCTAAATACATTTTCCAGACATGTAGATGTAGAGTTAGGAATTGTAAATCTATACTACTCTCTATGCACTTACCTTACCATGTTTTGTCTTTGATATTCTTGTACCACGATATTCTGGTGGTCGATATTTAGTAGTACAAACAGTTTTGGGAAATTAAGGAGCCTATAGAGCACAACTTTAATGTTTGGCCATAGCTGAGGGACAGGCCCAGCTAAACATACTTCTGGTTACGTGCCTGGGTATCAACCCCTCCAAGAGGCAAGGGAGGATGATGGGGAGAGATAGAAAGTAACAGGGGTTGGGTAAACTCCCCCCCCCCCAATAAATATAGAAGCGGACAACCTTGCAATGTATCCTCAGAATGGATCTCACAATGAGAAGCATGGTTTAAAACAAGTTTACTAATGATTGGCTTCGTCAGAAGGAGGTTCTCTATGTGCTGCTGTTTGTCAGCTTAACATACAAGCATGTAGTAGAAAATCATGGCTCACACATGAGGCATGTGATCATGATTGAGCTCTTATGAGCCCCTGTTTCCTTCATTCCAGAGTTGGTCACTGTTGTAGTATTCCATTGATACTGCCCTCCCCCCCAAATAAATTTTCAGTCTCCTTGTTGTCTTGTAGTTTCTGCATTTCATCTTTGTTTCCTGAACTGGCCTTTCCTTGCTTCCTGGACAAGCACCGTTTAGCAGTGTACACCAGTTTTCTGAACCACCTCTGTTTAGTAATGGACCCATTTATTTAGCACTATTTAATAATATATTCTTGTTCCCCTAAATTCACCTCTCCAAGTCCACTTCTGGAAACCCAGTGCTGCAGGTCCAGCCCTCATTAGCAATACATCCATAATTTTGGCAGTGTAACTCTTTGTCTTAAGATTCCACCCCTTACAGTCTATTCTATTCTTAGCCTTCAAAATCCTGTTCCTGCTTCCTTGGTTCACAAGAAGAGTCCTTGCCAGTTTTGTCGCATCTTTCCTGCTCAACATTATTCCTTCCTTGTTCCTTGTCTATTGTCGCTTTGCATTAAGTTCTCCACCCATTCCTACTGCTGCCTTCCAAGTTCATTTGCGAGTGCCAGGATTTGATAGCACTACCGGCAATCTAGGATCTGCTTTTTTCCAATGTGAATTTATTCTTTAATGTACTTGTTAAATTCACACAAGCTTGCACATATGTCGTCTCCACAGATGTTTTGCTGGCAGTATCTTTAACAATAATATTGGAGGTGAAGATCTTATTGACTTTGACCATGAAGACTTTTATAGCACGTTCCATTTGGTACTAACCTTCTAGTCTTTATCTTGCATGTCGTGAATGCCAGATGTTCTCTTTTCTAAATTGCCTATTCAGTGGCCATCCCTAGTTTCAGTTGCTTTTTTATCCAGGCATTTTGTTGTTAGGTTTATGTTAACCTCTAACCACCTGTGTGATCCTGGGTAGAAGTTACTTGTCAAAATGATTTTGCCAGGTGCCTCCCTTTTTCCAGAGCCTTTCTCAGTCCGTTGACAGGCTCCAACTCTCTCCCAAGCCTCAAGTCAGATTCAAGACTTTTAATCTTGCCTTTTTTCTGGCTTGTTCTTTTTTGCTCTAAAACTCAATGCAGTAACCCCAAAACACACATATTATAGGCATCCCAAATGATCATGTTGATGGCAATCCTTTGACTTAAGGTACAAGAAATAGTTGGATTTTTCTGCAACAACCTTTCTAAATGTTTTGTGTAGTTCCAACCCATTGTCCATTTCTTACTACTGTGAACATTCAATAGTGTCAACTTGCAGAGAAGTAAGGGAATGGTTCGCCAGAAGGTGTGCACTATCTTATGCAAGTGAGATGTTCTGGAATAGTCATGCACTAGCAAACAGTTTGCTGGAATGTAAAATTCCTGTACATGGTAAGAGACATGTACCCCTGCCCTGACTGCCCTGCTGTACTGTTGTCTCTATCCCTCAAGCTAATTTTTTGTCACAGGCGAACACAGATCATGTGTGTGCGCCATGAATAGGCCGGTCTCATGGATTGTGGTGTTGTTGGATCAGGAGGGGTACCCAAAGCGCTACCCTCATAGTGGAGGAAGGCTACCGCCTTCACCAGGATTTATGCAGCACAAGTGCAGTTGTGGCAGGATACAGGTTCACTCACCTTTTTAAAGGTTTCACTGCGGTGTGCTGAACTCACGCTTGGTCTACATCAGGTTGATGTGGAGTGCTGCACAGCACAGGAGTAGTGACTCTGCGCTCAATATATGTGTGATTGAGACGGGTACAATACAGGGATAGACAGTGCTTAATTGGAGCTGGTGGTTTCTGAAGGTCGGCACCGCACTTAATTATCAACGCCGGCACTTATGACAGTCTGCCACATGGTGGCGATGTCCGTCTAATTTAGTAATAAGCACAACAACAGCTGTTTATTAATTCAATATGCATTAAAAATGACAAATACCTGCCACCCAAGCCATCCTTATAGTGTGGGGCACCTGGATTGTCACTCTTATACAGGTGTGATGGCTTGTAGTTGTGCTCGTACTGCCAGTGGCAGCACTGGCAGGGGCAATGGATGGTGCAAGCTGCAGTGGCCTTCTGGCATGGGCCTTGGCTCTTATTGTTTTACAAATTAAGCACTGGGGCTAGAGCAGTAATGTGCAGTATATGTGTGGTTAATGCATGTACTGAGTGTATATATACCATTTGGAAATTCATTACATGAGAGATGTAATGCTGTGCAGTGCGTGCACAATGAAAGCCTGTGCTGGGTATGTGTGTGCTTGTGTGAAGTACAATACAAGAAGGGTGAAGTGTTTTGCAGTGTGTACATGGTGAGTGTGTGTGCTGGCAGTGTTTGTTTTTGCAAGTAGCACTCCTTGGTACAGTATGTAAAAGCTTCAGTGCTGAACAGTGCGCGCTGACTGAATGTGTGCACTTGTAATGGTACAATGCATGGAGGTAACATTGCTGGGCAGTTGGTGTGCTGTGAATCTATATTAAGTGCCAGTAAGTGTGCCTACACCATTACATGGAGGTCCCAAGGTTCCATTTTGGGAAGCACAGGCCTGTCTGGTGAAGACATGAGGAAGAGAGGAATTTCTCTGCACAGATTTGTGTATTGCTGAATTCTTGTAATCTGTGTGAAGACACACATTGGAGGAAAGGAAAAAGAGACTCCCTGTACACTTCAAAAGGCTGCTCTTTGATTCAGTGACAGATTATAAGGAAGGGGCCTGGACACATCATGGGAAGGGAGATGGGACAGATACAACAATCAAAAAGTGCTGGGAGTCTGGGATTAACCTTTTGATGTACATAGTCACTCCCATTAATTGTGTTTTGGGTCGATCAGCTTCGGACTCTTGCCTGCAGTGCAGACATCCTTTCAGGAGGGGAGAAGAAAAGGAGAAGTTTACACTTAAAAAAAAGCAGAATCTCAACATACAACTTGAAAGACTCACACTCTAAATCACATTTGGTGTCTGAAAAAGGACTATACGAAGGGGAGATTGGGACCCCAAAATGTGTCAGCTGCCAAGAAGCCAGACGGGCTTTGTGAGAAGATGAAGCTCCGCAAGACTTCTGCCTTTGACCAGGACCGGGGGCCCAAGGTCTGCTCGTCTCTCTGCTGAGTGAGGGGACATCACCCAGGGAAAACACAGATCACTCGCCCTGAAGCCTGGAGCACCAGCATCAGCATGTTTGCCAAGACCAGTGTGCCCTGCGAGGAAGAGGAGAGCACTGGAGGGAGGGAGGTATGAGAGAGCCCTACGGAGAGAATTCCCTCAGTGAGGTGTGAGTGCGCTGATCGGGTCATCTAAGCCATCCTTATATTTTCTGCTGTTTGCTCCACTTTGTTCTCCTAAAAGTCCAACGAATCCATCTCAACGCGTGTCATGTTTTACCCCAACCATAATTTGCACAGGAGGATCATTTTTGTTATGTCTGTATGGATGTTTGTATGGGACTTGAAGTCCACAAACCTAGATACAAAGCAATTAAGTAACATACTAAACAAAAAGTTGGGATTCCAATCTAGGTGGCCATAACATGAGAAGGGGGTGCATTGGAGAAGGGGATTCTTCAGTGTTTTGGAGTAGAAATTGATGGTCAAGGGAGAGATTTTAAGGTGCAGTCAGTTTTGGGAAGAGAAGTTTCTTCATTTGCTTGATGGAGAAGACAGAGATTGCTTGTTAGATATCTTTTTCCTGAATCCTGGATACAGCAGGAGAAGGCTTGCTGCTGTCTGGGTTTCTTCCTTTGAAATCTCTTGGTTTCCAGTCTTCCAGTGGTGCTGCTCCGGTAGATGCATGTGCTGCTCTGATGCTGGAGGTCAGATAAACAGGAGTCTACATGCAAAGTCATTTGTAAATAACTCACCATGTTTTGAAGAAAACCCAGGCTGGCAGTGCATCTCGGAAGGCATGTGGAATCCTCTCACTCATTCGGAGTCCCTCGCTCAGATGAGCTGCTGCATGGGGCACATGTTTTAGAGGGGTGAGGCGGAATGCTTGCGCTCATGTCATCAGAATCCTGCTTTTATCATTATGTGATTGGACCAGAGTTTAAACACCAGCTCTAAATCTTGCTTCTGGAAGGAAAAGATTCACTTTGTGAAGCAGCAATACTACTATTCAGCTTTCATCTTCTAAGCAATGTGGGATTTGAAGCTGAAAGTGGTGACAATGTGCAAGCCAGGAAGTATGGTGCAGTTTGTCAGTGGAGGAGAAAAGCTATTTATGAAAGTTGGTCACGCCAAACGTGAATTTCCAGTTGTTTAGTCTCATGTGAGAGGAGGGTCACTTCAATTTTCACTGGACTGAGTAATCTGTAGACATCTAGGATTAGATGCTGATGATGAAACTACTCATTAGGTGGTCTAACAATGTCCAAGGATGAAATTCTCAAGTAGAATTGTGTGTCAGTCCCATCTCAACACACCTGAATGTCCTTGTCAGCCAGTTGGGCTCAGAGGGGCTCCACGTAAAGGTTGCAGAAACCTGGAGAGAGGACTGAGGTTGCCACTGGTCCAGAGAATTGGATCCATTCTACAGGTATCCAGGTGACTGAAGTGAGCTCCCTTCAGTAGGTATTACTTGAACTACAGCAGTGAAGTCCATATTGGAGGAGAAGGGGCGGGTGCACAGCAACGTCAAAGGCTGCTGAAAGATGAAGGGGAATGAGGAAACTAGGGTTACTTTTGTCTATAATCTGGAGAGCAGGGACGGCTCCTCCACTAGGGCGGAGGAGCATCGCCCTACTGCTTTCTTGCATTGCCAGAAAGGCAAAACAAAATGGTAATTAGCTTATTTCATTTCATTTTGGTTATTACCATTTTATGTTTCTTTAGGCATTGCGGGCAGACGGGGCTGCTCCAGCAGGGCAGTAGTGGTTTGCCGACTCCTTAGTGCGCAAACACTGTTTGGTCGGCCCTCTTGGGCCTCCCAAACCAGTCATGTGCACCTCTGCACTTCTCCATGTAGGCTGCATTGCAGCCTACATGGAGAGCATGCCATCCCCTACAGCCCCTGGCTGGGTGGCGTCCCGACCAATCACAATGCTCCACTGGAACATTGTGATTGGCTTTGGGGAGGGGAGGGAGGCTGCCTGCTTCCTGTTTTTGTCGTAGACAGGAGAGCAGGAGGAGTGAAGACGCAAGATACGGGCTGGCAAAAAAGGTAGGTTTTAATTGTTTTATTGTGTTGTTAATAATAGCCCAACCTCCCCACGCCACCCCCCGAACCCCCTCTCCCACCCACGCGACCCCGCCCCCACCCCGCCCGCGAGCCATGCCGGCTGCTACTGCTGGAGAGCATCACTAACCACACGGATGGTGGTTGCCTCTCTGCAACACACTGACCTGAATCCCTGGTATTCATGGCGGTGGTTGTTTGTCTTAGCTTGGAGGCAATTGCATTTCTGATCATTTCCCCAAAAGAAGGGAAAGTGGGTAACTGAGTGCTCTTCCTAAGTCCTTTGGGATCAGATTGGATTTCCTCAGAGTCCAAGAAGAGTCTTTGGGCAAGAGAGGTGTTTATGAAGTTGTGAAGAGAGGCCAGGCCATCATTTTATTCCGATTGTCAAGGATGCAGGGCTGATGGTGCAGTTTCTGAAAGTATTGACTTTCAGAGGTTGGAGACAGGTGCTTAGTCACCCGAGGAAAAGGACTTGAAGGTGCTCCCTTAATGTACGTTGTGAGGTAGAAATAAGGTTGAGTGAATTAGAGACTTTGGCATTTATGAAAATGGCAGGTTTTGTAACCGCAAAAAAAGTCATTCGTGATGTACACAATTCACATTGCGAGTCAGAGATGTCACTCTGCCTTTCAATGTGCACTTTGCAACGCATAACAAACCAAAAAGGAATGTATTAATACTCTGCAAGCCTTAATTGTGGTACTAAACCAGTGATCTGATTGAACCAGACACAGTGAGTCAGACACCCTACACAAACTAGCAAGCCCACCCCACCTGTAAATCATATATATATATTTCGAATGTCGACAGTAAATACGTTCACGTGATAATGTGAAGAGATGCGCATCTAATAGTTGTACTCAAGTTGTGTTCCTTTTGTAATTGCCCTTAAAAGCATGTAGCCATGTGACGTGAGAACACATTCTTCAAACTCAAAAAAGCAGGCGACTCACTCAGCTGTTGTCGTTAGCAAAAGCTTTTATTTTTTACTTCGTGTGAGAATACTGCCACCTTGTGGACAACATCAAAATGTATTCTTAGTTTGGCAACTACCTTCCTTCCCAGCTAGTGTTTGCGATTTCTTTACAAAGATGTATTTATTTATTTGATGCAATTTTATATAGCGCGGACTCTACCCAAAGGTGTCGGAGGGCTTCACAATAGATAAGGAAGGGCCTCGTGAACTAATGGTTTTAGAGTACGGAAACACTCTGATTCTGTAATTTAGAAGGTTTGGTAATGCAAGAAACCTTTTTTAAATGCACTAAACCCATTAAACAATGGTTTAGGAAACCATTGGAAATCGCTATTTGAAATGAGAGTGTTAAGGGCGTCCCTTCCAAATACCGATTCCTTGTAGTATGTATTAATGTTTCGCAACTGAAATCCAGCCTCAAAACATTAATATTTTACCACCAACTCAGAGGAAGTGGTAACCCATTTGCAGATGGAAAAGGGTCTTCAAATGACCCCTTTCCATTTGTGAATGTTTACATAAATATTTTTTGAGTAGGCAGTGGTCCACAGAACCACCACGTCTATGTCTTGAGAGTTTTTATAACCTTTTGGTTCCTCCCAGACTCTGTAGAACTATAACGTAGGTGTCAGCGTGAAATGAACTTAAAGCTTGGTTGAGAGTGTTGAGTTTGCGGTTACACGCAAAGGAATTAAAATGTGTAATACTAAGTTCTGTGTCTGAAGAGAAATATAATGAACTGTTTCCCATGTCATTGAAAACAAAAGTGTATACATGGACTGCATCGACTCCCATAAAAAGTCACGGTTTGTTTGTTGCGACGATGAAACACAAGAAAACGAAGGTGCAAGCACCCATCCATGAGCTTCAATGCACATCATCAATTGCCTGTTTACTCAGCTTCAGCACAGCTGCTGATATGGGACTGATTTTCATGAATTACAATATGAATGCTTATCACAAAATAGTCAATTCCCTTCATAGTTTCATGGGTTAGAAAAGCTTAAGACTATGAAAGTGAAATTGCACATTAATGAAGGTGATCGTCCTGTTGCTCAGAGACATAGACTAATTGCTTTCCATTTTCAAGAAGCTGTTGAAAATGAGCTTCAATTGTTACTTAAGTATGACATTATTGAGCGTTCTACTGGTCCAATGCCATGGGTTACTTCCATACTGGTAGTGCCTAAAAAGGACAGTGTAGGAGCTGTACGCATATGTGTTGACATGCTTCAGGCAAACAAGGAAATTGATAGAGAACGACATCCAGGTCCACGTATTGCTGACATAATAACCCAGCTAAACGGTGTAAAAGTTTTCTCTCACCTTGATTTAAATAAAGGCTATCATCAGTTGGAACACAAAAAAGATTGCAGGTACATTACGACATTTTCTATGCCATGTTGGCCTGTTTCGTTACAAGAGACTCTGTTTTGGTGTGCCATCGGCTGCAGAATATTTTCCAAGACGTCATTCGACGTTTCATACAGCCTGTTGTAAATGCATTCAATTATAGCGATAACATATTGGTTTTTGGAGCTACACAGAAGCAGCACAACAAAGCTCTCACTCAAGTGCATTGTTTACTTACAAATGCAGGTTTCTCATTAAATGCAGACAAATGTGAATTCTACAACAGGAAGTTGAAATTCTTAGGCCATAGCTTTTCAGATGGGGGCATGACACCTGATCCTGCAAAAGTACATGCACTATCAAATGCTGATCCCGACACGAAGTTTCTACGCTATGTTAGTTTCTTGGCATGGCTAGTTACAGTTCCCGATACATAAAAGACTTTGCTACTGTAAGTTCTCCATTGCAAGAGTTGACGAAGAAAAATGTTTCATTTGACTGGTCGCAAGAATGTGAAAAAGCTTTAAGAACATTAAACAAGCCATTGAAAATGCAACTGAAATATCCTAGTTAAATCCAAAGCTTCATACAGAGGTTGTTGTTGATGTGAGCCCTGTTGGGTTAAGTGCTATTCTTGCACAGCACAGTGGACATCCAAATGCAGGAAGTCATATTGTGGCACATGCTAGTAGAAGTTTGTTCCAGACAGAATGTGCTTACTCAAACCTGTGAGAGTTTGGAGGTGGTACGGGGTTGTGAATACTTTAATGTGTTCCAGTATGTAAAACCTTTTACTGTGGTAACTATTCATCAAGCTTTACTGACTATATTTGGTAATCCAAAAGCCAAGATGCCTCCTCACTTTGAAAGATGGGAATTATAATTTCAAGAGTGCAATAATACTATAGTGCATCATCCAGGAAAGGATCAGAATCCTGCTGACTACTTTTTCAGAGTCCCTATATAAGGTCAAGATACTCCATCCAAGACAGCCAAGGCCTATATTAATTTCATTCTACAAACAGCTGTCATATCGTTAGCCCAGATTATCACTGCCTGCAAGTCACGATAGTGAAATGCAGAAACTGAAAGAGATAATTACACATCAGTCATGGAACCGACACACTCGGCCCCTTACCAATGATGGTGAATATCAAAAAACAAGAACGTTAAAGATGAACTGTCCATAACTCAGGAAGGAGTCACACTACGAGGGTCGAGAATCCTAAATCCAGAGAGTCTGAGACAGAGAATGACTGCAGTGGCTCACGAGGGACATCTTGAATAGTTGCCACAAAAAGAGCTCTTCGAGATCGAGTCAAAAAAGAACTCCAGGATTTTTATCTATGAAACTGCCTTTCTACAAATGTGACGCAACATACGTGGAATATGTCAGAACTCCCTAAACATGCTTGGGAGAGAATAGCCATCAATATCTTTGGTTCACTTGATAATGGCCATTATTTGCTAATAATTGTGGATGAATATTCCCGGTTCCTCGTCATAGAGGATCTTTTATCCACTACTCAAGAACAAGTCATGGAGATACTGGATAACAACCTGGCAACATGGGGTATTCCAGGCATTGTGATGTCCGATAATGGCCCACCTTTTAATAGTCAGGAGTTTAAGGATTTCCTACAGCATCTGAACACAAAGTATCAGAAAAGTACACCTCTGTGGTCACTGGCCAAATGACTAATGGAGTGTTTTATGAGTACGCTAAAGAAAGCGGTACAGCATGCAACTCTAGAAGGGTTCAAGTTGAAAACGGTATTGAATTCTACCCTACGGGCCTATTGTTCAACATTGCAATCAACATTGGGCAAAAGTCCTGTGACTTTGATGTTCAGGAGAGCAAATACAACCAAGTTACCTCAATGGACCAACTAACCAGAAAGCAGTGAAAGTACCACCCGCATAAAAGACTTGGTTAACAAGTAGAAAATCAAAGTCTATGCAGACAAGAGGCTACGGGCAAAGAACCTCCTGTTCTCGTGATCACCCGGCACATGCAACAAAGGAAGTGTGATGCTTCCTATGATGTTGAACCCTTCCATGTCGTATCCATCAAGGGACATATGGTGACTGCCCAGCATCCTGGGAAGTCTATAACCAGAGACTTTTCTCACTGTAGGCATTTAACTCATTGGTCTCCTGATTGAAGTGGTGAATGTAAAAAACAATGACTGGTGCTTCTTCACCATTTTTGAAGATCCTTGACTGAAGACAACAGCTTTAAGAAACTATATTAGGTCGTTCGATTAAAGCTCCAAAAAGGCTAATTGAAGCAATGTAAATGGATGTTTATATATATGCTTATCTGTAAAGAAATAAACTGTCCATTTTTTTTTCCACAGAGAGGGAGATGTAGTGTCTTGCGAGGTTTTATCACAGAACCGTTTGGGTTCCTCCTGGACTCCGTAGAGCTATGATGTAGGTGTCAGAGCAGAAGAATAAAACTATGTAATACTAAGCTCCATGTGTAGCATAGTCATTGGCAGGTACCCAGGCTGGGGTAGACGCTACACACCTTTACTATTAAAAAAACATATGTAACACTTTTCCTTTGCAGCGCTCAGCCCCTATAGTGCAGTTAGCCAGGTGAGAGCCAGAATATGGTTACTACCAGCAACCAAGAGCCCTTGGCCATGAAAGTCTAGTGGCAGATGATACCAACCTCATCTCTGCCTTTCCAGAAACCCTGAGAAGAAATCCCAGATACACAGCTCTAAAAAAGCTTACGTTTTGACGAAAGGCTGGGCTTGGCTGGTCCTGGCTTCCTGTCAGAGTGCCTCTAAGGCACTAGTTGTATTTTTTAGCTATCGTTGTACAGCAGCTCAAGGGCATGTCTGCCAAGAACAGGTCTCTGTTTTTCACTGGTTGCTGAAAGCCAGGATCAGTTTTAGCACTCTGGAAGAAGCCATGCGTCTTAACCTGCCTAGAAAGAAAGAAGTTGTGCAGCACTTTATGTGGGGAAAACGGGCCCTTGATCAGGAGGGACTAACAGCAAACCAACACTCGTTTGGGGGTCATCTTAAGGATGTAAGCCACCCAGGAGCAATAAGAACCTTGTAACCCATCTGGCAAAAACTGAAGTAGATCTTGTGTGACAGAGTCCAGGAGACCTGCTCAGAGCATTCCACAGCTGGGAGTTTAAGAAGCCTCTACTGTGCCCAAACTGTTCCAGAACATCCCTTTCTCTGTGGCAGCCATGACTTGCCCATTTGCAGACAGAAGGAGACATCAAGGGTTTTTTCGTCACTATATATAGAAGGGTAATACCCCATTGGTTGGGTTAGTCGTCCCGATTAAAATGTATGATCTTTCTTCTCATCTGCAGTTTTGGAGACATTACAGTTTGAAGTCATGGTTTCATCCTGAACATAAAACCCTGCTCCCCAGCTTCTGCAGGTGACCCTCTGGATGCCATGAAATCTGTTAGTGAGCCACTTAATTGTAAAGCCTAATTGTGATTGCCAGTGTTTTTAAATAGGGCCCACTATCTTTAGTAATCCTAGTGGGTGAACTTATGGTGCTACTAAATTAATATACATATTTACTTTTAGTGTTTTGTAGATCTACAAATGTCTACTAGTGGTCGCTTCAAAGGACTAGGCCAGAAGCACAAAATTATTCTCTGATTGCCAGAGCTTAATTCATCACAGGGAGGAGTGATTTTTCCCAGGACGGCTGACTAGGATGTGGAGATCAGTTTATGAGAGCATAAATGCTAGCGGACTTAACCTAGTATAGGATCAAGAAAGTGGGAAACTGGCAGGCATAAGTATTGTTGGTCCTTCCCATGTTCTTCATCATGCCTACTGTATCCATAATCTAAGTGCTCCTATATCTACTGACGTGCTGTGCTCCAAAGTACAAGAAATCCACAAAAACCCAGATTCAGTAGAATTCTTTGAGGATTGGGATTAGGGACACCCAAGCAGGTTGAAAGGCCTCAGTCTGTATGGTCTTTGAGTAAAAAACTCTAAAATTATGCAATCTTTTTTTTTTAAAGTGTTTTATGTGCTTGTGTAATGTTATGAGCATCATTGTCAATGGAGGTATGGATTTTGCAAACACAGTTGTGTATGTGGCAACTCGGTAATCACTGCACAGGCCAAATGCAGATAAATCCCTTATTGTGCATGGTTAGCAATAGGCATATGTTACGTGTGACACAATGGTCCAGTCATAGCAAACAGACCTAGCACCAAGTAGTCTCTTGTAGGGGTACAAGCTGCTAGATACAAGCCATTTCCATAACATAGCACCGCATTAATGCAACGGACCACTCAGCCAGGACTCTGTAAAGGGGTTGCATATCATGTAGAGCCACTTCCCAGCTGTGGCAAGACTTTGCATCCAGGCCCATTTGACTGTTTTAAGCCCAGCGCTGCAGACAGCAAATGGTGAACTGGCAATAATATTTTAATTACTGAAACAAAAGAAATGTTGGATGTTTTTGGATAACTGTTCGAGTTATTGTTTCTCATTGGTATCCATTGCATTATCTCTGCCATCAGTAGATAAAGCCTCCCAACATTATATAACATGACAAAATATGTATACAAAAAAAGAATACAGTGATGTCTGTACTCATAATATTTACATGTGTACTTTCTAGTCTTTTTCAGTGAAGAGCAGTCTTTAGCTGTAAACCCACATTGTCTGTTTCTGGGTCAATAAACAGGACTTTAAAATTCTAAGTATACCTATGGTGTTTTATTTTTTACAACTCTTTTTTTAAATTTGTTAAACAGGAACTTAAAAACACTTTCTATGGACTATGTTGGGCCCCACCTCTTTGTAGTCATAGGAAGTCACCCACATTTGCTGGAAGGCTGAGAGGGAAGCGAGGATGGATGCTCCTGTCCACACGGACAGCTTCCGGTCAACTGGAGCGAACACCTTGACGGCGGTGTCACATGGCACCAGTCTGCAGATCTCCTTGGTCAGTCTCTCATGCATTCCAGGGAAGAGGCTGCTGCCCCCCGAGAGGATGATATTGCTGTACAAACACTGCCTAAGGTCGATGTCGCACCTCATGATGGTGGTGTTGCTCAGCTCATGGATGCCTGGTATGCCCAGGCCAATGTTGGAAGGGCTGAAGAGAGTCTCTGGGCAGCGATACCTCTGGTTGTACACCATAACCACCCTGCCATCGGGTAGCCGGTAGTCCTTTTCAATTTCGCAGGGTTGCTTACACATCTCCTCATTTAGGTCTATAGCCACATAGCAGAGCCTCTCCTTTATGTCCCGGACAATCTCCCGCTCAGATGTGCTGACCAAAGACAGCCCAATTTCAGACAGAATGCGCATCAGATAGTCGGTGAGGTCATGTCCTGCAACATCCAGCCGGAGGACGGCATGGGGCATACAATATCCTTCGAAAATGGGCACAGTGTGCGTGACCCCAGCTCCACAGTCCACAACACAGCCTGTGGTGCGGCCAGAAGCATAGAGGGCCAGTACTGATTGGATGGCAACATACATGGCAGGCACCTTGAAACGCTCAAAAAGAATCTGTGTCATGGCCTCCCGGTTGCAGAGAGGGTTTAAGGGCACCTCAGTGACCAAGACAGGCCTTTCCTCTGGCCTGGTCCTCAGGTCGCACTCATACACATTCCTCCAGATGAGCTCCATGTCAGGCCAGCTGGTCACCACCCCATGCTCCACTGGATACTTGATTGAGAGGATTCCCCTTTTGGCTTGGGCCTCCTCACCGATGTAGTAGTCCTTTTGTCCGGCTCCAATCATCACGGACCTGGCTCTAGATCTACCTATGATATTGCTGTAAACAAAGCGTGGCAGCTTCTCCCCTGAAAGACCAGCTTTGATCAAACCTGACCCGTTGTCTATGACCACAGCACTTTTCAGGTTTTGATAGAACATATTGCCAGTAGTCCCAGCTTTCCTTGATGGAGAAGAAATACTTCCATTACCTGTGTTTCATCTACTCAGTGCCCTGTAAGCAGTCCCACAGCTCTGTGCCCTCATTGTCTGCAACTGCTAAGCCTCCTCAGTGCTAGAAAGTCATGAACTGGCTGCACAGTGACATGGTTACTCTGAGGTAATAATCAAATTGAGTGATGCAGTAAGTCAGACCCCCTTCTGGCAGGGACAACTTTTGTGTCTAGAATGAATACACAGCAGTGCCATTCATCTGACACTTTGCTACTTACTCTTTCATTAGAAAGTCCAAACCATTCTCTTTGAGTACATCAGCATTTAAGAAAAATATTGAGATTTGCCCGCGGATGACCTGGAAGTGTGCCTGGACCCGTCCAAGGTGAGCAATCGTCACTTCCTTTTTCACCTTGGCTCTACCTTGCAGAGGCAAAATAAATGAATACCTCACAAGTTAGGATCCATGGAGGAAAACAAAAACGGTCCAGTATTCTAACACAAAGTATTGGGACAGCATATTAAAATCCACCCCTACTAGCTTTTTAATAGCCAACACTAATCACACTCTAATTTTTCAAAGGCTATCAGGCAAAATAAAAAGAAGCTCAGGTTTACTTAGCCGACCAGCAGTGTCCAAGGTAGAATGAGAAAGATTTATCCTTGCCAATTTTTCAGGACAACTGCTAACTATGTACATTCATTTTATTCAGATGTGTAGTGTTGACATTTATTTTGTTGGATATCCTAATATATGCTTTGAATATGGCCCTCCTAGACCCAACATCAGATATCTTGATTAGACTATCATGGTGTATTTTAGCAACTTGAAGTCTAGGGGTGAAGGAACTGGCTTGAGAATAGCGATTCTCCTAATTACCAAGCCAAGAGAACCTAGATTTCATTAAAGACATAGAGGCTAACATTATGCATTAGACAATCAGCCATATCCTGAAACGAATAGCCTGGAAGGAGTGCTAGTCCACAAAAGAAAAATTATTATGATTTTATAGAAGTCGAGCCTGGAAGTTCAGAAAATGTTTTCCCCCTGAAGTTCTCTTTTTATCATACAAAATAGCTCCACCACTCAGAAATATGACAAACACAAAACTTGTACCTTTCAGATGAAGGAGCGCCAAGGTTCAAGTGCCCCTTCTGTTGGTGAACTAGTTAGTGGGTAGAGTTCTAAATGTGGATTCTATTCTTCTATGATGCAGTATACAGGCCGTGTTGTGATGAGTTGATGACTGACGCTGAAGTAAAGTGAAATATAAAAGACATCCTGCATGCTCAGGGCCATGTCATAAACTCAATGTGTCACAAGGAAAACCCTAGGTAACCTATAAAAGAGGTGACTGCCAGGACTAGATGAGATGAGGGAGCTCATCCCACAGACACCCTAAGGCAACAATGAAGGATAGTACACAGATTTGTAGGGGCACATACAACATTTGGAGCCATTAGCCGGAAAAATATATCACAAGTATTTCTATTAAGAACTGAAAGGAAAACCAGTAGCTTTTTAGCTGGAAAACTGCATGTAAAAGGAATATTTTGACCCAATTTAAAAAAGCAATTTGCAAAGGGGCCTCCATACCCCTCATAGCATCACCTGCCTGTCAGCACCCTCACCTTACCCAGAACAGGACTCGTGCATTTCTGCTGTTGCTCATCAGTCCTGATCTACTACACTTGTTTGTTATGATAGCGATGGTAGCCTCATCTTTGTATATATCACCCTATACTATCAATGTCCTTATGTCCCCGGTAAGAAGACTCAGGACAGCAACAATGGCATGGAGGGTTCTGTGGAAAGAAAGTCAGAGGAAGGTGTTGAAAGGGCCAAGACCATAAGTTCTGGACCTATTCTAGAGACAGAATCCAATGGTTCTTTTTAGCAGCATGAATGCATAGAGGAGAGGACAGTCTTTATTCAGCCAATCAATTAAACAAGAATCCATTTGGATACATAGTAACCTTACACCACTACGTAAAGTTAGTTTGATTTATTACAAAGCCAGAAACAACTGAACACAAAGAAACCTCAAAATGAAAGTGTAGAAATACATCGGAATTAGCATAAAGCCAACTCTGAGTATCCAATTTAGACTATGTAGCATAAACAATACAATTAGCTCAAGAAACAGAATGGAAAGGATCAGAAGCATGAGTCCAAATTTCCCTGCATCGGAATTGCTGAATAAAAAGCATTAATCTATCCCTACACTAACACTAAAGTGACATCCTACTTAAGCATCTTCAGGAAGAAAGGATAAAAGGTGTCAGCGTATGGAGTCTTCCTGAGAAGTCTTGCCACCATCAGAGGGTCATATAGCACAAAGCTGAAGAGACAGAGCTTGCTCTCAGATGCTCTCTCCCCAAAGGCAGAAGATGAAGTGAGCACTTTCCCTATGCCCAACATCACATTATTGCAGGTAACTTTCCCCAAGATTCATTGCAGGTTACGCCATCTGCTCTGGGTGCAATCCAAAAAGTAGTTTTCCATAGGACAACGGTGTTATTCTCTCGTAAGAATTTGTCCTTGCTTCCCAGGCCTTCTCATGTGTGAAGCACAATAACCTTCCGTTGTCGACTCAAGCCACACAATGTACCTTCTCTCCTTGCATGGCTAGTAAGACGCAGCGGCAGGCACAGGGAAGCGTGGTGGGGCGGGGCAAACCGTGGCAGGGGGGAAAGCCGACAAACTAGGTATTATTTATTTATTTTTAGTACATGAATAATTGTCAGTTTCACAACTCAAGTTCTTCACATTAACATTTTATGCTAGTTACATTTACTTTCCACGTTAGTTCTCTCCATGATACTTTTTAACTGCCTAAATACATCACGTTTCAAGTTAATACAATTCTAACACGTCATGTTAACACAACAAAGGATTATATGCAGGTGCGCTCTATACATGCGATTATAATGCACCCCACAAGTAAACTGTGATTTCCGCTACATCAGTGTCGATGGAGAAGAGCACAGAAGAAAGAGGGCTGGGATTGGGGTGAAGCTTCTCCGTCTTGGTCTGCATTGAAGGAAGCCAGAAAAAGGATGAGGGTAAAGGATGTGACGCACAGAAGAACAGTGGTGTAGGGGAGATAACCTAATGAACAGTGGTGAAACTTGAGAAAAATAGAAGGGACAGGAGTTGATCCACAGCTGGAGAAGTGCGAGCCCTAAAGATGCACATCAGATAGCACCCAGAGCAAAACTGGCTCAATAACATGAGTCTTGATGGCTTTGAAACCCAACGTTCACTGAATGCCAAGTCACTTGTATTAACCCTGGACACAAACCTCATCATCAAGGAACACGTTTCCACAAAACTCAAAGATGACCTGATACCAGCTCTTGCTTCTAAGTGAAGTGGACCTGTTCCTCCCAAAAAGCGACTTCAGAAGAGCTGTTCAATCGTTTGTACTATCTCATCTGGATGGTGCTAATGCCCTGCTCAATTACCTCCCAGACCCTACACTGGCACCCCTTAGGAGCATCCTACAAGCTACAGCATGACTAATCCAGGGCCTCAAGAAACATCATCCCATTTCCCCCATCCTAATGGAGTTCCATTAGCTCCTCTTGCCCCCCCACACCATCTTTCAAACCAGATGCATCATCTATAAAGACACCACGACCAGCACCCATGATTACACCCTCCCCTTATCTTGTAGACAAGCTCACAATGTCTGGTGGTTCTCAGCACACCTGTTGCCAGGATACCATCAGACTGAAGACTAAGGGTCAAGAAGAAAAATCAAGGCAGTAGGCCTTTCTACCTATGCACCCAGGATGTGGAACATTATCCGTGATATCCATAAGGACCGCCCCCAAATCTGAACAAATTTAGGAAAGAGTTGAATACACACCTCTCTAAATAACACAACATTACAATGCAGTAACAGTCCACAAACCAGCTACCTTTTCTTTCACTTGTTTACTTTATGCTTCTCTTTGACCCTGGACAGCGCTCTCCTTACTTTTGGCTCACGCATTGGAAATACCACATAAGTACATTCATAAAGCAGGGAGCATATCCTACTATTGCTCAACAGGCCAATGTCTTGCAGAATGGGCAGACCTACATATAGTCCTGCCAGTTTTGGGGGGTTGGAGGGGATAGAGTTTAGTACGCTGAGGACACCTTGCACTATTTGACGGTGTAGGTGGCGGGCTGCAAGCACTTAGTACTGGTCAATATCACGGGATGTAGTCCCCTAGCACTCGCCTCTGTGATCACCGAAAGCATGCTGTCTCAGCATTGGCACGTGGATGGTTAGCATCACTTGCCAAGGTGAGTATGCGAAGGGAAAAAGGACTTTGCTTGGAACTAATTTTGCTTGTCAGTTCATGCAAACACTCGTAATTTCAAACCCTGAAAAATGTTGTCCTGAGATTATTTAGTCTGGTTGAATCAAGGGGTCAAATTATCTCTGTCTTGCTCTAATAAAATGCCTTTGGGTAGAACTCTATGGAAATATTTTCCAAGTGGTGCACTGACTACCTAGGAGATAGGAATAAGAATTATGGCACACCATTCGAGTTCCTTTTTGTCATCGATTTCAAGACCTCTAGGTAATATGCTTAGTAGGCTATCCCATCAAAAAAATCTTCTACGACTCAGCCGCTGACTGTGCAGGTAAAAGCAGTGGTCAGCAGTTTCGAGCAGCCCAAACCAGTCATGCACAATTTCCCCGTTCTTCATGCAGGCTGCATTACAGCCTGCATGGAGAACATGCCCACTCCTACAGCCCCTGACTGAGTGCTGTGTCATGGCACTCAGACCAATCACAACGATGCATTGCAGCGTTGTGATTGGCTCAGGGGAGGGAGCCTGGCTGCCTGCTTCCTGCTCCTGTATGAGGCAGAAGAGCAGGAGCAGAGAAGACATGGGACTCGGCCTAAAGGTACGTTTTTTACTTTTAATTCAGCCTCCCTCATCCCCTCGCGTCCGGCCCGCCATCAGCAAGCCATGCCGGCCACCACTGTGTTGTTATTATTCCGAATTGCCGCTTTGGACCATGGCGCAGGGCAGATACTTCTTGCACTGAAGGTGTCATCACCCCCCTATTTAGGTCAGTGGAGCTTTAATACCTCCAGATTTAAGCTCCAAGACTATAATGCATGGTATGGGGGTTCTTGAATAAATATTTAGAATACAAGCAACACTAAGTGCCTGATTTGATCTTGGTGGAGGGGTTACTCCTTCACAACGGTGACTGGTATCCCGTCCGCCGCAAAATAAATCCCATTCTATCCTATTAGATTTATATTTCTGCAGACAGGATATCGGTCACCGTGGTGACAGAGTAACCAGTCTGCCAAGAACTAAACTAGGCCCCAAGTAATCTCACCTCATATACTATTGGAGGCTTGTATAAGTAGGGACCTGATGCAAGATTCTGCTCTGGTGAAATGACAAGTGCTTACAACACAATACAAGACATAACAAACTCGAAGCATTCGCAAAAGAAATTTGAACTCAATGAGACATACACCTTGTAGCAAATGGGTAGTCAGAATTTTTCGCTTATAAATACCCAGGTTTGTGGCCTTTACTGTGGGTAAGTTTCACTACCCGGGTCTCACGCAACGTATATTCAAGGTAATTGAACTAAGCCTGTTTACCACCAGTATCTGCCTTTGGAGATAAGGCCACTCCTGCACAGCAAGGGTAAGAGGTACTGAGCTGGGAAAATGTGAGCATGTGCACATGTATGTCTGGGATGCGCATTTAAGACTACCCGGTAAATGCGCACATGTAGCCTGCATAGAAAAAAATCTGCAAAGATGGGAGCTGACCCCAGGTAGGCCGTATAATATTAGTAGACATTCATAGATAGGTCTGTAGGGCTTATTTGGAAACTTTTAGTGCTTTCACTGTATTATACATGTAGGTGAAATCTGCCATTAAGTGCAGTTTCACTCCACTTAGACTTAGACAGTCCAGCAAGGTGTCAAACTGGGTTAAAACATGGATGCTGAGATCTCAAAACACTAAATCCTCATCTTATGGGACTTCAGTAATTGTCATATTCCTCTAGCCCAGCTCATAATCAGGTTCCAGGCCTTTGTGCCCACTACTAGGCCAAGTTAATTACATTGCTGAACAGCAGAAGCAAAGCAAAAGAAGCAATTGGCCTCTGCAAGCAAAATAAGCAATTGGCAGTGATTCCTGGGAGGGGAAGGAGATGTGGGGGAGAGCTGCATCTGATAATTAGCTTGTCACACTGCACCTGGGCTGGGACAGCCCAGGTCCATTGGAACAAAGAAGGGAACCCAAACCTCTAAAGTCAAAACATGAGGTGGGTCACCTCTGAAGTTTTAGTTGGTAAGGATCAGCAGTGAGGTCAGTTAACGGCAGAGCCGAGACTCTGAGGAGCTCTTTCCAGAGAAAACTTGAAGTTGCATGATGTTCCGGGAATGCTGTGCAGGAAGGTTGGAACGGGGGTGAAGGTATGCTGTTGCATTCAAAGATTGGCCTGGGGTGCTTGGCATTTAAAACTTTCCACCATCACTTAAACTCCCCTGCATAAGAGAGAGGAAGTTGAGAAGATCCTGTATCTGGGAGGCGACGAAGGTGCACACAATGCAGAGCTGGAAGGAGATGCCACCTGATGCCCTGCAAAGATGGACTAAGGACTTTCACTCCAGCTGCCTCCAGGACTAGGATGGGCCTCCCCAGGACCAGTGGTACTGGCACCCTTATGCGCCCTGAGGACTAGCTGGGGAAGCATCTGGCCCCCTCAGGTGCTCTGCATGACAACCAGGAGGATCTGGGGCATCAAGAGTGCAATCAGGAGAGTACTCTTCTGGCGGGTAACAGGCTGGTTCACATCTGTCTGTTTGTGCTTGTTATTAACTGAGAGACCCAAGTGCTTACCCTAGTTCTATGAAGGTGGAGAGCTGTTTGTTTATGTTATGTGGGAAGCGTTCATTATAATGACGGCAAGAAAGCTTCATTCCAGCAGGACATTTCTTCTAGATCTTGCAAAAAGACTAAACCCAATCCCCTTCCTAAGTCCCTCCTGTTAAACGTTTTAAAAAGTAACTGCACCTATTCCAGCCCATTTCTCTAAAGTCAAGGAAGAATCAGGAACCGCTGTAAAGCCTTTACCAACTACCAATCAGCCGCGTCTGATTAGCACGCATACCTTGGTTTGTAAAATTCTAAGATTTGTCATTAAATAAGGAATCTTCTGCTATTGAAACTAGCACGCTTGAGGGTGGGGTCATGAGTCCATCATCCAAAGATTTTACGCTCCCCGATATTGATGTTGTTTTTAAAAATAAAGTTGTATCCAAGATGAATTTGGATCAGGCACATGCTTTTCCTTCAATTAAACAAAAAACGTCAATGAAATTATTTAGCAGTACCCAAAGACTAAATTTGCTTTCGGGTTCCAAGTCATCAGGCACACCGGATGTTGATTTACATGTTCCCGATAATCTGCCTAGTAACCTCATGAAGTATTCTGAATCTCTGCATTGTTTAGAGCGAATCTTGTCATCTATTCCTAGTCTCCTCGAAAAATCAGCAAATAGCAGGGACCATAATTTAAGATGGTCTTTCCTCAAATCTTTATAGATTAGCGGATAGAAGAAGCCTATGAACTCTGGTCCGCTTGTGCCAGGAACCAGTGGTAGGATGAGTGGAAATGGTTCCTCTGAGGTTTCTCAAGAGGAAACCCTGGTTTCTCAATTGAAGTTTAGAGATATCAGGGCACAAGAAGAGAAACACTCAGTGGAAAATTTAAGGTCAGGGGTCCCTATTCTTTTCTGTAGAAAGACAGAAAATAACTTGTCATTTAATAAGGAGAGCAAGATCGAAAGCTTCCCAAAAGAACTTATATTGTGCGCAGAGGTGGATAGCACTGGGAGAGGCAGTGAGAACAAAGGACATGAAAGCATTTTGGATGATTGTTTAAGATGGTTGTGGCAATAAGGTGTGACCAATGCCTATCTTAATCAAAGAGACGGATGGCTTATATAACTGAATTGTATGCTCCTAACCGTGCAGTCTCTGTTTCTGCATCCGACCAGGTGCTCTGCCTGCAGCTAATAATCTCGTTGCCCCCTCCCGCCGGATGAAACAAATTGAATGTTTCATTCTAGGAGCAAGATCATCGGGGCAATGGGACCTGTTGAGATTCCAATTTCTATGATAAAGAAGGAAGCTTCTCTTTGGCCTTTTTTTGTTTTTTTTTTTAACACCCATATTTAGTTTTTGTTGCCATCATGGTGTATGTAATCTCAAAACCCTGGGCAGGGACTATTATTGTGCCCAATAATTACAGGCAGATAGCCTTACTTGATTCACTGGATAAAATGTTTCCTAAAAGCATTCTTGAACATCTGCAGGACTGTATCACAGAAGGGAAGATAATCTTCATGGAACAAGCTGGCTTCATGTACCCTGGATAATCTAGCCATGTTCCAAATAATTGCTAAAAAGTAGAGCTCTACCCGTGATCAATTTGTATACTCTGCTTTTAAAGATTTTAGTACGGCATTTGATAGGGTGGATAGACAAATGGTATGGAAAGAATGGTATCATTTAGGCATGTCCAAGACTTTATTACGTTTAATCATAGCTCTGGTTACCTCTACATGGTGCCAGGTGCTTCTAGGGCGGGATCTAGGTCTTTTGTCTCAAACGAATACACAAAATGGTCTCAAACAGGGCTGCATGTTGGCACCCTTATGGTTTTCATTATATTTATATGATTTTCCTCAGGCACTATGCAATTCTATGGGGAAAGCACTGAAAATAGAGGATGGTATGATTCCCTGTCAATTATAGGCAGATGCTGTGATTGGGCCCTCCGTCACCAAGGGTTCTCTGTCCCATTAGTATTGATCTTTAATTTGCCTGTGGTCATCATGTCTTTCAATGCTACAACTTATTCATACGTACTTTTTGCAGCCTTGAAAATGTCGAGTAGACGAAACATGTGTCGGCTCCCTGTGACATATGCATGTACCTTTTGACCTACCATAAGGATTCGATGAGCGTTTGGAAGACTTCGATAATAAAAAGACTTTGGACCACATCAAGTTATTGAGAATCATTGGATTGTATACATACTCTTTGGACTGTATTTGGATGAGTGCTTCAGTATAATAATTGCCATCTTTCTGTTCTAGAGCTATTGTTCTGGAACAATTACTTCACCCTTGGACGGCGGGTGTGTACACCATGTGAGCACCAGCTAGCTAAAAATCTTACTTATGCATCACGTTACCCCCAAATGTTGGTTCCTATTCAGATGTGTGATTATATGTCATAGCCACCATTGTTTTTTTTATGTTTACAGTACAACATCACGTACAGTAACCTCAGAGAGTATGAGAGGAGCTTGGTAGCAAATTCCTAGATGGGTGGCCCTGCAGGCAAATGAAACCAACCCAAGGACTAACAGGCTTCCATTTCAAGAAGGGTTCCTATTGCTGTGGTTTTAGCTTTGCATATAGTGAATGCAGTACTCTTAACCCCACTAGCAGCGTTGAAGCTCCAATACCTACAGCCATCAGCGCCGAGTGGTCTCACTCTCAAATGATGATGCCAGCTGCAGAAGTAGCTCACGCATCTGCTTCCTATGACTCCGCTGATTTTCTGCAAACCCAGGCAAGCTACAACCTGGCTGATAAATTACCTATTAAAAGCAGTATAGAAAAGTGATAAAGCATTATAATTGTTGCAAATTCCAATTTAAAAAAAAACACACTAACCATTATAAAATGTGCATAGCATGTGTATAGTTAAATGTGGATTTAAAATCTTAAGCGTCTAAGCACACTTTACTAGACAAAAAACGGTTTAGTACAGACCCAAGGGGATAAGAATAGGTATGGCAAGGCCACTGATATTAGAACGAAAAGTCAACACAATGTGCAATGTAAGAAGAGATAAACAAAAGGATATTCGAATGTATCATGGAAATTTCACTTACTCTTTAACACACCATCATAAAAATATCAATGTGTACTACGACACTCATTACTAATTTATTTTGTATTTGATGTGGTCTTTAAAAAAAAATATTTTACTGAACGAATTATTGTTTACTATGACTGAAAAAAAATCAATTTGATACATTGTAATGAAACTGCAAGCCTCCCCTCCAGAAAGTAGACCAGCGGACCGGTATTATTTGACTTTGTCATAGCTAAAAATAAGCATTATTTTATACATTGCACAAGAAAACAAGTATTTCCGTTAGCAGTTTATTGGGCTAAAAGAAGAATATAGAACAAATACTATTAGGCATTTAAGTGTCTAAAGAAATGAGTTTTATAAGCAAACAGAAGACCAAAAAAAGCAAACAGAAAAGGTTGTCAATTAAGTGCATGGAGAAACAAATGAAAAAGCAAGACTGACTATCACAATAACTTATAGAAGTTGAAATTAAATGATAACTACTACAAACAAGAAGGAAAAAAATAACAGACTCTTGCCATACCTACAACTGCATAAGAAAAAGATAAAGTATCATCATCCTCAGCCCTTATGCTGTGGTTATTATCGGACTTGCAACAGAGGCTTCAGAGAACCTTGAGAATTTCATTCTCCAATGTAAACCTTTCTGCAAATGAGTAAAACATAATAGAGCAGGAAAGCATTATAGTTTTATCCTGGGAGCTAGATCATCTGGAGCAATGCGTCTTGATGAATTACCTATTTCTATAATAAAACGAGAAGCATCCCGGTGTCTAAAATTGTCAATTATATGTAGAAATTCTAAAATCTTGGACATGGTGTATTGTTGTTCCGCTCTATTAAAAGGGCTCTCGAAGTCTCGAAAATAGTCAGATACCATTATTGGATTCAGTTAGAAATTAGTTTGTTAAAAGTATCACAGAGCATCTCCAAAGCTGGGTGTTTGATAATGTGATAACCCCCATTTAGCAAACTGGTTTTAAGGTTTTATTTCTACCTTAGATAGCATCGCCATACTTCAACTAATTTCTGAAAAGTATGTCTCTACCTGCTGTTGGTTTGTCTATGCGGCCCTTATAGATTTTACTACTGCATTTGACTGTGTAGAAAGACCAACGTTATGGAAAGAGATGCAAAACCACGTACTTTGGTTAATTATTGTATTGTATACTTCGATCTGCTCTTGTGTCCTATTAGGTGGATACCAAGGTCTTTGATCCAGAATCTTTACCAGAAATGGATTAAAGCAGGGTTGAATGCTGGCACCTCTATTGTTTTCATTATATGTGTATGAATTACCGTAGGCTTTGTCTGCAGATGAAGGTTATGCTCCAAAAATTGGGGATCGAAATATCCCAGGTCTTTTATATGCAGACTATTTTGTAATTTTAGACCTCACATTGAATGGCCTCCAAAAACATCTGAACAGAATCCAACAACACGCAGAAGACATTTCATAAAGATAAAAACAACAATAAGTAACATTTTAAACTTCAAGGCTAAAAGATTTCAGCAGGAAATAAAATATGAATGGGGTCTTAATAAAGAAATATTGGACATAGTAAAAACATATTCCTATTTAGGGAAATCCTTACCACTAACTTAAATGAGAAGGCACACATACAGAATTTGATTAGAAAAGCAACATCTCATGCTAATGGTCTGAGAACGTTTTATAATGCTGGAAGCTATAGGCACTTTATTCATTTACTATTGTTATGTTGCATGAAGGTACCACCCCCCTCCAAAGTCTTAAATATGCAACTGACACTACTGGTGTTTTGAACTGGTCCTTAGTCAACATCACTGAGGGTGTAATACTGTGCAAAATATTTAATATTTAATCTGAACACTTTTTGCTGCACTTAGGCTGACTGGAGCTTGAGCTGAGCAGCACTTTTTTATTGGGTTAAGCTGCAGATTTACGCTAGGGTCATCGATTGACACATAGAGAAGAAAATGTTCTTGCAAAACTATTATATTTAGAAATATATTAAAACACAGGAGAGAAGATAGCATTTTCCAGAGAAATTGTATTTATGCTTTGGATTTATTTAGGATTAAGTGAGATTAGGTTTATATCACAGTTGAAACTTCAGTTAGAACAGTTCTCTTGTAGCATTAGAGTTGATTTAGATATAGATTTTTGCTCTAAACATTTTGAATATAATCCAACTGTTTCATCTTGTATTATGAAAAAACCACAGCCATATTTACCATAGAATGTAGATCATGGTATTCACCGTTGTTCTTATTTTAAGAATAAATATTTTAAATTGAAGACTGTTGCAGGTACTTGGCAAAAAAATAATTTTAAAAGATTGGATATGTAAACTATCTAATAATGGTATACAAGACCTTAATCATGTAATTTTCTTATTTCCAGCTTTACACCTTATGTAATGTCAATTCTTGAGGATGCTATTTCTAAACTCTTATGTATGTTCTGTCGGAAAAGCTTGTCAAATTTGATTGTTCACGGAATATAAAATGTCATCTCATAAAGTTTTAATATTCTGTTTTTAAATTATATTTTTATTTAAATGAAATTACTTGTTTTTAACCTATGCAAATCTCTTGGCAGATCCTAATCTTAAATAATAAATATTTTAACTTTGCATTGTAATGGCAGCTTGATGCCAAAAAGTGCATGACGAACGACTTATCAAGGAAAACTATGGCAACATAATACAGTGTGCACTTCATAAAGAAAATACTTACTGTGTATAGATGGAACAAGGCACTAAATAAGCACCAGAAGATTGCCATATTCAGCAAACGCCCACACAGGATTACAAGTAAAAGGAGCAAACCATAGAGAATCAGAACAGCAGCCATATCACCCAAATAAAATAAAATCCTACCAGTGTGTTTGAGCAGCGCATCGCAACAATAGCAAAACTGACTAGAGAAACACAGAATATATCCTAAAAATTGCCAAATTTGACAATTCTCACAGGCTTGTGATTTAGGGAAGGAAACAGAGGGTGATTTCAACAGCAGTGATGAACCTCCTGTTCTAAGGTGGCAAGTGTATACCACTGTAAACATTGGTAGTGTCCAGGCCTGCAGGCTTTGCTTCTCCATTAGAGAGGTTACCCTGGAGCCCCTTGGCTCGAGTCACAAGGTATGCAAGCCTGTAGAGTAAGAATACAGAAGGGAAACTAAAGTTAGGCAGGGGAGTAAGGGATGGGAGCAACAAATCTGGGTGAGACAATAGGTCGGTCAAAAGACAGACGAGACCCCTAAAAGAAATTTGCAATATCAGTAAGATATTTTTCAGCCCAGCCCCACCTTTAAATATTTCGCCAAATGCAACTAAAGTCTGAGTAATGGTAACACGGTGAGTAAACGTGCTTTGGATGGCCAAGGGGGCAGAGCAATGGCCTTGACTAATCATTCACTTTCCTTTCTCCCATCTATCTTCTCTTGAAGTGCGGAGGGTTGAAAGACTATTATTTAGAACACTGAGTTGACCTCATCCCTTGCTGAAGTTCAGTGGTGGACAGCAACAAACCTTTTGATGCTAAAGCCCTCGAGGGGGTGGGGTGAGGTTCTAGAGGCAGAGCGCACTTCCTCAACCTGGAATGTATGTATTCTTATGGCTGGACATTTGTTTTAAGCCCCAAATAGCCACAGTTAGACATTCCTGCTTTGTCCCACTGAACGCTCCGCACAGCATCTCATTATTTCTCCATCTAAAATATAGTCTGGGTCAATGCAATTATCCAATCGAGAATGGAAAATAGTAATAGTGTCAACTTAGGCACAACAGAAATAACTAATTCACAAAGTGGCAGCCTTACTAATTAATGGATAGAAAAAGTGGACACATATTTTTAGGACTGTCAACTTCACTCACTAGTTACCTATCAGGAACAGAATTGTGTTTAAATAGCTTATTCTAAATGTAAAATTCAAATGGTATTCACGTATATGAAACATATTATCATCAAACTGATTTCTGTTAGTCATTCTTCACCTGAGTAATGTAAGGTCAGGGACAAGGGCTTTTTCTGTGGCAGCACTCAGACTCTGGAATTCTGTTCTATTTCAACTATGCTCACAGCCATTGCTGATCACTCAAGAAACAACAAAAAGGCTGGCTTTTCAAACTATGCTATGGTGTAGCAGTGTGATCAAAGGGTTGTGTGATGGTCCTTTTTTTCCAGAGTTTTATATAGCGCAAACTTGACCCGAAGGTATCAGAGTGCTTTACACCGCTGTCAATACCACACTGGTAGGTTACAACGCAGACGTTACATCGTCCGCGTTGTTACCACGCATGGCATTACATCGCAAGTCGTTTCTACGACTTGCACTAGATAGCGCACACCAGGGAATGTGTTGGATTTTAAATCCAACACATTCCCTGTTGCTGCGCTAACTGGAGTAGGAATAGTAATTTATACTAGTCCTAAATCCAGAACGCCATCTAGTGCAAGTCGTAGAAACGACTTGCGATCTAAAGCCATGCATGGTAACAACGCGGACGATGTAGTGTCCGTGTTGTAACCTACTGCGTGGTAATGTATGGCATAGTAACGTCATACATTCCTTTACATGAGCATCAGTTGCGTTACAGATGGGTACATTTATTTTTGTTGGGCATGGGGAGATTGAGTGATTTGCCCAGAATCACAGGATGCGGAGCGTTCCTGCTGAGACCGGTACCCTGTTCTCCAGCTTCGAGGTTGACAGCTCTAGCCGCAAGGCCACATCCGCTTCCCTTCCTTTACTGCAAAGAAGATTTGGAGGCATTATGATCTACGAACAAATAACAATAATGTCCTTAGCACTAAAGTTAAATAGAGCCTCTGTTTCACCATACAAAAGTTATGGTTGAAAGGCAAAGGCAAACAAGCGCTCATGTCTGTCATGTTAGAATACACACTGCAAATAATTGGGTATGAGGCCCAGTATATCATAGGAATGGATGCACACTAACAATGCTATATCCAACAACCAGTGACCACAACAAACGCAATTAGACGCTTTCTACCTAGTGACAGCCACTGCAGTTTTTGTGGACAATTTACAGGTCCTTCACTTGTTGTTGGTGGCAAGATTAGGGCTTGCACCATGATGACTGGCATGTCATCACAGCCCGGCTTTAGCATCAGCTCAGTTTTCAAAACTAGGCTTCAGACTCCCATTAATTTGTGGTCCTTCCAAAGCATCCCGCAAGCAAATTGTAGATCGCTCAGAAGCTGCAGGACAATTTGATTGTCACATTTTAAATGGTGTAATAAGTGAAATCAAAAATGGAACTGACTGATGTGACAGGAGGAACTACATTGCCAGTGTACTCTAAAATTAAAAACCCATCAGAGCCCTGGGGCAGAAAAAACATTGAAGCTGTTGTTGAAATTAGTTTTGGATCATCAATAGTGTAAACCATTGACCATCACCAAATATAAAGATCCTGCAGTCAATGGAAAAACCTCTGCCTATATGGGAGTTACTGTACACAATAAAAACAAACTATTTTGAAATCAGCAACTTCCTCCACTGAAAAGAATAGGCCATTATCAGCCGGAAGTCAAGACCCCCCCAAGAAAGTTATCTATTATATATAATTGAACAAATCACTTCATCTTCCGACCTTAAAAATAAAAATGAATGTGAAATGTTGTAATAAAAATGGTTCTCAAGTAAAGTGTCACATAACTTCCAGTCGGGTCTATTTCATGCTATTTAAAAATGCAAAAGGAAATTGTACCTCAATTGCATTGAGAGGCACAGAAGGAGACTAATCAAATAAAATAAAATTAATCTGTACTTGGCCATGATCCACACGGAGACATGGACGTGACAGCATCCCAAGGGCTGCCGAATTAGAAGGCAATAGTGGTGATGGCGCTAAATAATAGTAAGTGATGGGCAGGCTAAAAGCCCATTTTTAGGTCTCGTCTGAGACAGCGCTTTAGCGCTGCTTTCGCGAGAGCTTTTGTAAAAGGGGGATCTGGAAGTGCAAACTAGTGCTTTTCAGGCCTCCAAATACAGTTCATGTGCGCCGGGCGCGCGCACCATTTGGCAGCCTGAAAGCACTAGTTTGCACTTTCAAATCCCCCGTTTACAAAAGCTCATTTCGCGGCCGCTTTGATCAGAACATCAAAGCGGCCGGAAAGTGCTCACCATTTGCCACCCCCTCCCTTATCCCACTTCCCTCACAATGGCGACAGCTTGTTTTTATTGAGAAAGCCCGTATTTTTAACACAAGCCCAACATGATTGCAAAGCGCTTTACTGCTAACTTGGGATGCATGGATGAAAAAAATAGTCAGCTGACAGACTACGGGAACTAAATGTTGCTAAAAACAGATCTGACCTGTGCTGAAAGAAAGCGCTCTTGATCCTGAATATGTTCACCCGAAGTGCTAATCACTCACAATGTGTAACTTCCCTAGGTGTATTCTCCTTAAAGGCGAAGCGTAATTGACTAACAATAACTTGTCAGAAGCGAATGCAAATTCAGCGCCGAGACTGAACCCTTGATACCAAACGTGCCAACACAACAATAACCTTTCCCTTCTTTGCTTCTTATTGTTTCTCTGTTGCTCTGTAGTACTGTATCCTGTGTTTAGCACTTCCTTTGTAACTATGCTGGGCCCTCTGTGGGGAAAGACATATTTTAGGTTTCGGCCGTAAGGGGAGAAGTTACCAACCCAGCTGCAAACGGCAGGAATAACTTTGGCTCGCAACAGCCAGGAGTGCATGGGCTCTTGGAAGTTTAGCATGCTGCACTTGCCAGGCGCTATATCAGAGAAAATGAACACTGGTGCAATCACAAAACCATCTTTTTGACTGCTGCTGAAGCTAAGGCATGGTGCGTACCCCTTTTTCTGCTGATAGTAACAATATTGATTAAACCACTTAGTATGTTCATTCCTTACTTTTCAAAAAGATATTTGTGCGGTTTAATGTTTACTTCATCTTCTCGCACCTTGCATTCTCCTTGATGTAAAACATATACATTTCATTTCTTTAAGTGCAGCTGCATGTGATTTTTTTGCTAAATCCCAAGCAAATATGTTTTTACTTTTAAAGTGTAATATCAGCAAGACAAGAAAAAACTATCCCGGGTCAAAAATAACCGTTGAACTTATGTTGCAGAAATGGGAGTGCAAAGTACGCTGGGTGCCTTCTTGTATTACTCCATATATGGTGGGACCAGTGCTCACCTGTGGATTAGAAATGGATTCCGTAAAAGGAAAGACCCCTTATCCGTGATGGCCCTACATCCCTGATGAGATTTGAAGGACTGACATGTTATAAAATAACAGCAGATAGACATGCACTTTGATATTTCAATAATACTTATTAGCAATTAAATGGTGTAATTTCCAGACATTTATAAATGACGATCCTGAGCGACATGCGTCCCACTTTGGAATAAAAATAATGAAACCCAAAATAATTAACAATAATACCGCACTTCAAAAAATCAAGAGGTAATATTCATATATTTTATGTTGTACATAGCAAATGCTTGCATGGGTACGGAGAGGGGTGTAGAAGATACAATGTATTAAGCTGAGGTTTTGCTGTAAACTTTCAGAAGCGAACTAATTATTTTTAACACGTGATCAACTACCAGACCCAAATACCAAACAGACACCGCTTCAACAATAACATTCTGATGGCCAATGCATAATTAGGCTTAACACCTTCAGCGCTGCGCGGATTCCCCCGCGGTGCTGAAGGGTTCTAGCGCGGGCGTGGTCATGACGGAACGGTTCCGTCATGAGCACAGCTCAACCGATGCTCATGACGGAACCGTTCCGTCATGAGCATCGAAGGGGTTAAAAACTAGTGGCCCAACTTAAATTTGCACACCAACTCTTGGTATTTGCCTGTAAGTTTACGGCGCAACTAATGTACTAATACGTTCTGCTGCAAAATATCCTGTCGCAGGGAGTCGCAGAATAACTTGCTTAACGAATGATAAATACCCAGGAAACTAGTTTCGACCCCTCCGCCCACTATTGGCTTCCAACACAGGGGTTGTGCTGCTTTAACCCATCTGGAACACACTGGTGGCGTGGGGGGTTGGAGGTAGACAGTCAGGTCCACTGGGTCATCACTTCCTTTGAGGAGTTTCTAACTAATCACTGGTTTGCAAAATTCGATTTCTGTCCCAAAACATTTATGCAGTTCATACGAGAAAGGAGGCCCATTTCATGCCCCTTCATAATGGTATACCAAAATGTCAGTAAACTCCTTTTGCATTTTGGTTCGAGTTTTCTGAGCTGCAAAAGGGGTTTAGTATATTCCGAAATTTCATTTTGTTGTTGTTAACTGTGATTTTGTGAATTGCAGGGTTTGTAGCCACAAAAACATTTTGTACTTCTGTCCTAGACCTCCTCAAGTTCCTTATACATCTTATGTTGATTCCAGAAAGAACAAATACTTTTTAGGTAAATTCTTCAATGTCTGAAAAATATTTCTCTTTGCAGCATCATAAATATTAATTCAATTAAATAAGGGTCTCACCATTAGGTATTTAGATCACTTTAGAGTTTAGTTCGTAGGGAGTCAAACGTTCGTAGGCATGCACGTTCTTGGATGCTTACAATGATATTTAGAAGTGTCTGCAGGTGCTCAACTCCTACTTTGATTATGTATTAGTCCTACTCTTCCTCCACAGAGGCTTCAATGATGAAGGTGATCTTCTGTGAAGGAAACCTGTTTGGTACCACTACTGAAAGAAACGTGCTGTGTCTACTGCATTGTGTAGGCTGCATAGTAGACTAGAATATATTCTTTACTACCTGAAGATCCCCAAGACTTGGGGTCCGAATCCTTGGAGTACGCAAGGGGAAGGCAGTTGAAATGCAGGGACTGTGTTGAGAAAGAATATGAGTAATGAAGATTACATGCAAGTAATTCAGGCACTACTCGGGAGTCCATTTTCCTTGCCTACATCTTTACTAATAGAGACAAACCAAAATAACCACATGGAAGATGTCTCAGGTCCAATAAACTTTAATACCAAAAGCTTTGTAAAACACCAGTGTACAGAGGCCCTTTTCCTAACCTTGAAAGTACCTTATTCTCTGCCAAGAGTCTTAAACAAACATTTGCAATGCAAATAGGTCTCGTATTTGCTCGACTTTATGCTATTGATATTGTAAATGACAATGACTTATTTATGTTTTGAAAACGTTAACAAAAATAAAAGGCATTGTTATTAGCAATATCAATAGCTCAAACTCGCGTAAATGCGAGACCTATTGCATTGCAAATGCTTGTTATAGTTTGTATTTTCTCGGATACAATAGATTGTCGCTATAGCATGCTGTCTGCAGGTTCGGCCTAAAAACGGAGTACCAACCACCACTTAAAGCGTAATCCAAATAAAACTGAGTTGCTTCGAAATCTCTCCAAAAAAGTCCAACCTCCCTATCCAGGAGTGGCTGGTATCTGTCTCATCCCTGAACTGCAATCCGGCCATTGTGGAGAATGCCAAATTAATGGCTTCTATCCTTGACCACCATCCGGACCTCCACATGCAAATCTCAGCTATGGTCAAAAGCGCAAGCATCATCTAAGACTGCTCTGGATCCCTGAGCAGTTCATTCCTGAGCAAGACATGAAACCAGTGGTCCTGGCACTGGTTCTTTCTAAACTAGATTATGGTATATCACTCTTCTCTGGTCTCACTAAAGGGCATCTAGCTCCTGTGAGAGCAGTGTTCCACACAGCTACCCATTTTCTGAAGTTCAACCACATCTCTCTTATTCTTTTTACCCCGCAATAACTCCCCTTGATTCAAGAACCCTAATTTAAAACTACATGCATTACTCAAAGTCCTCCACAACTACACTCCCTCCTACCTGGGTGGAAAAATGAAATTCTCGGAAGCTAAATGAGAACCAAGAAATACTGAGTCCTTTCTACTTGACCATCCAACTTTTGGGCAAGAACGTTACCTCAGGCAAGCACTCTCTGGTGTGAAACAAGACCGGAACTCCCTCCTACCAGCCGTATGCACAACCTCCTGTTTGTCTACATTCAAAAGTGAACTCAAAATCCTCCTATCTAAGAAACATCTTGGTTAAAGTGCAGATCATTGCCCGCATCTTCTAAACTGGCTTGACATCTCTTTCCAGTTACAAAATATTTGCTCGCTCTGCTCTCTTGGTTACGTGTTGCTGACTTACTGTGAAGGTTAACTACTTCTGATCCTTTAAAATCCTTGCTAGTATGAACTGTTTGTACATTTTTTTACTTGTGCTAATACGTTGTTTTATGATGATTGTTAACCAGAACTATCTTTCTGCTCTCTTGTTCAGCTTTAATGCCTTTGGGTGCTATATAAAAAACACACAAATGAATAACATAGAAATTCACTGTGAATAAATGTGAAAGGATGTTTTTCCATATTAAATGTTTCCAATTAATTGACATTAATAAGTAACCAAGCAAATGCTATTAACTGAGTATTATTAATGTTTAGATTGAATAGAGTTCATGAGCCTGTGTTTAGTATGGCTAATGTTTGGGTGCCGTCTTGTTTCATGTCGTGTGTATTCTATTTCTAGAAGCCGAAATCCAAATTAACAAACATAATGAGTCTTTGGTTTCTTTCCCATGTGAATTGTTTTCGTTTACATGACAACTGTAGAATGTCCTAAGTAATTGCAACAGAACACTTAGGAACTGGTCCAATGTATCCTGTTTTGTTGCAGATAACTGTAAGCTTGAAGCATGCTTAGAAAAGCTGTAATGTAAAGAATATTGGGAAACTAATGAGCTCTAGATTGTATCTTAATGGTTCAACTTGACTGGAGCCTTCTGTGGGAAATGCATGTAGGTGTAGCAATGCTACAATTGTGTGATTTATGCTAGTGCAATACAGACAAGAGTTCAGAACCTTTCCAGAACACTTTTAGAATACTTATTGAGCATAGATGGAGATTTAGATTGCTGTCTTTATGGGAGAACTGATTTACTTAACTGTTCCTTTTGAGGCGACTTTATATTTCATCTTCTTACTTATATAACTTTGATTCAAACTTCATAATTACAAATGTATTCATGTATTGATTGAGCAACACTAATTTGATGATTTTTAATCTGTAAGTATTTTAACCTCTTATTAAACCTTTATCGTTTGAAAACGTAACCACTCTGTCTTTCTCATGGAGCCTAAAGTGCTTCACGTTATTTAAAAATGTATTGATTTGATAACTAGTCCCAGTTAAGAACTTCTATTCATCAGATAGGACTGTATGGGCCCAAAAATTGCATAATGAAAAGCACTAACAAATGAAGAAATGCCCCATGTGCCTTCGTCACCTACCGGCAGAGACAGGTTAAGGTATGGACAAAGCAGGTAACTTCCAAGAGGACCCATGCTTGAGGGAGTGGGACTGTCGAAATTCCTGTCATAACTTGGCTGACAAAAAGCAGCGTTATTTCTAATTTGAGATTCGAATATGCTAAGTAGAACCTTAGGGTCAGATTTACTAAGGGTTTGAGCTGCGAAAAGTCAACCAATCTTACAGCACAAACACTGGCAACTGTATTTTCTTACCAGCAAAAAAGGTGGGGATAGGCTGTTGCACTGCTTTACTTCAAAAGGCTAGCAGCATTTATTGGCTCTTAATTGGTCCAATTAGCACAAGCACCTTTAGATTTTGATGCACAGCCCAATCTACTGTTAAGGCTTTGTTAAAAGAACAGCTGATGGACGGAATGCTGAACGATGCAAACATTCACCCCCAGTCACAGATCTGGGTTTAATCCATGATTTGTTTGCTCACCACACCACCCCAGGTTGGGCTCATCCATTTGCAAATCAGTCTTGACCCTTCTTCTCATGGGAGTAGTCCAGCCCGAACTGCTAAGCCAAGTCCTGCCAAGACCAGAAACAAGCATCTTGGAAACAGCTTTGTGTCAGAAACATTACACATACTTGAAACAGGCGCCAACATGGAAGCAGGTTTGTATTTCTCTAATCATTCCACACGTCTGCATCATGACGCAAAAATAGTACTTGGCTCTAGGCAGCCTATCTGTGCACCAGCACATCGAGCATCAGCAGACCACTCTTAGTAATTACAGCTCTACAATGCTTTGTTGACATTACGCGATACAGCACACCTAATTTAACATTTTTAAAAACAGGAGGCCACTAAAATATATCTTGCCAGGAACCCCTACAAAAGCTTAAGGTATCACGGTTTCTACTGGGTCACAGCTAAGGTTGCCACCTTTCAAAGGAAAAATACCACTTGTTTTAAGAGTCTGCAAAGGCCCAGTGTTACTAAATAGGACTTTATACAAAATCGCATGTATTAATTTGTAGCATAACTTTTCTATCCTTGCGTACTTTAATTAATTCCCCTGGATTATTAACTGGTTCCAAGCTGAGGACAGAATGGTTCCGTCCTTAACTACAGTGGTTGTGTGCTAGGAACGGAAAGATTCCATCCTCTGCCCACAACAAAGAAATCCCTCCGCTGTTTACAGCAGAGGTGTTTCCGTTTTTATTTTTCAGCCTCAGGAGGTGGGGAAGAGCTTCACCAGCAACCGAGGCATTTCTTTTCTCAATGTAATCACGATGGCGCGCATGGCGCACTAACCTTATCACACTAAAAGTGAAATGAGCCAATCGGCTCATTTCACTTTCACTACTTCGGTGCTTGCGGGGCTATCTCAGCCCCCGAGCACCAAAACACACTAAGGAGGTATCATTGCAAAGGGGAGAATCTCTTCCCTAGTGAATCTTTTCTTGGGAATTGGTGCAGAAAGGCAATTCCCAAGCAGGGATCCATCACTAGACACCAAGGAGGGGGGAGCGGCCCCTTGGACAAGGGCCTTTGGTCTCCTCAAATGTTTATGGGCATATTCAGTCTTTCTGCCCCGCAAAGGGGGCAGAAAGCACACTAGGCACCAGGGATTTTTTTTGTATGTAGGGGTGGGGGCTGCCCAAAATGGGCATGCTAAGGCTCTCACTCCTCCCAACACAAAAAATACAGTCTTTCTGCCCCCTTGGATGGCAGATGGGGGTTATTACGCCTGATCTGCCCCCTGGGGGTGCAGAAAGCCCACTAGACAACAGGGATTTAAAAAAAAAAAATTAAAAGAGGGGTGGACGATGCCCACAATGGGCAAGACCATGCCCCCACTCAGAAAAAATTAAAACTAAAGTATTTCTGTCCCTGTGGGGAAGGGAGGGGGCAGAAAGCCCACTGGCCACCAGGATTTTTTTTTTTTTTTTTAAATATGTACGGGTGGGAGCTGCCCAAAATGGGCATGCGAATGCCTCTACCCCCAAACACAAATGGGACAGTGTTTCTGCCCCTCCCTCTGGGGGGCAGATCGGTGTCATTACCCCTAATCTGCCCCCCGGATAGGCAGAAAGCCCACTAGACAACAGAGATTTTTTTTTTTATATAAAAGGATGTGGGGGCTGCCCGCAATGCGCATGGCCATGCCCTCTCCCCACATAAATGGGGGTTGAATTCTTTCCGTCTACTCCAGGGGGCAGGTGAGGCAATGGCCCCCGATCTGCCCTCAGAATGCCTAGCAGACACCAGGGATTTTTTAGTGTAGGGGTGGGGCTACCCAGAATGGACATGCCAATGCCCCACCGCCCCCCCCCAAAAAATGTTGCTCCACCGGGGGCATATGGAAGTAATAACCCCCGATTTTCCCCCTAGGCAGGGGGTGGCAGAAAGCCCAATAGGCACCAGGGACTATTTTTTTTTCTTGTGTGGGTGGGCCAAGTGCATGTGACGGGGAAGGGCAAAAATGTTTCTCCACTGAGGAGATATTACAGTGTGTTGATAAGCACAAATTATTATTTTTTAATACGTTTCAGACCGACTCTGCTATGGGCACCCACACAAGTGAGGAATTCTTTTTATTGGAAGACCAGGGGGAACGCTGGGTGGTAGGAAATTTGTTCCGGCGCAGTGATCCCACAACTTTCCCACACAGAAATGTGAGGAAAATTTGATTTTTTTTCTTTTTAGTAAATTTGAGGTTTGCAGCGAATTTTGGGTAAGAAAAAGTTAGAGGATCCATGCAAGCCACATCTCCCTGAACACCTACAAGTGTCTAGTTTTCAGAAATGTCTGGGTTTGGTAGCATTCCCAACAGGGACCACAAACTCAGGTGACTACTTTACAAAAACAGGTTGTTTTGTGATAAATAATTTTGATGTCTCCGCAGTACATTTTGGGTCCTTCCCTGTCATGGGGACTTGGCCCCCCCACACAAGTGAGGTACCATTTTTATCAGCAGACCTGCGAAAACACTGGGTGATAGGATACTTGTGTTGGCCCAGTGAGCCCACAACTTTCCCACCCAGAAATGTGAGGAAAATATGATTCTTCTAACTAAATTTGAAGTTTTCAGGGGATTCTGGGTAAACAAAAAACTGGGGGATCCTCGCAAGCCATTCCTCCCTGGACTCCGCCAGGTGCCAACTATTCAGAAATGCCTGGTTTAGTAGGTTTCCCTAGATATCCGCCAAGCCCAAGACTAAAAGCGCAGGTTACCCCCTTGCAAAACCAGGTTTTTTGTGATAGATAATTTTAATGTCTCTACAGTACATTTTGGGCCGTTTTCAGTAACAGGAACTAGGTCTACCCACACAAGTGAGGTACCACTTTTATTGGGAAACTCAAGGGAATACTGGGTAGGTGAAAGTTTGTGGCTCCCCATAGACTCCAGAACCTTCCATCACAGTAATGTGAGGAAAATGTGTGTTTTTTAGACACATTTTGAGGTTTGCAAGGGATTCTGGTTAACAGAACCTGGTGAGAGCCACACAAGTCACCTAAGCCTGGATTCCGCTGGGAGTCTAGTTTTCAAAAATGTACAGGTGTGCTAGGTTTCCATAGGTGCCGGCAGAGCTAGGGCCCAAAATCCACAGCTAGGCACATTGCAAAAAAAGGGTCAGTTTTAAGTGGAAAAATGCGACGTGTACATGTTGCATTTTGGGCCGTTTCCTGTTGCGGGAACTAGGCCTACGCACACAAGTGAGGTACCATTTTTATCGGGAGACTTGGGGGGGAATGCTGGGTGGGTGAAAGTTTGTGGCTCCCCACAGATTACAGAACTTTCCATCACAGAAATAGGAGGAAAATATGTTTTTTTAAAGACACATTTTGAGGTTTGCAAGGGATTCTGGACAAGTCATCCCACCCTGGATTGTCTAGTTTTCAGAAATGTACAGGTTTTCTATATTTCCCTAGGTGCCGACTGAGCTAGGGCCCGAAATCGACAGCTAGGCACCTTGAAAAAAGGGTCTGTTTTCAGTGGAAAAATGTGGTGTGTCCATGTTGCGTTTTGGACCGTTTCCCTGTTGCAGGTTCTAGGCCTACCCACTCAGGGATGAGTCCTTCCTATAGCCCGACGCCTAGGACATATTGTTTGAGGTCAAGGGCAACAAGTTTTCATGTGTATTTTGTCCTTGGGACAAGTAGGCCCAACCCCCACAGCGCAAACCCTTTGGCTGCCAGTTTGCAGTACCACATTGTGGCTCAGGGAAGGGCACTGTCTGCAGTTAAGGAAATATTTTTGTTGATATGGTAATGCTGTTCAAACTTTTTTTATGGTTCATTAATTGAAAGCCTTTATTATTAGAGCGAGCGCGCCAAGTAAATGTTGTAAGCTCTGACTGCACTACGTACAGTGGTTCAAGTATAAAAATGTGTACACACATTTTAAAAGTTTAGCAATATGAGGCTATGTATAATGCTCCCAGAATGCGCTCTGATTTGAGGCAAATATTTGCAGACGCTTGAAAGCAAGATTGATGATTCTTTGCTTTCAAAATAAATTGTTCATAAGTAAATGAAAGCAAGATAAAAACATAATGCTAAACTTCTGTAAAATGTCAGGTACCATTTTTATTTGCAGCATCATTTAGTAACACGTGTTAATGCATGCTAGTATTTCCCAAAAATATTCATTATGGAAAATTATTGTATCCAGTTTAAATAAGATTATGGGAAACAAAAATAAGCACTGGCAAAGCCAGTAGGTCTTAATTGGTGGTCAGCTTTTTAGTTTAGTCAATGTGTGACATGTTTTGGCATGGTTTTTGTAAAATCTTATTGGTGTGGAAGCTGCCGGGCCCTCACCATTATAACAAACATTGGCAAACGCTAAAATTGTTTTTGGTCTCAAAAAGCACACACTGCCACAGTAGTTACTGGCACTGAACAAAACTACTTTGTGTGGCGATATGCTCCTTGTGAAAGAGCAGAATGCGGTCACACATAGTAAAGCCAACCGTTACAGAGAGAGATATACAGAATTTTTATAAACGCAAAAGGTCATGCTAAACGCCAGACCAAATTGAGGGCCCAATTATTAAAGAAAGTCTCAAAAGTGCACCCATGGTAAATGTCCTTGCATTAAGTGCAGCTGTACGGCTTTCATGAATTCCCAAGAATTTACAGGACAAGAAATAGTACTCCGAGAAAATATTTGTGATTTGCATTTCAGCATGAGCAAATATGCACGTGTAGATTTGCTCATGTGAAAATCTGTTTGCAAGTTCACTTTCCCTCCAACAACTTTTTTCCCCAACTCTGGAACAAGGTTTACATCTGCCATTGTCAGGAGTAAATTTCTAACATTTCTCAGTATGGGAAAAGATTATAGAAGAGTTGTTGAAAACCCTTAGATCATGCAAGTCAGTAGGTTTGCACAGACCCAAAAGGGCATTCTAACCCTGGAACTATTGCTTACCAATACCTTCAGCCCTAGTATGTAGATCTGCGGAAACGTGGCAACATAAGGGGATTGCAAGTATTCAAACACTACTATAGTATAAGCCCTGGCATAATCAGAGAGGCTATATCAGAGCTCTGATATGATATTGCTGTCATAATTTGTCACTGCACTACATGGCACCAAAGGGACACATGGATTTTGTTACAGGACAAGTACATTTATGAAGCAGCCTGCCCCATGGACAAGTATATATTTAATTAAATTTGACAACCCTGCCACACAAGTGAGGTACCATTTTTATCAGGAGGCTTAGAGTAATGCTGGGCGGGTGGGAGTTTGTCACTTCCCATAAATTCCAGATCCTTCCATCACAAAAAAAAAAGGAAAGGAAACTGTTTTTCAGACTGATGTTGAAGTTTGCAAGAGATTCTGGATAACATAAACCTGGTTAGAACCACACAAGCCACCCCATAATGTATTCCCCCGGGTGTCTAGTTTTAAGAAATTTACAAATGTGCTAGGTTTCCTTAGATGCTGGCTGAGCTAGAGCCCAAAATTCACAGTTAGTCACACTGAAAAAAGTTTGCTTTCTGTGAAATAATATGATGCGTCCATGTTGCAGGAATTAGGCCCGATGAGTACTTAGCCATCCATAGTATTCCATTGGAGTCACAGAGGGCATTTGAGTCCCGACGAGGAGCCGCAATAGTTCTGTCCGGCACAGGATCCAACCACTGCTCGCTTTTGTTGCCTAGATTCCTATTCCCCGATATACTCACTTTTTCCTCCACTCCCTTTCTTCCTTCCTTCCTTCCTAACCATAACGGCAAGCAGGGTTACTGAGCCAATCCACCTTACCCGAAAAACGATATGACCGTCTCAGACGGACCTCTAAACGAGACCAGCTCAGCTGATTTTAAGATAGGCGGCATTCTAGTGCCGACTTAAGTGGGCGGATGGAACAAATGCACAACAGGCTCCCCAGCCAATCAGCTCGTAGGAATTCTTCATTGTGAAGTAGGAGAGGCTGGGGGAGGTGAGCATGTGTTCTCCCAAGGTCCAATCCTAGGTTGCTTTACACATTTGCAGTACCGCCGAATCCCAGACGACTCACAGAATATGTTTGGCCGTGGCATTGGTTGTTAGGCGACCCGGAAGTGCTAGCCTAGAATGACAACAAATGCCATCCGTTAAAAAGCTCAGCTACGGACGACGAACATTAGGCTGAATTCACAGGAGGTCCGTGTAAGTAGCGGACAGTTGGCCTTTGTACTGCTCGTCTATTCCTAACATTGTTTCTGCCTGTGAAGAAATTGTAGTAGGTGCGAAGGCCACTGTCTCCGTGTTCCTGCGTCTTTTTACAATCAATACCGGCAGCGTCCAAGGCAGCTGACCCAATTTCCCCTTCGATATGTTGCCCATTTATATAAAGTCATACCAAGCATTTCACCCGTCTTCAAACATATTCTCCCATGTTGCCATTATTTTTTCCAAACAGTACACCAACTGGTATGTTAAAGGAGAAAAGCATATGAGCTGTAGCTGTTCTACTCTACATTTTCCCCAAGTTTCTGGCTGTCTATCCCTCACTCTCAGATTCCTACATTTCCTCGTGTCTACTAGAGGCACTCCATATGATGTTATGTACGTCCCTGCAGAGTTGCAAAAGCAGCTGGAATTTGGAGACCCTACAGGTTGAATCCTACCTGTCCTGTAATCTCCTGGTACATACCAAGTTTCCTTGGTCCAAGGGTGGTGGTCTGCTCCAGTCCAGGTTCTTTCTCTGAATTCTGGGACCTACAGTCTTTTTTTCCGTTTTAAAACGGGACTACAAATCCCAGAACACAAAGAAAGAAAAAAAAATCTGGAAAGGAGCCGCACGTCACAGATGGCCCCGGGCCCCTTACCAGGCAATAAGGTAATTGACTGGTTGTAGAAGTGCTGTGTAAGCTACAGCTACATGCTTTTTCACCAACGCCTACCAGAATAGCTCCTGAGCAATCCGTGGTGCCATTTGTAGAATGAAGCCTTATTCTTTCCGTCAGCCTCACGTCTTTGTAAAGGATTTCTGTGCTCTGAAGTTAAATCTGCCGCCGGACGTTCTCTCACTCGCCCTCTCTTACTATACAAAACACAATAAAGCATCGTCTTAATTTACCGAGAAGTACAAGTCTTAAATTGGCATATTTTTGGGGGGATATTGGCTTCCTATCAGCATCCCAAATGCAGCCTTCGTGTAGTACTGACTTGAGTAAGTCAATGGAAGGTCTCTGTTGTGATTAAACCTGGAGGCATTTCCTTTGAGGTAATGCATGTTTGAATGGAGACGTGCCATGGCTCTCTTAAATGAGCTATATATTCGAGCAGCTAATAACATCACTCGAACGTGATTAAATGGGAAACTCATGCCTTTCACGAAAGCCTTGTGTGTTCCTCAAGGCATAAGGTTTCTTCCTTTTGCACAGGGGCATATAATGACCTTACATTGTATTGCGACCCAGGTACATTTTGAAAACACCAGAGATTAGGAATGATGGAGCTTGCTGAAAGCCCTTGCTTTCAGAATATTATATCGTTTATCCTCCCATTCCCCGTTGCTCCAAAAATCAGCTCAAAATTTGGACCTCTTATGCCAAACTCTTTCGTAAGTCTTTTTTACCCATCGCCGAGGCGGAGTCCATCAGATATTGGTAACATTTGCCACCAGTTAGCCTTCCTTGTCATGTGCATTTTAAAAAAAAATGACACATTTCAAGTATGTCAATCATTTTCATTAATTACAGTAAACGTGGTTCTTTTTCGAGCTGTCACAGCAGTCTCAATATTAGGTAGGGCACACAATTGATAGATCAACAATGGTTGTATTTCGTTCTATAACTTTTTGCTCTGCTATAACATTACAACAGGAAGCAGACACTCAAATCACCCTTGCCCCCTTCCATGATGGTTTATGTTAATTCTCAGAGGGGATGTATCCTAGCAGTCTGACTATACAGTGCCACGACTAAATTGCATTTGTTTGGCCCTTGTTTGGTGGTATACCTCCCAGGATAATTATCAGTGGTTACTATTAATACAAGCATTTCTCCTATTTTGATGTTCTCTTTTACTATATTAACTAATCTACTTTGTTGAGTTTGACATTCTTGTTCCCCTTGCGACATTCAACTCTCCACAACAAATTTGAAGTCCTCCTCAGTTCCTTTTTTCTGATTTTTCTGCCCCTGTTTTATTTTTGGCCTTTTTTTTTTTTTTTAAGATCATCTGATTTCTTGGTTTCTTTCCTATATCAAAAGTAGCACTGCGGTAAAAGGTGACAAAGCATAGCCGTCAACATTTTAACAATATTTTGCCAATTTTATCACTCACCTTTTTTTTTGTACTAATGCCCTCTCCACATATGACACATTTTCTTGTAGAATTCTGAGTTCCTGTGCTCTTTCCTATACTCTTATATCCCGCCCGATTTTGTCTGCTTACATGTGTTTATCTCATACTTAAATGCCAAGTTATAGAGGAGGCTTTGGGATTCGCTTAGTTTCGTGTCTTTGTTTCCTCATGAGACCCTTTAACCAGTTTGCCTTGAAGTAGCAAGATAATGATTCACAGGTGACTCAAGTGAATAATTCATTGTGGCAGTTAGTTCACAGAAGACATCTATTGATTCATTTTTAGTAAACGTAGAAACATGGCTGTGGCAGTATGACCAGCATCTGATCAACATGGCTGCTGAGCTGAGCAGGTTTACAAGGTACAGAAAGCTTTCCTCCTTGAAAACAATACAGAGGTGGACCATCAGACACTCTTTGAGAGTATGGAGACCCTCAACGAGACATGTCAGCTACTTGAGTGTTGTGCATGCGCATTCAGCTAAATACTTGTTACCCCTTGAGCCATGCTGTGACTTCACCTCACCGCATGAGAATATGCTGGGTGCCGACCCGGCTAGACTGTCAGAGCATGCTCATGACCAAAGCCCTTCTTAGCGAATGTAGCTAATTTTTGAAGCAGTCCTGTTGCTTGAGCCTCAATCGACCTATGCCTCTGCAGACCACAACTGAGAACAGACTCTTACCGCAAGCTTGACTATTGGCTCTGACCACGCAGCTTGAATTTTCTGATAAGGCACTTATATTAGCGACTCTGTTATTCTTTTTGTATCTAACAAAACCAGAAGATCACGTGGTGTCAGCTCAAATAGATTTACGGCACAAATCTGCTTTAACTGCAAAGCACATAAGTTAGAGGCATGTAAAAAAACACAAGCAGGTGGCTTATATCTGACATCTCAATTGTGTAGAAATTGTTTAAGACAAGTAAGATGCACAAAAGATACAAACACATAAGATGCAATTGTGAATAGGTTTTCTTTAAGTGTCCCTTCTAAACCTTTACAGTCTTACTCAGCTAAAACATTGAGAATACTATAACCCAGTCTGCTGTAGCTCTGTTGTGACCCATCAAGATACATCAATCCGTCTCTCTGACCTGGGATCTTGCTCTACCTCATATTTGCACTCACTCTAAGACACCGCATCAAAAATAATACAGCAGTACACACTAGCTCTTAGAAGCTACCAGTCAAGCAAACTTAATGTGAATAGTTTTTTTTTTATTACCTATTAATGCACCCTGGGCAGTGCCACTTATCGGTGAGAACTTTAACCATATAAATCAACGGATGGTTGATACACAATTTCATTATTAGCTGGTGCTTAGTTGTTGACTCTGTGTATGATGTGTTTTTGGACAACCAATAAACACAATATATCTTATCTAAAGTAAGCCCTTGCTGAATTTCACAATTTGTCTACTTTTTCAGAAATAATTAACTTTCCAGTTTCACATGTGAATTTCACACCTCTTTCCACCATAATCTGAAAGCTAGAAAACTGCCAAAATGTGATAACATTTTTTTACAAGTCTGCTTGTTTTTGAAAGTGAGAAATATGGTGATCTTAGCAGGGCAAACTTTTTATTGATACCATTTTTAGGACAAAAAAAATACTTTTTTCCCCAGTCTCTCTTTAAAAACCAAAACAATTACTCCATTGTAACTATCTTCTTGGTTCTCTCCAGGGGAGTCAACAAACCTTGAGTACCTTTTAGAATCCGCAACATGTGGGGAAAAAAGCACGTACATTTGCTCTTGATACTTTTTCTGGTAAAGAGTTATGAAGGCCTACGCCCAAACTGCCCTAACAATACAGAAAGCGCAAAGCAATGGTGATGGGGGTAAAGCTTCAGAGGTTAGATACATAACTTAAAAAATTACCTTAGCCCTGAATAAATGATATTGTCTTTTATGTGGCATTGTGGACCTTAACATCCGCTAATGTCATGGGACTAATTGAGCTCATGGAATGTAGGATCAAATTCAATTTCTCTATCTACGAAAAACCAAAATATCTTTTTATTATATTATTATAGCCTAAAGGTGTTTCTCACTCCCAATGGACCCTTTCATTTGGGCAGGAACTTAGTTCCAAAACATTTTTGTGAGCATTCATCGGGCATCAACATGAATATAATTTTAAGATTAGGTGCCGGTAGATGTTTTCCTTATAACGCCAACATGGTTCATTTATCTTAAACAGACAAACTTACAACTTGCTGCTGCTCTAGCTTAGCTGTAAAGAGTATGCAAACAATAGTTAATTTCTTCCGCTTGTATAATTACGATAATTCTCCTCTCTTTGCTTATAGGATTAAGTTTACCTCAAATAAAAACTGCCTTTCACAGTAATCCACTTGATCTTCTAAAATACAGAGTGAGGCATATAGGAGTAATACATGGCCCCTTTCTACTTGTTGAACTGATTGGAAACACCTACACTAATTTTTCTGCTATCTCCTTTTATAGATTTCCAGTTTCGGGTTACATACATGGTCATACCAAAAAGGTAGCCACCTGCCCATTAACTGTACTTTTTGCTGGTCTTGTCAGGGTTCCATATTAGCCTCTTTTCCTGGTTTCCTTTTTGCCATTTCCAAACCCAAATTCAAGTCAGAATGGTACTTGATAGTTAACCACCCACTAACCATCAAAGTGCCTTCATATTCTAGGTGCTAAGATTGCATAGCACAGTTAATGCAAACATATCTTGTCTCTGGGCTTTTCAAAGGTTTTCACACATAGCCCAATACATTTAGTAATAGAATGTCTATACTCTACTGATATGTAATTAAAAATCTTTTTAGAGCTTATATTAGAATATATTTATTCCACTCTTTTAGTACTTTACATTAGTTTGACAGAGTTCAACAACGAGAATCTGTAAGGAGCAGAACTGTGTGGACTTTTTCACACGGCTTCAAACTCTCAGTCACAGCTCCTTTTTTCTGAAGAACAATCAGGTATTACTCTCTTGTCCTTCATCGACTGCCTTCCTGCGTGCCTTAGAGTGCTCCTTGTAGGAGCCATGTTTTACTTTGCTCTCCTCTTCTTTCTAAACATTTCCTTCACCCACTGCTTCCCAACAATAACACAGTGTTGTTTCCCCATACCCTCCTCACCGTTTATTTCTTTGACACTATGCCTCAATTCACCATTTCCCTCTATCGTAGTTTACTCTCCAATTTATTTAGCATGCTCCCTATTCCCCTTTTATTGTGTTGAAGTTTGCATGTGCTCCTGTCTTTTACCCATCCCCTACTGCCATTCCAATTCTTCTCTACTCAGTGCAGTGCTCCATTTCATCTTTGGTCTCTCATTCCCATCTGTTTCCCCAATAAGACAACCATATCCTCCAGTTATTCCTCACTCCACCCCACCAAGACAAAGCAGCCTAAACGGGAAGGTTGAGATATCAACAGAGAAGTTGTGGACGTGTTACAATATGTAGAAGTTAGACATCACTATTGCCAACACGTAGATGCTAGTATGCTCAGAGCAAGGAGGTAAACATGTCCACCGAAAGCAGCGGTGCTAAGTCACTTTAAAGATGACAATGAGGAGGTGGAGCCGATAACAGGAAAGCTGTTGCTGCAGACATGCACATGTGACAATGCCTATTTAAAAACGTTTCTAAGAGTTTCTATATAAGAGCCTCAATGGATAGAGGAGGTGGTGTGCATTCAAGAGATGGTGCATTTAATATCTTTGGGGTAGGTGATCGTTTTATTCTTCATTCAGCTCCTCCATGTGGATATTGGACTACCGTTAATCCCAAGGTAGATGAAGGTCCATCTTTTATTTATACATTAAGAACATCCACTAATATATGGAGCACATTTTGCTTAGTCAATTTCCTGGTGTTACTTGCGGAAGTACAAATTATCTTTCTTGAAGTAAGTTCTTTACGCTGTTAGATGACAAAGGTTTTTTTTTGTGGTTGATATCCATGGCGGGCATGGGCTAAATAATTTAACATTTGACAGTAGTAGCAAATATGATGTGAGCATTTAATTAAGGGGCATTAATCCAAATTTGAGGCTTGCGTTTTAAAAAATAGTTTGAAATAATTTTATTCCAGTATTATATGTAAATGCTTCATATCCTTAATATACCATTATTTTATATCTATTTTATAATGACAATTAGGGACATAGCGGATAAGAAATTGTAGAGACTGATTACTGTGGGTAATGACAGTTCTATTTATTGTGACCCTGATGAAAGTGGAATAGAACAGTACAACCACTGTAGCGTGGCATCAACCTGTGTATAATTACCAATGGTGTTCCAGTGTACAAAATATAGATAAATAAGGACTGTTGAATAATATAAATGTACTCAATATAAGTGAACCAGGCTAGATGAGTGCATGATTGAATCTGTGTGGTAGTTAGAACTTCCAATAATCTGTATGCATTTCAGTCCTCTGAACATTGTGAATGTCTTTTATAACAAAATATTTTTTTCTTATGAAAATGTGATGTTATTTTTTTATATGTGGTGTGTTTATTGTATTAACATGAAACCTATAGGTTCAAGGCTCAAAACACTTTATTCGGATAACATTCTATCCATAAAAGCACAAAGCAACAAGCAGGGTAAACATATACAAATAGAGAGTCATAATAAAACCATTAGCAGCATACAATATACAATAAGTTCGTAAAAGTTCATTAATAATTAATGTAAAAGCTCAGGAATTAGACATCATTTGCCGTGCACGAACTGCAATTTTCAAAAAAGTGCCTGTGCGGAAGACCAGCTCTTCATCGTTCAGGGTGAGTAGCCTCAGATGGGCGTTTTTTAAGCTGATGAGCATATGCTTTTTAAAATACGGAGTTAAGAGCCACTTAATGTACTTTAAATAGTATTTGTAAAAAATGTAAAATGGATTGGCCGCTCTGACCATCACACGGACAGGGTAAGCGATCAAGGTCGGAGTGATGGCCAAGAGAAAAACATAACACAAATGTTATAGTGCCTGCCCTTAGACGAAACAAGAGGCTCCTCTCCCAATGGCTCATAGGCAGGATAATGTAATTAGTCAGCGGGTTTACAGAATTTTCAATGGACATGTAGCTAAGGACAAGGGATTTTTTAGATTCCTTTTCAATCCTTTCTGCTCTGTATAGTGAATAGAGCGCACTCCTAAGCTCATTTTTTTTGTAGTCATTGCTGTGCTTGGGTCTGAAAAAGTTCTCCCCTTCTTGACGCTGCATAGGCTCTGATACACCCCTGACAGCCATGGTATATCCTTCCCTTTCGCACATTCTGTACAACCACTGATAATCTCTCTTGTTAGGGAAGCAGCCAGGTTTTTCCAAACCGATAACCAAAAAAGGGCAGGGCGGGCCCTAATAAAATCTTCAATGACATTTGTGTTAAGTTCCCTATGGCAAGTATATTGGGGTGTAGAGATTGGGTGGGACGCCTAATAACTTCCTACAAAATCTGTTGGATGCAGGTACTCTTGGCAAAGCCCCAAATCTCGGCGTCATACGTGGTTGTTGGCACGCATTGGGACTTAAAAAAAATGTTAATAGCTAAAATGGCTCCTGTTCTCTTTGGGCGTGGAAGACTAAGGATCGAGTTGGAGGCCTTTGAGAACTTGCTCCTGGAGTGAGACATATGCTCTGTCCAGGAGTCTTTCGCAGCATAGACCACCCCGAGATAAGGAAAAGTGCTAGTGCTCATCAGGTTCTGGTTACCCACAGATATGGAACTAAGTTGACGTTTCTTTGGACCACACGACATTATGAAAGACTTTTTAAAGTTAGTGCGTAGGTCCAGACTGTCCATATGGTCGACAAAACCCTGCACTAGGGTGCGTAAGAAATTCGGAGTGCGGCCCATAAGGACCGCATCATCCCCATAGAGTAGTACGGGGAGTGGTTTTCCATTGATTTTTGGGACGTCTTGGGTTAATGTTTTTAGTGTTTTATTCAGACCATTAATGTAGATAATAAAAAGGAGGGGGGCCAGAACGCATCCCTGTCTGACCCCCCCCTGCCTACATCATTGGTTTTGGTGACCTCACCACCATTATCAATCCTCACCCGGGCTTTAAGGTCTTTGTGAAGGTGTGCCAAAAAATACACCAGGGGCTCATCCAATCCATAGGTCAGAAGGATAGACCAAAGCTTTGACCTATTAACAAGGTCAAAAGCAAAGGTCAGATCCATAAAGGCCAAGTAGATTGGAGAGTCCCGCGCAATGGTGTATTTGCCCATAATTAGATTAAGATTGAGGCATTGTTCGTTGGTGCCCACCCTACTTCGAAAGCCCAGTTGACATGGATCTTTTCGAAGCAAGGGAGATTAACTAATTTACCCAGAATCACACATTGGTAAGCCAACGCAGTGACTCGAACAACACCAGCTTCCGCACATCATCATCATGCGTGATTAATCAATTGCACGCGATCATCATGCGTGATTAATCAATTATTCTCCCCATGGGCCCCTGTTTACTAAAAACGGGGTGCTAAGGAACATTCACATGCGCTATAAGAAGGGACCACCCCGTTAAATCTGTTTCATGTTCTATCTATTTGCTGTTTTTTAGGTCTCGTCTGAGCCAGCGCATGCGCTGCTCTGGCGAGACATTTAGTGAGTGGGCATTCAAAAGTCCGACCACCGCTTTTGGGGTGGCATAGAGCGTTTGGTTACGCGCACAAGAGCGCGTGCCTCGCTCCGCCTCTCTTTCTTGCTTGCTTCACGCTTTAACGCTCCTCCCCCACCATAGAGCACGTCTCGCGGCCGCGCGTCTTTTTGCTTGTTTGATTTTCAAGTTAATGTTGTTTTTGATATCTGCAATGTATGTTCCAGCGCAATGCTTTCTTGAGAAGGTCCTGAAGCCCCCGTACTTAATAGCATTCCCAGAGTACCTTTCCTGTTGGTCTGGCACAAAAATATACGTTACCTCACAAGTGAAATAACAGTTTGTAATTGTTTAAAGCACCAGGTAAAATGATTGGTGTGCACGACAAGCTGAGAGCTGTCTATATACGTTATCTCACGCCACATCTGTTTTCAATTATCGTGCCCAGACACGGGCGCAATAATTGAAAACAGATCGCTCGCTGTGGTGCACACGCACCACTCGCGGGCTTGTTGCATATCCACCCCCTCTGATCTCCTACTGCCCATGCGGTCCTTGCTTTCTTCACTCCGCCGCTTTCATCTCTTCTCTCGTTAATCTGTTGCCCACGCACCCTTTTCACCTGTCCTTCCCCTCTACATCCACCTCCTACCTCTTCCTGCCTTTCTCCCTGTCACGCTGTCCAGTCTCCTATCCTTTTCCATTTCAGACCCCCCCCCACACCATGGCCCGTGTCGTCTTTTTGCTTATTTGATTTTCAAGTTAATGTTGTTTTTGATATCCTCAATGTATGTTCCAGCGCGATGCTTTCTTGGGAAGGTCCTGAAGCCCCCGTACTTAATAGCATTGCCAGAGTGCCTTTCCAGTTGGTCTGGCACATAAAATATACGTTACCTCACAAGTGAAATAACAGATTGTTATTGTTTAAAGCACCAGGTAAAATGATTGGTGTGCACGACTAGCTGAGAGCTGTCTATACTTGAGTCACTGGTATTGTTAGAGATGTATATGTCAGCCATCAGTAAATGCCCAAGGCTTTACCAGGAGATTTAAGTACAATATTTGTCAATATCCGTGAGTCCTCAAAATGGTGTCTTTGTCACTGTCTGAAACCTCTCTAAGTAACACATTGCACCAGGTTAGAATCAAACAAATGTCCTTTCCTGTCCCATGCTCTATGTAAATTGTAATTACCCATATCTTTCCAGGGGTATCCAGTCTGCAGCACACTCTGCCGCTTGCCTGTTAGTTTTGTACAGCCTGTTTCAGTGTGTGCAGGAAACATGTATGCATTTGTAAAACACACTCTCCGACCATGTGTTTTTTATTGATTTCTCTGGATGTTGTAGGCACTTTCAGTAGAGATGCCTGGTCTCCAAAGATACCCGGTAGCAAGCGATGCTGCTGGAAAGACACACAATGGGGGCACAATCTGCTGTATGTCACAAGCAGGAACCGCTTCCTGTGTGTCAATTAATAGAAACGATCACATCACTTCTGTTGGTTTCAGTCAGGGACATTTCTCCAGCCCCTTCCCCTTGTGATGGTGGTGCCATATCTAACACTTTGAGGAGCAGTATGACACCCCTTTGGAACGGTGCCCATGGAGGCTGGCTAGCATTGGCTCCGGGCGTCTTGACCACATACAGTAACTCCATTGTGTCATTGTCTTTTGAGACAAACATTCACAAGTGATCTCTCACAACTTCTCGATTTTTGAGGAAGAGCTGTGCAAGAACCAGACTGATCTATGAATTTCTCACACCTGAGATGAGGAAACATTCTGGCGACCTCCCCTCTCACTACAACTCTTGTCTTCACAACCATTTAATACAAGCATTGGCATAGCCAATAGGTCTTGCTTTTGGGACCTTATAAGTGTTTAGCCATGCAACACTTGATGTTGTTTAATCAAGGATGTTGTGCTGGATAACTAAACACTTATTATGTCCTAAAGGCATAGAGTGCTTGCATGCAAGGACACCACGCTTCTGAGGTTCAAGGTAACACTGCAGTGCCTGATTATTAGACACAAACATTAACCTCTCAATAATTCTACAATTCGATGTCCTTACACAACAAACACTCTGCAGTGATCAAATTATCATAGTTCCCACAATGTTTTGTCTGAGAAAAGCTTACCTTAAATAATACCCAAATGCCTTCACACTGCCACAACTGAAGCCAAAGGTTTGAGCTGGTGAATGCAACATGTTCGACGTTTTTGCCGCTTGTTTACAGTGATTTGTTTGTATGTTATGAGATCATTAATTGAAGAGTTATATAATTTTGGAAATAAGAAGCAGCTGGCTGCACGAGAGCGAGGGCAGGGTAGGGAGGAGGGTTGGTTTTGTTTTTAGTTTTTTGTTTTAGTGTTATTATATGGACAGCCGCCTGACTCATATCACCAATGATGCTCAGTTGTAACTATTATTGTTGTCATCCGGCGATCTTTTTTTTTTTTTTTTTTTTTTTATAACCGTTTATTACAAGACTCAAAAAATATACAAATCTGGGCCTACAACCTTCCGGCCGGCCGCTAGCAATAAAAGGAGCATACGATATACCTTTATAAAACACATGGTGCTGCGGCCGAGCATGCACAGGAGGTAACATCGTTGCGAGCCACACTATCCAGACCCCACTATACGGTTCCATTTTAAACTTAAAGAACAACAAATACAAACAAACCCACAAGGCAATCCTCAATCGGAAATAGCAACACGTGCTCCCCTAAAGGGGGGATCCTAGCCATCCATAGGAATCTCAAGAGGGGGGGGAGAGATCAGAACTAGGGCTGGGTACACCTAATGCCCAGGTACCGGGGGGATGAGTTGGCTAAGGGGACGGGGCCGGCGACGGATCGGGCAATAACGGTGGAGCACAGATTCCCCCGCGGTAGGCGTTCCAGGGGCCCCATACTTTCACCCATGTCGCAGGCTTACCTCTCGCCACATACACCACCTTTTCCCGAAACATGCACCAATCCATATGTTCCTTCCAGGCCGAGACAGTCGGGGGCCTCTGGAATCCCCACAGTTGGGCAATATCACGCTTGGCAACCATATACCCCAGAGTCACCCACCACGTCTGCGGCACCGAGTAATCGGTAGGCTCCCACACATTCAACAGGCATCTCCTCGCTTCGGGCAACAGCGCCACATGCGTGACCACTCGCAGCACCTCATGCACACCATGCCAGAACCCCTCCACCTCCGGGCACTCCCACAAGATATGCAGAAAAGTCCCCAGCGCACCACACCCACGCTTACACAAACCGTCCTCAGCATAGCCCATACGCAGGAGCTTTTGCCCCGTCATGTAGACCCTGTGGAGTATCTTGAGCTGGACGAAACGAAGGCGAGCCGGTATGGCCACCTCTTTCGGGGAGGCCACCGCGGAGATCCAGTCCTCGTCGTCCAGCTCCAGCCCATCGGCTACCCAAGCCTCACGAAGGGCAGTCAACAAGTCTGAGCGGTCGTTGATCAGTTTTTTGTAGATCAGTGAGATCGTGCTGTCAGGGACGTGTCCATCCAGCACTCTATCCTCCAGGGGGGAACACTCCGGGATGGAGGCAACGTCCGGAAAGACGGAGCCCAGCGCATGCCGGACCTGCAAATACCGAAAGTACTCGCTGCCCTGCAACTGAAATTCCGTCTGCAGCATCTCGAACATTTTAAATCCTCCCCTCGTCCAGAGATCCCCCACTTTGCTAATGCCTATTAAATCCCACTTCTCAAAGCCCTTCGAGGTCCACAAGGAGCCCAACCGCTCAGATGCGTATAGTGGTGACGCCCGGGTCAAACGGTCCTTCCACCCCATTGCAGCATTGGCCGCGTGCCACACTCGCACCATGACACGCGTGGGGCCCGTTAGGCGAGCGTCGGGCGCGCTAGAGTAGAGCGCTCGATTATGGTCACCACCTGGAAGTAGCATCCTATCCATTTCAAACGCCGGGTTTAAGGCGAGCCCATATAGGCCCTGATTAATCGCAGCTAGCTGGGAGGCCCAATAATACCGTTTAATATCCGGGAGGGCAATCCCCCCGTCATACCAGGGGAGCGTCAGCTTAGCCAGGGCAATACGTGGCCTCCCGTCCCAGAACAGGCGGCGCTGCAAACTCTCCACTTCGCGGAAGTAGCGCGCTGGGACGAGGTCCATAGTGTTCTGCAACGCGTATAGGAAACGCGGCAGCGACATCATTTTAAACAATGCCGCCCGGCCGAGCGGCGAAAGCGGCAAACGCCGCCAGCGCGCGACATCCTCTTTCAGACGCTGGAGGGGAGGAAGCAAGTTCCGATCATACCGAGCCTCCGGGTCCAGAGTAATGAAGACACCCAGGTACCTAAATCCCTGCGGGGCGACCTGGATCGGACAGCCCCGCGGGAGGATAGGAGCCTCCCCAGAGAGAACATACACACACGATTTAGCCCAGTTGATGACCAGACCGGAGTTACGACCGAATGAATGCAAAACATCAACCAGTACTATGAGTGATTTACGTGGGGAAGCTAGGTACAAGAGGATGTCATCAGCGTATAGGGATACGCGGTCTTCATACTCAGGGGTCCAGCGGAGACCACGGATGGAAGGCTCCCACCGCAGCCACTCCGCCAGGGGCTCCAAGGCAAGTGCAAAGAGGAGCGGCGATAAGGGGCAGCCCTGCCGTGTGCCCCGGCCCAGCTCGAACGGAGCCGACACTCTTCCGTTCACCACCACCTGCGCCAATGGGCCCGAATACAGCAATTTGACCCAACTGATGAACCCTGGGCCAAATCCAAACTTCGCAAGCATCGCCCAGATATATGGCCACTCAAGCGTGTCAAACGCCATGGTGGCGTCTAAGGACGCCAAAATGGCCGGCTCCCGTATGAACGGGGCACGTGCGAGCACACCGTGCAAACGCCGCAGATTAAGGGCTGTGTTGCGATGGGGAATAAAGCCAGATTGGTCCTGATGAACCAAATCGCCCACCACGCCGACCAGCCGATTGGCCAGTACCTTGGCGAGAATCTTGGGCTCCGCATTCAGTAGCGAAATGGGCCGATAGGATGTAACCCGGTCCCGAGGTCTCCCTTCCTTGTGGATGACCACGATTGTAGCCAGACGCTGGTCCGGCGGGAGGGAGCCCACCGAGTGTGCCGCCAGGAACATAGCCCGGAGGTGGGGTGCCAGCGTATCCGGTCGCAACTTGTACAACTCGATAGGGAGACCATTCGGACCCATGGCCTTGCCGGAAGCGACCGAGCGTATGGCGAGGGCGATCTCGTCGGAGGTGGGAGCGGCGTCCAACGACACCCTGTCCTCCCCGGGGAGGGACGGCAGCGCGATATCACTGAGCAGGGCACGGGAATCCTCTTCCGAGCAGGGAGACACCGGGGAATACACCCCATGGAAATAATCCGCGAAGCAGGAGACAATTTCTTCTGGCTCAGTTACACACACACCAACCGTTTTCTCAATCAGCGGGACCACACGATTCGCTCTCTCTTTTTTGTCCAACCACGCTATAAGTTTACCAGCCTTATCACCCACATCATACAGTCGCCCCTGTTGCTCTCTACTGAGGCCCCTGGCCGCCTCCGTGACGAGGGCCCTGTAGGCCGCTTGCTTGAGTTGGAGGACATGTAATGCAGCATCCGTCACCCCACCTTCTAAATTCCCCTCCAACTCGGCTATTTCAGCCTCCATCCGGGTCACCTCCTCCCGCTCGCGCCTCCGGGCGTGGGAAATAAGGGATAGGGCCTCCCCCCGGAGTACTGTCTTGAAGGCCTCCCATAGCGGTACGGCCGAAGGCACAGACCCCACATTCTCATCAAAATATCGCTGAAGGGATTTAATCAATTCAGCGCGAATGGTGGGGTCGCGCAGGTACCAAGGATTGATTGGGACCACCCTACCCTCACCCCTCGGAAAGACATCAAAGTGCAGTAGGAGCGGGGAGTGGTCCGAAATACCCCGTGGCAAATGGCGCACCTCTCCAACCCTCCCAACATAGGCCGCCGGGACAAGGACATAGTCTAGTCGTGAGAGACTACCATGGCCTCCCGAGTGGAAAGTGTACTGCAGCTGCGTGGGGTGTTTTAAACGCCAGCAGTCCACTAATCCAAATGTATCCAAGAGGCCGGGTAGCCACGCCTGTGCCCGGGGGAGGTCCCTAGGGGGGTGACGATCCAAAGACCCAGATACCACCGCATTAAAATCCCCCCCCACAACTAAAAGCCCCCCCGGAAGGCCAAGGAGAAGGCACCCAAGGTCCGCAAAGGTGGTCGACTGCAGCCCCGGTGGGATGTATACTGACACAAAGACAACCACTTTGCCCTCCAGTCTTCCCACCAAGACCGTATAACGTCCTCTGCCATCGTGGAGCACCTCATCAATCTCCAACGGGAGCGAGTTCTTCACCATGATGCCCACACCCCGTGAGCCGGACGTGAAGCCCGAGTGAGCCACTAGGCGATAGCCACGCCGATTCATGGCGCAGAAGGAGTTGCCAATGAGGTGTGTCTCCTGCAGAAAGACTACATCGGGCGAGATTCGCTTCAAAAACTGCAGGACCACACCCCGTTTGATCCTGTCCCCCAGTCCATTCACATTCCAAGACAACAAAGTTAGTTCCCTACCCCCCATCATATACAGAAGCCATCATTCGTCCCCCGGAGAGCACTTTAGAACTAACACAATAATACGTTTGCCTTGTGATAAAAACGAACAACACCCCATCCCTACCCACCCACCCCAACAGAACTCCCCCCTCCCTGCACCCCTGCATGACCCCAAACAGCCCCCCCAACGTGCAGTGTGCCTGTCGCCCCATATATAGTTAGACTAACTAAACCCCCTAGAGGAGGAGGGAGAACCCCCAACAGACCCAACACAACCTCCATAGGAGGGGAACTTACAAAAACTGACGCAGAATCAAAAGTGGCATCATTTTCGTCCAGAGTGAGGCCCAATATTAGACCCTCAGTCCTGATCCAGCGTGCTGTCTCCCCCCGCCGCCCCCCCGATCACGATCCCCGGGCAGAGTATCCAGCCAGTCCCCGGCCGCTTCGGGACGATCAAAGAAGTGCGTGCGACCATCCACCTCCACACGCAGCTTGGCCGGGAAAAGCATGGCGTATTTGAGGTTTAGGTCCCGAAGACGGCGTTTGACGCCTAGGAAGCTCAGTCTCTGCTTCTGGACCGCTGGGGTGAAATCAGGATAAAAATTAACCTCCATATTGTCAAGCTTGACCGGTCCATGCAGTCTGGAGGTTTGCAGGATAGCGTCTCTATCCCGAAAATTGAAAATCCGGGCGATGAGAGGTCTCGGAGGGGCTCCGACCTTCGGCCTTCCCCCGGGAACCCTGTGGGCCCTCTCCACAGCGAAGAATTTGCTCAGCCCCCGTGGCTGGAGATGGGTAGCAATCAGGTCCTCCACAAAGAGATCCGCCGCCGCCTCCTCGCGTCTCTCGGGCACCCCGATAATGCGGATGTTGTTCCTCCGTGCCCGACTCTCGGAGTCCTCCAGGCGTCGATCCATAAGCGCAGTCGCCTGACTAAGCCGGCGCACCTCTGTTTGCAAGGCCGCCACATCTGTCATTAGGCCCGATGCGGTGTGGGCCAAAGACTCTACTCGGTCGTTGGTTTTGGTAAGATCGGCCCGCACCAGGCCAACATCCACGAGGACCGAGTCAATCTTCTGCGCCAGTGTATCAAACCGCTGGCCCACCGAGGCCTTCATCTCGGCAATCGCGCCCATAATATCTCGCAGAGTCAGATCTGCGGGCAGGTCTGGGGCATCAGGAGGGCCCCCAGGGGACTTGCGCGGTCCATCGGGAGATCCCTTCTGGAGGGTATAGCGGTCCATACTGTTGGCCTGATGGACGGCGCCACGCCGGGTCGATTTGGTCTTTGCCCGGTCTCCATCTTGTTTCGTGGCCATGGCCACCAGTCTCCCAGTCGCACCAGCCACGTCGTGTAGGGCAGGAAAGCAGGGCCACAAGCTCCGGGGGGGCCCCCTCAGAGCAGCGGGGTGGATCACAGCCTGCAGGCAGGCAGGGTCTCCCAGCAAGGCCACACCACACCAACACCAAGGGCTCCGCGACCCAACCTCGCAGAGACGACAAGGTGGTGCGAAAGCGAAAGTGCGGGGTACGCGAGTCGCCAGGCCCTGCCTGCCGCTGTTGTTCACTTTGTCACTGGATCACCCCACAGCGCAAATCCGGGGTCCGGCGAGGGGAAGGGCCGCACACCTCAATCGGTGCGCACTCCGGTGTCCGAGGTCCGATTCGGAAGCGGGAAACGGGTGCCACCTCAGCTCAGGCTCACCAACATAGTCCCCTCATCCAGGGCAGGATAATTTCAGGATAATCGTAGGAGGTTGCGGAGGTCCTCGGGAGCCTCGCACCTACGCGGCCATCTTGGTTGCGCGCTAGGCTCCTCCTCATCCGGCGATCTTGCTTACTTGTTCGTGTTAGGCCACATACTGTAAAACATGTTCCTTGTCCGATTATTTACAATTTGCCGAATCCCCATGCGAATAACATGTGATTCACCTGTACTGCATTTGAAATTCCTGTCTATATCTGTTAAGAGAAACTTATCAGTGGCATTTGACACCATGTACTAAATAAACGGAGACTCCTACATCACACTAGCTATGTCACTTTGCCCAAAAATCAATAAAGTTTATTGTAAAAAAAAGCAGCTGGCATGAATTCTATGCCTTGGTTCATCCCATCTTTGGACCTCAAATTACCTAACTCCTCTTGTCAGTGCCTGGGCTGTGCGCCTTCTATTTGCGAATATAGACAAAAGCTGAACAAGGCACACAGCACCTCCTTGCAATGGACAAGTCTACCTTACCCTTACCTACCTGCTAATCCACACCGCCCCCAGCTACCCACACGTAACAACGTTCATCCTATGAAATAAACAAATATGTGATGACATCTGAATCTCTACAGGAATCAAAGCCCAAACTATCTAAGCACTCAGACCCTATGAAAGTGTGTTAGCTGGCGCATGCGAGGCCATACTAGAATGGGAAGTTTGCTGCACCTTCTTAAAGTGTCTAGGCGCTGCCCACAACTGATCGTCAAGACTACGAGGAAAATCGTAGACCTCCCAGTCGTCTTATTCAGGTGACCGAGTGCGATATTCAGTGAATACATTCCAGGCTTGTAGAGCTGGGTGTGGTTATTAAGTAGGGGGTGAAGTTCCTCTGAAGTGATTTATATAAATTTGAGCAGCATGTTACTCAGGCTTTGATAAAATCCCGGAGTAGTGTTTACCAGAGAGGAGCTTTGTGTAGATATCACAACGTTACCAAAATAGCAACAACCTCACCAATCAGATTATGCGAAACACTTGTGAACAAATGCGGCCGTAAAAGTAACGCCGCGAGGCCGTGAAAGCGAAAGTCATCGCGATCGCGGTGAAAGCGAAAGTGATCGTGATTGCGATGGCGCGCTCTGTGCTAAGCACGATGAGGGATGCGCGTGCAGCAGTGATTGCAGAGGCGGAGCGAGGCACGCGCGCTTGTGCGCTTAACCGCAAGCTGGTGGCCGGCAAAAGCCTTTGGTAGCACTTCGAAAAGTCACTGACTAAATGTCTCGCAGAGCAGCGTATGCGCTGGCTCAAGCGAGACCTAAAAAGGCACTCTGCTTGTACCAAGCAGCATTTTCAAGCAGGTGAACTCTACCCTGCTACATACACTGACCAGCTGGGTTGGCTCTACCCTTGAGAGTCCTTTAGCGGAAGAGCCTGTTTCGGTCAGTGTCTCAGCCACACTGGACAAGAAACTGACAAACTGTTTTGACTCAATCATGCCTTTTCAATGTTCTTCTAATAATTGGTAACACAGACAAATTCCTTGGTTCACAGCTGTATTAGCTGCTTTAAAATTGAAACCTCGCCATACAGAAAGATGCTGGTGTTCCAAATGAGATACAACCGATACATCATTGTATTTGCAGGCACTGTTAAAAAATAAGCAGAAATGTAAGCAAAAAATGTGCATAGCAAAATGTGAACTTTATTCATCGTGCATTTGAATGCTCCTCATTTAGACGATAAGCGGATTATGTCCATTAAGGAACTGGCTAGGCATTTACAGATGCACCCAATCAAAGATATACACACACTTTGGGCAATAATCCTGCTAAATATATTATAGAAAAAATAGCTAATGTCAGGTAATAAATCAAAACACACTTTGAAGTTGAACCACATCCACAGTATCACTCAGTACCACCACAGCACTCTGCTACGCCACAGCATCAAACAGCATCACCACAGCATCACTCAGCACCACCACAGCATCACTCAGCACCACAACAGCATCACTCAGGAACACCACAGCATCACTCAGTACCACCACAACACCACTCTGCAGCGCCACAGCATCACCACAGCGTCAGTCAGCATCACCACAGCATCAGTCAGCATCACCACAGCATCAGTCAGCATCACCACAGCATCAGTCAGCATCACCACAGCATCACTCAGGGCCACCACAGCATCACTCAGGGCCACCACAGCATCACTCAGGGCCACCACAGCATCACCCAGGGCCACCCCAGCATCACTTAAGGCTATCACAGCATCACTCATGGCCACCAAAGCATCACTCCGTGCCAGCACAGAATCACTCAACGCAACCACAGCATCAGTCATCGCCACCACAGCGTCACTCAGGACCACCACAGCATCCCTCAGCGACACCACATTATCACTGAGGGCCAACACTGCATCACTCAACAACACCACAGGTTCACTTTTATGTTAAGATGTATGGCTTTTTCACACACAGGCCACCACAACATCACTCAGGAACACCACAGCATCACTCAGTACCACCACAGCATCACTCAGCAGCGTCACAGCATCAAACAGCTTCAAAACAGCATCACTCAGGTCACCACAGCATCACTCAGGGCCACCACAGCATCACTCAGGGCCACCACAGCATCACTCAGGGCCACCACAGCATCACTTAGGGCCATCACAGCATCACTCATGGCCACCAAAGCATCACTCATGGCCACCAAAGCATCACTCATGGCCACCAAAGCATCACTCATGGCCACAAAAGCATCACTCATGGCCACAAAAGCATCACTCCAGGCCAGCACAGAATCACTCAACGCAACCACAGCATCAGTCATCACCACCACAGCTTCACTCAGGACCACCACAGCGTCACTCAGGACCACCACAGCGTCACTCAGGACCACCACAGCGTCGCTCAGGACCACCACAGCGTCGCTCAGGACCACCACAGCCTCGTTCAGCACCACCACAGCATCAGTCAGCACCACCACATCATCACTCAGCGCCATCACTCAGGGCCACAACAGGATCACTCACCTTCACCATAGCATCACTCAGAACCACCACAGCATCACTCAAGAACACCACAGCATCACTCAAGAACACAACAGCATCACTCTGCAGCACCACAGCATCACTCTGCAGCACCACAGCATCACTCTGCAGCACCACAGCATCACTCTGCAGCACCACAGCATCACTCTGCAGCACCACAGCATCACTCTGCAGCACCACAGCATCACTCTGCAGCACCACAGCATCACTCTGCAGCACCACAGCATCACTCTGCAGCACCACAGCATCACTCAGCGCCACCACAGCATCACTCAGCGCCACCACAGCGTCACTCAGGGCCAGCACAGCGTCACTCAGGGCCAGCACAGCGTCACTCAGGGCCAGCACAGCGTCACTGAGGGCCAGCACAGCGTCACTCAGGGCCAGCACAGCGTCACTCAGGGCCAGCACAGCATCACTCAGAGCCAGCACAGCATCACTCAGGGCCAGCACAGCATCACTCAGGGCCAGCACAGCATCACTCAATGCCAACGCTGCATAACTCAGGACCAGCACAGCATCACTCACTGCTTCTTACACTTTTTAATTACAACTTCTCAGCATGCTGCACAGCAGCCACACTTCTTTACAGCACAGCTTAGAAACAGTGGCAAAGTCAATAGCTCTACATAAACACTTATAAGGCCCTCAATGCATAGCCAATAGGTCTCGCCTTTGGAACATTATAAGTGTTTAGTTATCCAGCACAATATCCTTCATTAAACAACATCAAGTGTTGCATGCCTAATCACTTATAGGTTCCCAAAAGCGAGACCTATTAGCTATGCCAACGCTTGTTGTATCCAGTATTCGGTCTCTTTCTGCTCTCCCATGTGCCCCCTTCGAGATCCTCCCCTCCATCCGCATTCTGCCAGCACCTTCCTACCCAATAGTCATCCACCACCACGTCCACCACCACCACCACGTCTACCACCACCACCATGTCTACCACCACCACGTCTACCACCACCACGTCCATCACCACGTCCACATCCACCACCACCACCACCACCACCACCTCCACCACCACCACCTCCACCACCAGTGACAGGTAAAGTGTCACTGGAGGGCAGGGGCAATAGGAGTGTCAACCCCGGCTGTACATGGGACATTTAAGGATGCATTGGGTGCGAGAAGACTGGAATAGGGGCTAGAAGTATTACACCAGACCCAAGATACATTTTGAAGAGGCGCAATGTCACAGGGGCTCCTGTAAAAGCACTCGCAGCATCTCTACCTCACAGTGGCATACCTGCATGAGCCACTCACTCAAAACAAGCATTGGCATAGCCAATAGGTCTCTCCTTTGGGACCTTATAAGTGTTTAGCCATGCAGCACTTGATGTTGTTGCACCAAGGATATTGTGATGAATAACTAAACACTTATAAGGTCCCAAAGACGAGACCTATTGGCTATGCCAATGCTTGTTACTGTGTAGGTCGCCCAACCCAAAATCCAACTGAAGGAGTAGCTCAAACATAATTGTGCTGATGTGGCAGCCTGAACAGTCCTACTGAGTAGTTAGCCCAAAAAAGATACAATGAAGTTCAGATAAGTACCTTATCAGAGCAGCAGTGTGGGACTGAAGGAGAGCTCAACAATACCCCATGCTGTGCTCCAGTTTCCTGTGGAGTGATCTATATGATGCTTCCCCTAGGTTGTGGCATGCAACAAGCACGCTCGACAGGAGGGAGGAAGTGTGCGCTGTGCGGATTTCTAGCTACCTTCCCGAGTTGGGGGGGTTGCGGTGCCACTGGGAAAGCCAGCAGTCCTCCTATGGGGAAGGGGGGAAGTCGCCGCAGGATGAGTGCTGTGGAGGAGCACTCACTGGGCAGGAGGGATCTTGACCTCTGCCACTAGTTGCAGCCGCGTTAGCAATACGGCAGTCCCAGTATTGCATGCACCGCTGGGAGCAGAGGCTCACCTGAAGCTGCTAGTTTCAGATTCCTCTCTCACCTGCGATCAGAGAAGCAGTGGGGTGAGGGGTGGCAGCGGGGTCTGTGAGCCATTCTACAGCTTAGGACAGGTGGTGTGAGCCGGATTGGAATCCAAGACCAGAGGCAGCGGCGGGCTCCCCTCCAAGCAATATAGCTGCCTCCTTCTCCCCGTCCTCAGGTCCACTAAGGCACACTCGACTAGGGCGGTCCCACTGTTCACGAAGCTACCAGAGATAGTCACTTTGCACGTCCGAAGTCACCGCAGGAGTGTGGGGGCAGTTAGGTGAGGCGAGCTGCTCGGCAGCCGCGAGCTGGAGACATCGGCGGGCTCACCTCTCTGCAATATGTCTGCCTCCTTTTCCTGTCTTCAGGTCCTTCAGGCTGTATCCACGCTACAGGTCAGGAGGCGAGGCAGTGAGTTTTTGCCACTGGTTCTGGCTCTCTAGTCGTCCTGTAACCTGAGATCATGTCGCAGGGTGGACGTCTGTGAGAAGGCACGGAGCGCAAAAAAAACCAGTGTTCTCTCGTCACTACACAATCTGTTCATTGTTCATCCGCAGGTCTTCACCTCCTGCTTTGCTTATAGATTCTGCTAAAGTCTGCTAGTTCCTCTTATACTTTTTCTCGATGAGCTATGACTTGATGGCAGGGTTTTGAGAAGGATTTACGCCATGGTGATCCCTATCCATGGGAGCCTCCGGCGGGAGCTCCTCAAAGGGATCAAAAGTTACAAAAAAATCAGTTATGAAAGTAACAACTGGTAATCCCTGTGCTCCTATACGCAGATGACGCTGTATTTTTGGCCCGTACAGCTGTAGGGCTCCAGTGGCTCTTGGACTCCTTTGGGGGCCTTCATGAAATCATTGTACCTAGTAGTTAACATAGCTAAATCACATGCAATGACCATGGGTCAGAGACCAAGTAAGCCAAAAACATTCTATTACGAGGGCACAGCTGTCCAGGGCGACCTCTTTCACCTATTTGGGAGTACTATTTGATGAGAAGTGCTCGTGGGTCCCCAACAGAAAGTTTTTAAAAAACGCGATGGCAAGGTCTACAGCTGCTGTTCATTGTTTTGCTCAGCGATTGGGGGCCAGGCCAAGCACAGCTATGCTTAATACCTATAGGTCTAAATGTATAGTCATTTCAATGTATGGATCTGCCATCTGGGGTTACAAGCCGATAGAGGGGATACAGACAGATGAAAATAAGTTTCTATGCACTCTTTTGTCTGTCCCCCAATCTACCTCTACTTTTTTAATACATCAAGACTTAGTTGTTAGTTATGTATCAGACTGGTTGAGACTGGCCCCGGCGGTTTGTTGGCTTAAGACCTGGATTAATCCTGAATTAACTTTAAATCACGAGATCATTAGGCACTGTCTCGCCTTCGAGCGAGTTAGCTGCATACCGTGGCTACAATATGTCAAGCAAATTCTATATGAATTAGGGTGTCCAGATCTCTTTGATTTCCCGGATAAAATAAGAAAAGAGGATCCGGTGTCGGTAAAAACTAATTTTTTGACTTTATTGTCGGTTGAGAGAAAGGCGACTGAGCTAACGAAACCCTCAGTCAAGCCTATTTTTTGCTAAAAACCTCTCCCCAGATCGAACTTTATATGACAATTGTCACAAAGCCCTTTCATCGCTCTCTTTTAACTTGGTTTCGTTTTAACTTGATTCATTATTTATTCGCTGATCCGCAAGGTTGGAGCAGGGTGTGTGAATTAGGCCCTTGCACATGTCAATTTTTTAACCCAGGACACTATGCACTTTATAATGTTTTGTGATCATTTTAGAGCTATCCGTAGCAGGTTTTTACTTCCAATTTTGAGGGGAAAAGGTTTTTTACAGGTTAGACCTGCCTTACTTTATCTTCAGATGCTGAATGATCCCTGGGAGATATTTAACATTGTGAGTTACCTAGTCGCAGCCGTTAGACTCAGGAGAAAGCGGTATTTCCTGACAAGCATTTCAAGAGTACCCGTATGACTAAATGACTACAGATTTAATACAAGCATTTTAATTCACAATCGTCTTTTAATATTTATCTTGGGTATCAGCTATCATATATGTATTAATGTTTTTTTTATCTGTCAAATCTAACACTGTAATGATTTTTAGGTCGCCCATATTTATTGATGATTTGCATTTTAGATGATTTTACTGTGTAGTGTAATATGTTGTATGTGTTGTACTTTTATGGTTTTTATTAACCGAATAAAGTGGTATGACTGACTGAGGGACTGACCGGTAACTGCCATTCAAAAACCCCACACTGCATACATGTTTTGAAGAGGACTTTTTAGGGCAAGATCACATACATTAAATCATGGAGAATGAAGGAACACCCTACAGTAGTAAAAATGTCATTCTTCCCAGAAAAAAGTCTGAAAATGAAGCAGCATTCATCAGCCTATACCTTGGTTTATTAAGATGAGAGGGACCATAATCACTGGTTCTGAAATGTAAAAAAAACTGTAATACAAAAAATAATTACAAAACATCAGTAAAAGAAAATCTTTTCAGGGATGCTTTGTCGATGCATAAAACTCATGTATGTACGAAGGTTCCCTGCTCTTTAAGCAACTGTGCCTTCCACATCATTTTTCCCTGTGTCTCTGAAGTTCTTAGTGTTTTTGTTAACTAAGAATCACTTGATCCTGATGCACCCCAACCTACAAACGGATGCTCTACACAGTTAGTCCTTTTGAGTAGATCTTAAGATGGAAAATCCTCAATTGGTCCCCTAGGGCTGTTACTTCACCGTAGTAGTCGCCCATTATCACTCTGCATGAGCCTTGACTGGTGGAAGCTTAGTTGTTGTGTTTAGGGTGCACTAGGTACACCCAGGAAAGGTGCTTGCTGTCCTCCATTTGAAAGTAAGTCCCGAAATTTGGATCAGGCTTGTGCAAATCTGTGTTTCTTTGCTGTTGGTGTTTATGTTTGTGTAACCCTATAATGGCAAACGTTATACATCACCGATGTCTCAAACCAACGTGACTTTTTGAATATTTAGTTTTTGCGCTCTGGTTCAGTAGTGGGGCAGGCAAACACTAAGTTAAACAGCCTATAAAACTGGGGCACAGTGAGTTTAAAGAACCCTGTCTACCTATGATTCCGAGGGTCAGTCGGTACCCTTAACATCCTCTCATGTTTTTAACTTTGCCCTAGGGAACACAAATATAAGTCTTAGTTCACCTACATGTTACTTTATTCTGAATACTTCAGATAATCCATGCTGTGCATAGTGCGTTATCCTTAGCAGGGAGTAGGCACACACATCTAGTCTGGCGACATTGTTTATAATTAATATTTACCACTATATTTGAACAGTAAATGGGGAACTGTTGTTCTTATTTTTAGGTCTTGATAAAGATTGTCTCTGTTTGCGGCCATGCAGTATTACCAGCACTGTAAACATCTCTTGGACAAGCTGAACCAACAGCGAGAGTCGGGTTTCTTGTGCGACTGCACTGTGGTTATTGGCGAGTTCCAGTTCAGAGTCCATCGGAATGTACTTGTGTCTTTCAGCGAGTACTTTGGTGCATTCTACAGGTGCACAACGGACAATAATGTCTTTCTGGATGAAGAGCAAGTTAAAGCTGCAGAATTTGAACAGATATTGGAATTTATATACACGGGGAACATAAATCTCGACAGGTAATGTAGAAGCAATATTAACTTGGATTATTCTGCTTGACTGTATTTTTTAATATTACACAATATTACAATGAAGAGTTATTTCAGCAGCCACAAGCTGTGTCTTATGATGGTATTCTGCATTATTTTTACAGGGATTCTCATTGCAGTGTGAGCCTTCAAAATATTATGGCGATACCAGTGCAAATTGATGTAAAACTCTGAAATTGGTGGTCTATTGTTTTGTCAAATTTGGTGTAGTTCTGATCCGCTGTTTTTTCTGTATCAAGGAGCAAAGATTCCTATAGAAATTCACATGGGAAATAAATGTTTTGGTGACCACCCACCCTTGTTTTGTTTGGCCCCAATTGACAGATCGGTGCAAAACTTTCCATTAAGGAACCATAGTGGATGACGTCGTTGGCATATCTTCAATAACTTTACAATAAAAGTGAATCCACCCCAGCTCCTTCGGGCCGAGAAAAACGGCATGTCCCGAAATGAAATTTCTACAGGGATTTTTGAACAGCCCTACAGTCAAAATGGCTTAACGAAATTACACCAGCTTTGTTAGAAAGATAGCTCTTTACCCAGAAATCATGCATTTTGTGATTTTTTTTTTTTTTTTTTTTTTTTTTTTTGAAAAACCTTTATTGATGTTTCAATCATTTACACGTATGGGCCTACAACCCCCCGGGGCCGGCCGCTAAGTAACCAGGATAATAATAGCAAATGTCAACACAGGCGGCACCTCGGAGAGCAAAGTCTTCAATCCAATACAGTCCGGCCAATGAGCCGCGCAGGTAGGACACCAGGAGAGAAAGGGTTTTTCATTTTATGATAAGACAAAACAGTAGGATCAGGTGCCAAACAATTTCCCAACAGCGAGAAGGGGCAAGGATAAGAGACGCAAACAATAAGCAGCACTACATGAAATCAATGGCGCAGGCGCGGGAAAGTACGGATGAGGAGAAATATCAAAGATAGTTGCGCCTACAGGTCCCCGTACCTAAAGCCCAGCGAACCCCCCGGAAACTGTGGCACACATGAAGAGCAAACGATTCACAATCAGGGTGGTGTAGCGCACTGATCCCAGAAAAAGAAAGCAAAAAGAAACAGAGAAGAAAACGGAGGCCATGGAAAAAGAGATAAAGACTAAAGAGTCCCCTCCCCCATCCCCCCACCCTGCACCTCTGCGAATGAGTATGGCCCCACCCCCCAGCAGTGTGCCTGTCGCCCTGGAACTAGACCCGAAATATAGAAGAGACAGGGAAAAAGGAGAGTGAGAAAGAGCCCCCCCAGACGGGGGGGCGGAAAGAATATAATAAACTGGAGGAGGGCCTTAAAAACATACCCCCGGCTTCTCCCTCCCGCACGGTGAAGTCTTCCCCCAGCAAACGATTAGCAGCACCAAGTCGACCATATCAAAAAAGGGGGGGGGGGGGGAATGGGGAGCATTATACACCAACTATGCGAGTAACCACGAGAGCGCGCAACCATGAGTCCGCCTGTCTACTAAGTGACCACCCCCGAAGGATCCGCCTCAGCCTTGACCGCTTTTTGCGATTCTGCCCATGCCTGCCCCTCGACCCAGCACCATGTCCGATGTCCCAAGGTACCGGAGTATCCAAAAACAGTCGGGAAGCGCCGCACACAGGTGGGGTGGAAGTCTCTGAGCATCCGCACAGACCGCTTCATGGAGGGGCGTCTTTTCCAGTGCCGCCCCAGGATCTGCACTGCACACAAGGTCCAGACAGGCTGAATCAGCCAAATGAGACACACGTTGCTGGAATTGTCCCTGGGCCGCCGGAGACCGCGCACGGGACAAGGCCACCATCTTCCGCTCAGGTCCGATACCTCCGGAACAGATCAAGTCCACAGTTAGCCGACCACACGGTAGCATATTGTCCGGAGTGTCCGGCTGTACACTAATCGCGGGGGGGCCGCAACATCTTCCTCTTGTGTGCAGTGTGGAAAGCCACTGTGTACCTGTGGACCAGCATGCCGCCACTGTCCCAACACTGTTACCACACCATCTAGCTTCCCCTCCAGGACCCCGGCGCCATGAGCCAAGGAGTAATGAAGGGCACCAAGGGCCTCCAGGAGGTCGCCGTATCCCAGAGCAGCTCCCTCCGATCGCTCCGCCACACTCCCGAAAGTCACACGCCCCCAGTCTCGTTGCGTCCCAGCGGACAGGATGGTAGGCTGCATCGCGACAAAATGGCCGCTGGGAAGGCCCGACTCGTAGTGGGGCCAGGACCCCGGGAACAACGCCTCAAGGTCCACGTCGCTGAAGACAGGGATCCCGGGGCAGGCACAGGTCCAGCCGTTGCGCGGTCACGGGCAACAGTCGTCTCCGCCACGGACCAGCTCCCGCGAACAGCCGGGAGCAGCCCGCAAGGATCAGGGCGAGCCAGGGACGGCGTCCGGGCAGCTCACCGTCAAAGGCAGGGGCAAACGCCACAGAATCCGAGAATTGCACACCCGGGCATGTCCTCAGTCCGCAACGTTCAGCAGGGGGGAGCGGCCGCAGCAAAATGCAGGCCGAGGGGAGATCCACTTCGGTGGACCGACTCCACCCAGTCACCACAGGCCGCTGTTGTTCAACTGCCACCCGGCCAAGGCGTCCACTCGAGGTCCCGGCTTCGGGACCGCACGGGCCGCAAAGTTCAATCGCTGATTTCTCCGGTTGTACGGCAGTCAGAGACCTCGGAGTCACACGATCGGTTGCCACTTTCGTTTACGAACACGATCTCGTAGTGCAGAATAAGGATCTCATGCAGGATATCCGTGCGGGATGCGGAGGTTCACGGAGCCGGGAATCTACGCTGCCGTCCCGGTCGCCATCTTGGCTCCTCCGCATTTTGTGATTTTGATGTATTTCATTTCAGTAGTTTGTAAGAAATTAAGGTTAAAAATGTATAGATATCTGAACCACTGGGCTGAAATTCACAAATTCAAGCCTTGTAATTGGCTGAGGGGGCTTTTTCAGAACGAGTGCTCTTATTGGCTGGCCGCTTCATGAATACAAATGTTGCACCGGCCATTACAGGACATGGGGACTTGGTACCCTGTCCTGAAAACGTTTTTAAAAAGGACATAAGGGCGTAGGGTAGGATAATCTGACCCTCTAGTCCTTCTTTGTGGGGGTGGCCCACATGGACCCGCCCTAGGGCTCAAAGTAAAAATATGTGTATATATATTATTTTGCTGCAATACAGCAGTAGAAATGCGGAACCATGGGAAAAAAAGTCTGTCTCGCTTATTTTATTTAATTACCCTCAAGATGGGCCAGGGCTTGGTGGTCGACGTGTATTTAATTTTTCATTGGAGAGGAGGATGGGCCATGCAAAGTTACAGGCCCAGGCACCTTATCCCTCATGGCCCAACGCTATGCTCACTCGGAAGCCCCATCCTAGGACAATGTTTACATTTGCGTGCCGGCTGCTTCCTCTTGCCCGTATCTTGGGAAAGAGGTCACTTACCACCTAGTGCCGTGCCCGACATGAGCACAGGGAGGGTGGTCAGGGAAACACTATTGTGCTCCCGCCGGCAGGGCCAAGAAGAAAACGCTTCTTCCGTTTAGGGCGGGCACAAAGTTTTTGAAGGACAGAAGATGCCTGCAGAGAGCCAGTGGGTCCACATGGGCCCTGGGGTTTCGTCTGCTGCCACTCAACAAACAAGCATTTACAATGCAATAGGTCTCGCAAGTGCGAGTTTTGGAGCTATTGGCATTGTAAATGGCAATGTCTTTAAAAAAATTAAAAGGCATTGTCATTTACAATACTAAAAGCAACACCTATTGCTTGTATAGCGCGGTGTCTGTGAAGATGGCGTCGCGCTTATTAAAGTTTAAAAAAAAGAAAGAAAAAAAAAGTGTGGTGTCCCTGAAGGGAGCGCCGCGCTCATGACTAAAGTTAATTAAAAAAGTCTTTTTCAAGTGCTTCAATGCCTTATGAAGTTAAGCACAATTGAGGGGAGGGGCGGTGAGGGGAAGAATAAATAAACAACCCACCGCCAAAGAAACAAGAGATGGACATCAGCAGAGCAAAGACAAGGGGGCATACACTACTTACAGAAAAAAAACAGGAAAGAATACAAAATGGCAGCTATGCACATTTAAATAATACAAGTAATATAACATAACAGCAGCTTTACATATTTTATTAAAAATGCCCCAGCCATTAGGAACAGGGCCTCCGAAACAACCTCCACATGAATTGAGAAAGCTTGGGCTAAAGGAAAGCAAACTACAGTTGCAGAACATATGGACCCCCAACATAGTGCTAGTCAAAGGTTATAATTGGAATTCCTGCTTAGAAATGGTTCGTTTTTAGAAAAAAAGGGACAGTTTACACAATTGTAATGTGTAAATACACTGAAAATGTTCCCTTAACCACGTATTGAGTAATAAAATACAGCAATTATGGTAATTCTCGTGGCCCTGATGCCACTGCTGCACGGTTGACCTTGCGTGTACCATAGCGGAAAAGCTAGCTAGCAGACCCCGTGTCTCACGGGACAATTTGTAGAGGGACTCTTGAGTTGATAGATGGATTTAAGCTTGCTGCAAGTACAGTTTGCTTTATTATTGGTGAAATCAACAATATTAACTGCCCTAGGAAATTGTAAAACAAAGCCACAAATAGAGCTTTAGACCAGCCCATCGGGTGCTGCCTCATTTCCCTAGAAGCTAGTCCGACCTTGCGTACGATTCTTACACCATGATACCTGGTTACATTATAGCATGCCCCCCCTCCCATATCATTTACCAAGATCGGCAACAATGCTTATCGGCTACAGAATCCACTCTCATGGGTAAGCCTTCCCGTGGAGATTCTATTACCTTACTTAATTTTCTACCTACTTTTTTGTGGGGGCAAAGTGCCACTCCCACTTTAGGTAGGATACATTTGTTAAATGTATCATGAAAGATACAAGAATACCAATAACCATTACACTTTTTATAGAACATATGTTTGCACAATGTCACCACCACAAGTTTCCAACTTAACAATGCTCCGCCATCCGAAAATCAACAACGGAGCTTACCTTTGCGGTAGCTACCGGTATTACTGACAGTATCCACCTTAGTTCGCACCATTTTGTCAGGAACACTGCGCCGGCACTCAACTAGGGCTTTAAGTGGGATGAAGAAACTGGGGGGGGGGGGGGGGGGGGGGGATCTTCGTGGCTGCTTGGGAGCGGACGGCGCCGTAAAATAAAAAATATTTGCAATGCTGTATGTCTCGCATTTAACCCCTTGTGTGCCCCGCCCTTTCCCCGCCCTGTGCCGGGCGTTGAATTAGCGGGCGGGGTTCATGACGAGATAGTCTCGTCATGGGCACAGCGCAACCGCGGCCCATGACGAGACCATCTCGTCATGGGCACTCAAGGGGTTAAATGTGAGACATATACAAACGGTCGCATTGTCTCGGCTGTGCCTTGAAAGTGAAAGTGGGCATGCGTGATCAATGGAAGCAAATTGCAATCATGAGCCAGCGTTTAACATAAACAGAGCCCTCCTACGTCACGACAAACAAAGATGGCGTCGGCCAGTCTAGATGGGCTGTCCCAAAAGGCGACAGGGCGGTAACCAAGCATTTGCAAGTTCCGCCCGGTGGCGGTTGTTTATGGAACGGAGCCTGGGATGGACGGGTGCTGCGCGTGCCCATGCAGTAAAGTCACGAGCGCGGCTCCGATTCGGGCAGCAGCGGAGCTCTCAATGGTGCAGTGTGTGCAGTAGTACCGGGCCCGAGCTGCTCAGGGCACCCTAATTATATCAGCCATACATCCACAGAATGCCTCTAGTTCGGTTACCACAAAGACACCCCATGCCTAATAAATCCAGGATCATAACTATGTACCGTGCGTAAAACATCAATCATTCAATATTTATTGGTGCATGCCCTATACACCGCACAGTTCACAAACACGCCCGAGTCCAATATCTCTCACAACTACACACATTGCCCAAAAAAAACAAACGTACATTAGAACATAACATTTCCTGGCTGTAATCACTTTTGGTGTCCTTTGTGCGCACCATAGCCATATACTGTGGCCGTCCATGGTGTCTGGTGACAGGGTACCGAGCTACGAGGGGGCTCGAGTGGTCTGTGAAGGTCACCATAACACAAGGCTATAAAAAAAAACACGGCTTACAATCGTCAACAATGGTTTGTTTCTGTCTAGAAATGACGGGATTTTAAGGAAAACAGGGTATAATAAGGTATACCCCTTTACCATGCATTTGTTTTGCCCTCCGCCTCGGGAAGCCCATGAACAATGAGGAGCGCAACTCTGGGTAGTTTGCTTTGGGGTGGGATGCTACTGGTCTAATGGCTGCGATATGTGGCCTGAGTAGTGTAACACGTTAGATGTTGATTTTAATCCAAATGCTTTATTTTAATCAGGGGTCTCCAAACGTTTCCATAGCAAGAGCTACTGATGTTCAATGGAAATTATCTGAGTCTACTAATATTATTAGCTTTGTAATAGTGACCACGTGAGACCAGATTATATTAGTATTCACAGTATACCAGAGTACATCAGGCAGGGTTTACTCAGCAGTTACGTAAAAAGGGCTTTGTCAATTTGGAATCACTTTACATAAGTAATACATAACCGCCATAGCTGGAATGCTTGTGGCTCCAAGATAATATTAGTTATAAGCCTCCCCAACACAACCTAATTTAAAACTTAGTTTTAAAAGTGTTTTTGGCAATTCAACCGTTTTTCTCCAAACATAATCATATGGTGTCTGGATAAGCACACATTTCCGCCTCAAATAGACACTTTTGTATAATTATTTTAATTCATCCAAGAAAACGTTTCTAATTTTGTAGGCTGGGCTGCGCACAGTAGACCAACTCAAAGGTAGCTGGTGAGCTACAAGTATTTCTCAAGCTACTCGTTGGAGAATCTCGATTTAAATATTTATTGATAAACGTAATACTTCTTACAAATTGTTAATGTCTTTGAAAATGATTTTGGAATGCGATACTTTCAATTTTGAATCCTAACATGTCATTATTGTTTTATTAAAGTAGTGACCCCTTAATAAAACCAATAGGCCTGCCTTCATATATGAAGCTCTGACCCCTTGCCAAAGCCAATAGGCTTGTCTTATATATTGATGTAGTCACCCCCTGACAAGCCAGTAAACCTGCTTTGTATGTATCGGGATGCTGACACCTTGCCAAAATGAGGTGTTGACTGCCTGCAAGTGGGTTGGATGCCTGGGAGCTGGGTGGAAGGCCTGGCCACAGGCCACGCCCTACAGCCACCCCCATGTTGCGCATGGCCGAAGGCCGTCTGCAGTGATGTGTTGGCATAGTTAGGAATGTTAATTAAATATTACCATATATTTTTTTTTTAACCTAAAATTTCACTGAAAATAAAACATTTACTTTACATTAAGAAAAACCCTAGAAATGTACTTATAACGCCAAAAGTTAAAGTAACATTGCAGTTAGGTGAATATGTCAGCGAATTCATAGCGTTTTAAACTCACAAAACCACTGAAATTCGAAAGCTATAGTTTTCTGAAATAACTATAACTGGAACTCCCGCCATGCACTGTTTGTGTTCTCACGTATTACATCACTCATGACATGTTCTATGACATCATTGATAACATCACTGCAACATCTGATATTATATCTTTAATGACAACACTGTGCATGGTAAACAGTGTACAGGAGTAGGGGCTGCGTTATAAAATAGGAGAAAGTATTGGCATCATGGCACCGACACAGCGACGCTGGTGGAAGAGTGATGCGTAACAACTGCAATGGGGCGGAGTGGTGGATGGAAGGGAAGAATCTGGCTAAGTCACTCCTTGGATAATATGTTATGGTATGAATGTACTCCCGGAGAGCCATTAATGTTGTACAGTCTCCTATCCCTTGTAAACACTATTGCTATAATATCTAAACCTCACAATGTATGCACACAAGTGATTCATGTAAACCATAGTCTTTTGAGCATTGTTAATAAAAAGAGTTAGAAAAAAAACACTGTGCATGGTGAGTGTGCGAGTTATAGTTGCTTCTGCTAAATATAACTGGTGAATTTCAGTGGTTTTGTGAGTTGAAATTTTAACTGATGTTTTATCTTGGTTAGAATGTCACTTTAACCTTTGTTTTTGTAGTGAATGCGCACTCTCTCTCTCTCACACTCATACAAAATAAGTGACCATATCTATGGTTGAAATGTGCCACACCACTGAAATTTGCTAGTTATGGTATGCAATGAAAACTGAATATCATGTTGCCTACCGTACTGAAAATACACATTTGCCAATGGCACTAAAAAAGTTAGTTAAGTGGCACTTAAATATGATGGGTGGGCGAGGGAGTTAAAGCGAGTGTTGCATTCCATAACTGGTGAAATTAAGCGGTTTAGCGCCTTTGAGCCAGAACAGCAGCTCCTTTTTTTAATAAAAAATGTTTTAGTTGAATTTGTATGATTTATGGCCGGGCCTTGTGCATAGTCTGCTGTGGGCAACCAGACTCTGCTGTGCAAAACCTTGGACTCTGTGCAGTGGGTTTTGGTGATATGTCCCGGTCTTCAGCCCGGCCTCCAATCCACCACTGGTGGCCATCTCTTCTTTGAATATATTTTGGTTGTGTGCAGCAGGTGTAATTTTCCTTTTTGTTTTAAAATAAAAATTTAGATTTTCTTCACAAAATGGTGGCTGCAGGATTTTCATGAAAATCAGACTAATTGCGCAGTGAACTTGTATTTTTGTTTTCCCACCTATTTTACATGCTTCTGAGTTGCCACCTCACAGTCTTCTGAGGTCGGGCATTTCTCATAGTGTCCCCACACCCTGTTGCTATGAAAATCTTTTTTCCTTCCAAAGCATGAAACCATATAGTTGTTTTTTTTTAAAATCGCTACTTTCAAGATAGTAGTAAAAAATAAAAATCCCCCTCGTCAGCCATCACATTTGTTACAGAAAATGTAAGTGATTGACAGGGATTCAGGATTTTTCTGAATAGATGTTTCCAGATACAACCCTTTGGAGCACACCTGACACCATTTTAAAAGTATTCTATTTAAAAAATGTTGAACGGAGTTACATCACATCAACTAAAGCAGGATTTATGAATAAAATTGTACTTCATGCCAACTTTGGCATTAATCCATCTATCTGTTTTTACTGTAGGTGCGCGCAAAATTTCCTGTGAGTTGAAATGGGAAAACATCTTTTTTTTTTCACCCCCTCCAACGTACATTATTTTTCTTCCATGGAACAGCACGGCAATAGGCATGGTAGTCCATATGTGAATACGTTAAGCGACTGCTAATTTCTTCTTTTTTTTTGCCGCTCAGTCTATAGGGTGAAGAGTTATAGGCAAATTAAAAAAATGCCTTTTCAGTGAAAATTCCACCTCTCCTCAGCTACAGTGATGACTTTCACAGTGTAAAATATATCTAATTCTCCAGCTTTATTTCTATTTCTTTCACCACTACATTTTATCCTACAGTGCTAAACTTTTCAGATATAATAACATTTGCACTTTATAACCAACGTTATCGCTGATTTGCCCATAGCTGGTTCCTATTTGAAGTGACCTAATGGACTAAAAAAGACAGTGGCAGGATTGCGGTTTAAAGTAATTACCGGTTGCTGAGATTCATTCAAGCAATCCAACCATCACGTTTAGTTTTCTTTAGTGTAACAGGTATGCCCAGACTTGGGTCCCGTGTATACTGTGCCATAGTACTCAAGCTGCATCCTAGTGACATGGCCTACACAGGTCAATTTTAGTCCGGCGTTGCATATGTTACCTGGCAGTTCAGGTTGGACTGCTACTTTTGGAGCATAGCCAAGTCTGGTTTGCACGTGGCAAGTTTGCGCCTAAGGTTGCATGGTAGACAAAATAAGCAGTGGACTGCATTGCAGCTCTTACTAATTACCAGTGGCTGAGATTGATTCAGGCAAACCACCCACCACTTTTTTGTTTTCCTCAGTTAAAATTGAATATGACATTATACCGAAAGCAGGAAAAGGCAATGCAGTGTGTGATATATATGCTCATATGCCTTAATTTTCAGGCAGTGTCTGGCTGCTTTGCTATGTTTGAATTTTAGTCTATTTAATTTCAGAGGGGTTATTACTAGCAGTACTACAGAAAAAAATGACTAATTAGAGAAAATCAGTGTTGGATAGCAGAGTATGGGTTGAAACCTCCGATCAACGTGACATGTGGATGCAAACCTATACAGCATGTGCGATTATTTTGGGTCAAAAGTGTGAACCTATCACAAGTCATTTCTTACACCCAGTCATTTCATTAATTGAAAGTTCTGTAATCATTTTGACAATATATTGTTTAGACATCTCTTGTCTTATGTGACTCATAAATTATCAAGATTGTTCAGTAGTCTTCCTTTTGGAAAAATATACATAATTTCTTTCGGTTAACTGGTCATTCCTTCCATGCTACACTTCTGCAGGGTTGTTACGTTGAATATCTTTAACCTGTTCATCTGTAAACAGAACACATTATCTGTGTCACAGCATATTCTGTTCAAGGGATGCCCGCTGTCACCCTGAGTAAAGATGAATGGGCAGTTCCAAAGCATGCATCAGCCAAATCTGAGTGAGTGAGTAAGCAAGGGCAAACTGAAATGTGCAGCCTTTTGAGAAGTTTGTGCAAATGAAGTTCTTAGAGTCTGTTCTTGTAAGAGAGCTGTAGATTTTTACTCGATCTGTCAAAATGCAGCGTCAAATATTCTGATATTTCTGATTACTAATTTGTTACCAAATCAAATAATAAATTGTGGTTTTTTTTAAATTACTTTATTATTATTACCTAAAATTTGGCCACTGCGCAGTCTGCTTGTTTCACCTCCCTTTTGTTTCACTGAGTGATTGTCAGCATATTTTGGCTACCCTAGTACCTTACAATAAAAAATTCTCCCTATGCACCTAACAGTATCACTGTAATATTAGGTTTAAATCGGTACCCTCTTCTGCTTGTAAGACCAGAAGGGGTTTTAAATGAACACATCAAAGAGAATTTTCAGAAACAAATCAAGTGTATGATATATAAAATAAATACTCGTGGTGGTTTATGTCATACATTTTATTACTATTAATTTAATTTCTGATGTCCTGTTTATGAAAAATGTTTTTTTTGCATCTTTGAAGTTGGTACAAAAGCTATATAAACTTTGACACATTGGAACACACGACGTCTTTAGAAAAGGTGATAGTAATTGGTTGGATTTTAAGAATAGGTTTCCCCATTTAAATCCCAAATAAAGAGGTAAAGCACCCCTTAATTTTCCTATATTTAAAAGTAGCATTAGAGGTTGAACAATTCTAATAAATATCACTCTTCATAAGTTTGTCTTTTGAAATTATTCATGGTATGTGTAATACTTTACATTACACACATCAATTAACAGGATTTAGGCCTAAGATATAAATATATGGATTTAAAACTTTATCCCAATTGTCATGCAAACCAATAAGATTTTCTGCTTTACTTTTACATAGTATGAGAACCAGAACTAGCATAAAAAGATAACTGAATTAATGTCAGAAACGTTGTTAGTCTGTAAACCATCCGAGTATAATGTTTTTTTTTTGTTTTTTTTTTTTTTGAAAACCTTTATTTCAAAATTCAGGACACAGCTATTCAGCCGACAGCCCGACGGTTCGGCAGCATTGAAAGTTAGATACAGTGATGTGTCCCCAATACAGTTCAAAGAGTACTGCAAAGGTCCAATTTTAAGTAAACACAGAAAAAACTCACAACAAACCCCAGCAAGGCAAGGACATTGAGAGCCCATGGCGAAGGCCCCCAGGGGAGGCCGGACCCCACTCATCTACTAATTACAAGACTGTGTACGGAGGAAGAAGGGGGACAGCAGAGGCCCAAAACGGTTACTAAAACCAAACTGTGCTGGAAAGTAGGTCAGGGGGAAAGCTGTTCCTCGGGAGGTTCCAGATCCGGGGCAAGACATATTCCCCCCCCTGTATTGGTTCCACCGCCCCCAGATGGCATGCCACTTCCGGGGGCGACCTCTAGAGCAGTAGACCGTCTTATCCCTAAACATGCTCCAATCCATGTTCTCCTTCCACGCGGTCAGTGTAGGGGGTCCCGAGGAGCCCCACAATCGCGCGATATCCCTTTTAGCTACCATGTTACCCAGAGTCACCCATTGGGTCTGCGCCTCATCGAGGTCAGTGGGCCCCAGACGTTCAGGAGGCAACACCGCGCCTCCGGCTGTACCGCAATGCCCGTCACCTCCCCCATAACTGCATGGACTCTCCTCCAGAACTCCACAATGACACCACATTCCCAAATGATGTGCAGGAAAGTACCCACCATACCACATCCCCTTCTGCACAGGCCGTCCTCCGAGAATCCCATGTGGACCAGCCTTGGCCCCGTCACATACACCCGGTGCAGTATTTTAAGCTGCACCAGCCTCAGACGCGACGGGATCGCAACCTCCTTAGGCGAAGAAACCGCTGACTGCCAGTCCTCATTATCCAACTCAAGGCCATCCCTAGTCCACTGTTCTCTCAGCCCCAATAGCAAGTCTGCCCGGACGTTAATCAACTTCTTATATATGAGCGAGATCGTGCTCTCGGGCATATGACCATCAAGGACTCGGTCCTCAAGGGGAGAGGACTCCGGCACCTTCTCACCCTCCACGAGGACTGATCGGAGGGCGTGACGCAGCTGGATATACCTGAAATACTCTGAGGGCCCTAGCTCAAACTCAGTCTGCAACTCCTCGAAGGACTTCACCCTCCCCTTATGCAGCACATCTCCCACCTTGGATATACCTATCAGATCCCACTTATCAAAGCCCTTCGTATGCCAGAGTCTTCCCAATCTTTCCGATTCAAACAGTGGGGTAGCGAGGGTGAGCCTATCCTTCCAGCCCAACGAGTCAGTCGCCATCTTCCATACCCGCACCGCCACACCTGTGGGTCCCGTGAGGGACGAGTCTAAGGACCGCAAATACAACGCCCTGTAGTAGTTGCCGCCACGCAGCAGCCACCTATCCATGGCATACCCAGGGCTGAGGGCAGGGCCATAAAACCCATGGTTGATCGCGCTCAGCTGCGTGGCCCAATAGTAACGTCGGATGTCTGGGAGCGCAATGCCCCCATCGTACCATGGGAGCGTCAACTTTGAAATAGCTATTCGCGGCCGCCCATCCCACAGCAACGTCCGTTGGAGGCCTTCGACCTCCCGAAAGTATTTGGCCGGTACCCAGTCCAAGGTGTTCTGGAGGGCGTAGAGGAAGCGGGGAAGAGACATCATTTTGAACAGGGCCGCACGCCCAACAAGGGAGAGCGGCAGCCTCCGCCAACCTTCAACATCTCGCCTCAAGCGTGCCAAGGGGGGGAGCAGATTCCTCTCATAGCGCACAGCAGGATCCATGGATATAAAAATCCCCAAATACACGAAACCCTGCTGGGCAACCTGTATCGAACATGTTCTAGGGATCGGTGGGACCTCGCCACTAAGAACGTACAAGTACGATTTGCCCCAATTAATCACAAGCCCCGAGTTCCTACCGAACGATGCAAGTACGTCACAGACCACTATAAGTGACTTCTTAGGTGAGGCAAGATACAGCAGGATATCATTGGCATAAAGCGAAATACGGTCCTCGTGATCAGGCGACCACCGAAGGCCCCGTATATCCGGGTGCCAACGTATCCACGCAGCCAACGGTGCGAGGGCGAACAACAGAGGCGACAGGGGGCAACCCTGCCGAGTACCCCTACCAAGCTGAAACGGAGTAGATGCCCGACCATTCACCACAACATTCGCTAGTGGCCCCTCGTACAGCAACCGAACCCAACTCACAAAACCGCGACCGAAACCAAACTTGGCCAGCACGGCCCATAAGTATGCCCACTCCACCGTGTCAAAGGCCATCGTGGCATCAAGAGATGCCACAATAGCCGGTTCACGCAGCGTGCCCGCCCTGGCGATGATGCCGTGAAGACGCCTAAGGTTCAATGCTGTGTTTCGGTGCGGGATGAAGCCAGATTGATCCGGGTGGACCAAATCGCCAAGTACCCTAATCAAACGGGTAGCCAGGAGTTTGGCCAGAATTTTCGGCTCAGCGTTGAGGAGTGAAATGGGCCGATAGGAGGCGCATCTATCTCGGGGTTTACCCTCTTTATGTATGACCACGATCGACGCCAGCCGCTGATCCAACGGAAGGATCCCATCCCCCCGCGCCTCCAAAAACATGGCGCGCAGGTGAGGGGCGACCCTATCCGGGGACAGTTTGTACAGGTCGATCGGCAGTCCATTCGGTCCAGAGGCCTTACCCGAGTTCAACGCGCGAATCGCCCCCGCCACCTCGTCAACCGTTATGTCACCATCCAAATCGTCCCTATCTATGTCAGGGAGGCAGGGCAACTCGATATCACGGAGGAGATCAGACGAGTCCTCGGGCGGCCTGTCCGACACAGAGGAATAAACCCTATGAAAATACTCCGCGAAACACTTCACAATCCCCTCAGGTTCCACAATCGCCTCTCCCCACTCTCCAATCAACTCTGGCACCACTCTATTGACCCGTTCTTTCCTGTCCAACCACGCCAGGAGTTTCCCTGCCTTATCACCAACGTCATACAGGCGGCCCTGTTGTTCCCTACTGAGGGTCTTAGCGGCGTTCGTCACCAGGTCCCTATACTCCGCCTGCTTCAAGCAAAGCTCATGCAGTGAGGACTCTGTAACTTCCTCCTCCATAGCCCCCTCAAGGGCCGCAATCTCCTCCTCCACTTGCCGCACCTCGCCATCCCTCCGATTCTTGGCAGCCACCACCAGGGAGAGGGCTTCCCCTCGAAGCACGGTCTTAAAAGCTTCCCACAGTGACACCGCCGAGTCCACGGTTCCCAGATTGTCCTTAAAGTAATTATCTACCTTCTTTACCAGGGCGCTGCGCATCTTGGGGTCTCGGAAATACCATGGGTTGATGGGGGCCACCCTCCCTCCTCCCTCCCGACCTAGATCCAGCCGGATCCACACTGGCGAGTGATCAGAGATACCGCGTGCCATGTGCCTCGCCTCGGATATCAACGAGGCATGTGCGGCCAGAGTGAGCAGGTAATCAATCCTGGAGAGGCTACCATGCGCCCCGGAGTGAAACGTGTATTGACTCTGTGTGGGGTGCCGGAGCCTCCAGCAGTCTATCAGACCAAACGTATCCAGGAAGTCTGGAAGCCATTTCTGAGCCCCCCCTGTGTCCCTGGGCGGGTATCTATCCAACAGTCCGGAGCCCACAGCGTTGAAATCCCCTCCCACTACCAGCATTCCCCCCGGGAGAGTCAGCAAAGCCCTGCCCAGTTCAGCAAATGTGGAGGCCTGCAGGGCCGGCGGGACATAAACCGAAACCAAAACCAAAGTCCTTCCTTCCCACCGCCCCGCCACCGCCACAAACCTCCCCCTATCGTCAACAATGGTGGAGTCCACCTCAAAAGGCAACGATGCTCTAACGAGGATGCCCACACCCCTGGACCCAGAAGAGAATCCCGAGTGTGCAATGAATTTATACCCCTTCCTATTCAGGGCATAGCACGTATTACCTATGAGATGCGTCTCCTGCAGCAGGACAACGTCTGGCATTGAGCGTTTCAAAAATTGCAAAACAATCCCCCTCTTGATGCGATCCCCCAAACCATTAACATTTCAGCTTATAACACTTAAGCCTCTACCCCCCATCCTCAAACGGAAAGAGGCCCACCCCACACCCGAGGAGCCACCATGGAACAGCCCTGAGGATAATCATCATGCCTTGCAGAAATAAACCCCCCAACAACAAACTCAAAATCCCCAAAACTCCCCCCACCCTGCACCCCTGCTGCAGCTTAAAAAGCCCCCCCAACTTGCAGTGTGCCTGTCGCCCTACAAAAACAAAAAATCTACAAAAAGTACCCTAAGGGAGGAAAAGAGCACCCCTCGTCCTCCCGCAACCCTCCACAGTTACTGCACTCTGTTCAAATCTTCAAGTATGGTCAAATCAAGTCAGGCCGGCTCTGAGATATCAGCCCTGTCCATCCCGGCCACTGTCTCCATGCTCGGCTGTGTCGTCCCCCGTCCGTCGCCGGGGCAAAGCGTCCAGCCATTCGTCGGCCATAACAGGAGAGTCAAAAAAGAATGTCCGATCTTCGTGCACCACCCGTAGTCTGGCAGGGAAAAGCATGGCATACTTCAGGTCCAGTTCCCGAAGTCTCCGCTTCACCCCCAGGAAGCTCTGTCTCTGTCTCTGCACCTGCTGGGTGAAGTCCGGATAAAAATTCACCGACGCATTCTGGAAGGGGACTGGGCCCGTCACCCTCGAAGCTTGCAGGATAGCGTCCCGATCTCGAAAATGAAAGAGCCGGGCGACAATCGGCCGCGGCGGGGCACCCGCCTTGGGCCGCCCGCCCGGCACCCTATGGGCCCTTTCCACCGCAAAAAACTTTCCAAGGCCCTTAGGCTTCAGATGATTGAGGACCAAATCTTCCACAAGCAGGTCCGCCGAAGCCTCATCCGAGGACTCCGGGACCCCGATGACGCGCACGTTGTTGCGCCTGGCCCGGCTCTCGAAGTCCTCCAGCCGGCGGGCGGCGAGGTCACTCTCGGCCCTCAGCTTCCGAACCTCGGTCTGCAGATCCGCAACATCATCAGTGAGGCCCGTGGTCTTGTGGTCCAGGTTCTTAACGCGTTCGTTCGTCTTGCCCAGGTCCGAGCGGATCAAATTGACATCCACCAGGATGGCATCCACCTTATGCGCCAGGGCCTCGAACTGTCTCCCCATCGAGGTCTGCATCCCGTCGAGCGCGCCCATGACATCCTGTAGGGAGAGCTCCGGTGTCCCAGGCGAGTCCTCCTTCTGGGCATCCGGCGCCTGGCTCGATCCACTCGGCGATGCTTTCAGGAGGGCGTAGCGGTCCATACTGTTGACTTGGGAATACGTTCCCCGCCTGGTGGACTTAGTCTTCAGCCGATCCCCTTCTGCTTTGCCCGACATAATGGACTCCAGGCAGTCCAATGCAGTAAAGACTGTTCCCTCTCAGAGAGAGGAATAAGGAGTGAGCAGGTCTGCCTTGTGCTGCCAGAGTAGCCCGCCGAGCGTCCTTGGGGTAATAAAGCCACCCAGAGCTCTACAGTGTCCGGGCAGACAAAGGGAACGAAATCGAAAGTGAAAGAGCGAGGACCTCCGTCCGACAGTTCACACCTCACCAGGCCGTTGTTGATCAACTAGGAGTCGGGCATCCTGCCAACTCTAGCCCCTGGCATCCCCGGGAGTTAGGCCGCAATCTTCCGCCAGTCGTAAGTCCGGTTCCCGATGGGCGATCCGACCGCGGGTAGCATCAATCGCCTCCCTGACAACTCAGCAACACGGTGCCATGCATACCATCAGGATTAGAGACAGGATAGTCGACGGAGGGCGCGAGGGTCTCGGGAGCTCTAAGCTCACGCGGCCATCTTGGTCAAGCGCTAGGCTCCTCCCCCCCGAGTATAATGTTTTAATAATTTAACCTAATTTGTGAATATCATTAGAATATAGGCCACAGGATCCTGCATTCGATAAAATGTCCCTCGAGCCCTTATCTCATTAATAAACAGAATATTTTATTATGCAACCATTTCCAATTAATAATTCTCCAATTATCGTTTCATTTTGGATTTTGCAAAATAGGGGCCAAGGCTAAAGAGCAATACAGGTTTTTGGGTACAAAAATCTCTTGGTGACATTTAGCCGTTAGATTTAACATTTACACAGGAAAATAATGGAAAGCGGGCATCTGCTTGTTTTTCAGTTTTAAGGCACATGGGCAAAAGTGTAGTATTTATTATTCGGAAACCAGCAAGTGTCTTCTCTTATGTAGAAAGATTTATGGTATGTTTCATAGTGAGGGGATGTTATCAATATCGTAATCCCAGTGATATTTATGTTGTTACTTTCAATTCAGCTGTTTTTTCTTTCCTAATAAATTTGTAAGTAATTTACTGAATTTACTGAAGAAAACAAGCCTGTGATTTATGCTGAATGTGTTTAATTTGAACACAAACAAGAGCGACCCTTATGTCCATGTGAACTGGGGTATCAAGGTATCCTTGGAACAAACGTTCACATGGAACTCATTTTTTTATTACCACAGACATTTCTGTGTAGAATAAATCTTTGTAACATCAACCTTGTCCTAAAATACCAAAGGAAAACAGCAAATCCAGTATTTGTGAGTAACTTCGGTTCAGCTGAACCGAGTTTTATTTCACAAAGAATATTCAGGTAAGCATTTTATAGGTGTTTCTCAAAAAAATGAGAAGAATTTAGTAAAAAGAGAGAAATGACTGGACCCCAGGTGTAAAGACAAACCAAAGAAGAACAGTGAGATAAAGTGAGAGCACAAGCGGTGTATTGGTTGCTATATATCAAAGAACAGCATTTTAGATCCAATACAATTCACGACACAGGGAATAAATCATTGTATCGCAGAAAATGAAAATGAAAAAACTGTCTGCCTTTGTACATTTGTCGACTACGTTTCAACCCTTGACGGAATTAAAGGGTCTCATCAGACTGAAATTGCCTGGGGTTGGCTGCAGTTGTAGAGGAGAGCAATCCACATGATAGGGACTTCTGGGGATGTGGGGACAGTCATCATAATGGACCCCTCTGTGTGTATTAGCTCTAATATAGGAATAGAGGAAGTGTCGGGTTCCTCAGCTCCTCAGGATCAGACCGATGCTCGTTATGGTCCACCTCTCGATAGCTCCAAGTCTGATGGCTATTATAGCGCAGATCATTGAAGTGATCGAGCGAGGGAAGGAAAGGGTGGGGACAGCAGGGAAGGAGACCTGAAATGAGACAAGAACAGCACGTTATAGACACTCTGCCTCCTCCCACCACTCTACCCTCCTAGGTTGTATGTGAAGGTGTTCGCTACTAACACTTATCTACCTGTAAAGAAAATAACGAGGTACAATCTCATCACTTGTGACCTTTGGCCGTTCACCCCCCAACTCGAGGGTCCTTAGGACAAGGCTGGTTTGGATCAAGAAAATATACGTTCCACTATGAGAAAGATGACAAGCATTAGGCACACACCAATACTACACTCAGGTTATTCTCACTAGGCAGACATTCCGCTTCTTATCCACACGTACCTAAAAATGGCATTGATTATTGCATCTCAGAGGAAGTATGAGTGCGCCGTGACTCAACCACAATCCCCAGATAGGGAAACAGAAGTAGAACAGTTTATGCGCGAATCAAGTTCTTCGCGTGATACCAGGAATAACGGAACCAAAACAAAATCCACCAATCACACACGTGAGAGGACTGCGGGTAGAACAAACGTTCCGTGTTAAGCTCCACGCGGTCTCACCGCAATCCAAATATGGGCTTCAATGCCCTAGAAATGGAAGGCTCTCATCCACCGGTATTCCTACCACTCGCATGAGCCTACAAACGTGTGGCTCTCCAACGAGGAGGAACACCAGGTGTGGAATATCCACGTAGAGCCCAAGAGGCAATGTTCACCTCCAAAAGCACTTAGGCAGTCTTTAGCGGGTATTTTTTGTCAAGTCAGGCAGTGGTGGAGGTAGAATACAGAGTGGTGCACTGCACCCTTACCACAACAGCCACACGTGTCACCAAACAGGAGAACTGGTTTTTTTAACACTCCGTCGAGCGTTCACCCCCCCCCGCTAACGCTACAGCTTAACAAGGATCAGAATCAGAATGGGATTCTCAGCGCCGCTCCGTCTCCTGACGTAACGAACTTTCGCCAACCAAATGAGGACCGCAACCAAGACGCGCTGCTCCCTCAAAGCTCCCAGGATAATCGGCAAAGACGCCAGCGTAGAAGTGCTCTATTAAGCCTTCCGCGTCTGCGCACGCATGCCGGAAGTGCAAAGTCTCATGGGACTTGTAGTCTCCAGAGCGAAGAACGCGGTAGCGCGGAATGTACCTATGATTATCGGCTTGGCAGTGCGTGTTCTTGACAGGAAGCTTTGATGGGCTATCATCAGTTTACAAGGAATCTATTGAAGGCCGGATTAGGGATATCTGGAATTACTTTTTAGGGCAAAGGAATGCTCCTGAATGTGTCCGCCGTTTGATAATTGCCTGTGGCTACTCACTTAATGAGATAGCATTCTAAGCCTTAGATGTGGATTGCTCTCCTCTACAACTGCAGCCAACCCTAGGCAATGTCAGTCTTGATGAGAACCTTTTATTCCATCAAGCGTTGAAACATCCTCGACAAATGTACTAAGGCAGACTGTTTTTTTATTTTCTGTGATACAATGATTTATTTCCTGTGTCATGAATTGTATTGAATCTAAAGTGCTATCCTTTGATATAAAACAACCAATACACTGCCTATGCTCACACTTCACCTCACTGTTCTTCTTCGGTTTCAGTTTTGGTTTGTCTTTACACCTGGGGTCCACAAATTTCTCTCTTTTTACTAAACTCTTCTCATGTTTTTTAGAAACTCCAATGAAATGCATACCTGAACAATCTTTGTGAAATAAAACTCGGTTTGGCTGAACCGTAGTTACTCACAAATACTGGCTTTGCTATTTAAGACCAAGGTTGATGTTACATAGATTTATTCTACACAAAAATATCTGTGATATTTAAAAAAAAAAAAAAAAAGAGTTCCATGTGAACGTTTGTTCCAAGGATAACTTAAGCTGAATGTGTGCCTGTTATAAATGGGGGTCTCTAGTTTGCAAGGGTTTGCAACTTTGTCCAAGTAGGAACCCTTCTTCCTAGTCAGCGTAAGGGAGTTACACTCCTAAAATAACCCCTGCTCACCCCCTTGGTAGCTTGGCACGAGCAGTCAGGCTTATCTTAGAGGCAGTGTGTAAAGCATTTGCACATAACCAACAGTAACACAATGTAAGCACTACAAAAGGACACCACACCAGTTTAGAGAAATATCCAATATTTTTATATACTTAAAACAAGACCAAATACGATAAAAATCCACAGTACAGTACTTTAAAACTAGATGCATTGTAAAATGTCTTTAAATTGCACAGGTATGTTGAAAACACAGTTCCTTGATGTCGATAGCTCCGTCCAGGGCTATCACGGCGTCGTGAACAAACAAATCCAAACAGTTCTGGCTGACTGCGGTGTCGCGGGTCAGCTACGGTGTCAGGAAGACCCGCAAACAGTACCTTTCAGAAATGCAGGGCGTCGATGACCTCTTGTTGAGCTTCTGAAAACACGGCGTCGGTTCCGGAGGTCGGTACAGGAGTCGTCGGGGACCTCGAAGTCACACATGTTGCAGATCGATCTTCTCTCTGGTGAAGTCAGGAGCGCTGGTGTTGGCAGGCGTCGGGTGCTGCGGTGCAAAGTGCAGCGGTGCGGTGCCCTCAGGTTGCGGTGCGAGCAGCGGCTCGATGGCGGTGAGACCAGGGTCGCGGTGTGAGAAGAAGGCGGTGCTTGTCACGGTGCTGGCAGGGCACGGTGCGGCAGCGTCGTCGTCGTTGCTGAAGCGCTGTTGTCAGCTGACAAACTGGAGTCGATGGCACCAGCATCGGTGGACCAAGGCTGCGGTGCGGGATGAGGGCGGTGCATCGTGTAACTTTACAAGCGGTGCCCTCGAACCATGATGCAAGCAGCGGCGTCGATTCCGGCGTGGAGCGGCGTCGGGGATACCAAGGCGTCCTCGTGAAGTGAGGGGGTGCGGAGTGTGGTGCCCACAGGTCGTGGTGCGAGCAGCGGCTCGGTGGGTGCGTCAGCAGGCGTCGTCGGTGAGACCAGGGTCGCGTTGCGGCAGTGCCCTCTGCGATGCCCTCAGGACACGGAGTCGGCAGCAGTGTCGTAGACGGCCTCGGGCTTGAAGTCTTTGCTGTTCCTGAGACTTCTTGAACAGGGGGCAAGCTCTACCTCAAGCCCTTGGAGATACTCAGCACAAGTAGAGAAAGTTCAGTCCAGTCCTTTCACTGCCCAAGGCAGAAGCAGCAGCTGCAGGCCAACCCAACAAAGCAATAACACAGCGAAGGGGCAGTACTCCTCCTGGCAGCTCTTCCAGCTCTTCTTCCTGACAGGTTCCTTGATTCCAGCAAGTTTGGAAGTTCTGGGGTTTGGGTCCCCCTTTTTATCCTCAATTTCTCTTTGTTCTCTGAAGGCAGAGAGGCCTTTGCCTAGTCCAAACCAGTTCTGGTCTGTCCTGGAGCACTTTGTTGACAAGACTCCTTTCCTTTCACAGTATAGGCCAGGGACATCAGACACACACCACAGGAGGTGGAGCCAGCATTGTGGAGGGAAGGCACAGCCCTATTCAGGTCCCAGGTGCAACTCCTCCCACCCATCTACATGTAGATCTTGCTATTCAGCCCTGTGCTGAGTCACCCTGTCTCCTGGAATCCCCCAGCCCCCGTCACTCAAACTCCAGACAAGGAATACACAACCTAGCAGAGGCAGGTTTGGATGGTTAGACAAGAAAATACCTACTTTCTAAAAGTGGTATTTTCAAACACAGAATGTTAAAACCACCTTCACTAAAAGATGCATTTTATCATTCCGAGTTCAGGCATACTAAACTCGAATTTCTACCATGTTCCCTTGCCCATTCTGGCTTATGGGGAACAGGTAGCCTTGCAATAGTGAAAAACGAACTAGGCTGTAATTCACAATTAGGACATGCCACACACACCAGGGCATGTCCTACCTTTCACATACAATGCACCCTGCCCACAGGGGTAACTTGGGCCTACCTTAGGGGTGACTAACATGTAGAAAAGGGAAGGTTTAGGGACTTGGAAGTGTGTGCACTTTGCCAAGTCGACATGGCAGCCCCCAGCTGCGCACAGGCTCTGCAATGGCAGGCCAGAGGTACACTTTACGGGCTGTTTGCGTGGGTAGCACAATCCAGTGCTGCAGCCCACCAACAGTATTTGATTTATAGGCCCTGGCACTCGCAGTGCACTTTACTAGGCACTGACACTTACATCAAATAGGTCCAATCATGGAAACACCAATCCATAACACATTTTATACAGGAGCACTTGCACTTTACAACTGGACAGCAGTGAGGAAAGTGCGCAGAATCATTACACCAGCAAAAACAGAGTCAAAAACAGGAGGTCAGAAAGCAAAAACTCAGGGGAAACAAGCCAAAAGATGCCAAGTCTAACAGGGCCAAAAGAAATCCATCAAACATTTGGTGTAATAAAAATATTTTCAAGTCTTTACTCTCTTCCACCACTATGTATATTAATGGGATCATTTATCCATGAATCCCGTGACATTTACAATTAAATTGCTAATGTTGAAAAATCCTTTCTCTTTTATTGTTCTGAGGAGAACAAAACCCAAATGTTTATAGTTTGTATTGCACCATTTAATGCTTGGGCTGGGTAAACAAAGCATTCAGTAAAAAGAATCCCACTTTTGAGTTATTTAATTTATAACCTACTACTTAGTAATCATTAATAATATCAAGAAAAGCTGTTATAAATTCAGTAGGGATATCAATATTGAGTGCATGACTCACATGAAGAGAAAGTTTGGAAACGTTAAATATACAGTTCTAGTTCCTTTAATAGACGATACAATATCAAAAAAGGTAGTATAAGGGGCACATACACTTTAACCATAGCCACAAATACATTACCAATATTAAAATAATTCTGCATTTTTTAGAAAAATTCCCATGGTGCATAGTCAAACATGATTTCTGCATCTAAATGTGACCTTAAGGATCAGTAGAAACAGTGAGGGAGACTTTATGGCAGTCCATCATTGTGTATGTAGCAATATCCAGCCTATAAGAAAAGTAGCTTGATTTAGAGTGGACATTGAATTAATGGCCTTGGCTAGATTAATGAAAGATGGTTCCATTTTGCTTCATAATTTCAAATATCTTCCTTTGTTAGCAAATCACTATGCAATTTTAGGCCAAGGTCTCACTCAGCAACAGGAGAAATTAGTGGTCTTATCTTCATGATCTTTCTATCTGTATGTGCTCCGAAAAGTCTTGCTTCTCCTGTTCAAAGTGCAACATGTAATGTTTTCACTCGTGGATTATTGAAAAATCTTATACAGGGGTCTGGCACTTTTGTTAATCTTCAGTTTATTCAGAATTTTGCAGTTTGGCTTGTGTCTCATTTGAGAAAATGTGATCACGTCACTGATGTGCGAGAACTCTGCGCTAGCTTCATGTGCATCATGAAATTCTTTATATGGTAGTTTGGTCCACAGCACTCACTGCATACATATCCCCCTTTTTCCCATTACAGTTCTGAGGGATTTTCGTTTACTTGGTCCCAAGCAATGGAATACCCTACCTCTTCATTTTTATTTTTCATTTTTGTACTGTCACAAAAGCACGTAAAACTTCATACTTCGCTTCAGCCATTATTGGTCCTGCTTTAACCCTTCTACATAGCTTCTAGCATAGAGTGTTTGTTTTTAAAAGTGTTTGCTATTTGTCTACTAGTAGCTTTTCTGCACTTGTCGTGTTGTATCACATCATTGTGTAAGAGGTTCGCATAAACTTTATAGTCTTGGTTAATTAGCAACATTGTTCATAAGTACTTCTGAATAAGCCAAAACTCCTAAAATGGAGAAGCTACCTTAAGAGGCAGTTGATATGAAAATCGCTGTTAGACCACTGAGAAACCGTGTTTGGTGATCTTTTCTTCCAGACATAGCTTAAACTCAGGGCAAAAATCACTTTTCTAACATTTCCAAATTCAAAAAGAAATATTTTGGTATCTGAGAGTGAGACTGAAAACCATTCAGTCGCTTTTGAAACAGGCACATTAGGACTGCAGTAGAATTCTGAGTACGAAGACAATGTTTTAATGGTAAGAACCTGTATAATAGCTTTTCATTTGTAAATAATTAGCCAACATTTACCCAAACCTAAGCCCAACAAAATATTTTGCCTTTTGTTTTTAGTAGATGTTGCATTATATTCGTATCTCAGTTGTTATAAATCAATTATTTGTTGGCCTTGTAAGTAATGCAGATCCCTTACATTCAGCTATAGGTTTTTGCTCTTCAATCCTAATATATGAAGTTTTCAGAAGCCAGCCATATTTCGGTATTCATTCTCCCTTTTAAGTTGATTGATTGTGATATAAAGTACTTGATGAAAATTAAATCAAAGATTTGTCCGAAGACTCGATTTTGATAGCTGAACCAATAATTTAAAATATTTTAATTGTTAATATTGTTAATAAATAATCTATATGGGTTTAGGGGAAATAAGAGAAAAATGTAGCATCCATCTTTATTACAAAAATGCTGTCTCACAAGCCAGTAACGGACCAGTAACTTAATTACCCTGTCCTCCATAAATAATTGCTACATTACATAACAGGGCTGCTTGTGAAGACCTAGTTCTGCCAAATTTAGGATCATTAATTCTAAGGACATAAGTATTAAAAATAATAAATGATATTCCTTAGTAATTTTTGCTTTAACCTATATGAATCTGCTCTGTGTTTACGAATGCTAGTCCATTTTTTCAATGAGTAAGAATGAGAAGAGTTGCAACACTATTTATCTTTTGTATAATTTGTTAATGTATCATCACAGCAATCCAAATTCAATTTACATGGTTGAGAACCATAACTTGCATGTTTTCTATGCAAAAGAAATCTTCACATATTAACCTATTTAAATGAATAATGAAGCCAGCATTTATTTTTATTTTTTGGAGCTCAATGTCTACGTCCATAACAATAAGATGAGCCATTTTAATGCTTGGAAGACAACCCATTACTATTACGAAAAGGACAAAAATAGAAAAAAGAAAACAACAGGCAGACAGAAACCCAAAAGCAGAGAATCAAAGACAGAAGAGGCACAAGAGAAGAGTGGGTGTTCAAACCCCTTACATTGGGCAATAGCACCACATTGAGAAGTTAAGAAGCTGAACACCTGATAACACCGTACCAAACTGTCCTGTTAATTAATTCTATGTTAGTATCAAATGGTGAACACTTGAAGATGTAGTATCTGTTCCCATTAAATATTGTTTCATTCAGATACTTTGTCAGTGGCATGGTTGCTATCAAAAATGCTTCTAGTTCAGCATGGTTATAAAAACGTAGATGCATCAGCAATGCAAACAAACATAACAGACTCGTATAAACTGTATTTGTAATTGTGCTCTTTTAGTTTTAGGACTCGGACCTTTATCTATGTGCTTTGTAAATTCTGAAACGATTTGTGAGCCTAAATTTAAGGATTTCATCCATGAGATGTTCCAGGTTACTAATTCAGTCTATCTCTTCATTAAGGCTAAAAACATGAAGAGTCTGTGGCACTTTCTGATTTCTAAGCACATGCTTATTAACGTTAGCTCTTGTTTTGCCTAAAATTGTTTAATCAGCGTTTATTATGATATCTGAACCAGAAACTGACATTTAAATTTGGCATCTATTCTCTCCTTGACAAAATGTTTTTTTTTTTTCAAAATGTGTGTATTGTCTGTATTCACAAGGTTCGGTATATTTTCAATTCTTGACTTCTTTACAAAAGCACCTCTAGATGGGAATGTTTTGGTTTCAAGACGTAGATGAAGGGGAGGTTTTATTTTGGCCTTTCTAATTGTGACTGTCTCTGGCTGCAACAATATTACCACAATCTATTACTCATTTAATTTGCTGTATAACAGACGTTTTAAAATGGTAGGTATGTAGCCCAGCATGCTTACTGAGCTCAGCTTGCCAATACCTCTCTCTAACTGAGGATAAACAGATGGATATGGTAATCGTTCCCACCAAAACTGAAAAGGCTAGTAGACTCCGCTGCATTAAACAAGCGATAAGATAGTTGCCAGTGAAACAAACGTTTCTTCTTTGGCTTCTAAGCTGCATAAATATGCACGGTCGTATGTGGAACAGGTAAACGCAGCCCAAACAAATGTTATTAAAGCGCCATTTGACACGTAACAGCTTAGTGCATAGAATCATTGAAGATGCTAAGTTGTGGACAACCATTTTTTGTGTCCGCTCCAAAGTTAGATAAGAGTCAGCAGTCACATTTAACTGTAAATCTTCTTTCACTGGTAGAAAATAAAAATCACGACAAGCTTTTCGTACAGCTTACTCATGTCACTTTATTTTTTTACAATAAAATATTGGTTTGTTGACCTAAGCCTTGTTTTTAAGTCTGCAATTCTTTTACGGCTCTGTCCGGAGAAAACGGTGTAATGCACTTTAAAAAGCCACAAGCTGCTATTAATTGATGTTTAGCTAAACATTCAAAAGTTGACCGGATAACCAAACGTTTTTACAACTCCTTTTTCTAACAAAGCCAATTGGCCTGGCAACGGATGCCAGCCGTTGACATTTGGCACTGATTGTTTCTTGCTTTGCTATGGATTTTGGAAAATTTTAATTTTGAGTGAACTGCTGGGGCCTCGAGATTATAAAAAGGCTAAAAGCTGAAATATTGTTTTGGTATAAAAAAAAGCACACATTGCTTTAAAAATCCCTGGCATTGCTGGGTGTACCGTTGTGCTCTTGTGAAGGAGAAGACGACCATCACTCACAGTGAACTTGCTGAAGTGGACTGATCTATTGATCCACACTGCATGCTGTTGTGTGTGAAACAAACATGTAAATAAAACAGGAACAGACCTATGGATGAAGGAGGCTGTCTGAAAGACCCTGTAAGCAATATTCCTATATGCATAATTTCAGTAACATGAAAAGGTATCAGCTTATAAAAATAAATGACTCGAGTCACAACGAGAACTGAAACTAAAGAAGTAAGAAGGCTAACGTATGTATTTGACATTGGTGCACTATTAAGTACCATGCATCTTTTTATATTGAAAGGTGCTAATTATTTTGCCCTTGAATAAAACACAGAGAAACACCCTAAGATATCTTTTCGATTTCTAGAGTTAACGTGTCAGTGGTCAGCTGGCAGCTTTCCTCAGCTGTAGCACCTGTCACTTAAAAGGCTCTGATAAAAAATTAAGAAATAACAAAATGCATTTTTTGAGCCTCTTGCATTAGGTCTTTAATTCACAGTCCAAATGATATTTCCAACAGAAAGTGAATAGATAACTCTTCAGTTTTCACTCACCAGGGGAAAGCCAAGTTGAACACTTTCAAATAAATGAAAACAAATGAAGAGAGAATGGGGCATGGATGTAGAAAGGGTAGAATAGAGACTAATTAAGTATTTAGCATGTCAATTTGTGTTGATAATGTTAAACATCAGTCACCAGCGATTGAGATTGGGTCAAAATAAAGTCTAGCAGCTTTAGATCAATCTTTAGCCCTTGTCAGTTAAGCATGTTTTGAACTGTTCTGGGAAAAGGTCTATTTTTTTGAGGGGTCTCAATTGACTTTGAGGAACTGACTTATCTAAAATGATGCTGTCAACCCCTCCACTGAAGCAAACCCATTCTACCAGGTGTGAACTGTAAGTGAATTGGCTCTCTTCAAACCTAAACCGAATGTTTTTATTCCCAGTGTTAATAGTAAATCAGTTAATAATAGATCTGTTAAGAGAAAATATGTACAGGATCCATTGCAAAGACTCCTAGCACAGGTGTGAAGAAGCATACATGCCAACCTTCCCGATTGAGGCAGGAGACTACAGATATCAAGGCTAGTCTCCCACCTTCCAATTCCTGCATGCAAAAACCTGATTCCTCAGCAGGCTTCAGCCGACGGGGACTTGTCTGATGCGACTTGGAATATGCACTGCCAGTAACCTGCAGGCCAGCGTATATTTTTTGTCACACTATCTTTGCCTGCCGTAGCTTTTTCTCTGTGCACCTGACAGGTAAGGAAAAACGTATGTTTGCATTTTTTATATCCGATCCTCCAGCAGCACACTTGCAAGTCTCGTACATGACAATAGACCTGATTTAGGCCTCAGTAGATGTCAGTAGGAGAAATACATTCTCCCAATTATGTTTTTAAATCTCCCACTTTCCTCTTCTAAAGTGTTGGCATGTATGAATGAGCGACTGGTATATAGCAATGAAAGATCTTTTCTTGGTATGATTGACTCTCTGAAGAGGAAACAAATGTCCATCCATACAGCATATGGTACTTGTCACCATTCATCTTGTGATAAATTCAACATTCTCTTTACATGAAAAGAGTTAATTGAAATAGTCTATCTGCTGTTCAGTAAGATTTCTGAATAAACCGCTATTTGCATTGTAATGTTATGCAGAGGAGTTTAGCTTTGCTCACATATTTCCAAATACTCACCCATTGTTTGTCACTGATTTTTGGTAGTTTCTGCTCTATGCCACTCCACTCCACTGTACTCTACACCGCTCCACTCCACTGTACGCGACTCCAATCTGTGAAACTGTATGCCACTTTACTCCACTCTACGCCACTCCACTCTGACACTTAACTCAACTCTACGATATGCCACTCCACTCTAGGTACTCCTCTCTACAACCCTTAATGCCACTCTGACACTTTACTCCACTCTGTGCTGTGCCACTCTATGCCCCTTCACTCTACGTCAGTCCACTCTACGCCATACCACAACACACCATTTCTCTCTTCTCCACCTCACTCTGTGCCATGCCCCTCCACTCAACGACAAGCTTCTCCACTCTATGCTGCAACACTCAACTCCACAACACTCTGTAACACTCTACTCTATTATATACCACGCCCCTCTATTCCACTGTACTCCACTTCCCTCTGTGTCACTCTGTCTATGCCACACCCCAACACTGCATGCCTCTCCACTCAACGATACTGCGTCACTCCACTCTACGACACTCTACCCTCATCTGCTCCACTCTATGCCTACCCACTCTGCGACACTTATGCCACTTTACGACACTCTATGCCTCTCTGACACTCCACACCAAGCCACTCAACGTCAATCCATGCCACTCTGTCAAGACACACCACGCCACTCTCCTCTGTCACAAACCTTTAGCCATGCTGAACAGTAGTCACACTAATGTACAACATGGCTAAAACATTTTGGCAAAACCAGTAACTCTTGCATAGGTGAGACCTATTGCCTTTGCCAATTCTTGTTTGACACTGTCTTAAGACAAAGCTCATTAAGGGAAAGTAGTTTACATATCTTTCAGGCTAAATTACCCACAGGTGAATAGTTTTTCTAGATTCAAAGGTACGTCTGGGAAGAGTAGTCTGTCCAGTAGTGAAATTACGATCTTCAGTTTCAAAATGTCAATGTTTTGAAGTCCTAATTTTGATTGTAAGTCAGCAAAACTAAGTGGAGATACATGGGAGCCTAAATTTTCAAGTTCCATTAATCCTGTATTTCCCAGTATCCGCAGAAAATGTTTTTTCCTTTCATATTATTCTGCTTTTTGTACCAAATGGTAGCTAGGGCAGGTTCCGAGGTTCTATTTAGAAATTTCTCATTTAACTCTAATAATGCACTGTAAGGGTCTATAATAATAACTCCTGAATTGTATGTTTTAATGTTGTTGAATGTGATGATTAAGGGTTGTTGGAGAGGGTGTACAAGGTGTTTCTCAATTTTTAAGCATGGAGCAGACATATGAGGAATCTGCTCAATCCAATGTTCATCCTGTTGAATCAAAATGGCAATTTGGTATCTACAAAAGATGGTGAGATTGACATCTCTGTATTCTTTATTCAAATATGGTTTATTGTGATAAATTCTAGCTTTTCTACATTACAGATGAATTTTTAGATCATTTGGTCAATCATTCTGTTGGATAGTCTTTGTGTAAGCTCGTGGATGACAAAAAATTAACAGGGCAATCCTCATACATAGTGTTTCTATACTGCCCTACCACGTAATGTGGATTATTAGGTGTCCAAGAATTGAGCAAGTATTTCACTTTTGTTAATGTGATGTTCTCATTATAGCTGGTTGGTTACTTCAGATTATTGCCCAGGTATTTGATGCCATTTGGTTGCTGTTTGACGCTGAAGTGTCGGAGGTATGATGAATTGCGAAGATTGTTCAGGGTTGTTACCTCAGCCTCATCCATGTTTAAATTTCATTGTATCCCCAGGATAGCATATCGAACTTCACAGGTGAATATTAAGACATAATCAAAATATGCAGCATGTTTTTAATGGTTTGAGCCAAAGGAACCCTGTTAGAGTTTTGGATTATTCCTGATGGTGATCAACAGGTACTATTCTTAGTAGCAGTTGAGATGGAGACATCCCTAGCAAGTGCTCTGATCCAAAGAAAAAATGTTCGATAAGAGATGATCAGTATTAACTCTAATAGTGTGCGATGCATACAAAGCAACATTTGGGTGAAGATAAAAACATGATATATTTGCATAGCACAGAACTTAAAAAACACCACGAGACCTTGTGGAAGACCTTCTCCACGTCGAGTGCCAATGCTGTATTTGGGAAGTCAAGATGTCTAGCCTTTCTATGATGCGACAGAAAAGATGGGTGTCATCGCTGACAAATCTGCCTGTTATGAAACCTGTCAAAAAGAGTTTCTAAGATTGATTCATGTCTCATAGCTTAAGTTTTCAAATAAAGTTTCCAATCCATTTTAATAAGTTTGATTGGCCTATAATTTTTGATACGCAAGTTTTTTTCTTCTTTGTGTATAACTTTGGTACCTGCCTCAGCATTTGGACCTCCAATCTCCGCCCTTTGAAGCAGAAAACCTAAACAGTTCCTGAGAGGTTTAGGGAGCACCTCTTTACAGGTTTTGTAGAAAACCGATGCAAAACCATCAGGACCCGGAGCTTTCCTTATTTTAAGAAAGTCAGAGGCCTTTTGTGTTTCAGATGTCCCAATTTGTTTTAAATTCAGATGAGCCCTTTCTTCTTTATCTGCTTTTGGGAGAGGTAGACCTTCTGTGAACTTTGCCTAGAACTCTGGGAGTATGATTGAGTTAAGGTTATACAAGATGGAGTAGTATGAATGAAATACATTTCCTTAGTATTTATTACATGTGTTGTGTTGTTCTAGGGGCCATCCTTCCTATTGATTGATGCAATTGTTCTTTTACTTTTCTTAAATTTTATTGTCAGTTTTTTCTAGGTTTGTCACCTATATTTGTACCCTACTGCTAAATATTTTATTGTATGTGTACCTCAAATTTGCAATGTTTTCTAGCAGGGCAGAACCTCTAATGCTTTGTATGCAATTTTCCAGTTTTTAATGTTAGCCTGTTCCTTAGATATTTAGTTTTTCACCATTATGCTAACCACAATCCGCCTTAAGAAAGCATTCAAAAAGTCCTCGCTCAAGAAGATCATGATAGAATTTTTATAGTCTCAAGAAAAGTGGAGTCATTTAGCACCTTTTTATTCAGTTTACACATTTTCTATGTGGTATGTTGTGATGGTACAACCTAGCATCTAAACGATATGCATACAAATTTAGAGATGTACATAGGCTCTATTTTTGGTTCAAGAATCGTCTGCAATTCAAGACTAGCAACTAAAGTGGTATTGATGATTACCTGTTTAAAATGTGTAGTCCCTTATAGGATTAAAGAGTTCCCATGTGTCATTTAGGTAATTGTCCGACCAAAGAGCAAGCATTTTTCTGTGTAAACTAATCTGTCTCAATTTTCAGTTGGAAGGCATGTCTAGCACCCCAATCTTAGAGGAGTTTGAAATCACCTTCTAATGTAGTGCAAGCCCCAAATGGAATGCAGGCATTTTTTGTCGTTCAGTGAAACCCAAATGTCGGGGGCATCCAATTTTGGCAATAAATATTGATGATCTAGTTTAATCATCAAATGACACAAGAATCTGAGAGGCAACAGAAATAATAAGTAGCAAAATAATGGCTAAATTGCCAAACAAAGACAGATGAAATGAGAGGTTTGTATTTGTCAATTGTATCCTTTATTTCATGTTCCGTGAAGAACTGTGAATACAGCCAACGCGTTTTGCCCGTATCTGGGCTTCTTCATGGCATCCAAGAACACAAACTCCTCGATTTCATGGCTGTTCCCAGTGCGTTATCTTTTTACAGACCATGAAGCTCTATGGTTAAGAATTCTTCCACACACAGGAGTTTTAAAATTGTAGATGCTGAAAGTCTTCCGTGGAGAGCTGTGCTACTGGGGTTCTTAGCGCACACGTTAGTAGTAGAGAGCTGTAATCAGCATTAGTTGAATTGGAACCGTGTCCGGTTCCGGTGACAGTGTAACAAGGGATTCAATTGGACAGCTAAGAACTCCAGTTTAATGCAATATTTAGGCATCGTTTTTTAACTAATTAGTTGAGGTTCTTAGTATTAAGCAACAGAACTGTTTTGTCTGCATTCATAAGCACTCATGTGGCCAAGTCCTGATCATACCAAGGGATAATGTATAAAGAGGTGAGATAGGTGTGTCCAGAGTATGTTCCTGGAAACGTAACACAGAGTAAACCTATTGAGGGAGAGTGAAAAGTAAGGAATGAATGAAGTGGAAGAGGGCAAAGACGTAGAGAGAAAAGTGACCAGTGGAGCAACCAGTCACACGCCTTCCCATCCAAATAGCAAACAGCTGCTCCCCGTTTCTTCACAATGTCATGCAGATAGAAGCCATCAAGGTCGGCGCACTAGTCGTTCTTTGTTCAGCACACACCTCACTATTTAAGAGGAGTGATGCAAACGCGCAGCGGGTGCACTGATGGCGTGCCTGAGGCAAGCCCGTCTGTGCATCGCCCGCGCCCAGCGCCAGAAATGCGGCCAGTTTTACCCCAGGGCAGGCCAGACTCTGCTATTCAAGAGAACAGCTCATAAATATAGGTGAGAGGGGTATCAGGGGTACGCAAGAGGTTGTACACAAGGATATCACCGTCACAGTTGATCACACCTCTTAGAGACTGAAATGTGTCCTGATTAACACCAGATCTTTAGACAAGCACTTTCAGGAGGTGAACACTATGCTGGAGTGCATGGACCTGGATGTGTTATTCATGACTGAAACATGGACAGGAGTTGACTCTTCAACTGAATTGGGGTTAGTCTGTCCAGCAGGGTTTAAAATCTTTCATAAACCTAGGCCAGTAGGGAGAGGCGGAGGGGTTGGAGTGATATTTAAAGACTAGTGGGATTTTCTGCCCCTACACATCGACGATGTCGATGGCACAGAGTATATAGGCTTCACATTGAATGAGGCAAGAGGACAATTGATGTCTGGGATAGTCTGCTATAGGTCTCCCGGAGGTCAAAGTCCCCATGTTCAGGCCTTGATTGACTCGTTTTTTTAACATGTCACTGACCCACTCAAGGTTGATTATAGTGGGAGACTTTAACATCAGGGATACTGGGAGCTCCAGTCCAGCCTACAAAGAACTAATACAAGCCTGCAAGAGTATTAATTTGCAGCAACTGGTACTGCAATCGACTCACCAAGGAGGCCATACCTTAGACTTAGTCTTTGCCAACCAGGCGGAGGCAAAGCTGGTCGAAGTACTGCCCCAATGCTGGACCAATCACTCCCTAATTAATTTTTGGATAGCCTTGCCCAGCACAAATATCAAGCTGACCCAGCCTACAATCTTCCGGCAAGGAATGGAATGGGCCAAACTATTGAAAAATAGACCGGTGCTGCTCCTCTCTAAACAGAATACATTTGAACCCAATAAGTCAGTGGGAGGAAACTATTAGGATTTCTCTGATCGCATAACTCGTACTCTGAATCAGATCATTCCGGTTAAGAAGCTAAAGAATAGGAAGAAACCATCTGCCCCGTGGTATAGTGAAGATTTGAAGCAGATGCGAATAAAATGCAAACAGGCAGAAAGAAAATGGAGAAAGCATTATGCAGATTCAGACAAATCATCCTTAGAACAACTACAGACTCTATATAAGGAAATGATCACTAGATCCAAAGCTGAATATCATGCAAGAACCATTCTGCTGGCACCCAACAGCACGAAAACACTTTTTAATATAGTGAAAGATCTGTCCAACCCGGCCTGTGTGAGCAATAAGATCAAAGCGTCACAAAAGCTCTGTGACGACATTGCCATCTACTTCGGAGAAAAGATTACTAAGATAATAGATGGCCTCAATTTAAATGATGTAAACAATACGGATGTGGAAAAAGATCTACCGACAATAGTGGTGATGTAACAACAGGAAGAGGTGGCTGATAGTTATCAAAAGGTAGGGCTAGATTCCTTTCAAATTCCCACGGAGGAAATATTTAACAAACTAGCTCTAAGTGTGTCTTCCAGTTCACTGCTGGACCCTCTCCCGCAGAAAATATGTAAAGCATTCGACTCAGACTTATTCCCCGAATATGGCAGATCTGTTGCCAATCACTGGATACAGGAATCGTTCCGGAGTGCTGGAAGCTACTCAAAAAACCAACCCTTGACTCTATGTGTCCATCAAGTTTTAGACCTATCTCCCTGCTGCTCTATCCTGTAAAGATCTTGGAGCAAGCGGTCAGTAAATCGCTTGGCAACGCAGGTCCTCCCCCCAATTTGTCAAAGAATAAAATTCAAATCCCTTTGCACAGTGTTTAGAGCAGTGCATGGGCTGGGCCCAAAATCCTTGCAGAAAAAATTCAAGTGGTATACTCCCAGGAGAAATTTACGCTCATCAGGCACAAATCTGGTGGCTACCACGAGTTTTAAGAAGGTCAGGACGGACGGGAGAGCCTTTGGTGTCGCAGCCGCGCCGCTTTGGAATGATCTCCCCATAGACATTAAACAAACCCAAAACCTGCTTCCTTTTAGAAGGAGGTTGAAGACCTGGCTATTCTCGAGGGAGGAGTAACTTCGAGCCTTCGATATCTTGTAGACAGGTCATCTATATGCATACTGTCAACAGGTTAAGTCTCAGCGCCAGGATACCTGTGGGGTGACAGCTGCGCTATATAAGTGTACTTTACATTACATTACATTACATATCAGAAGACTGCCCTGCTCCAACAATCAGATTCCTTAGTAACCATTACAACTTATGTTTCCTACATGGGATGGCCAGCACATATGGGGAAGCTAAACATCAGTGGTTAATGTAACTCTTTGGAAGCCGCCAAACACGTAAATGTGTTAAAACTAAAGACAGTGTTCATAGTACTTAAGATTTTTTGCATGCTCGCCGGGGGAAAATAGTACACATTAGATGAACAGTACAACAACCATGTTTCCCTCCACAAACAATGTGGGGCAAGCTCTAATGTTCTGTCCAAATTAGCACAGGAGATATGGAACTTAGCAATATAGAGGCACATAACCCTAAAAGTCATGCACCTTCCAGGCATTCAAAACATGAAGCAGACAGATTAAGCAGGCAGACAAGTACCTCACCTGAGCGGGAGTTAAAAAAGGAAATATCTGAAAGCTTTTTCCAAGAGTGGGACACTCTTGGAAATAGACCTCATCAACAAATACAAATGCCAAAGCTAAATATCTAGGTATCCTCACCAACTATCTCAATGGAATGCCCTATCAATCTGACTGATCAGGGAAATTTGTCTACGCTTCTCACCCAATCCCACTGATGCCACAAGTCATAAGCAGGTACACATACACGACCATGATGCTGATATTAGTGGCCCTGCAGTAGGCCAAGCAGTCATGGTACTCGGGCCAAATAGAAACAGCACAGGGTAGGATGATAAAACTTCCCACATTATAGGTCCTATTAATAATACCAGATTGGGGGGGCAAGTTTGCTATCCAGAACCCACCACTCTTAAGTTTAGTGCCATGGCTCCTGAGAACGTAGAATTCAGACATCTAGGGCAGCCACTCGCAATACAGGGTGGACACAAGACCAGATCCACATTTCAGTCCCATTTCATGTTAACCAGGCAATACAGATACTAGCCTGTTTCCAAAAGCCAAAGATGCAAACAGAATGGGCCCTGCATTCACCAGACGTCAGGAGGGCAGTTTAGCATTATCTACAGGAAACAAGTCAAATTAGGAAGGGTAACCAATTTTTTTCTTCCTACCCACCAAAGAGTAATGGTTCTGTGGTCATCAAAGGGATCATCGTAAGGTGGATAGTATAAACCATATAACCATACAGGCATGCTGTAAAGTAGAAGAAGCAGCACTACAGGAGAAACCAAGAGCACTCTCCAGGAGCAAGAAGGAAGCCTTACTGGCATTCATTGCAAATGTATCCATAAATGTATGGATGGCAGCCACTTGGACATCAGAACACACTATCACAAAACAGATATCTCTTTGCAAACACACACTTACTTCAACCCAACCTTCCAGGAGGAGGGAATACCATTAGAAAATCAATGCACAGCATATGACTCCAGAGAATGGTTACTTAGCTGTAGTTGTAATTTTACCAGTTAAAAGAATTTCTCGATTCATGTGCCTCCCCAAGATAAGATGTCAGTTTGTAAGAATAGCAGAAACAACAGATATACAGCTATCAAAGGGGCTACAGACAACAGTACAAGTGACTCAACAGAAAAAAGAATATGAAGATGGCGAATGCACACAAGGGTTTTGGGACATTCTGACATTACGAGAGGGTGAACATATACAACAAATGGCGATGAAGCCCAACAGGGGGGAAAAAGAAGTGAAAAGAGACTTTCTAGACCCAACCATCAGATGACGGACTATTGCACAGCACGTGAATCCGGAAATTCTTCAAGCTGCAAAATTGCTACTAGTGAGTAACCATTTTGTTATAGTAGGGCTAGGTTAGGAACTTGTAACCAGTTTGCAATCCATAGTATCACATAGCAAGTGCTCTCATATAACGTCATCTAACTCATAGTCTCATATATTTCATTGAGCAAGTTATAGGGCATATATTCTATCCTATAACATATGTTATCAACTAGATGTTTATAGTATATCATGTTACACCACTGAACACTTTCTTTTACATAGCACCTCATAGAGGCATATTAAACATAGTGTACAGTTGTATATCATAGATCACTCGCTAGGACTCTGGTGTAATGTGGGAGACTAATACATACTCTATTTTTCAGAAAGAATCTGCCTATTGTTTTTCAAGGTATGTCACAACTGAAATCTTTGATATCCAGAAATTACAAAACGATCTAGAGTGAGATAGAGAAGATACTAAAGTCATCTACCTTTGCTTCCCTCAATTCAGTAGACAAAACGGTCTTGCATTCTCTAATTAGATTGTCAGTGATACAGATCAGCATTTTGGTGATGCTAGGCACAGTTCTATTAGGCACTACATCTACTCCCTGAGTTTCTACCAAATTGAGACTAGCCAAATGTGATTTATGGCGTTTCTAACGAAGTTGGAGAAAATACATTGTTCTCTAGACCTCAACAAGTACTTGGAGGAGCTGAACAGCTATACAATCTCCAATTGCCTAGCTAAACCTGCTAATCAATTAAGATTATACATGCCAAGAATATCCAAAAAAGTAGTTTCCCAGTAGTTAAGTGATTCAACTGATGCATCCAGTGAGCCTTTATCCTTCAATAGAGCTCTATAAGCACCTCAAGCACTTTTATCTTATTTCTGTTTTATTCTGGGTCACGCTTCTATGGATATTTCAGTTGGCTTATTATGCTCATTCACGGTGTTGTCTGAGACTGATCTGAATGAATTGATGGTTTCTGGGAATTATTTCTTTTGATAAACACATTTTTATTATTTTTATTACAGAAGAACAAGTCACATAGATGATCCTGGAAAAGATCCCAACCCACATCACTTACAATCAGGAGTAGAGTCACGCTTCTACGGAATTTTCAGTTGCCTTAATATCCTCATTCCCTGTTCTGTCTGAGACTGATCTGAATGAATTGATGTTTTTTGGGAATCCTGACTCCACTCTTGATCCTTGCACGGCGACCATTTTTAAGTCACTCACTCTGTTGATCAGCTGTCGCAGACCCTTCAAGATGCTCTGTTAAGAAACGGTTGACTTCTAGTTTTTCCCCCAAGATGCCACAATTATTCATTTGTTAATGAAACCAGGGGTAGTCCCTGCAGATTTCTTTTATTTGATAAACATATTTTTATTACAGAAGAACACATCACACTGATGATCCTGGAAAAGACCCCAGCCCACATCACTTACAATCAGGAGTAGAGTCAGTGCAATGTATAAATCAGTACAAAATGAGATAACAATAGGTGTACATTGAGTTATAGCAATTCAGCACCCGCTCTCAAGTTCCCAAGCCATTTACACCAGACCTTGGGATGTTTAGCCTGGCAACTCTGCGCCTCGTAAACGCTTTTTTCTTGTTGAGCGCACCAATCCACGCCTCGTCTTCACTGCAACAGCTTCTGTGCTTTAGGTACCTTCCACTGAGAAGCAATGTCTCTTTTAGCTACCAACAAAGCTGTGCCAAGTAGAGTCCTCTCTGCCCGGGAGCCACCCACTCCGTGATGCACCTCCAATAGAACCAAGAGTGGAGAAAGTTCCACAGACTGGTCTAAAACACCAGAGATCTCAGCCAGCCCCCTCTTCCAGTATTGCGTTGTGATCGGCCCAGACCACACCAAATGAAAGAAATCTGCTGGGGAATGAGAACAGCAGCCACAGCCTGGGTTATTCCCCAGTCCTGCCTTGAACAGACTATCGGGGTTGAGATAAGTGCTGGGTAGGTAGTATGTCTGTATTAATCTGAGCCTGGAGGAGATTGTAAAGACTTGGGGCCATTAAGGCATCTCGCCAATCCTCATCCTCCAAAGGCCTGGGCGTCATCTCCCAGTGGGTTCTAGGAACGTGTAGTGAGTCGGGTTAATTTATAATCAAGGTGTGGTAAATCTGGGAGACACCTCCCTTCGCAGATTTAAAGAACATTTGTCTCATCTCCTTTGACATATGGTACCAAATCTTGGAAAACTATGTGGCCAGGCTCTTTATGTAAGCATTTTCAAACTCAACAATTGTTTAAATGAGAGGCAAGCAGTATTTTGACCTGCTCCTATTACAGAAACATTTCTGTCTCTTTTCTGGATGATCTGATGCTAGACCTGGATGCTGGGCATGTTAATGCTTTGATCCTATTAGACTTATACACTGCTTTTGTTACAGTTTCTAACGCCATTCTTCTGCACTGTATCAAGAAGTTTGTTATTTGGGGTACGGTTATCAGTTGGCTTAAGTCGGGGGGTCTCCAATCTTTTCTTTGATGGGAGTTACTTCTCGTCAATAAAAACCATCCTGGGCTATTATCCTTGTCGAAATTTTCATTAGCATTCCAATTGTGACCTGCCTATATAGGACTAGTGACAATGATCACCGTCTGCAGGCCTGCAGTCAAGTGACCACTCTGGTTTCCTCCATCATTTTATTCAGGTCCAGTGTTTATTCAAACTGTGTGACTGATAAGAGTGTGGCCTGCAACATGACGATCCCCTATACATCTTTGCTAGATTGACAGCAGGAGCAGTTGATTATGTCGCAGGTCCTCCTGCTGTTCTGGGATGTCCTAGTGTTTTTAGCTTGTAGCCTTGCCTTCGGTCTAGCTAGCTGGGACTCCAAGGGTCTGAATGAAAGACTCACTACCCCTTCAAGTGTCCAAACCTTCCATGTGAACTGCTGGGCTTCACTTTTAAGAGCTACATCCAGCGCCACAAGCTGGTGAGCTCCCAAGAGCTTACAAGCTACTCGTTGGAAATTCCTGGTTTAAGTATTATTATTATTTTGAGATTTATATAGCGTTCGCTAGACCCGAAGGTATCTGAGCGCTTTACTTGTTATGTGATAACGTTTACAAGAGGTACATGAGGGAATTTATAAGAGTTATAGTTGAACAATACAGCATTAAGTGGTTATAAAGTCACACAAGTTAACACAAGGACCCATTAAGCAGTGGCTTCCGGGACAGAATAAGAGACAGAGAATCATGTGTCTGTCTTTAAGGAACTAGTCAAAGAGAAAAACATAGAACAGCTAGTGTGTGTGTGTGTGTGTGTGTGTGTTGAAGTAGTTGCTGAAGAGTAGAAATTTAAGGTCCCATGGACATCGCCTGTTAAATAACAGCAAGAATACAACAGACAGATCTCTTCGTAGCTTGCAGCAAGTGCAGTTTGACATGGACTGTGTTAACACCTTCCTACAAACACTTTTAAAAATACAAATGTTAATAACATTTTGTCAGTGTTAAAGCACCTTCTTCTATGCCCAATCTCCCAGTCTGACTCATAAGTGTCAGCCTTTCTGAGAACGTCCTGTCTTATCAGTGTTTTGGAACTGTCATGTTCCCTCAACTTAACTTTATTCTTACTTTCATCAGGAATGCTAATTATTTTCCTTTTATGTCCCCTATGATTTGCTCCTGAAGGACTGGTCTGAATCCTGATTACCTGCTGACTAGTAACACTCCTTATCCCTCTGCATGGTACCATCAGTCACATGCTGTTTCTGCCGAAGACTCTATTAAAGGAACTTGCCAAATTTATTTAGCATCTCTAAACTTCATTTATCTGCTGTACAATCCATCGCTCTTTTGACTTATTTTGCAAGTTTGGAATCCAACCACATTCTTTGAGTCTTTTCTGTCCAGTGGAACCGGAGCTGTGAAGCTGGCTTTGTGTTCATCCCAAAGGGCCATCGTTCACTTTGGAGTCAAGAAGGTTCCTCCTTGTCTCCCTATCTTTTTAAAATCTTTGTGAGACTGCTAGCCTGTGCCCTAGTGCAGATGGGAGGTCAGAGCTCACGTGTATGCAGAGGACCATCTGGACAATGATTCAGTCTCCAGCTCCCAGCTAATATTCTAACAAAATATACATTTTATTTGGAACTGGATGGGCAGCAACAAGCTAAAGCGTATGCATGGAAGACAGACACTCTCAACTTAAAAGCTCTTTCTGACCTTAGGTTAGGTACCTATAGACCTTTGGATTTGGGTTTACTCCCTATGCTTACTACTTAAGTTTAAAACTCTTTGTGTGAATACATATGTCCAGCTCACTCTGTCAAATCAGGTATGATCGAATGTCTCGGCATGCAGGTACCAGATAAGAATCCTCATGAAAGTCCTTCCCTGTCTTACTTTTGAGGTTGAATATGTGGCAGTTACTGCCCTGATATGATCATTCTTCGACAAGGCAAACTCCCTGTACCTGGAGCTACCTCTTACCCTGATCATACAAAATTCTGAAGCTTGTCTAGTTGCCATGAAGCTGAGGACTGAACACACCCTGTTTTTTCTGCACTAATTATATTGGTTGCTAATCAAAAAAATAACTTTCTTACAAGTGATGTGGTTTGTTGACCATGTTCTCCATAGTGAGGCACCTATATTCACTAAGTAATGTATCCCAAGATATTGTCCAAAAAGAGTTCTTTTATATTTTTCCTAAGGTCCCTAGAGTTCAGAATAACAGAAGAGGAGGTCGCGGCTGTTTTTTTTGCACCAAAAGTGTAAGGATCTATGCCTCCTTGGCTCAGCTACTCTTAGAGTATATTTAAGCACGGTATTAATGTAGCTCTTTTCTCACCTTTTACTAACTCACCTATTTGCAGCTCACCCCATTTGATGTGCCTAAAGACCCACCATGATAGTGCACATTATAAATGCATTATAATATAGCATGACACACAATAACTGTCATTCTTTACCAGAACTGCACAATGTGGCTATAAGCTAGATAAGCAGGAATCTGACTGCAGCACCCAAGTTAAGCTGTACACAAGTTGAGAATGAGCAGTTGTAGTTAGATTGCCATCTCTACTTCAATCGTGTTTGCTATGAAGATCTGTAGCACAGCTATTCTTAAAGTTAAAAAAAGTGCAAAGCTGATGTGCCGGGTCTGGGTAGTAAAGGGGAAAGCAAGCACTCTACCAACTTTCTATTCTCCGTCTGTCGCCAATCTTACACTCTTGGCGGTAAGTCGCCATTATGTGTGCATCGTATTGGACTAGATTTTTGTCTGCTGCCTTCTACAGAGTAAACATTTTAGACCTTTTCTCTTTTATATTTTGTGTGTTGCTCTTGGCACATTGAGGTTTTTTTCAGTATAAAGTCGCACCCAAGTCTTTTGAGCCATACCAAAGATCTGCTCTGCTTCACGTATTCCCTGGTGCCTGAGTGATTATACTTAGATTTAGTGTGGTTGTGTGAAATGTGTATTTGTGTAATATCTTCAACCTCCAATGCTTGCTAGTCTCTCTTTCTAGTTCTCCTCAGAACTATGGTTCACTCTCATTTTACCTCTTTTGTGTCCAGTTTCTCGTATCATTTTGTGTCTTGAATAGTAGTGACAGAGGCAAAACAAATTCAAACTTCTGAACTCAACAAACCAGTACATTTTATCTTACATTTCAACCATGTTCTTCCGCCTGCCTGTTTATTCACTGCTGTTATGTTAGGCTATATAAGCAATCCCACTGCCCTTCTCATTTGGGGATGTGTTATGTGACCCATTTTGATGGTACTCTAAAGAATGAAATGCAGGATCTTTGTCTGACTTGGGATAGGCAGTGGGTTTATGCTCTATCCTGAACGCTAGGCACCCTAGGTTTCACAGACACAAATTCCTCTATTTCTTATACTGATATGAAAGCTTAAGATGGATCTATTGCAGGTTTACCTTTCTTTCAATTGTCATTTTGGCTTTAACTCCTTTGGGTCCTGACACACTCATGTGACATCGTTGATGAAGAAGGAATACTAGATTCCTCGTGCATTTCTCTTAATTCTCTGTACTTATTAAATTTGTGTTACTGTTGGTTTCTCTCCTCTATACCCTTTCCAACACAGGTCCTGTTTCCCCTATGGAAGAGGTGCAGTTGTGCATCTGTTACCTTGTACTATTGGGCCAATGTTTCCCTCTGTTTGGGCTCTTACACTTTCGTTTCTTTGTCCATCACCAATCTCTTCTCCTTTATCTGTGACTGTTTAGCTGCTGCCTTTACATCTGTTAGCTCCCTGTTGAATACCCTGTATCTTTCAAGGTGCTTCTTCATCACTCTGCTGCAGCCTCTGTCTTACACCTGCCCTATTGCTTGTTCCATGCCACTTCATACCTCAACCATCAGGAAACCAGGAGTGAACATTCAGTGAGTCCATTCCCGTGTGTTGCAGGGATCATGGCTGGGATGCATATCTGTCTTGCTTTTTTTCTCTAATGGTGTCCTGCTGCAATTGTCATCTCCCTATTGTTCCTAACCATAAAAACAGGAAACCTGGCTACAGGCTAGGGTCGGTAGACTTTGGCCCTAGGGCATACCAAAAACTTTTGCTCCCCCAAAAGTTGAAAATACCAGTACAAGCCAGGCAGCTGCTTTATAAAGCGTTGAGCGAGGAAATGTTGAAATAGACAATGAGAATTTTCAGTCACCCCACTCTCCAAGTGGCAGCTTACTGTTCTGCTGAGGGAGCACTGTAGCAGGTTTTATGGATTAAGGGCCTCCGATATGCCAAAATAGTAGAACTTTAGAAGAAGACGTTCAACTAATTGCTGAATGTAATGCTACTTAATTTCCAGACCTCCAAAGAATGGAACACTGATCTGACTTGTGAACTCATGACTTGCCAACTAAGGAGATGTCAGTGACATGTGTTTAATTCTCTAAACCACCTTGTTTACTTATTCATAGCACAGGCCTCGGACATTTTTAATAACCTTTCTAGTGTGCATATTTACGGTTATCCACCTTTTACAAGGGGTATTCAGGCCACCATCAGCATGGCTTGTGCCATTCTTGAATGCCACTTCACTCCCTGCTCATCTTTTGGGATTCCAAAGATTATCAATCATCTGTCTTGTGATCAGCTTTTCCTGGTGATATATTTTATTATATGTGCATAGGGGAAGGTAGAATTCACAAAGTTTGATTCAACATGATCACACCAACTTGCATAAAATTCCACAGAATTTCGTATGTCTGCTGAGTGGGTAGCCAAATTCGAGGGCCTATAGGTACCTAACCAAAGGTCAGAAAGGGCTTTTAAGTTGAGACCCTCTGTCTTACTAGCGTACGCTTTAGCTTGTTGCTGCCAATCCAGTTCCAAATAAAATGCATATTTTATTGGAATATTAGCTGGGCGCTGGAGACTGAATCGTTGTCCAGATAGGCATCTGCATACATGTGAGCTCTGACCTCCCATCTGCATTAGGGCACTGACTAGCAGTCTCAGAAATATTTTAAAAAGATAGGGAGACAAAGAGGAACCTTCTTGACTCCATTGTGAATGATGGCCCTTTGGCTCCAGCTCCAGTTCCACTGGACAGAAAAGTCAAAAGAGTAGTGAATGCTACAGCAGATAAATGGAGTTTAGAGCTGCGAAATAAATTTGGCAAGTGCCTTTAATAGTCTTTAATAGAGACTTGGGCAGAAACAGCAGATGTAGCAGAGGGTACCATGCAGGGGGATAAGGAGTGTTACTAGTCAGCAGGTATTCAGGATTCAGACCAGTCTGGTCCCTCAGGAGCGGATCAGAGGGGAAATAAAAGAAAAATAATTAGCATTCCTGATAAAAGTAAAAATAAAGTTAAGTTGAGGGAACATGACAGTTCCAAAACACTGATAAGACATGACAGTCTCAGAAAGGCTAAGAAACTCCTAGTGCAAGATGCACCCTTGTGTCCAAAAATGGATGCGAGTATGCATTTTGCTTAAGAAAGTAACGTGTTTGTAATGGTGCTGAATGGTAACCGTGTGGTTTCTCAATGTAGAGAGACTGCTCAGGCCAGGAAGAGAAAGCAGTCCCTCTACGCTTAGAAACTGCACCCCTCTGCGCCCTTACCTACTTTCTAAACAGTGTGGGAAGAGGGAGTGGTCCGTCTATGTTTGAAAATTACTGCAGATTAAACTTTGATATGCAGTGTTTTTTAAACATAGAGGGACTGCTCCCATTTCCCGCCCTGTTTAGAAATCATTGCAGAATATACCCCTTGGTGCACTTACATTCTCTGCAGTAATCACTGCAGAGTATGTTAGAGCACTGATAGGTATACACTGCAGTGCATACCCCTCAGCACCCATACATACTCTGCAGTAACCACTGCAGAGTATGTTAGCGGACGAGGGGTATGCACTGCAGTATAGTGGTTTCTAAGCAGGGCCGATAGATGGAGCAGTCCCTATATGTTTAAAAAAACACTGCAGACTAAACTTTAATCTGCAGTATTTTTTAAACACAGAGGAACTGCTCCCTTTTCCCGCAATGTTTAGAAACTAAACTAGTCGCCCTTAACCAACACCTGATTGATTGATTAAACAACTGCAGAGTAGTGGTGGATAGAATGCTTGAATCGGTCTCAGTCACTGGTAATTACTTGGAGCAACATCCCAATCAATTGTTTTTTCCACACCATACCACCTCAGGAAGGCTTGGCTGTTCGTGCTGGACTGTTCCCATTGGAGCAGGGTCAAGACTGATGGCAGATAGCTGAGTTCCACCACTCTGGGTCCAAGCAAGAGCTGGGCCAACAAAGCTGCCACAGTTTCCCAAAATGCGGATCATGCCCCTCAGAGAAAGCAAAAGTCACTAGTGAAAAAGGCTTCATACACAATCTTGGCTGAGGGGTTTGCGGGTTTAAAACCTTGGCCCAGAGTATCTTGTGTAATGTTATGAATTATCTAGAGGACATGCTAAAGAACCTGGTTAAGTGTATTTTGACCAGAGTCAAATCCTTGGAGTCGGAGAAGATGCAGTACTCCATAGTCCCTAACTGGCAAGATGCAGAGGGTAGGAGAGGTTCTGGGGTGAGCAGCCTGAATGTTTTAGGACTGTGGATGGCAGCTGCCAGGTAGAGTCCGATTGATACGGGTGGTCCAAAAGTAGGTGCCTATGTGGCCACAGTGGCGGAGGATACAAGCCAGCGGTCTGGTTTGAGGCATTGCTCAAATCAGTCCCAAGTGCACAAGGGAGGGTAGGTTGCTTGGATAAATATTTGCACTTAACACCAGAATGTTCACAGAACTACCTGAATGTTTTTAAAGGGGTTTCCCCCCTTGGCTCATGGTCAAGTTGAAGGGTGGCAGCTGGAAGCTTTCAGTATTTCACAAAGGTCATTATGGTAAGGAGGACCCAATGGATTGCTCTGGTGCCAAAAACTGATTACAATTATTGTGTTGTAAATGTTTGACTCTGCCTTTTTAGCTGAGAAGGCTCTCTCAATTTTAGCAAATTACCTGAGTGAGGATCGAAAGATCTCTGTGGTTCTTCTAGGGTATTTTTATAGATCAATTGCTCCAAATAGTATTGAGTCCCAGGACTCAGCGCTCCCCTTCTTTTCACATCACCCCAAGTGGTGCGAAGCAGTGCCAATTCTAATACCTCAAGTGGGCTTCCAAATCAGAATCGATTTCTTCCATTAAGTAATTTGAAAGACCAGGCTTGGCAAACCCAGCTGTTAGAGGGAATAGGCTCTCCGAAGAAGTATGATCAGGAAGCTACCAGAGTGAGTGATAGGGATACACTGAGCCACATGGGGCTGATGAAATTGAGGAGCATAGCCTGGACTCTAAAAGGAGGAAGTTGGGGATCTTAAGCTAAAATATTGCATGGGTGAGAAGTAAATTGGGTAATAAGGAAAGCTGTGCCTTTATCCAACCCTTCCCCATTGTGTGTCTGCAAGAAACCTGGGTGATGTCTACCTTTTATGTGGATGGTTTCAGTACTATTTTTACCCCCGTTATACAGTCTAACAAAGGAAGGGCAAAAGGGTGCCTGGCAGTTCTTATTGAAGGGCAGTGTATGTTTCAAAGTTTGAAATCCGCTGACTTGCAGATCGTTTGTTATAAGTGGAAGGGAGGGCGGAAACTCTTGATAATGAATTTTTATAATAATATTTTTAGGAATATTGTTGGGGATTTAGTCTCACTTCTAGACAAGAAATTTGAAGTATTTTTGACCTTGTGTGGGTGATTTTCATATAGTCTGGGCAGGCGGTTTCAACATACAATGTTATATTTTAAATGTAAGGGGAATCTGGGGCATGATGGCAAGTATACCTTTGTATTTGCTTCAGATTTTTCCACTTCATTCACAGTGACCCGGCCCATTTTTGTCGGACATGGCAAAACTAGCACGTTTGATTGTATACTGCTGTCTGGTACTATAAGCTCCCTCAGGAGGGATTTTCGTGTACCTTCTCAATATATTAATGACCACAATCCTTTAAGGGTATATTTTGACATGTTTGAGAAGGATAGAACGTCACTAATGGGATAGGAGTTAGCAGAAGGAATGTTGTGGCACTAAAATGGGGCAAAAATAATAGAGAATTTTTGAGGAGAGCTAGTTTTCTCGCACAGAGAACAGCCTGAGCTATGTTTGGATGGCAGTGCTCCTGGGCATTCTGTAGCTAGGACCTTTGCTTCCCTGTCCCTGAATGTAAATGCTGGGCTTATGCACACCAGTAGAATTATTAAAAAGTTGGAATGGTTTGACAAAACATGTAGGGATGCACATGGGGTCCTATGGGATATTTGTAAGTCTGTTCTGACGGATATAGAGGTGATTAAAGAATGTAGATTAAACTATAAGAAAAGCTGCAATGTAGGAAACAAAAGCTTAGAGTTGAGGCTTGGGATGGTTTAATGGAAGCAAGCAGACGAGGAGACAATGTTGCATCCTGGAGAATTGTTAATAACCCTTTCTTTTGAGAGGATCAAGGCCCCACTTTAGAATCCAATATCCCTCCTTCTAAGACGGTTGCCCATTTTTCTGCTATATTTTCTAAACTGGTAACTACTCACAAATGGAGGTTATTGTACACACAGAGGGCTCAAAGGGGCTGGTATGGATGGCAGGGGGCATTGTCTTTGAACTTGATGAAGTTATTGCTGCTCTCTATGGGTCTCATAAGGGAAAGCCGGCTGGACTGGTTTCCATTAGCTTTGTTTACAGGCTGATAAAGTTGTGGGCTCTGCTGCTTACTAATGTTTTGAAGACTGTCACAAAAGTGGGTCCCCCACCCCGTCCTGAAGGAAGTTTGAAACTGTCCCAATTTTTAAGAACCATAACAAAGCAAATCTGGCCTTTTATAGGCCAATTTCCCTCTTGAACTCCTTCCTCGAGGTGGCTGGTAGGATGCTCTTGGCTAGATTGGAAGACTGGGCCTTGAAAAACAAAGTTGTATTGAATGTCTAGTATGGATTCAGAAAGGGAATCAGCACGTCGGAACAGTGTCTTAATTTGGCACTGATGATAATAAAAATACGTTGGTCAAGAAGGGGACCCTATACTTGTCTTTCATGGACCTCTCGTCCGCCTTTGATTTAGTCAGTCACTCGCTGTTGTGGGATTGTTATCAGATCTAGGGGTGGACCTAGACATTATATAATTTATCCATCGGTTTTATTCTGACACTATGGCCTCGTTTTGGTATGGCCCCAACTATGAATGTACTGAGTGCTTTAGAGTGGGTAGCGGGGTTAGACATGAATGCATATCAGCCCCTTTCCTATTAACCCTTTATTTAAACGGAATAGATAAATTTCTGATAGCCTAATAACTGGATAGCCTATACTGGTAATTCATATCTTTTATATTGTTTTGTTATTTTTTATTTTTTTCATGGAGTGTTTGGGCTTGAAAGTTAATACGGGGAAGTGCCAGGTAGGAAAAAGGTTAGGTTATTTTTATATGGGTGGGGAATCATGCAGACAGACAATTTTACATATTTGGGGATTACTTTTAGCTTCACAAACCTATTGTTCAAGCATGTGGCTTCTAAAAATCTGTACTTTGAGAGAACAGTTTAAAAGGTTGGACAGGTTTGCTGCCAGATTGGGGCGGAAGACGGTTAAAGAAATCCTGAGCCAGTAAAGTGGTTTCCAGTGTTTGCTACAAATCGGGTGTGTGGGGTCACTCTTCTGTTGCTCTTCTCAAAAGAGTGGAACATTTATTTTCAAAGAGACTGCTTGCGCTATCATCTAGTTGTAGAAATTGTGTGTCACAGGAAGTGGGGAATGCCTTTTATTGAGGATTTAATCGTAATTCCTCCCCTCTCCTACTGTGGCCTGCTGTTTGGTCTAAACCGGCAGTGGAATTAAATCAATATCTAATATAAGATTGTTTGTCTCTGGATGATGGTATTACCCGTATTTCATGGTTTAACTCTATAAGGATTCTCTGTGAAAGGTTGGGTAATATAAGCTATTTTACC